>NW_027361733.1:15075000-15675000 GCF_039654945.1 Dendrobates tinctorius
CACTAGATAAAAGGCTCATATTTCTGGAACCATATGGTGGATAAAAAGAGAAAAAAGGATTACTTAGGGAAACAGTGGGAATTAAATAAGAGCTTAGGCTGACTACTTTTAACCTGGTGACAGTTCCCTTTTTAGTTACAATTTTCAGTGATTTTGTGTTATTTTCTGTTGGATCTAATTGTACAGATGTTATACTGTTATTGCAGAATAAGCTGTCATGTGCATGTACATGAGCCATTATGTATATGACTGAAGGCTCTATCTCTCGTTTTTGGTTCTCTCTGGGCTAAGAGGGTGGAAAATAGCTGCTTTGATGTCTCCCATGCACAGCACACTCAGAGAGATGGATTTCAGCTCTTCAGGAGAAGACACAGGCAGAAGAGAACCCATAATAATAATAATAATAATTTTTATTTATATAGCGCCAACGTATTCCGCAGCACTTTACAATTAAGCGGGGACATGTACAGACAATAAATTCAATACAAGTTAAGACAATTCAAACAGTGACATTAGGAGTGAGGTCCCTGCTCGCAAGCTTACAATCTACAAGGAAATGGGGGGACACAGTAGGTGAGAAATGCTTGTTAATTCAGGTCTGGCAATTATAATAGGGATTTTCATATACAGCTGCATGATCCGGTCATCAGCCCGTGTGTTTAAGTGCAATAGACAAGTATCAAATGCAGTTATCATGTGCATGAAGGGTGTGGAGACAGATGAATAGTAGGGTGCAGATTCAGAATAATATTTGGAAGGAGGGAACAGGGCAAAGTTAGCTTGCTGAGTAGTTGATGTGGTAGGCTTGTTTGAAGAGATGGGTTTTCAAAGCGCGCTTGAATAGGTCAGGGCTAGGTATCAGTCTGATCGTCTGGGGAAGTGCATTCCAGAGAGCTGGAGCAGCACGAGAGAAGTCTTGGAGACGGAGGTGCGAGGTTCGGATTACGGGGGATGTTAGTCTTAGGTCATTTGTAGAACGGAGGGCACGTGTAGGGCGATAGACAGAGACGAGAGAGGAGATAAAAGGCGGTGCAGAGCAGTGGAGAGCTTTGTGGGTGAGAGAGATGAGTTTATACTGGACCCTGTAGCGAATAGGTAGCCAGTGTAATGACTTGCACAAGATGGAGGCATCGGTGAAGCGGCTGGACAGAAATATGACCCTAGCTGCCGCATTCAAGATGGATTGGAGAGGAGAAAGTTTGGTAAGAGGGAGACCGATCAGAAGAGAGGTGCAGTATTCCAGACGAGAATGAATAAGAGCGACAGTAAGAGTCTTAGCAGTTTCAAAGGTGAGAAAAGGTCGGATTCTGGAGATGTTTTTAAGATGCAGGTGACAAGAGCGACTGAGTGATCGGATGTACGGAGTAAAGGAAAGTTCAGTGTCGAATATGACCCCAAGACAGCGGGCATGTGTAAGAGCAATATACAGGTCCTTTGCGACTAATAATTCATCATAATGCACAATTCCACTAGCTTTGCAGGTGATAGTGGCCCCCTTTCATCTTGATACCTATATGGCTGAACAGGTTGCACCAATTGTATATCCACCTCTTCCTTCTCTGTAGCACACATAGAGAAGCAGTAGTAGCATGGAAGATATTATATAGCAGTATTGAGCTTAGTGGCAGTGAATCCAGCTCTGGAGTGAGATAAAACAGTTGCTTGAAGCTGTTGTCTGTGTCTGACTGTTTTGTACTGTGCTGAGTGCTCCTCACTAGGGATGAGCAGACCCGTGGATGTTCCGGTTCGTCGGGTTCGACTGAACTTTAGTCCAAAGTTCGGTTCTACTACTAGAAATGTGCCTGAACTTGAACCTGGAATTGAACCTCATATAAATCTCTCTCTCCTGTAAAATGGACTTCCAGGGAAAGTTAGTTTTCAGAGTTCAGCACCGGACATTACGTGTCTGGTATGAACCCCGAACTTTACAGTTTGGTTCGCTCATCTCTACTTCTCACTCCTCCCCCTTGACTTTCCATAGAGAATACAATAATAGGAGATGGAACCTGATACCTCACTGTGCCGTCAGTCCATCTTGCTTTGGAAAAAAAAGATTTTAGTTGTTTTTTTTCTTAGAGAGGATGGAGATGCAGAGGGAGAGAAAGAAGTGTCTCATAAGTGGAGAAAGAAGCAGATTTCTTTGACAAGATATATTACAAAGTTTCTTATATTTACCTGCTCTATTGTTTTATGCAAAGTTTATTGAAACCATAGTGGTGATTAATGGCCAGTGTAACTATGTCCGTCATGTGTGAAACTGACTGCTGAGCTGCGGTATCTAACCCTATCATGCGTTATATTATATCTGAGCCTGTCATGTCTCCCAATGTTCAGATACTGTCCCAGAAAATTTGGGGCTTCCTATGCCAAAGAGTGAGAAGGGGTTCTGTGTATCTAAAAATGATCCTTCTAGGATGGATGTTCCTTGGCAGGATTAGTGGCAGGACTTAAACATTTCTATTCTACAAAACAAATGTTGGAATCTGTGATGTATGTGACACAGTGCATTGAGCCACAGTTTCTATCATGTGTGATACTGTTTGCTGGGCTGCTGTATCTAATCCTATCATGTGTGATACCATCTGATGAGAACCATAATAACGGCATTGATCGGGTTTGAAGAATAAATCTCACACTAGATATAAGTCTAATAAATCTCAGTAATGGCGGCAAGGATTCGCTTCATAAATCATCATTTAGGGCACTTGGAAAACCTACAAATTTCGCTCTGGTGTCAGCCATATTGACATTAGTGACATTTTTCAGATATATAGATATAAATGTGTTTATAGAGAAATTTCTACAGAATTCTCAGCTTCCGAAGAACAGTTGCCTGGAAACTTAGATTCTGATCTACGAGAACTAAAAAAGGAAGAAAAATCTGGTCAGTACAGGTCTCCGTGCCAGAGGGCGGGCGGCCACAGACAAGTACACCATTTACATCATGTTACATGGAATCGGCTGCTATAAAATATTTATTTTTAGATTTCATTTTAATTTACAATGGAATTGGTTCATTTCAACAGGATTTAAATTGGATTAGAATGGCTTTCTGGGCATCTTTACAATCACCTGGCTCACAAAACCATGACACCTGTAGATGGGGTTTAATTTCTTAAAAAAATGACCAGGTTGGAATTTAACTTTCGGAATTAATTTCTTTTTTGAAAAATGTGTTTTACTCTAATTGATTCTACTTTATAATAATAAAAATTGTAAATAGATGTTTAATAATAGATTTTTAATTCTCCTTGTAAGTCAAGGAAACAGTTTAAAATAATTAATAAATAAATAAAAGAAACATAAAAAAAATCCAAAATAGAAACAGATGAATAAAAACAAATTAAAAAAAAACAATATAATTACAATAAAGGGGTGGTCCAAAGTCCAAAATAATTTTCCTCCAAAATCTAAACTACTTTCTAATATACTATACTTGAATTACCGTAGTTGTACCTGTGTCTGGTACTATAGTTCTAACAAAGCTGATGGATCTTCAGCAGACATTTTTTTCTCCTGACTAACCATATGCGTTCAAGTGATTTCAACAGGGAGAAGAAAAATCCCCTGCCAGAAAAGTGTGACAGCGGTTTGTCGCTCATAAAAACAAAAAGAATTGAGCACTGAAATGACTCCAGCCCAACTCTTCTGTTCTCCGAAATAACTTGTCACATGATTTCGGGAAGTCCCACGCACATCTGATGGTCAACTGCACAAGTTGGTGGCTTTGTATGAGTTTCATCTGTATGGGGTCTTAAGAATATTCCTCCGGTATTGAAGTCCTGGAGCTCTGTAATACTGACAAGAAAATAAAGTGGAATCTGGGTGTCACTTTGTGTATTCCGGCACAGACACACAATATTCTTCAGCTGGATTTACAGCATGAATTAGAAAGTGACTAAGAAAATCTGCATGACAATAGCAGGAAGGAAATTATAGTAATTCTCATACACTCGTTTCTTGCCGAGTCTCTCAGCGTAGGAAACTATGGGCAGCACATGTCCTTTTAACGCCATGAGTATGGATTCGGAAGCTCCTACCACTTTATTTTCAGAGATTACAATATTTTAAACATTTTCTAAATTTAACGAATCATTTAGACAATAGTTACCTTTATTTTATCATGTGTAACAGTTTGATTGAAGGGATCTCCTAGACATAAAAAATCTATTGTCTTTTCTTAGAAATGACCATCAAAATCAGGTGTCTATCTGACCCCCTCTTGAGCGCCGTGTACACCTCCATTTTTGCTACACACAGAGTGGTCCTTTTAGAAGTGTCTGTTTTGTAAATTGAAATTTCCCTCAGCCAGAATTATGGCACTGTGAATAGTAGTCGATGAAAGATGAATACAATCAGATGCAGAAATATTGTACAGATTTTTCACACTGTCACATAAGATGTTATAAACAGAAGTAATGTGCTTAAAAAAATATCTGGCAACCTGATTGGCCAATCCTTGAATAATATCTTATCAGCAATTCAAATGTTCAGCCGCCACAAGAGGCAGTATTATATGTCTCATCCCCTACAAAAAGAGATGAACCTTTTATTAACCTATGTTTGATGATATAACATAGGAGTATTGATTTTTATTTCAATATCCCTCTATGCTTTTCTTAATCTCTGGAAATTTAGGTCTACAATTCATTGTTGTGGGCTCCAGATTCAATCTTCCACCTTTGCAAGGTATAAAAATCAGTAAATCCAGAACTGTACAACAACCAAGCAAAACTGCAGGAAGCATCAATGTGGGGGAGGACAGCAAGGAACAGCTTGCAGGACAAATATAGCAAATCGAATATAACCCACAAGTTGCTGTACATCGTGGGATCACATTCACAGAGGGTCTGACACCTTGAAATGGATGTAAGGCACATAGAAAGTGCCCGTGGCACTGCTTTTAATCTATCTTTGCAGTAATGCCCAAATAGGAGCACAATGAGGTGTCTAAATAACGTAAGTAATTAAGGAAGAGTCAAATGGCGGTATGAATCGGACAGCGATCACAACGCAATGCTTGGACTGGCCAATGGCTGTCCCGACCTGAGAGTGACAGCATGCATTTCTATGCAGATGTCAAGCTCTGGTCAGGAGAGCCGCCAGCCAGTCCAAGCAATGCGTTGAGATCGCTGTCTGATTTATACAGCCATTTGACTCTTCCCTTAATCTGATAAATAACAGTCACTAACAGGCAAATAAAAGGCAAAAAACAAAGGGCCCAAATAATCAAAACCGGCGATGTTCAAGAGGGGGCGTGCTTGAGTCTGACGATCAATCGTAAGGCTCTTCATGAAGCAGGAGCATCGGACAAGCGGCGTACACTCTCCACAACTCCTTCTCCAGTCCCTGCTGAGTAAGATTTGTAGCGTAGCTTCTTCACCCTACCTAACCCACCAGACCCACCAAAGCTCAAGCCACTTCAGCGGAACTAGGAGAAACTGGAGTGATGACACCAAAAGTTGCAAAATTTAGGTTGCGCCTAACTTTTTTGACTTTTCAAAGCTTTTACGCAAAAATTTTAGCTTGAAAGTTGTGCTGAATCGACCCCAAATATGTGAATTTAACAAGACCAATTTTTCATATGCCAGTATTGATTAATTGTGTGCTCACAGCCCTTTATAAATTTGACATATCTTTGGCTGGCTGTACACCAAAAAATGAATTCTACATCAGCCAGAAAATGGCATAAACTCTGAATTAAATCTATATAATAAGAGAAATAAGTCTATGGCACTTACGCAACTGTAATGGACTCATCTGTTGAGTTGGATTCTCTAAGTCTTAGGTAAGGGTGAGCAGCATGGACTGATGGAGTTGGTGCAGTGGAGTTAGACTTGTCGGACTGCACATGGGTCAACAAGGACCAGTACAGCAGGGTATGCAGGATGGTAGATGGGCAACCAAAGCTGGAAGCACTAGATGCAGCTGGAGGGCAGTGACAGACAAGAACAGCAGAAATGGGTATACAATCTGGTATCTTGCAGCAAAGATACAATAACTCACAAGAACAGAAGTAAAGTAGCTGTGAAGAGTATGTGGCTTACAGAGATAAGTATGTAATAAGGTTCTTGTTGCAGCAGAGTTGTGAGTACATTAACACCTGGATTAAATAGACTCAGCTTGGAAGTAGAAGATGGCTACTGGATTGCAGACAGGAGTCCCTGGGAAGATAATTAAACTCATGGAAAAGTATGAATATCCAGGCGATGCCCCGCCTCCTGAGCCACCTTAAAGGGCCTTGGATGATGATGTCAGGGGTGTTTGCAGGATTACCTTAGTAACAGGCCATGGATTACCGTAGCACAGACGGAGTCGGCCATAGGAGAGGGAAGCAAAGCCCGGCATTTGAGCTGAGACCGATGAGCAACACCAAAACTGACCAGGGTTGTCAACCATACAGAAATTCCCTGACAGTAAAAATATGACACTTTTTTGCCCTGCCTGTAAAAAAAATTAAGGTGTCTGAGCTATTTTTTGAGGCTGAAGAAATGTATACAGATCATTTTGACTGTAATTATCATTTTACAGTTTCCAGTGAATGCAGCTGATGTCTTCTTATCAGAATTGTGAGCTGTAGATATGTATCACTGATAGATTTATTGAAGTTTTTCAATGCGTCCATAAAAAATATTGTCTGTTCATGATTTTTTTGATAAGCCGTCCAGAAAAAATAAACATGCATGTTGTCAACCCTGAAACCGAGCTTTCCAGACATAAGATAGAACAAACAGTGTTCAGTGCTGGTCAGTGCTTTATATAGGCCTCAGTGCCTCATGTAACCATTTTCTACGATGTCCTAAATAATTTCTATATAGTAATAATACAAAAAAAAATACAAAAACACATTATGGAGCGGGTTTTAATTCTCACAATAAATTACTACATTAAATCAATTAAATTACCCGTTTTAAAAATGGACTGAGCTCATTCCTGTTATTCTGACCTAAAGGTTCCAAAGCCTTAATTTCAAGAACAATGCTCCTTCCTTGTACAGTAACGCATTATGTCTCTTACTCCCTGAGCTGGTAAGGGATCAACATCAGCAAATCAGCAAACTACATTGCCTGAAGCTTGCTGTTGTGAACCTGTCACATATGCTTCAAAGGGTTGTCCAGGACTTTATCATTGGTGGCTTATCCTAAGTAAGGATAGGACATCAATGTCGATTGGTGGGGGTGTGACACCTGGTTTAGTGAGCACGTAAGATTTGTAGAGACAGGTGAGGATTCACCAAGACTTTTTAAAGGGGTTTCCAGGACTTTAACATTGATGGCCTATCCTTATGACAGAAATAAAAAAACTGACTGTCACATCCAAAATGGATGTGACGGTCAGTTTTTTGATTTGTATGCATTGACATTCTGACTGAGCACTCCGCTCCTTGGCCTCATGTGTTTTAATTATAGCAGGATCACTACCCCTCCACGAAGATATTAGAGAGTATTCACATTAGGTTCCCATAGAGTAGTAGACTGTCTAAGAGAGGATTGGCATTGTTAGGTCCTGGTATATGAGAATTGCCTCAACGTGGCTACCAGGTACGCATGAATTGGCCAATTTATGCTCTAAGCATTCTCAATTTTTCATACTTCTAGTGCAGTAATGCAATTCATTTTTCATTTTTGCATGCTATAGTGCTGCAGTGCACTGCCTTTTTTGTTTGATTGAGTATCTTTATGATAGGTCATCAATGTCTGATTAGTGGGGATGCAACACCCAGCACCACCACCTATCAACCGTTCCCAGTGAATTGCTTGGTGAACCTGCAGCTGTTTCTAAAAATCTCACATGCTTACTAAACCAGGGTCAAAAATTACCTTATAGTCTAAATAATTGGTTTCATATATCAGATATTATTTCACAGTAAGAAGTGAACCCCTCCACAATTTAAGATCTTCATTATCTATTAACTGTACAAAATTTATACTGACCACATCTATGACTGCCTCTTGGCAATGTTTAATTAACATAGATTCATTAAAGCTTTTACTCAAAAGTGAGCTGAGCTGTGGAGGAGCCAGAGAGAGACAAGACATGGCTATGCACAGCCTTCAAGTTTTACCAAAAGTGCCGCTTCTGAGTAGCATTTTTAGCGTTGCGCACTGAGGCACATGACACCAAGACGATCGTGAGAAGTATTGTACTCCAGCGAGCCCTTCCTTAAGAGTGGCTTGGGTAAGTCTAAATGAAGCAGCTCCTTTGTGTCTTTTTTTTTAGATAAACCTGTTTTTATCCAGCATATCCCTCAAATTGGCACACCTTCTAAAGGATGGTATAGATTTTTTAAGAGCAATTCCAGAATCTAAATGTGCCACTTTTAATTCCTGATCACTGATCTAATAGTATATTCCGTAACACCATATTTAAATATGAGCACAAAACTTTTATCCTTATTTGTTTTCCTATATTTTAGGAAATGATTTGTGCTTTCTTTGGCTTAATTTTGCTCTCAATTCTCCAGCTTGTGAAACAAAACTCATCTTTATCATTAATATGCTGCAATCATAAAATCTGCCCATATGGCAAGGAATTCTTTATGTGGAATGTCTCATAGCTGTCATATCTTAAAAGCATGTTAGTTACTGTTGGTTTGCGAAAACTCTAGTGCGAATTGCGATATTAACCATATTAATTTCCACAACTGGAATTCAGTTATATTGCCCAATTACCCTTGTTTCCTCTCTCGCGCCACAACTCTCCAACCACCCAAGTGACGCAGAATAGAAATAGTATAATTGCACAGCATGGATGTAAGGGACAGGACCTGGGACAGGGCTTGGACCAGCATTTCTAGCTTAAACGTTGATCAGTAACTGGTGGATGAGTGACAGGTTTAGGCCTGGTGCTATGAGAGCCCTGCCAAATACAGGCAACACACATGAAGGAGACCCAACTTGGAGTCCAAACATTTTCAAAAATTAGGGGCAGAAACCAGGAGAAGTGGCATCAATTGACCCATAGTAGAAATTTTATCGTTTCACAGCAGCAGTCAAGCATGGGCCATTTATGAGCCAGGATCTGGGCTAGCATTTACAGCTTTGATTTTAAGTTCAAATTAAGAGGTGAGTGAGGGACCAGTGTAGGCCTGCAGTACTGGGAGCTCTGATACCTAATGCAAAAGCTCAAACTGCTTTTCTACTCAGCCACACTCAGCTTGCACAAATATCATCTTCTTAGACTACAATTGTTTAAAAAATTTAAGGATAGTAACACCGGTAGTTTACTGAAAGTAAGTGTAGGCCTGCTGGTCTGGGATTCCTACTGCTACATGCATCACACATGAAGGAGGCCCAACTTGGAGTCCAAACATTTCCAAAAATTAGGGGCAGACACCACTAAAGTGTCATGAATTTCCTCAGAGTAGAAATAGTATAATGAGGCTCTGACACCCCTTCCACTACAGGCAACCCACCAGATGGAGACCCAATTTGGAGTCTCTACATTTCAATCAATTGTTAGAAACATCAGCAGCAGTAGCAACAGCTGCCACAGAAGCCATGACATAGGTGTCACAGACTGCAACAATGCAAGATCAATGCAGCACATTAAAAACAACACCATTGTCTAGTCTGCCTTGTCTGCGACTGGAGTGCAAAAGTCCTAGAAGATCCATGAACTGTTCATCTTCATGAAAGTTAGGTGGTCTACACTTTCAGGGGACAACCAGATACTTTCATCCATCAGAACACCACCGGCAGCACTGAAGACACGTTCTAAGGGAACGCTGGCTGCCGGGCATGACAAAACCTCCAAGGCATGACAGGCTAACTCAGGCCACTCTTCCTTTTTTTAAGACCAAATTGCAAAAGGGTCCAAAACCCCTGATGTCATTGATATTGAGCTTGAGATACTACAGCACTATCCTCTCCAGTCTTTCACTATGTGTCAACCTTGTACTCTGCTCTGCTAATGCACGGGCTGGTCTAAAAAATGTGTGAAATGACTCACAGAAATTGCTTCTGCCACTTACACTGCTGCTGCTAATGTTTTTGCAATGATGACTCGACGTTTCCATTGCTGAAAGTCTATAACTGCGATGCACACTGTGTGCCTCAATGCTCTCTTGGAGAATACCACCATTAGGATTGTCTTCAAGTGTGTTTCGATACTTCAGCATGCGCGCATCCCTTTCCAGGGAGGAGGAAAGTATCTGGAAAAATTTACTCTTGTACCATGGATCTAACAGAGTGGCAACCCAGTAGTCAGAACTATTTCTAATCCTAGCATCATGTTGAAGATAAGAAGGCACACATGTATTGGGCGCTTACATGAGGTCCAAGTACATGGTGTGTTGTTGGCGGGGTAACACTCAAGCTTGCTTCCTCCATCCCCTCCCGCCAACCACGGACAGCAGAGAGGGAATCATTATCCTCTTCATCTCCTGACTGTTGCGCGCCAATCCCCTCTTCCTCCTTGTCATCTTCAATTTATTCCTTGGCTCTGGCATCTTCACCAACAGTTTGTCTGGTACCATGAGACATTCTCGATCGCTGTAACTCACTCTTCCATAGCACCAGCCTGTGCGACGACAGTCTGTAACTTAGAGATATTGCTATCACTTCTGCATTCTCCGTTGCTACCTCCTGTTCTTCTGGGACCACTACCTACTCCCGAAGACTATTTAAAGTGTTCTCCAGCATGAAGATGACCCGAATAGTGATGCTTATGCTGGCATTGTCTGCGCTAACCATCTTAGTAGCCATTTCAAAACTGTACAGAAGGATCCAGAGGTCCTTCATCTGTTGGCGACTCTGCAAGCGTGATTTGCACTGGCTGTGCAGTACATAGGTGGGGTTTATTGTGTCTCGTTAAGGGAAGGGCTGAGAGCACAGTTGGATGTCCTAGAGGAGGTGCAGGAGGCAGAAGCAGTGGAAGAAGTGTTAGATGCAGACGTTTGTCCCACAAGCCTTGAGGATTCCAAATCATGGTGTCTAGTGAAACCTTGGTGTCTAGTGTTTTAGTTCACCATTCCTTGATGTGTAGTTGGTTTGTTCTCCAATCCTAGGTGTTTAGCAATTTAGTTCTTCAACCCCGGTTGTCTAGTAGTTTAGCTTTCCAGCAGGATGTCTCATTTCAATGCGCTAGCCGCCTTACCCAACGCCAAGACCTTGGTGCAAAATTTCATCAAAGAAATCATGAGATTACATGGGATTCCTACCGACTGGGGATCTGTCATTTTTTTCAGTCTTTTATTCCCAGGCAAATGGGCAAGCTGAATACATTAACCAGACTCTTGAGATTTATCTTAGGTGGTTTGTGCCTGAGAATCAGGACGATTGGGTTACTTAGTTACATCTAGCTGGTTTTGTGGTGAATAACACATTGCCATGAGTCTACTGGTAAGTCCCTGTTCTTCTGCGCCTACGGGTTTCTTTCTCAGTTCAGCTCTTTTAATAAGAACCGTTCCTCAGGAATAACTGAAGAGGATCAGTTTTCATAATCAATTACATCTGTGTGGCAAAGGGTTCTTAATAGGGATGAGCGACTAGTGAAATATTCGGACTCGCTGTACTCGTTATGAGTACCTCCTAAAACTCGACCCAATGTGAGTCTATGGGAAATGTGATTAATGGGCTGTGTGTGTGTGCTGGGCTGGGTGGGGACTGTGCGAAGACTGTGCCAGGCTGTGCGGGACTGTGCTGGCCTGTGCGAAGACTTTCCCGGGCTGTGCGGGACTGTGCGAGGACTGTGCCGGGCTGTGTGGGACTGTGCTGGGCTTTGCAGGTACTGTGCGGGGACTATGCCAGGCTGTGTGGGACTGTGCTGGGCTTTGCAGGTACTGTGTGGGGACTGTGCCAGGCTGTGTGGGACTGTGCTGAGCTGTGCAGGACTGTGCTGGGCTTTGCAGGTACTGTGCGGAACCGTGCTGGGCTTTGCAGGTTCTGTGCGGGGACTATGCCGGGCTGTGTGGGACTGTGCTGACCTGTGCAGGACTGTGCTGGGCTTTGCAGGTGCTGTGCAGGACTGTGCTGGGCTTTGCAGGTAGTGTGAAGGGACTATGCCGCACTGTGTGGGACTGTGCTAGCCTGTGCAGAACTGTGCTGGGCTATGCAGGTACTGTGTGGGACTGTGCTGGGCTTTGCAGGTACTGTGCGAGGACTGTGCTGGGCTGTGCGGGGACTGTGCTGGGCTGTGCGGGGACTGTGCGGGCTGTGCCGAATATTGCGAGGCGAGTAGTGAAATACTCACCAGGACTCGAGTACCACATTACTCGCCGAGTACCGAATCCTAACGAGTATACTCGCTCATCCCTATTCTCCATCCCTTAGGGTCTATTGGTTTAGTTCTCCATCCCTTGGTGTCTAGTGGTTTAGTTCACCATACCTTTGTGTTTTGTGGTTTAGTTATCCATCCTTAGTTGTTTAGGAGTTTAGTTCTCCAACTCCTGTTGTCTAATAGTTTAGTTCTCCATCCTCTGGTGTGTAGTGGTTTAGTTTTCCATCGTCAAGTACCCTTCACTACTCCCCTCTAATCTCCTGTTACCACAAACGCATACAAGATTTCTCACGTGCATCTCCTCTACTCTGGAACTCTCTACCCCAACATATCAGACTGTCGCCTAACATGAAAAACTTCAAAAGGAACCTGAAGAACCACCTGTTCCGACAAGCCTACAACTTACTGTAACCATCATTCCACCATACTGCTGCACGACCAGCTCCAGTCTCACCTATTGTATCCTCATTCATCCCCTGTAAATTGAGAGCTCTCGCGGGCAGTTTACTCTTTCTATACCAGCCGGCGACTTGTATTGTTTAAGATTTTTGTACTTGTTTTTATGTTATTATTATTATTATACATTTATATAGCGTCATTTATTCCATGGCGCTTTACAGGGAAAAGGGGAAATATAGACAAGTACATTAAACATGTGCAAGAAAAGGGACACGCGAGTACAGAAGGAGAGATGACCCGGCCCGTGAGGGCTCACATGTCTAACCCTTTTCACATGAAAAGTGCCATGGAAAGAAGGAGCTATAACAATAAATAATAATACCGCTGTATTATCTACTATTTGACACTTTAGTGATCTGTGGCAATTATATTTTAAAATATGGAGACTTCAAATTGGGTCTTCTTCTGGTGGATTGCCTGTAGTGGAAGGGGTGTCAGAGCCCTATTATACTATTTCTACTCTGGGGAAATTGATGGCACTTTAGTGGTATCTTCCCCTAATTTTTGGAAATATTTGAACTCCAAGTTGGGTCTCCTTTATGTGTGTTGCCTATAGCAGTAGGGCTCCCAGACCGGCAGGCATGTACTTACTTTCTGTCAACTACCTGTGTTACAATCCTTAAATGTTTCTACCAATACTAGTCTACAAAACTGATGTTTGTGGAACCTGAGTGCGGCTGGGCAGAAAAGCAGTTTGACTCTACACCGGTCCCTCATCCACCTCTTATTTTTTTTTTCTTAAATTCGTTTATTGAACAAAGAAAATGCAAAGAAAATGCACAACACACCAAGTATATGCAAAGAACAGCTGGTTATACATGGTGAAGCATGTATATCAGTCAATCTCACAAGCCTTATCATGTTACACAGATAATAAAGTCTAATTATAAATTCCTAAACTACAATCGACCCATCCTAAAAAGTCATGTCGGAGATCCACCTTTTAATGTGAATTTAAATTCGAAGCTGCAAATGCTGACCCAAATCCTGGCTCATAAATGGCCCATGGCTGACTGCTGCTCTGCCATTATAAAATTTCTACTTTGGGTCAACTCAATTGATGACACTTTTCCTGGTTTCTGCCCATAATTTTTGAAAATGTTTGGACTCCAAGATGGGTCTCCTTCATGTGTGTTGCCTGAATTTGGCAGGGCTTTCAGAGCACCAGGCCTAGACCTGTCACTCATCCATCTGTTACTGATCAATGTTTAAGCTAGAAATGCTGGTACAAGCCCTGTCTCTGGCCCTGTCCCTTGCATCCATGCTGCGCAGTTATACTATTTGTAGTCTGGGTCAATTGATGTCACTTTTCCTTGATGCTGCTCCTAATTTGAGCTGTTTTGGAACCTTTTTGGCATCCCTGGAGGTGTTGTCTATGCGCTTGGTTTTGCCACTCATTGAACTCAATGGGTTTCAGATATGTTTGACGAATAGTTCGGCATACAGATGTAAGCCAATCCGAACAGAACCAAACCTTGAAAGGTTTGCTTATCTCTACTCAGAGGCAGTCATACACATTCTGTTCAAATTGTAATGTAGTGATAGTACATAGCCTTTATGAGTCTAGGAGTAAGTGCAAATACTGCCAAAATTACAAGCAGGGTCACCCATACTCCCTTGAAGGCTCCAACTGCAGTGCCTCATACAAAAATTAAGAAAGTGTAGTTGTGATGATTCTACACTGATAAAAGCTTTGCACAAAGAGCAAAGCCAGGAAAAAAATATAAATATGAGTATGGTCATCCATAGACCCTAGAAGACAACAACTAGTGGGACTGTCACTCGATTAAAAATTTAATATGAAAAACACTTTATGTGCTCCTGTCATCTGGTGGTGTGGAAAAATCCAGGTTTTGTTCATTGTTATCAGAGTGAGCCTGTCAGCACTTTCTGTTGACAGGTGAATGTCATATCAGTTTTTATTTAAGGCATACTGGGTGCATACACAGCCCCATCTATTGCGCTGAGACTGAATAGAAATGCTTTTGTAATTTAATATGGGCTCCAGACAGGACCTTCTATATCATCTTGAGCTTCTTGGACAGTCTTCTATCTTGATGTCTAATTAGAGTGGGGATGAGAGGACAGCACTGGGAACGATTGTGGTCTCCTGGTAGGACAGCACTGGGGAGGATTGTGGTCTCCTGGTAGTGTAACACAGTGTGGCATGGGTCTCCTCCTTTTACACCCCGATGCGCTACATGAAAGTGTATGTCCTGACTGGGTGTGTGAGTTGGTGATGCAAGGGCCCTGTTCCTATATAGGCTGCCTGTAGCCATTGCGGTTGGCCATCCAGGACCATAGGTTCCACAGTTCAATAAAGAAGACTTCCATTCTAAAACACAGACTTTACTGAACGGTAACTTAGTAAAGGGTTATGAACAAGAGATAGCGGGTACAAGGTCTTATGGATGTTTCCCTTACAGCAAGAAGCATTTTCATTTACACAGTATCTCTCTTCTGTAGTTTACTCCAAGCCAGTGAATCACACTGTTTCACCCTACTTTATTACCCACCAGCTTATGCCATAGTCCTGATCAGCAAGTCTCTACTTGCTGAGCGGTTCCGTGTCCTATTTCTTCCACTACTGGCGCCCTCGGGTTCCCCATTAGTTCCACAAACTCAGACCTGTTTAGGTCCAGTACCTTCGGCATTTGCAATCTCAGTGTTTTTGTGACTCGTCCTATCCAAGGACCCTGGAGGCAACTCTGTCTCATCAGTAACTTCAGGAACACGCTATCCTTTGCGCTCAGTCTCCTCTCATTAAAGATCACTCCTTGGCAGCATTGCTCACTTGTCGCTCCATCTCCAAACTCGAACTACACCTAGCAACAGGAAATAGTATTGACTCGCCCCCAGAGGCCGTGGGGTACTCGGTGCCGGGCCCCTTGCTTTCAATGGGAGATGTCACAGCGGCAGTGACCCGGCCCGTGGTCTCAGGCGGTCAATGTAAAAGGGGGTAGAATGATGGGGATAAAGTCATTGAGATGATTTGTGACGCCACCTGTGGTTTCTGGTCAGTTTGACCAGCGCTGCAGGGTTGCTTCTCTGGGACAGATGGTGTGGTGTAGCAATGATGTTGTAGCCCTCCACAGGTAGGGCTGTAGTCCCAGGGCAGAGTAGATGAGGTTGGCAAATGAGGAGATAGTGAGAAGTAGATGGTGCATTGTTAGGCAAGGAGATGTAGCAGTGCTGAGTGGGTTGGTGCAGGAAGAATGCAATAAGACAGATGAATGCAGTTCCAGTTCTTTTACTCACGTTCTTGGCACAGACAGGTGCCCGCTTCAATGCTGCGGTCTCCAGATCAGGGGCTCAGCCAAATCCCAGGCAGATGGAATTAACCTTTCCAGCTCTCCCTTTCGTGTGCCTGTTCTGAACGTCTCCTTTCTAGCGCTTGCACTGAAGTACTTGTGGTTGTGTGTTAAACCCAAGTTCCTCCATCTTGATGTTATTTAAAACTCTACTTGTACGGCTGACAGCTGTAGCCTGCTTCGGGGACTCCTTGCTATCAAGTCCCGGCTTACTCAAGGTTGCTGTTGTGCCCCCAAGTCTTAGGTGGGAATAAAGTGGTGACAGCTTCTATTCCTCCGGTGTCTGCTGCAGGACCATCAGTATCCATACAACCTCGGGGACCGGACCCCGGCCAAGCGCCTAGACCTTGAGGAATGGCTCCGCTCCGACCCTAATCCTTAGTTCTCTTCTTCTCCTTACGTTCTGTACTAATCTTTCTTCCTTCTGGAGAATCAGGCTTTCTAGTTCTCTTTCCCGTGCCCGCAGCTCCAGGTCACAGGAGTCTGCTGCAGCACCTCCTTCACTCCATCCCTCTCAGAGGATCTTCTCTCAGACTGACCTTTTCCTAATATTCTCCAGCTCTCTTGTGCAGTCTAAGCTCCATCCACCTCCCAACACTCTTCGTGTTCCAAGCAGAGAGCCACCAAAGGTGCTTTGCTACACTACTATGTTGTGTGGAATGCAGGTGTTGGAGGCTGGTCAGGGGTTCCCATCTTACCTGGAGAGTGGGATACTACACCTCAGGAGGAGGTGGAGTACCTCTGTGGCAACTGAACCCTCAGGGGCGCCAAATACCCCCTCCGTTAACCACAGCACGTCTGCGGGCTGTAAACAAATAAGTAGTAAGATGTTACATAAGGAACAAACAAAAAATGTTAAAGTGCATTTTAACAAGTAAACAATTTTAAAACTAAACTTCCCAATATGGGAGGCACTGATTCTTAAACGTTGCAGAACAAGTTAACAGACTACCTATAATTTAACATTTTACCTAATTTAAGTGCTATTGGCAGTAAACGTTGCTAAGAAGTTCACTACCAGTTCAAGTATTACCATTTTCACTTCAACACCTTTTTCTTTTGTCATTCACATTTTCACATTCTGCTATTACTTCTAGACCCATAGGTGACAACCGCTGACTCCTGGTTCGTCACTGGAATTCAACATTTTTATTCAGAGTTTCACCATTTTATTAAACATTGCTACCAACTAAATCCTATAGAAAATCTGTTCTAATGCCATAACTAAACTCTACTGCTATCAACATTTTCAAAAGGCACATTATAAAAGACTTCACATTAAAACATCCATAATTTTTGCACGTGCTGGACACCGCTCCCAGCCGGGATTTCTTGCAGTGTCCTTGGGGTTGGAGTCGAGGTCCAGGTCTGAGGTAGTCCTTATTTGAAGAGGGTTCATGTAAAACCAAGAAAGAGCACCTTAAGAGGCGCAAACTATCTACAAGAAAGTTTTTGGATCAGTCATTGTCCATGATCGCCACAGTTTTTGTTTCAATAACACTGATGCCAACTGAGGCAAAACTGAAGAACAATAACAAGGGCAAATGTGCCAATACCCTCCTGGGTAACAGTCATGATTTTAAAATGTTTCTAGTGATGGTCTCCTCCAGGGGTGGTAGAATCAGATTTCTTTTGCTTCCAGGGAAGACTTTCAGGATGTCCGCGTCCTGCTGATGGATTCAAAAACTGCAGGTACTCCTCCTGTTGGACTTTGGGGATGGCTGCCTGTGCAGATGGGGTGGCAGCTGGTCTTTGAGCAGTAGCTGCCTGTGGGGGTAGCACATCAGCTTCAGGTGGTATCTCCGCTGCCCTGGTTTTTGGTCTGACAGCTGGTGGCACTGCTGCCTGTGGTACAGCAGGGGTGGCAACTACAGTTGAGCGACTTTGGTCGGATCGGGTTTCATGAAACAAAATTTGTTTCAGATAAAACTGGTCCGACTAGAGCAAAAAAAGTCGGAGTTTCGTCCGAAACCCGACCTCAATGCAAGTCAATGGGGAATAAAAGTCTGCATTGAGTGGATGAACGACGACTTTTATTCCCCCATTGACTTGCATTGGGGTCGGGTTTCGGACGAAACTCTGACTTTTTTTGCCCTAGTCGGACCAGTTTCATCTGAAACAAATTTTGTTTCATGAAACCCGATCCGACCAAAGTCGCTCAACTCTAGTGGCAACCTGTACCCGGGGGTGTTTCACTCCCGTGGATGTGGCCTGCTTGGCCTTGCTGGGTACAAATACCACGGTGGGGACTGCCTCTGCCAGTTGAACATAGGCCTTGTCCCTTTTGTAGGCTACTATAAACTCCTCCGGGATGCGGCGCACGTTCAGGGCATACCAGCCGCGTAGCCCCTCGTGCCGGGTGAAGGTGACGTACTCTCCTGGGTATAGATCACGAGCGGGGTGTCCCCTCCGGAGGTGGGACTCTACATCCCTCCAGCTAACAAAGAGGTCGGAGATCCTCTGGGGGTCTGAGATGAAGCCAAACCCCCTTTCCAGATTGAAGTTCAGGACTTGACTCCAGCCGGCCGAGTCCTGGGGACCGTAGTGCCCGGCACGGGCCTATTCTTTCCAGTCCATGTCAGGGCCCAGCACTGCCAGTCTCTGCTGCTCCCGCTGCTCCGTTGCCAGCTTGCGGATAGTCTGCTGATAGTAAGGCTCTTCCTCCTCCACCTCTTGGGGCTGGCTTCTACCCACCGTGGACAAGGGCTCCACTGCCAGGGGTTCTGGTGTTCCCCCCCAGGGACTAGTATCCCGGTCCCAGACTAGGTCCAGCACGACCTGCCCGGACGTTGGAGCAGACGGGCACCCAGTGGTCTCAGCAGTCGCAGGGGCGGCGGTCATACCTGGCGCCTCCTGACGGTGTTCCGACTCCGGTGCAGGCACTGGATGGCAGCCAGTGGCAGCGGTTGCTGGAGCTGCCTGGTCAGCGGGCGGCGATGGTGGTTGAGCGGATGCTGACTCCGAGTCTGCAGGAGCCTCCAGTGGGACCTGCGCGGCCGCGCTAGGTCCAGGCAGGAGCGCAGTCGCCATCTCCTCTTCTGCTCCCAGGCCCTAGGGTAACTCCTCCTGGCAGGCAGCGACGTCCGGCTGTGGTGCCAGAGTGGGGGCGGCAGCAAACGCTGGTGGCAATGTTACAGATGCCGCGGAGGTAGCAGATGCTGCCGGCGGTGAGGCTGGTGCAGCGGTGACGGGTATCAGTGGTGGAGGTACCATTGGCGCAGGTCCCTCCTGGGCGCGCTGCAGATTCATGGTCCACAGAGCCTCTTGTTTCAGCCACAGATGGTGGGTCAGCTGGGCAATTTCTTCCTCCAGCTGCTGGCGGTCCATTGTGAAAGCAGGATCGAAGCCTTCGGCTAGTGCGCCGGGGAAGACAAACCTCAGCTTCCTCGCGCTCTTCAGGCCTCCGTCCTTCCTCCAACATGGCGTTCTCTCCCCTTCCTGGGCTCCTTTCCCGCCACAGGGCTTTGCTCCTCCTTCCTGGGGTGGCGTCTTCCTCTGCCTACATACCAAGCCAGTATCCGAACCTCTTTGGGGGTAGGCCATGTTGCTGTTCCATAGAAGTTCAGGCAGGGGAGGTCCAGGACAGTTCGCACTCTTTTCTTAGGGCCACCCATGCTGTCACGCCCTTCTTCACCACGCCAGCGGCCATTTTGAGAGTCCATTTTACAGTCTATCATTTTGGTTGTTTTGCACATTTTCAGCAATTTTAAGTCCAATAAATCTGCAGCACACAGGACCCAGTGGTACCGGGCTTCGTCATCCTGTTCGTAACGCCAAAATTGACTCGCCCCCAGAGGCCATGGGGTACTCGGTGCCGGGCCCGTTGCTTTCAATGGGAGATGTCACAGCGGCAGTGACACGACCCGTGGTCTCAGGCGGTCAATGTAAAAGGTGGTAGAATGATGGGGATAAAGTCATTGAGATGATTTGTGACGCCACCTGTGGTTTCTGGTCAGTTTGACCAGCGCTGCAGGGTTGCTTCTCTGGGACAGATGGTGTGGTGTAGCAATGATGTTGTAGCCCTCCACAGGTAGGGCTGTAGTCCCAGGGCAGAGTAGATGAGGTTGGCAAATGAGGAGATAGTGAGAAGTAGATGGTGCAGTGTTAGGCACGGAGATGTAGCAGTGCTAAGTGGGCTGGTGCAGGAAGAAGGCAATGAGACAGATGAATGCAGTTCCAGTTCTTTTACTCATGTTCTTGGCACAGACAGGTGCCCGCTTCAATTAAACCAAAGCTTCAATGCTGCGGTCTCCAGATCAGGGGCTCAGCCAACTCCCAGGCAGATGGAATTAACCTTTCCAGCTCTTCCTTTCGTGTGCCTGTTGTGAACGTCTCCTTTCTAGCGCTTGCACTGAAGTACTTGTGGTTGTGTGTTAAACCCAAGTTCCTCCTTCTTGATGTTATTTAGAACTCTACTTGTACGGCAGACAGCTGTAGCCTGCTTCGGGGACTCCTTGCTATCAAGTCCCGGCTCACTCACGTTGCTGTTGTGCCCCCAAGTCTTAGGTGGGAATAAAGTGGTGACAACTTCTATTCCTCCGGTGTCTGCTGCAGGACCATCAGTATCCATATAACCTCGGGGACCGGACCCCGGCCATGCACTTAAAACTTGAGGAAGGGCTCCGCTCCGACCCTAATCCTTAGTTCTCTTCTTCTCCTTACGTTCCATACTAATCTTTCTTCCTTCTGGAGAATCAGGCTTTCTAGTTCTCTTTCCCATGCCAGCAGCTCCAGGTCACAGGAGTCTGCTGCAGCACCTCCTTCACTCCATCCCTCTCAGGGGATCTTCTCTCACAGACTGACCATCTCCTAATATTCTCCCGCTCTCTTGTGCAGTCTAAGCTCCATCCACCTCCCAGCACTCTTCGTGTTCCAAGCAGGGAGCCACCAAAGGTGTTTTGCTACACTACTATGTTGTGTGGGATGTAGGTGTTGGAGGCTGGTCAGGGGTTCCCATCTTACCTGGAGAGTGGGATACTACACCTCAGGAGGAGGTGCAGTACCTCTGTGGTGACTGAACCCTCAGGGGCGCCACAGTATCTTTCCCTAACACTTATCCCCTATCCTATCCTATACTGTCTCATACATTAATACATACATTACAATTCACATTACACGATATATACAAAAGATGCACAACATAATTCACCTTGGAGTACAATGCTGAGGAGGATTGTGGTCTTCGGGGAGTACAGTGCTGGGGAGAATTGTGGTCTACTGGGAGTACAGCACTGGGGAGGATTGTGTTCTCCTGGGAGTACAGTGCTGGGGAGGATTGTGGTCTCCTGGGAGGACAGCGCTGGGGAGGATTGGGGTCTCCTGGGAGGACAGCGCTGGGGAGGATTGTGCTCTTCTGTGAGGACAACACTGAGGATTGTGGTCTTCTGGGAGGACAGTGCTGGGGATGATTGTGGACTTCTGGGGGGACAGCGCTCTTCTTGTAGGACAGCACTGGGGAGGATTGTGTGCTTCTGAGAGGACAGCACTGGGGAGGATTGTGGGCTTCCGGAGAGGACAGCGCTGGAGAGAATTGTGGGAGGACAGCACTGGGGAAGATTGTGGCTTTCTGGGAGGACAGTACAGGGGAGGATTGTGGTCTTCTGGGAGGACAGCGCTGGGAAGGATTGTAGTCTTCTGGGAGGACAGCACTGGGGAGAATTTTTGTCAGCACTGGGGAGGACTGTGGTTTCCTGGAAGGACAGCACTGGGAAGATTTGTGGTCTATTGGGAGGACAGCACTGAGGAGAATTGTGGTCTCTTGGGATGACAGCACTGGGGAGGATTGTGGTCTCCAGGGAGGACAGTATTGGGGAGGAGTTTGGTCTCTTTGGAGGGAATCACTGGGGAGGATTTACAAAACCAATGAACTAATGACATCTCACTTCTGGGAATACCAAAATGTTTTACCCTAATGGAAATTTACAAGGATTCAATATCTTGGGGCACAAAATAAGGTAGGGCTCACAACAGTACAGAGTACTTAAGGAGAGGAGTTTGTAGATTTTATAAGAGGTAACAGACTGTGGTTACTTAGTGCAAAAAAAGTAGGGCTCTTCCTTGAAGCACAGAGGATTTAAGAGAGGCGTGTGCGACATTATAGGTAAATGTATGGCTGATTTCATATTTGCGTTGGGCAGAGCTGCGGAGGGCTGCATAGTTCCTCCATTAAGCCCCTCCCACTGCCACACCTTTTTCATTCAGCGCCGCCTATGTCGGCATGCGTTCTGCATACCTATCTTTAACATTGGGTACCCAGACCATGCTGATGTATGTGTGGCACCCCAGGAGTTTGGTGGCCACAATGGCCTTGTCTCCCTCCAGGGGGAGTGATGTCATGCCTGGAAGCAAAGAAGGAAGCCCCTTACCAGATAGTTCCAGCATACAACACAGTTCCTGCTCCAGGCCAGCAGAGGCAGCTCTAAACTTGACTTGAGGGGAACTACTCTCTCTGTTCAGGAGGAGGAAGTTAGTGGAGAGAGTTAGAGTCTGCACAAGGTTGAGAGAGGATGTGTGGAGAGGAGCTGGGGATAGGAGCTCCATCTGAGCTTACTGCAGGCTTGAGCGCCAGTGACCGGGCACCGGAGCCCAAGGCTGTGTGGGTACTAAAGCCCTGGCAGAAGAATCCGGAGGGCAGAGGACCGCAGATCCTCTGTCCCCTACTGATACTCGATGACACAGCAGCACGTGTGAGATGCCAGACAGGAGCGACCCCTGAAGCAGACTCCAGGTGCCTATCATGCGAGTGGAGTTCTACCTAAGCATCAGACAGAAAGAGGGACTTAAATAGAGTATACAGCAGCAAGTACCTCAGAGAATAGCGCTAGAAAGGAGGCCTCACAACCCACTTGACCAAGGAAATTTCCAAATTGCTTCCAGGCTGACCGGCTCCAGAACCATCTGTAACCTAAGGACTGTACCTGCATTGCTCAGTAAAAGGTAAAGGAAACTGCACCCTGCTGTGTCTTCCAAATCATTCCTGCACCACACTCACCATCCTCACCTTTAACATCTACTGTACATCCAAACTGCCCTCGGATACAGTTCTACCTGTGGAGAGCTCAACTATCTCTGCTGCCCTGTCACCATCCCAGAGGATCTGCATAGTAGAGACGGTCCCCTGACTGAATTCCACAGACGGCATCACGAACACTTCATTAGGCCTTTTTCACTATCCCTTTTATTGGATGCCCAGGGCCACTGACCGGGTCATGGCTGCTGTGACACCTCTCCTTTGAGAAGTGACCCGGTACCGAGCTTCCCCACTGCCCTAGCGGGCGATACATCTGTGGATGCCTCCGCTTGCATGGTTTTGCGTCGACGCAAGCAGAGGCATCCGCACACATCAGCATGGCTGCGTACCTAATGTTAAATATAGGTGCGTAGGACGCATGTCGATGTAGGCGGAGCTGAATTGAAGAGGTGCAGCAGTGGGAGGGGCTTAATGGAGGCAGATTACTCTATATAGTATAAGAAACAAGTTTCCAGCAGCACAGAGTATGTCAGGGGGTGAGACCAGGCCACTGTGATAATTTTTGTGTGGGCACAGAGACGAATAACAATTGTAATGAATATAAAGCTGGTCTCCAGCAACACATACTATTTCAGGAGGCTACAACTTGGGAGTTAGTTTGATAAAATTGAAGGAGCGACTTTATAGGATTATAGTGATAACACAGCTACATATAAAGAGAGTAATGGTAATTACTGGGGTAAGTCGGCTCTCCAGAAACCTATGCATACATGACAAATGGCTCACTGATAAAATGCCGCTATAGTGGTTTATAAGACTAAATCACAGCTCTTTAGATAATATGGAGAAGGAATGAAGGATCAATCTCATGTAACAGTGAGAATCTGTAATAAAAGGACATAAGGGCTTGTTCACACGCAGCGATTGTTTGCATGAAAAATGGGTCAATAACGCACGTACTTTCTGCAGTGTTTTTCCTATCAACGTTCTATTTTTTTGCAAGAGAAATTTGCTACAAATACTAAACGTGTGCACAAAGCCTTTATAAAGATGGGGTCAGCGGGTCCGTGGGAGGGGGCTAGTGCATCGTCCTCTGAAGGACTCCCCTCTCCGCTTCATAAAACAACCTTTAAGCAGTAAATGGATGACTTTAGAGTGAACCTCAGAAATCTCAGCGACATATGAGACCCAGATTACGTGATCACCTTGCTGCCAGCAAATAATAAAGGACAGTCTATTTTTGCAGATCGCTCTCTAACCTTCACAGCTGTTTTGTTTCGGATCTGGCCGGTGGCGGAGAAAAGCAAATTAGACGATCACTGAAATCTGTGACCACCCCGAGGTGCATTGGATATACATTGAATAAATTCTGTATGAACCGAATCTGTCAGGAAGGGGTTAAAAGTGAAAAACTATAAACTCTTCAACTGGTGTTTCCTAGACCTTCCATGTACCTGTCTCCCACCCTGACCTCCCATCAGCTCCTCTTCATTCTTCTCCCACCGGTCTTCCAGCGAGCACCACTGCTCAATAAGCCCCTCGCTGTCTCCTCCTTCCCAACTGTTGATGTTACTAAATAAAAAAGGCTAAAAAAAAGTCTGCTTATTCTCCAAAAAACAGTAACACACCATTCACGTTAATAGAGCTAAACTGTAATACCAGACAAAGCCATGGTCAGGTGTGGTGCTGTTACTGGAATAAAACAGACTTTTTTCTACTTTTAGGCAATGTTTTAAAAAATGACCTTGACATTGAGAGCTTTTGACATTGAGAGCTTTTGACCATTACCTCTGACTTGCGGTCAGTCAAAAGCTTCGGTCACAAGATGGTGAACAGAAGCGGCGCCAGGAAAAGAACTAGGTGGAGGCTGGTGAGCATACTACTGTCAGCAAAGAACAAACATTAGGGATATCACCCTGGTGCTGAAATAAAAAAAAACGTATGAAACATAGGCCCATCTCATCAAGATAGATGATGTTCACGTTGGTTTTGATGAGGAGGCGTGTTGGAGTCAGACACTCCCAATTCATGAAGAGGCACCTGGCTTTAAATAAATCAGGAACCTCTGACGAGTGGTGTGCGCCTCACCACAGATATTACTCCAGTCCCTGACTGGAGTAAAATTTTTGGCATAAGGAATGCCGCTGATTAGCTGCTGAAAAGCAGCTTACTGACATTTTCCTAATAAAAGAAGTAAATTATTTATGAAAAAAACACACAAAAGACTAAAGCGAGCACAAACAGGGGCATAAACTAATATGAGAATGATCTAATATCTTCTCAATATCTGCAAGGGAAAAAAATGATGAATTGATTGATAGGTCAGCCACCATTAATCAGATCCCTTCTCTCCTCATTCGGGTCCATATAAAGGTTTCCTGCAATCTTTACATATCATCCAAGCTTTACTTAAACTCTGGCCACATCTAGAGCACCAAACAAAATCCAGATCTTAAAGGGGTTGTCCAGGTTTACCTCAAAAGTCTCGACACCCACTGATCAGCAAGCTAATCTTAATACAGAACCCCATTAAGACATTTTCTGATACATTTCAGTAATAAATTCTAAAAATCCCTCATTTTAGTATTCCATATATACCGCACCAGGTGATGTTATCACAATTAGGATGGTGGACCACCTGTAGCTTTTCCACGGGGTCCTCAGGTTGTAGTGCTATTGATGGCATTCCTTTAAAACATAGAACTGGAACGAATCGAATTATTGAGATGTAAATTGAGTGGTAATCCGGATAATCTATATTGATCGCTTGACGGGTATAGCAGCAGAGGAGAAGTGTACAGCAACCAGACTCCCGACCTGTGAGACAGGACCACAGCGGACACACTGCCGTCTCCGATATTCCGGGTCACTACTATTGATCATCACTACCGGCGTAATACACTTGGAGAATGAAAGGTCACATAACCCGTGCACGGTTCGATATCCCCCTGCAGCCCAGACACAGTGGTTCCTTAATTAAACTGAATTGTGCTTGTATCCGAACGAGTTTAATGCAGAAATTGCTGCATCCTGGAAATCCATCAACATTTAAAGTGACAGTTACATCAATGCAGAATGTAGCAAGATTATCCATGTCCACTATGCTCTACCAGAGATTTTCTAGAGTGTATGGGGAAAATCTCCATCATCAGTAAACTCTAAGCATCAGCGGGAGGGGGACATAAAGCAGTATTAGGGTCATAGGGAAAGAAACACAGTCGTCTATACAGTATAATGGACCCCATATAGTGCTTCATACAGTATAATGGCCCCACATAGTGCTCCATATACTATATTGGCCACACATAGTGCTCCATACAGTATAATGGTAAAATTGACCCCATATATTGCTCTATATAGTATAATGGCCCCACATAGTGTTCCATACAGTATAATGGACCCCATATAGTGCTTGATATAGTATAATGACCACACTTAGTGAGCCATACAGTATAATGGCTCCACATAGTGCTTCATACAGTATAATGGGCACCACATAGTGCTCCATAGTGTAAATTGACCCCACATAGTGCTCCATACAGATAAAGTCCCCAAATATTGCTCCATACAGTATAATGACCAAATGTAGTGCTCCATACAGTATAAAAGCACCACACAGTGCTTCATACAGTATAAAGGGGCCATGCATTGTCCTCCATACACAATAATAGGCCCCACATTAAAACTGCTCCGGTCTCGGCAGAGAAGGATCTGAAACTATTCACTGCTTGGCACAGTGGGCGAGTTGTAATGACGTCATCACGCCCGCTGCACTGAGACTTCAACCGATGCTCCCTCCTCCATCAGTGCTTTCAACTGTACTAGAGATGCCAATACAGTTGAAAGTGGTTGCTGAGCAGGGGACACCAGGGGTCACCCGGCATTATGGCCAAATATACTCACCCTGCGGGCCAGATTTGGACCGTGGGTCAGAGTTTGACATACAGTGGTGTGACAAAGTGTTTGCCCCCTTCCTGATTTCATATTCTTTTGCATGTTTGTCACATTTAAATGTTTCAGATCACCAAACAAATGTAAATATTAGACAAAGATAACACAAGTAAACACAGAATGCAGCTTTTAAATGAAGGTCTTTATTATTAAGGGAAAAAGAAATCCAAACCTACAGGGCCCTGTGTGCAAAGTGATTGCTCCCTAATCCTAATAACTGGTTGGGCCACCCTTAGCAGCAACAACTACAATCAAGCGTTTGTGATAACTGGCAGTAAGTTTTTTGCAATGCTCTGGAGGTATTTTAACCCACTCATCTTTGCAGAATTGTTGTAATTCAGCCACATTAGAGGATTTCCGAGCATAAATTGCCTATTTAAGGTCATGTCACAGCATCTCAATTGGATTAAGGAGTTCAGGACTTTGACTAGGTCACAGATGTATGGAGGAGACAGGTTGTGGATGGCTTTGTATGCCAAGGTTAGGGTTTTGATCTGGAGTCTCTGGGCAGTGGGGAGCCAGTAAAAGGATTGACAGAGGACAGAGACCGGGGAATAGCGGGGGGGAAAGGTGGATTAGTTGGGCAGAAGTGCTTAGGATAGGTGGGGAATGAGAGTCAAAGAAGGGAAGCCACAGAGCAAGAGGTTGCAATAGTCAAGGCAATAGATGATGAGGGCATACACTAGTGTTTTTGCAGATTCTTGATTACAGAATGTACCGATCCGGGATAAATTTTTGAGGTGAAATCGGCAGGAAGTAGAAAGGAGATGGATATGTGGTTTGAAGGAGAGATCAGAGTCAAGGATTACCCTGAGGCAGCGAGACTGTGGGACAGGAGAGAGTGAGCAGCCATTGACTTTGATGGATAGGTCTATTGGGGGGTGAGTGAGATGGGGTTAAGATGATGAGTTTTGTTTTGTCCATGGTAAGTTTTAGAAATCGAGCAGAGAAAAAGGATGAAATAGCAGAGAGACATTGTGGAATTCTGGTCAGTAGGGAGGTGATATCAGGTCCAGAGATGTAGATCTGCATGGCATCAGCATAGAGGTGATACTGAAAGCCGTGAGATTCAATGAGCTATCCCAGGCTGAAGGTCTAATCTGTATGTATGGGTACAACACAGTACCAATTCTCTTATTTTGTATATAAGGACAAAGCATAGTTCCACTTCTCTTTTTCTGGATATATGAATACTGCACAGTACCAATTTTCTTATTCTCTATATGGACAATGCACATCTGTTACTTAGCAGAATACTGGCATAAAAGCTTTAATCAATCGAGCCCATAGTCCCCCGATGATGTGTTGACAATGTTTCAGACTAAAACATACAGTATGTTGCTGTCCATGTGTCTGATTCAGGCTGCTCGTTGTTCAAGCAAACTGAATCTGATGAATGGGGTTAGTATTAATTTATTTTGTGGTGTTCACTGATATGCATTTGCTTTGCTACAAGGACTACTATAGATGTGATAACCTTATGAGTTTCCCTCCTGCTGGTCTAAGAGAAAATCTACGTGACTTTGAGGATCCCTTTCATCACTTACTTCTTTTGGGAGGTGGGCAGAAATACAGCGGGGCTCTTGGCCAACAATTGCTACCTATGTGGATGCTATGAGCATCTTTGGGCCCTCAAAGCATCAGCAAGGGAAGGCCACCTATTCCCAATCCACACTTTGGCCTTCTGGGCCCTTGTCCTCTGGGAGTGGACTGCCGATGGACCACATCATTGATAGCTTTTTGCGTGATATGTTGTATTTGGGTACAGAAAGCCACAGCTTTGAGCTTTCTAAAAAAATCAAGACAAAATATGAACAATATAAAACTTACAGTGTTTTTTATTAAGGATATAATAAGTTTGTCGAGACTGTTTGGTGTGTGACAAATCTCTGCTTCTCTACCTGCAGATTTATCAGAGGTTTTGGTTAGTATTCAAGAAGGCTTCTAGTAAAGGACCCAAGCGTCTGGAGAAGTTTTCAGATGAGCGAGCGGCATACTTCCGATGTTATCATAAGGTAAATAGGAGAAATTCTGCATGAAGAAAGAAGATTTATATTCACTGAGGACAGCATTATAGTAGCTATACTCTTGTACATAGGGACAGTATTAAAGTAGCTATACTCTTGTACATAGGGTAGGTATTATAATAGTTATATTCTTGTACATGGGGGACAGTATTATAGCAGTTATATTCTTGTACATAGGGTCAGTATTATAGTAGTTATATTCTTGTACATAGGGGGCGGTATTATAGTAGTTATATTCTTGTACATAGGGGCAGTATTATAGTAGTTATATTCTTGTACATAGGGGCAGTATTATAGTAGTTATATTCTTGTACATAGGGGGCAGTATTATAGTAGCTATATTCTTGTACATAGGGGGCGGTATTATAGTAGTTATATTCTTGTACATAGGAGCAGTATTATAGTAGTTATATTCCTGTACATAGGGGCAGTATTATAGTAGTTATATTCTTGTACATAGGGGCAGTATTATAGTAGTTATATTCTTGTACATAGGAGCAGTATTATAGTAGTTATATTCCTGTACATAGGGGCAGAATTATAGTAGTTATATTCTTGTATATAGGGGCAGTATTATAGCAGTTATATTCTTGTACATAGGGGCAGTATTATAGTAGTTATATTCTTGTACATAGGAGCAGTATTATAGTAGCTATATTCTTATTTACAGGGGCAGTATTATAGTAGTTATATTCTTGTACATAGGGGGCAGTATTATAGTATTTATATTCTTGTACATAGGGGGCAGTATTATAGTAGCTATATTCTTGTACATAAGGGGCGGTATTATAGTAGTTATATTCTTGTTCATAGGAGCAGTATTATAGTAGTTATATTCCTGTACATAGGGGCAGTATTATAGTAGTTATATTCTTGTACATAGAGGCAGTATTATAGTAGTTATATTCTTGTACATAGGAGGCAGTATTATAGTAGTTATATTCTTGTACACAGGAGCAGTATTATAGCAGTTATATTCTTGTACATAGGGGCAGTATTATAGTAGTTATATTCTTGTACATAGGGGCAGTATTATGGTAGCTATATTCTTATTTATAGGGGCAGTATTATAGTATTTATATTCTTGTACATAGGGGACATAGAATCATAGAATCATAGAATCATAGAATCGTAGAGTTGGAAGGGACCTCCTGGGCCATCTGGTCCAACCCCCTGCTCAAAGCAGGATTCGCTAAATCATCCCAGTCAGATGTCTGTCCAGCCTCTGTTTGAAGACTTCCATTGAAGGAGAACTCACCACTTCTCGTGGCAGCCTGTTCCACTCATTGATCACTCTAACTGTCAAAAAGTTTTTTCTAATATCTAATCTGTGTCTCCTCCCATTCAGTTTCATCCCATTGCTTCTAGTCTTTCCTTGTGCAAATGAGAATAAAGTTGATCCTTCTACAATGTGACAGCCCTTGAGATATTTGTAGACAGCTATTAAGTCTCCTCTCAGTCTTCTCTTTTGCAAACTAAACATTCCCAAATCCTGCAACCTTTCCTCATAAGACAGGGTTTGCAGACCGGTCACCATTCTGGTCGCTCTTTTCTGAACTTGCTCCAGTTTGTTAATGTCTTTTTTAAAATGTGGTGCCCAAAACTGGACACAATATTCCAGATGAGGTCTGACCAAAGAGGAGTAGAGGGAAATAATGACTTCACGTGATCTAGACTGTATGCTTCTGTTAATACATCCTAGAATTGCATTTGCCTTTTTTGCTGCTGCATCACACTGTTGACTCATATTCAGTCTGTGATCTATTAGTATACCCAAGTCTTTTTCACATGTGCTGTCACTTAGCCCTATTCCTCCCATTCTATATATGCTTTTTTCATTTTTATTGCCCAGATGTAGTACTTTGCATTTCTCCCTGTTAAAAACCATTCTGTTAGTTGCTGCCCACTTCTCCAGTATTGTAGTAGTTATATTCTTGTACATAGGGGGCAGTATTATAGTAGCTATATTCTTGTACATAGGGGGCGGTATTATAGTAGTTATATTCTTGTACATAGGAGCAGTATTATAGTAGTTATATTCCTGTACATAGGGGCAGTATTATAGTAGTTATATTCTTGTACATAGGGGCAGTATTATAGCAGTTATATTCCTGTACATAGGGGCAGAATTATAGTAGCTATATTCTTATTTATAGGGGCAGTATTATAGTATTTATATTCTTGTACATAGGGGACAGTATTGTAGTAGTTATATTCCTGTACATAGGGGGTAGTATTATAGTAGCTATATTCTTGTACATAGGGGGCGGTATTATAGTAGTTATATTCTTGTACATAGGAGCAGTATTATAGTAGTTATATTCCTGTACATAGGAGCAGTATTATAGTAGTTATATTCTTGTACATAGGGGCAGTATTATAGCAGTTATATTCCTGTAGATAGGGGCAGAATTATAGTAGCTATATTCTTATTTATAGGGGCAGTATTATAGTATTTATATTCTTGTACATAGGGGACAGTATTGTAGTAGTTATATTCCTGTACATAGAGGCAGTATTATAGTATGGTACTTATTTTTTTTTTTACATAGGGACAGTATTATAATAGTTATATTTTTGTACATAAGGGGGTGGCAATTTAGTACTTAGTTTCTAGTACATTTATTGTACTTTTATCCACATTGAACATTTCCCTGTTCTGAATTATGATTACTTCGCTCCAACAATTTATAAATTATATTGTGGAGGGCCAGTCGGGACCTTTGCAGGAGAATTACAGTGACAACTGTTATTTTGCTGTCGCACTTTTCACAGGCATTTATCACACATTAGTGAAAGGCACAGGAGGAGAAACCTGTAATGTCACATAATTATGCCCCACACAATGTGGGTGCTCGCGTCCGACACCTTGTTATGCTTTCTGCCATATAAATGATGTTTTCAGCCTTAATCATTAGTGGAGAGTGCAGTAACTGAAGTATATAGAGGATTTGCCGGTGATTCTTATTAATGCACTGCATTTACTGCTGCCACCATCTACGCTCAGGTTATGTCAGACTGACAGAGAGCTCAGCCACGGTCGGTGACCCCAGGCCTAGCGGGTAAATGTTTCCTGTACAGCCTGTTTTTTTTTTTTCCCTTTGCTTGTCATAGAAAATATTGATTTAGATTCTCTGGGAAAGTATCACACATGATAAGCTTAGATACAGCAGATTAGTGAATAGTATAACACGTGACAGGCTTCCATACATTAGCTCTGCAAGTAATAAAGCAGGCTTAGATATTCCGCAGGTGTGGCTTAAAAAAAAAAAGAAGATATTACGCTCCACTCCTGGAGTCCTCTGTGCTGCTGGGAGACCTTGTTCCAGCCACTCTCCTTAAATATTCTGTGCTGCTGTGGATCCTTCAGTTTCCACAAGATCAGCATGTTCCTCTCCTGAAATACTCTGCACAGCGGTAAATATTTCTTTTTTTGGACTAGTGTATACCATGGTCTTATAAAGGCCATAAGGAACTCCCCCTTTTCCTTGTCATGCACCAGGAATATACTTTTACAGAATTTTTTTTCATCATCTATGGTAACAGGCAGAGAGATCGGTTTTTCGGTGAAAGTGTTAAAAGGTTTGGCGGCGGCTGAGGATGAGGTCGGTCTGGTCACCGCTGTCAGTTCTTTGTTCCCTTAATGAAGCTGTTTGTACATTTTGCAGGCGCTAATCAATATGTGTTTCTATGACATGAGGCAGGAGTATCACAGGGGAGCACAGAACTGAGAGCGCCGGCTGCGCATTACTCTTCAGGACATGATTTATGGAGGGTTTCTAGGTCGCTACCGCTCCCTAAAAATATATATATTGTTAGAAAGCAGGAGGTAAGGACCTGGGTGGCAGGTAAAGGTTGCTGAGATGGTTTTTAGTTTGGCTGGGGTTTTGGGTTCAGGATTTAGGAGCGACAGAAAGAGCCTGGGTGGGAAAGGTCGCTCCCATGTTCCGACCTGGTTCTTATAGGTTGAGATCAGCAGAGTGTGTTGTGTTGTTGCTGGAGAAAAAACGTTCATGGTGGACAGTATATGCTAGAGACTGAGACGTGTCTGTAATACCAAGTTGAGGTGACTGATTCTCTTTCCTTACCCAGAGAAAAGACTGTTTTGTTATTCATTTGTCCTGAAGAAAGGATGTTTTCATTTTGGAGCTGTACAGTTTATGAAGTACAATAAACTTTATTCAGTTTTGATGTATAAACCCTGTGCCTGTGTGTATGCATGAGGCTACCAGAGAGCTGAAGCCCCTAAGAGATATATACTGTGTGTGTATATATATATATTAGTTTTTTATTGCGGGAACATGTTTATATTCAAGTGATCATAGGGGTGCCTGTCGTCATGTACAACTTTCCAACAGCAAGGACCCCATGTTCCTGCCTGCGTGACCAATCTGTGGGTCAGATGGAGACCTTTCAATAACAATCCATACATCTTCTTCTTCCAGGTTACAGAGCTCAACAATGTAAAAAGCATTGTCAGACTCCCGAAAACAACCAAGAAGCACGCGGTGGGAATATTCTTTATGGATGATACCTCCAAAACGTTTGCTTGTGAGTCAGGTAAGATATGAGATGTACTTATAAAGGCTCATCTCGGCTAGGCGCCATGCTGAGGATGGGCCGACACTCCGTGATCGCCCTCTGGCCTGATCCCACTTATTTAGTATTTAGTATGAGTGCAGAAATCCCGGCACTTACAACCTTGGCTGTCATCGGTAAGGTTATTGATGGTTGTCTGAGGAATGTTCTGCCGCGCAGAAAGCACTTGTGCAAATCATCAAGATCCGCTGCTGGCAGCTATTTTACAATTGCTGGCTAATGATGTTCCCAATGTGCTTGATGGGAGACAATTCTGAAGATGCTGAAGACCATGGTATCACGTTTAGGACATGCAAACAGCTCATAACACGTGGCCTGGCTTTGTCATGTTGAAAAACGGCTCCTGGGACACTTTGGAGAAAAGGCCATTCCACTAGTTCCACAGGAAAATTAATGTAATACAGTGCACCTAGAATGAAAACGAGACAGGTCTGGCTGCCATACATTATCCCACCCCCCACCATATGCTGAGGCGTAGGACCAGTGTGACTTTCCCTCGTGAAGGCCTCTTCATGGCATTGACTAGTGTATTGAACCAGTGATGTTAGTAACCATGACAACCTGTCAGACATGATATAGCGGCTGATTGTCACCAACAATTGATGGAGTAATTGATGGAGAAGCTGTCACTTTAGTAAGGTGTGTGAATCTCAGGGACATCTGATCACCTGTAATAAAGTATCAAATAGTTAGAATAGGAAGGTGGAGTTAACACTTAAAAATAGTGTCAGATGTATAAATCCCACTTTCTAATATCATATCAACAAAGACTAAGTTGATAGATTAGGGGGCCCACATTCAAGACCCTACAAAGACCTGGCCCTTCCAGGCATTGCAAAGAGAACCAATTGATTTTATCCAGAAATGTGTAATGCCTCACTTGGCCTGTGGAGGAGCTGCAGGGAAACAGCACCAAGCGCAGAGGATCACTCAGCAGGAAGACATTCTGTGATTTGCTCATTTTTACTGAAATGGTCTAGTAAAAGTGAGAACCACAGCAGAAAATAGCAATAGGTGTTTGAAACGTAATTTATATGATGTATTAATTTATAGAAGTAAGTGCGGTGAGACACGGAGCGACGTCACTCACTGCAGCTGAAAACCGGCCTTAATGCGCTGGAGAAGAGCCATTTATGTAATTGCAACTTGAAACGCGTTTGGTGGAATAACAGTCTACAGCCGTGTAAGCAAGACTTAAATGAAATGGATTTTCAGCTTCTGGATCTAAAAAATATATACCCACTCACTGACAGCATGCAGAGATCTTAATAATGATGAGAGATTGAATCACAAAGGTCTGATTTTTTATAGCATTTGCAACTTTTTTTTGTCTAGTTTTTGTTGCTTTACACCTAATTTTCTTATGTGCTTTATGCTTTTGTTTGCATCTTTTTAAATTTATTTTACATGCCTTTTTATGTTTTTTTTTATGTTCGGCATTGTGGGCTAGGTTCGGAGTTTTCACCTAAGTCATCATTTGCAACTTTTCTGAAAGCTGCAAAATTTTGTCACAAATGTAGTCGCCTCCCTGGAAAGATTTCATGCGCCCAAAAGTTTTGCTTTTTTTTTTTGTGATTTTTAGGCAGCACATGTAATTTTTTTGTGAAGAAAAAGTTGCAAAAAAAGTTAAAGTAAAAAATTAAAGAGCATTTTTGATTTTTCACACAATTCAATAAAGAAAAGTAGCCAAAAAAAAAGGATGATTCGTACTCTTCTGTCTTATTAGAAATTTTCGGAATCCTTGTTTTGTATTGATTAAGACGTTTTTACATAAGGCTGGACTGGCCCCTTAAGGGCTGTATATTAGCGGCACAATGATATTTATGGTATACCCGCCTTGTGTTGTGTTTTCCTGCAGATCTTGAAGCTGATGAATGGTGTAAGGTGCTGCACACTGAGTGTCTTGGGACCCGGATAAATGACATAAGTTTGGGGGAACCAGATCTGCTGGCAACTGGTGTAGAAAGAGAGCAAAATGGTGAGAGATCATCCTAGGCCATCATACACACCGGTAGTGCAAGTACTCCAGTCACATCCAAAGCTGGACAGATCTTCTGACTTCAGCTACCTGGAACGTTGTGCTGGCAGTCATACCTTTAATTGACATGGTTAATTTAAGGTGTTGAAAGGGGTGTCCACCATTTGGTTACCCCCTTCTCATCCCTCATGCTTGGCCCTGTTAAAATAAAAACATCTTTACTCGCCTCTGGTGCTGGCGCCGTCCCAGCGGTGTCAACACTTGGATTCCCGGGGCTCATTGTGAGATTGTTATGACACGTGAGTCTGGCGCCCAAACAGCGCTGGTGTCTCTGTCTCCGCACTCGGACAAATCGAACACGAAGAGGAAGTCAGAGAGCAGCCACAGCCCTCACTTCCTGCCCAATGCACCCGAAAATGGCGATAGTGACGCCAGTGCTGAGGTTCACGTGTCATAGCAACCTCGCATGAGCCATGGGAATGCAAGTGTTGACACCGCTGAAACGGTGCTGGCACCGGGGATAAGTATATGTGTTTTAATTTTAATGAGGGATGAGCAGGGGCTGTCCAGTTAGTGGACAATCCCTTTAAGTTTCATTGCACGGTGGGAGATGTAGGATTTCTTCACTACCTATATTTATGCTATTCATATTAATTTAAAGGGACTCTGACACCAGGTGTTTGCTACCCAATCAGAGAGCAGCATGACGTAGGGGAAGGGGCCCTGATTCCAGCAATGTATCACTAGCTTTACTGAGTGCTGCAGTTTTGAATAAAAACTGTTTTCTCTGCTGCATATTTACCAGTTCTCTGAATGCTGACCTCTGTATAACCCCGCCCATACCACTGATTGGCTGCTCTCTGGGTACACTGTGCATAGGCAGAAAGTTGCCTTTCAGTGGTGGGGGAAGGGTTGGACTATATGACAGCAGGCCAACTAGTGATAATCCCCTACTGATAAAACTGTGATGTTACAAACACTATAGCAGGCAACCCAGTAATTGACACATCACTAGAATCAGGGTATCGGACCCTACATTATGCTGCTCTCAGTTTAGGAAGCAAAAATCCGGTGACCGATTCCTTTTAAACAACAGGGCTCAGCAATTACAAGAAATCTTGCAGCAAAACTGAATGCAGCTTTGGATGTGACTGTAGAAGAAATTTCATAAACTACTAAAGATTATGCACTATTCCCCATACTGAAATCCATGAAATCCATGTCAGGTTGTTACAATGGCTCAATATATAATCTATGGTTGACTTTGTTTTTCTGAATATTTTCTATCCTAGTTTCTTTTATAGAGATTTTTGACTAACGTTCTGTTTTTCTCCCAGAGAGATTCAATGTGTATTTGATGCCGTCCCCTAATACAGATGTCCATGGGGAGTGTACACTGCAGATCACCTTTGAGAACATCAGCTTATGGGATGTGCAGAACCCCAGGTTGAAGCTGGTGTCTTGGCCACTAAGCTCATTGCGGAGGTACGGACGGGACCCAGCCTGGTTCACATTTGAAGCTGGCAGGTGGGTAGACAGAAGCCACACATGACCTGCTCTGTTTGAATGGTTCCTCTGATCCTCAGATAAAGGTCCAGCAGTGCATGAATGCCCATTATTGGATTAAGGTTCATCATTGAATTAAAAAAAAAATGAATATAAGTCCATAATTAGATGCAGCTCCATTGTTAAAAAAGGTCTGTGCCTGTATAAAGTTTCCTCAGTAGAGAGAAGCCTGTCATTAAATGTCATCATTAGATAAAGGTCCTTGATTAGATGAAGGACTATCATTGGACAAATCATTACATGAATAACCATTATCCTCTAGGTCGATTTTTAAACAAAGGTCCATTATAGGATAAAGTTCAATATTTGGATATAGGTTCATCATTGAATAAAAAAATGCGTTTTTATTCAATGTAGCTTCATCACTAAATGAATGATCATCATTGGTGAAAGGTTCATCATTGGATTAAGGTCCATCATGGAATATTGGGTTGTCACTGGAGAAAGGTCCATCACTAAATGAAGGTCCTTTCATTGGAGAAAAGTCCATCACTAAATGAAGGTCCATCGTTGCAGAAAGGTTCATTAATGGATGTAGGTTCATCACTGGGTGTAAGTTCATCATTGGAGAAAGGTCCATCATTAGATGTAGGTTCATTATTAGATAAAGTTCCATCATTAATAATAATAATTTTATTTCTATAGCGCCAACATATTCCGCAGCACTTTACATTATAGAGGGGATTTCTACAGACAATAGACATTACAGCATACCAATAAACACATAGATAAAAAACGATACCAAGAGGAATGAGGGCCCTGCTCGCAAGCTTACAATCTATAAGGGAAAAGGGGAGACACGAAAAGTGGGTGGTAACAGTTGCTTTTATTGTTTGGACCAGCCATAGTGTAAGAATCGGGTGTTCCTGTGATGCTGCATGAACCAGTTAACAGTCTAAATATGTAACAGTACAGACACAGAGGGCTATTAAATACATAAAGCGTGTGAGAACATGATGCTAGGAACCAGGTCATAGTAAAAAATTTTGAATGGGCCAACAGGGATAGTTAGGTTAATGCGTTGAGGTGATAGGACAGTCTGAACAAATGTGTTTTTAGGGCACGCTTAAAACTATGGGGATTGGGGATTAATCGTTTTAACCTGGGTAGTGCATTCCAAAGAATTGGCGCAGCACGTGAAAAGTCTTGGAGACAGGAGTGGGAGGTTCTGATTATTGAGGATGTTAACCTCAGGTCAGATAATCATTAAATTAAAGGTCCATTATTAGATCCATTGGATAAAGGTCCATGGCTAGAGGGAATTTAATGGATAAAGGTCATACATTAAATAATCCATCATTGTATAGCTCATGGTGTAAAAAGTCTCCCATTGAATAAATGCAGAGATAAATTTATGCAATTAGATGTCCATTATTGGTTGGACTGGTAAGCTACAATAACTATGGGGTACTTCACACTAAGCAAGATCGCTAACGAGATCGCTGATGAGTCACCGATTTTGTGACGCATCAGCGATCTCGGTGTGTGTGGCATGCATCAGCAACCGGCCCCCCTGCCGGGTATCGCTGATTGTGCAGGAATGTCCTGGGCCATTTTTTGATCGTTGGTCTCCCGCTGGCCAGCACGCATCGCGTGGCAGCGGGAGACCAACGATCAGCGAGCTCTCAGCACTGTAAGCAGACGCTGGGAGCTGGTATCCAAGGTAAATAGCGGGTAACTAAGCGCACGCATCCCTTAGTTACCCGCTGTGTACCCTGGATACCAGCGTGCTCACGCTGGGAGCTGGTATCCAAGGTAAACAGCGGGTAACTAAGCGCCACGCGTACTTAGTTACCCGCTGTTTACCTTGGATGCCAGCTCCCAGCGCGAGCACGCTGGTATCCAGGGTACACAGCTATTTACTCTGGTTACCAGCGTCCTCGCTGGTCCTTATCGCTGGTGAGATCTGCCTGTTTGGCAGCTCACCAGCGATCATGTAGCGACGCACCAGCGATCCTGACCAGGTCGTATCGTTGTCAGGATCACTGGTGTGTCGTTTAGTGTAACGGAGGCCTTATAAAATTGAACAAGCCTCCAAGTTGACAATGACATCATATAGATTTGGCACAATTGTTAACCCATTGTATATATTTTTTGTTGTACTGTATATATTTTTAAGCCATAATCAATCTACGGTATATAATATCTTCATATAGTTCCTGTCTTGTTATGTCCACCTCTAATCTTCCAGAGGACATTTCATGTGACACAATCTGAAAGATTCACTCAGTCATTAGCAGGTTTTTTATACTGATAGATAATCCTGGGGTGGGTGATAATATTCTTATCTCAGTGTGTGTTTGCACAGGGCAGGGATGTCTCCGCTGCAATGGTGGTAGACAGGCGATGACACTCTCTAGGGGAAGAGTTATGGATTTGGCTGGAGAAGACTCATGTTATGCTTGTCTTTTGGCAGAATGTGTGACACCGGGGAAGGACTGTTTATCTTTCAAACCAGAGAAGGTGAAGCCATTTATCACAAGGTTCATTCAGCCGCTCTAGCGATAGCCGACCAACATGAGCGGTTACTGCAGAGCGTCAAGAATTCAATGGTATGTAATGAGATAATTGTTCTTCTATCTGTCTATATCTATCTATCTCATGTCTATCTACCTATCTATCTATCTTCAGTCTATATTTCTACGCTTCTGTTTTTTTTTTCAGTCAAGATGGGGTGCAGAGTGTACATTAATGAGAAAAAAATGAACTTTTTAGAATTTACCAAATGGATGCAATGAAACAAAGAGTGAAAAATTGAAAGGGGTCTGAATACTTCCGTACCCACTATATATGTATGATCATTCAAAGGGGTTGAGCTCTTTAGTGCAATCCTCCACCTACCCTCTATTTGGTCATTAAAGGGAACATCCCCTCCTAAGAGGAGATCATCCCCAGAGGTCACATCTTCCTGCCCTGTGTTATGTTAATAATCTTCAGGATGTCCCTATATTACTATTCAGGAGTAGTGTCTCTTAAATTAGGACTAATGATGACATAACAATGATGAAGGGGAATCGGACATTATCTTCTTCTCCAGGGCAGCTTGAAGAACCCTCAAATCAAGCATAGCAGCTAAATAAACATTTGTAATTAGGAAATGCGTGGTCCTTATCTGACGAGTCTGGTCATCTTCAATAGAAACTACCCAAGGAGAAAAAGCAGTCAGAAATCCATAAAAAACAAATTTTATTAAATAATGTAAAAATATTTTATAAGGACATACGGTGCATGGTAGGGAAAACAGGAATAAACAGCATCATGGTCAAAAATGGGGACCAGCCACACTGCAAGCATCGCACCAGGAATAAACGTATTAAAGTGAACAAATTGACAATAATCGGACAGGGAAAGAATGGCAAATATTGTAATGGCAAGGAGTGTACAGAAGCATCACCACATAGCCAAAGGATAATATCCTTTGGCAAAAGATAATATTGCTGTACCTGGAAGCAGTGGTGGCAGTGGGGTCGATCCAGTCCCCGACGCGCGTTTCGGAGCCAAAGGACTCCTTCCAGCAATATTATCTTTTGCCTTTATCCCTGATGCTTTACATAGCATCAGTTATGTATGTTATGTGTCCTTTACGGGCAGGGTAGTTTGCCATCTAATAGGATATTATCCTTTGGCTATGTGGTGATGCTTCTGTACACTCCTTGCCATTACAATATTTGCCATTCTTTCCCAGTCTGATTATTGTCAATTTGTTCACTTTAATACGTTTATTCCTGGTGCGATGCTTGCAGTGTGGCTGGTCCCCATTTTTGACCATGATGCTGTTTATTCCTGTTTTCCCTACCATGCACCGTATTTTTACATTATTTAATAAAATTTGTTTTTTATGGATTTCTGACTGCTTTTCCTCCTTGGGTAGTTTCTATTAAATGTGCAGTGTCCTCTACATTGGTTAGTCCTAATATGTGGATCATGATATACAATATATATTATTGATCATAATTTATGGCCGTTTAGTCATTGACTTTCTGGCCTCCACATTATTATGTCTTCTACCTACTCATTTGGTCATCTTCAATGTATAACTCTAACGCACAACGCCTGAAGCTTGTACTACAAGACCGAATCTTCAACCCTCCTAGAGTCATTTCAGAATACAGCAAAATCAAATTTTGTAACAGACAGACAAAAAGAGAACACCAGCTAGTGGAGGATAATGGGATATATTGAATTAGAGTGCCATCATCTTGGCTGGGGAGGAGGTGGGAAGGGATAGGGTCAAGTGCACAAGTGGTGAGTTGTGAGTTGGAGAGGAGATTAGTAACCTCTCCTTCAGTGATGTTGGAGAGGGAGGTTATGGGGTTTGGGCATTGGTCTGGTATACAAATGGATTATGGTGGTTGACCAATAAAGACTTGCCATGTTTGGTCTATCTATTTTTGAAGTGTGTGGCAAAGTCCTTGGCAGAGATTAGGAAAATCGGAGGGGGCAGTGGTGGGCGGAGGAGGGAGTTAAAAGTGTTGAACAACTGTTTGGGGTTGTAGGATAAGGAAGATACAAGGGATGTAAAGTAGGCCTGTTTAGCAGAGGTGATAGCTGATTTGAATGCGAGTGTAGCTTGTTTGAATGAGGTGAAATTGTCTTGCGAGTGCGTTTTCTTCCAACGCCACTCTGCAATTTTGGATACTTGCGGAAGCTTTTGAGTGATGTTATTGTGCCAGGGTTGTCTTTTTATTCGTCGCACTCTGCTATGCATGAGAGGGGCGACCGAGTCGATAGCCGATGCAAGAGTGGCATTGTAGAAACTAGTGGCAGTGTCTGTGTCATGGAGTGAGGATATGGAGGACAGTGTTAGGATAGAGTCAGAGAGTGTGATAGTGTCTAGATGTGCGAGGTTTCTGCGGAGGTGTGCATGCTGCTGGACATGGGTGACAGGTGAGGAGGACAGGGATGAGAAAGTGAGTAGATGGTGGTCAGATAAAGGGAGAGGCGAGGTTGTGAAGTTAGATAGGGAGCAGAGACAGGTGAAGACCAGGTCTAGTGTATGTCTGTCTGTGTGGGTGGCTGAGGAGAACCACTGAGTAAGTCCAAAAGATGAAGTGTGTGACAGGAGTTTGGAGGCTGCCGACTGATGAGTGTCAGTGGGGATGTTAAAGTCACCCATGATGATGGTGGGAATCAGAGGCGTAGCTAGGGTTTTGCTTTAGGGGTGGCGAAACTTCTGAGTGGGCCCCTAACTAGGTAACTTTGATTAGAACTCGCTGATGCACCCTAATAGTGGATGTAGGAGATTACTGTGCTGTTACTCAAAATAATCCCAATATAAAGACCAACATGGATATTACATGGTCAGTGGTAAATACCAGTCTTACAAAACATACAAGTGATTACTGCACAGTTACAGATAGTGTCTTACCACTGACGTTCTTTCTGATGGAATCGTTCACTTTTCCCGTCTTTTCCATCTGGCCCAGACCAACATGACAGCTCCTCCAGCCACGACTCTGCTACAGAGAATACAACAAAGACACGCTTCACTTCTCATATTCCAGCCCCATCACCATCTATCTCCAACCTGCACAAACCCCTCATCCTGCTGATACCCCAATGCTGAGCCGCTGCTGCCGTATGTGTCCCTATTACTGCACCTGATACCCCAATGCTGAGCCGCTGCTGCCGTATGTGTCCCTATTACTGCACCTGATACCCCAATACTGAGCCGCTGCTGCCGTATGTGTCCCTATTACTGCATCTGATACCCCAATGCTGAGCCGCTGATGCCGTATGTGTCCTTATTACTGCACCTGATACCCCAATGCTGAGTCGCTGCTGCCATATGTGTCCCTATTACTGCACCTGATACCCAAATTCTGAGCCGCTGCTGCCGTATGTGTCCCTATTACTGCACCTGATACCCCAATACTGAGCCGCTGATGCCGTATGTGTCCCTATTACTGCACCTGATACGCCAATACTGAGCCACTGCTGCCATGTGTCCCTATTACTGCACCTGATAACCCAATGCTGAGCAACTGCTGTCGTATGTGTCCCTATTACTGCACCTGATAACCCAATGCTGAGCCACTGCTGCCGTATGTGTCCCTATTACTGCACCTGATACCCCAATGCTGAGCCGCTGCTGCCGTATGTGTCCCTATTACTGCACCTGATACCCCAATGCTGAGCCGCTGCTGCCGTATGTGTCCCTATTACTGCACCTGATACCCCAATACTGAGCCGCTGCTGCCGTATTTGTCCATATTACTGCACCTGATATCCCAATACTGAGCCGCTGCTGCCGTATGTGTCCCTATTACTGCACCTGATACCCCAATACTGAGCCGCTGCTGCCATATGTGTCCCTATTGCTGGACCTGATACCCCAATACTGAGCCGCTGCTGCCGTATGTGTCCCTATTACTGCATCTGATACCCCAATACTGAGCCGCTGCTGCCGTATGTGTCCCTATTACTGCACCTGAAACCCCAATGCTGAGCCACTGCTGTCGTATGTGTCCCTATTACTGCACCTGATACCCAAATTCTGAGCCGCTGCTGCCGTATGTGTCCCGATTACTGTACCTGATACCCCAATACTGAGCCACTGCTGCCGTATGTGTCCCTATTACTGCACCTGACACCCCAATGCTGAGCCGCTGCTGCCGTATGTGTCCCTATTACTGCACCTGATACCCCAATGCTGAGCCGCTGCTGCCGTATGTGTCCCTATTACTGCACCTGATACCCCAATACTGAGCCTCTGCTGCTGTATGTGTCCCTATTACTGCACCTACTGTGTGGTTCTGTGTGACCTCTAAATTCTAAAGCATCCCTCTATAATATAGTAATGCCGGTTGCAATTGCCCTAGAAAACAGTGCCCACATTTTGGCCCCTAGAATGTAATATTGCCATTTTTACCCCGTTTGACAGTCACTGTAACCTGAGTTTCCCTATAACAATACGTGCCCACTTTACATTTATTAATGTCCTGAGTCCCCCCCGTACAGCTCCCCTATACACAGTATAATGCCCCCTCACTGTATGCATACTGACCCCTTAGTATCCCCCAATGATGGCTCCAACACTGTATGATGGCCCCCTCAATAATCTCCACATTGTATGATGGCCCCCTAGATAGTCCTCAATATAGTATAATGCAGCCCCCATGGGCAGACGCAATAGTACAGTTGTGGCCAAAAGTATTGACACCCCTGCAATTTTGTCAGATAATACTCAGTTTCTTCCCGAAAATGATTGCAAACACAAATTCTTTGGTATTATTATCTTCATTTAATTTGTCTTAAATGAAAAAACACAAAAGAGAATGAAGCAAAAAGCAAAACATTGATCATTTCACACAAAACTCCAAAAATGGGCCAGACAAAAGTATTGGCACCCTCAGCCTAATACTTGGTTGCACAACCTTTAGCCAAAATAACTGTGACCACCCGCTTCCAGTAACCATCAATGAGTTTCTTACAATGCTCTGCTGGAATTTTAGACCATTCTTCTTTGGCAAACTGCTCCAGGTCCCTGATATTTGAAGGGTGCCTTCTCCAAACTGCCATTTTTAGATCTCTCCACAGGTGTTCTATGGGATTCAGGTCTGGACTCATTGCTGGCCTCCTTAGAAGTCTCCAGTGCTTTCTCTCAAACCATTTTCTAGTGCTTTTTGAAGTGTGTTTTGGGTCATTGTCCTGCTGGAAGACCCATGACCTCTGAGGGAGGCCCAGCTTTCTCACACTGGGCCCTACATTATGCTGCAAAATTTGCTGGTAGTCTTCAGACTTCATAATTCCATGCACACGGTCAAGCAGTCCAGTGCCAGAGGCAGCAAAGCAACCCCAAAACATCAGGGAACCTCCGCCATGTTTGACTGTAGGGACCGTGTTTTTTTCTTTGAATGCCTCTTTTTTCCTCCTGTAAACTCTATGTTGATGCCTTTGCCCAAAAAGCTCTACTTTTGTCTCATCTGACCAGAGAACATTCTTCCAAAACGTTTTAGGCTTTTTCAGGTAAGTTTTGGCAAACTCTAGCCTGGCTTTTTTATGTCTCGGGGTAAGAAGTGGGGTCTTTCTGGGTCTCCTACCATACAGTCACTTTTCATTCAGACGCCGACGGATAGTACGGGTTGACACTGTTGTACCCTCGGACTGCAGGGCAGCTTGAACTTGTGTCGATGTTAGTCGAGGTTTTTTATCCAACATCCGCACAATCTTGCGTTGAAATCTCTTGTCAAATTTTCTTTTCCGTCCACATCTAGGGAGGTTAGCCACAGTGCCATGGGCTTTAAACTTCTTGATGACACTGCGCACGGTAGACACAGGAACATTCAGGTCTTTGGAGATGGACTTGTAGCCTTGAGATTGCTCATGCTTCCTCACAATTTGGTTTCTCAAGTCCTCAGACAGTTCTTTGGTCTTCTTTCTTTTCTCCATGCTCAATGTGGTACACACAAGGACACAGGACAGAGGTTGAGTCAACTTTAATCCATGTCAACTGGCTGCAAGTGTGATTTAGTTATTGCCAACACCTGTTAGGTGCCACAGGTAAGTTACAGGTGCTGTTAATTACATAAATTAGAGAAGCATCACATGATTTTTCGAACAGTGCCAATACTTTTGTCCACCCTCTTTTTTATGTTTGGTGTGGAATTATATCCAATTTGGCTTTAGGACAATTCTTTTTGTGTTTTTTCATTTAAGACAAATTAAATGAAGATAATAATACCAAAGAATCTGTGTTTGCAATCATTTTCAGGAAGAAACTGAGTATTATCTGACAAAATTGCAGGGGTGTCAATACTTTTGGCCACAACTGTATATTGCAGCCCCCCATAAGCAGACTGTAATGTAAAGCAGCACCCCCCACCCCCCCTATAGGCAGCCTGTAATATAAGGCAGCACTCCTCCCATAGGCAGACTGTAGTATAAGGCAGCACCCCCCCATCCGCTCCATACACCTTGTTCACACACAGCTCCGCTCTGAACACCTTGTACATTAACGGCTCCGCTCACCCCATACATACGCGGCTCCGCTCCTCCGTACACCTCATATATGCATATCTCTGCTTCGTACACCTTCTACACACACGGCTCCGCTCTGTACACCTCATACACACACAGCTCTGCTACATCCACCTGGCTGTAAACTCCTCCCAGACCCCACACATAAACCACCTTATCCAGCACCAATGCATGACAACCAGCACAGCAGAGTCCTGCAGCCAGCCTCTGAAGCCCCTGATCATGTGACCCCCTGACTCCGCCCCTCCTGTGACCTCATCACAGGTCCTGTGCCTACAGATTAACTCAGGACGACATTGCCGGCTGTGATCCCATTGCTGGCACCGGGGCCCCCCACCGCCTTCTCAGGGGCCCATAGCGTTGTGCACGCCGATACAGTTACAGTAGTGTAGCTCCGGTGGGCCCCTTCAGAGCGCAGGGCCCGGGGCGACCGCCCCCTCTGCCCCCCCGGTAGCTACGCTACTGGTGAGAATGTCAGCAGAGAGGTGAATAAGCCAGGTGGAAAACTGGTCAATAAAGGCAGTGGTCGGGCTGGAGGTCAGTATATGACAGCCACTTGGGGGTTGCAGGAAGAGTAGATGTGGACAGAGTGGACATCAAAAGAGGGGAGGATAAGGGAGGGTAGAGGTGGGATTGGGTTAAAGGTACAGTTGGAAGAGAGGAGAAGGCCCACTCCTCCACCATGTCTGTTGCCAGGGCGAGGAATGTGGGTGAAGTGGAGGCCGCCGTAACATAGCGCAGCAGGGGAGGATGTGTTGGAGAGTGTCAGCCATGTTTCGGTGAGGCCCAGGAAGGAAAAATTACAAGAAGTACAGAGGTTGTGAATCACATGGAGTTTATTGCAGACGGAGCAGGCATTCCAGAATGATCCAGAGAGAGGGAGCAGGGTTATGGTCATCAAGGGCACAGGTTTGTAGTAGGCGAGATTTCGGGTGTTTATATTAGGTTGGGAGCGATAGAAGGGGAAATAATGCGAGGTATTAGCTGTTGTGGGGGTCAAGGATTGGGAGATATATCACCAGCAGTGAGGAGAAGCAGAGAGAGAGAGCAGGTGGGAGGAGAGTGGCTGGCTTGTTTTGTGTTTTATTAGGAGAGATCTGAGGTTGAGGAGGAGGTCAGCAGAGGAGGTCAGGTGGGGAGGCAAGAAGGAAGGAGAGATTATTATTTGGTTAGAGGGTGCTGGGGTTTGCGGATAGCAAAGGAGAGTGAGGAGCAATGGAGCCAAAACTGTTAGGGCATATGCAAGCATGATGAGAGTAATTGTGGGGGAAAGAGAAATTTAGTACATTTAACACTAATGGTTAGTCGTACCTTCTGCTCACTTCTGGTCCATTTCTGGCATATTTCTGCTGAATACGCCTGGGACTCTGAATTTATAACAACTTAAGTGCACATGACATAGGCCAGGTGTGATCAGGAGGGAGGGGCAGCAGGGAGACTGACCACAGACACAGGAGGGGAGAATTAGGAGTCAGAAGCGAGAATACAATCAGGAAATAGTCAAACCCAAATGGATAAAGACAAGTGTGTTAGCATCAAGGAATTATAGTGATTAACATGCAGGAGCAAAAAAACATCCATGCCAGTAATGACAGGGACAAGCATAGGATACAGTCATTATCCTGTAAACCAGATGTCAGTGTGCCACTGTTCTAGTATCAGTGTGTCAAAATCCTGCACCCAAGTGTCAGTTTTCATCTTGCTGTACCCAAGTGTCTGTGCCATTGTCGTGCACACCGTGTCAGTCTGTGATTATCCTGTATCCTAAGTATCAGTGTCGTTATCCTGTAAACCAATTGTGTCACTGTCCTAGTGTCAGTGTGTCATAATCCTCAACTCAAAGTGTCAGTGTGTTATAATCTTCTAGCTTGTGTCAAAATCCTGTACCTCAAGTGTCAGTGTCATTGTCCTGTACCCCAAGTGTCAGTAGGTGGTGCTCCTTCTCCATCTGGACAGTCAAACTGAAATTTGCTCCTCACACTCTGATCATGGATGAGCCCATGATTGTGCTGGTAGCTGCCACAGCTCATTGTGGTGCCGCTCTCCGTGGTCCTGGAATTGTTTGATGTCACTACATTCACAGCAGAGAAGTTCCTGAATCTCAGGGATGTGTGATGATTGCTGATAGGAGCCGCCATATAAGACATGGCTGCTGTTTGCCAATCGTCGTCTGAGATATATGTGAAGAAATTGAAAATATTAAAGGGTACTTGTGATTTCAGCCGATTATTCAGAATGAGCTGCTGTGTGCGTACATGAGGAATAGCAGTGTCTCAGATGACTAATGTCCTGTATTTTCACCACTTTGCCCTCTGCAGGCTCTCTATAATTGTCAGATGTCTCTGAGCTAGTGGGTGGAGGGTAGCTGCTAGGATATCATCTATGCACAGCAAACATTGATATGAGGGGATTGCTACACTTGTCTCTCTATGCACCAAATGCTCATAAGTAGTAGCAGCAACATGGAGGAAATTATAAAGCAGTACTGAGCAGTGTAGCTGTGATTTCAGCAGCATCACTCTGTGCATCTCTGCTACTTTACCTTACTCTGTTCCTCTACCACTCTCCATAGACTTTAATCAACAAAGTAAAGCTGGCACTCAGTAAAGCTGGCAGTTTGTCATATTGTGGCCCAGATGGATTTTAGCAGTTTTCCAGAGTGAGTGGAGAAAGAAGCAGCTTTCTCTGATGCAATAAATTCCAAAGTTTTTTTTTCCACTTGTAATATTGATTTATACAAAATTTTGTGAAAACAGCAGTGGCCATTTAATATCACCAGGGATGGGCGGATTTCTATACTTGTTAACTGTAAGGCATCGGCATGCTTATCAGGATATCAGGAGGAAAATCCGCAATAACAATTAAAGGGTCCATTCAGCATGGAAAAATCAATGCTAATTACATGGAGAACAAGAAAAATGGTATCATGAAGAATTTTTGCAAGTGGTGTCCTGATGTTAGGTAGGACACAGAGTTATATAGTGGAAGGAAGCTGTTAATAAGATTATCATGTTTTTCTTGCAGCTTCAAATGAGAATGAGCGAGAGGACAGTATCTCTCAACACCATGGTCCCATTACCTCGCAGCGCATACTGGCAGCACATTACAAGACAGCACAGTACAGGACAGCTCTACAGCCTGCAAGGTGAAGTACAAAGAATTCTACCTATTTCTTTACATCATTGACTTTTACAAGAGCATTGACTTATTATTTCAGTGTACTGACTTATTATATTACAGCACTCTTATAGGAGCACTGACTTATTATCTAAGGGCACTGAGTTATTATACTAGAGAACTTACACTATAGGAATACTGACTTATTATATTAGAGCACTTATAGCTGAAGAGCACTGACTTATTATCTCAGGGCACTGACTTGTAATGAAACATTACTTTCTAATGCAACAGCACTGACTTATTATATTACAGCACTGACTTATATATTACTTCACATGCCTATAAAGTAAAAGCACTGACCTCGAACACTGGCTTTTAATGCTAAAGTCTTCCATTATAATGTAAAACCATTGACTTATTATATTAGAAAACTCAGGTATAATATAAGAGCATTAACTTACTATATTATGTCGCTTGAAATCTAACATAACAGCACTGACTTATCATCTCAGGACACTAGCATACAACATAACAGCACTAATTTATCATTATAGGTCACTGTCACTGACTTATTACCCCAGAGAAGTCAGGCATTTACTTATTCTATTAGAGCATTTATAAAACAACAGTGGTGACTTATTTCAGGCACTGACTTATTATATTAAAGCATTTACTTATATCATAAGAGCACTTACATATTGTCTCAATACATTGACTTTATATATTGGATCATTCACTTATATGAGAAAGGACTTATCTCAGGGTGCTGATTTATTATATTTGAGTGCTCACCTATATCATAAGAGCACTGACTTATTATCTCATGGCATAGACCTATTATCTCAGCGCACAGAGTTATTACATTAGAAATTTGTTAAATAGCAGCATTGACTTATTGTATTGCTGTACTAACGAAAAACAAGGCAGTCCTATCTTTTAAGTAGCCTAATAACTGCCTATGGTGACGTGACTGGGCAGGACTTCCATCGTCATTCTGACTAACAGCCGGCTCCCCCAGTTAGACAGTGGAAATCCGACTGTCAGTCAGAATGATGCCAGAAGTCCCGCCCTGTCGACAGAGCAGACTGGAAAAGAAGCCTCCGCTCTGTAGACATAATGTCAGTAGATGTTTCTGAATCCCCAGCAGGAGGGATCTGTGACCGCTCTGTGTCGGGGTAGAACGGCACCGTGCACAACAGGCAGGTAAATTGCAATTGCTTGCCTGTTAGGTTATGTGCACACGGTGCGGATTCTGCTGTGGATCCGCAAGCAATGTACAGTACAATGTTATCCAATGGCTTTTAAAATCCGCAGTGCACATGCTGCGGATTTTTCTGCTCGGATTTGCTGCGGTATTAAATCCGCAGCACGTCAATTCTTTCTGCGGATTCTGCTGCGGTTTGACACCTATTCCATTGTCTAGGTGTTAAAACGCAGGGGGAATCCGCAGGCAAATTTGCAGGAAAACAGCAGGTCACTTTACCTGCAAATCCGCGCGGAAAAATCTGCAGCTGAATCCGCACTGTGTGCACTCACCCTTAGTGCTTAGGTACATTTTTTGTTTAGTCCCGGATACCCCCTTTAAGTGTTGTAATATAATAAGTCAGTGTCCTGATGTAATAATTCAGTGTTCTCATTACATTAGAACATTCACCTAAATCATAAGGGCACTGACTTATCACTTACTTTTTATATTAAAGCTGTTATAAAATAAGAACACTAACTTATTATATTGCTGCACTAATGTAAAACATAGCAAAACTGACTTATTATCTCAGGTGCTATCACTAATTATATTACAGCATTTACCTGTATCATAAGTCAGTGCCCTGAGAAAATTGTTATGAATGAGTCACCGTAGGAGGCAAAAACAGAAATACTAGCTAAGTCCAGAAAACCAGAGAAGTTGGCAGCTAACGGATTGCAGACCCCTGAACCTATCAAACAACAACTAGCAGTAGCCGTGGGGGGTTCCTATGGTGCCCTAGACACCTCGATCACAGCCGGAGAACTAAATAGCCTAAAGACAGAAAGGAAAATCTAAACTGCCCCAGAGCAGACCCCAAAGCAATAGGCAGCCCCCAACATATAATGACGGTGAAGCAAGATGAAAAAACACTAACACAGATAGAAAGATAGGCTGAGCAAATGATGGTGCCCAAGCTAACTAAATAGGACAGGATAGAAAAGCTGCTGTCTGCAATTCGCACAAAAACCCTATCAAAACATGAGCCAACAGACTGACAGGGAAAAAAAACCCTGAAGACGCTAGGCTTCAAAAAGACTATATCAGTACTCAGGTATTTTCTAAAGACAGAGCAAAAAGGCAAAAAGGAATTCTGCTCACCCCAGCAGGGAATGGCAGAAATCCAGAAAAACAATGCAAAACAAAACCAAAACACAAATGCAAAAAGCAGAGCAGAAAACTTAGCTTTTGAGGAGCAGGAATCAGACTGGTCTCCTAGAATCCCTCAGAGAAATCACCAGCCAGGCAGAAGGGCATCAGCTGCCTTATATCCAGTCAGCAATTCCCGTCACCCAGTCATCATCATCCAGCTCAGGTGCTTGGTAATCAGCCTCACTACCTTCCTTCACCAGAAGAGGGAGTTCATCAGACCTCAATGGTGAAGGGGAAAATGAACTCACAACAGATAATACCATAAGAGTGCTGATTTTTGTGTTTGAACATTGGTTTACATGAACACTGACATATTATCTCGGAGCTCTGACTTATTATCTCATAGCTTTGACTTATCTAAGAGCTTTGCATTATTGTCTCCGAGCTTTGAATTATTGTCTCATAGCTCTGACTTATTGTCTCAGAACGTTGAATTATTGTCTCAGAGCTCCAACTTGTTATAACCGAGCTCTGACTTATTTTCTCAGATGTCTCAATTGTCTTCTCAGAGCTTTGAGATAATGGTGCACTCATTAATACAAATAATACATGAGTTACTTGCAGACCGAGGCCCCAGTATAACAAACCACAGTACAGTCTTAGTGAAGGTGAAACTTGTTAATCAGCTGCTCGCTCCCGTCATTAATATATGTGTAGGATTATTAATTACTATTCTACTAATGAAAAGTAAATCAGTTTATATATTAAGGAGCCGGCAGCCGCTCCACATGGAAATCAGGTAGGATAATTAAATTAAAATGAAAAATAAAAAATACTGCATGAAATCGGCCACAAGTACATCAGTAAATGATGTGCATCAATCTCAATTACTCGAGCTGGCTGCAGACATGTTATTGATTTCCAACATACTTGCCTTCATTTACTTGGATACATTATATGAATTTATAATCTCCTCCTCGGAAGAGAATAGATATGCGTCAGCTTTTGCCTGTGCCTCACCTCCCCTTATACTGTAGTTACTGTCCATTGTCAAGCCCAATAGTGTGTCATGTAGTTGTCAGGTATCGCCATCTAGTGGTGTTCTTGGGTATCACATACTTATGTGTCATATTACTGACAACAGGTGCTTCTCACACAATTAGAATATCATCAAAAAGTGAATTTAATTCTTTTGGGTTTTCATTGGCTGTAAGCCATAATCATCAACATTAACAGAAATAAACACGTGAAATAGATCACTCTGTTTGTAATGACTCCATATAATATATGACTTTCATTTTTTTGTATTGAAGAACTGAAATAAATTAACTTTTTGATGATATTCTAATTTTGTGAGATGAGCCTGTATGTACATGTCTGAGATAATAAGTCAGTTTACTAACATAATATCTAGATGTCTGAAATAATAAGTTAGTGCCCTTATATAATATCTTGTTGTTTGAGATAAAAAGTAGTTGGCCTGAATTAATATTTGGATGCTTGAAATAATCTGTTATCATGAGATTATATGTAAATGTCTGAGATGATAAGTCAGTGCCATGAAATAATGTCTGTGTGTCAAAGATAAAACGTCAGTGGCATGAGATCATATATAGATGTTTGACAAAATAATATAGTATCCTGAGATAGCAAAAAAAACAAACAAAAAAGCTAATTTTTGCTTTTGCCTGAGATCTAGATGTCTGATGTAAGTCAGTGCCTAAATATCTAGATGTCTGATTTGAAACTTCCATGCTCTGAGATAATAACTAAATGTTTGAGGTAATTACTCAGTCCTCAGGGATATTATGATACTATGTAGCTTCTGGACATAACACTGAGGTATCAAAAAATATGTATATTTCTGAGATAATAAGGCAGTGCCCTGAAATAATATCTAATTGTCTGAGATAATAAGTCAGTATTACAAGATAAAATCTAGCTGTCTGACAAAATATGGCATCCTAAGATATATCTAGAGGTCTGAGATAAAATGTTTGTGGCCTGAGATAACATATAGATGTCATACAATAATTGAATATTCTGAGAGAATGAGTAGATGTCTGATATTTTAATAGTATCACTGGATAATATATATACATATGTCTAAGATAATAAGTCAGCGTCTAAATATCTAGATACCAGAGATAAGTCCGGAGATAATATCTAGCTGTCACAAATAATAATATGGTATCCTGAGATAATATTAATAGTAGAATATTTTGAGATAATGTGTAGCAAGCTGTCTAATAATAAGAACATTTCTATGTGGTGAGATAATAAGTCAGTGCCAAAATATATCGATATCCAAGATAAGTTCGGAGATATTATCTAGCTGTCACAAATAATAACAATATGGTATCCTGACATAATAATAATAGTAGAATCTTTTGAGATAATGTGTAGCTAGCGGTCTGAAGAACAGATATTTCTGCGTGGGGAGATAATAAGTCAGTGCCAAAATGTCTAGATATCAGAGATAAGTCCGGAGATAATATCTAGCTGTCACAAATAATAATATGGTATCCTGACATAATATTAATAGTAGAATCCTCTGAGATAATGTGTAGCTAGCTGTCTGATAAAAAGAATATTTATACGTGGTGAGATAATAAGTCAGTGCCAAAATATCTTGAAATCAGGGATAAGTCTGTAGATAAAATCTAGCTCTCACAAATAATATGGTATTCTAAGATATTATTAGTATTAGAATCTTCTGAGATAATGTGTAGCTAGCCGTCTGATAAAAGAACATTTATATGTGGTGAGATAATAAGTCAGTGCCAAAATACCAAAATATCTTGATATCAGGGATAAGTCTGTAGATAAAATCTAGCTCTCACAAATAATATGGTATCCTGAGATAATATTAGTAGTAGAATCTTCTGAGATAATATGTAGCTAGCGGTCTGACACAAGAATATTTCTACTTGGTGAGATAATAAGTCAGTGCCAAAATATCTAGGTGTCTGAAATAAAGTTGTACAATTTTGAGAATATCTAGAATACATGCTCTGAAATAAGTCACCTCTCACATCATTGGACCAAATCAAATGATAAAAAGGTAATTTTTAAATTTTTCTTTCTTCTTCTATCTCCTGGTGAGAAGACCTCTCCAATCCACAGAAGCTTCATCGGACAGACACATTCCCCACGTACCGGTCTGAGCACTGACAGACGCTTGTGTGGACTTCTTGGTTATACTTTAACAATAAACTATTTGGAACTAAAGAAATAGCTCAAACCACTTATCTCCTGCGGCCGACGAGAGGAGCGGCGCCAACCATCAGCCCGGATATTTATATATTCAAAAATGCTACTTTTTTTTATTCTCACCAACACTGTGCTTTAAACATTTAGGAAGAACTTTTTTTTTTATTTTGACTTTAATGAAATATCGTCCGTTCATATCAACGAGTGTAATCCGTCCACTCTCCTGCTTGTTGTGGAACTACAACTCCTAGCATTCTATCATAAGCTGCTGGGAGTCACTTCACATCAGCTGGAGAGCAACCTATGACTTCTCGGATCTGATCACTATTGCATTTTCTTGTTTTAAGTTATGTTTTTAGGGGGCCTGAGTCTTGTCCTTTTGCATCTCCCTGGCTGGTTATTTTATACATCTTCATTTTCCCCGTGTGTCTCTGAATCCTTGGATCGGCGAAATGTTTCCGCTGCGGAGAAACTCTAAAATGGCTAAAATTCAAATCGAGGAAATGCAGAAATTATGGAAATTATGAATGGTTGAAAATTAAACCTTGTTAATTTTTATTTTTAATTAATGATCAATGTGACCATCCTGGCTTTCTACAGATGGGTCTCCTTACCCCACTGTCATCTATTAAATAAAGAAACAGGCAAAGATCTGGTAGAGAACTTTCTGGATATATTTTAAAGGGAATCTGGTAGCAGGTTTTTGCTATGTAATCTCAGCAGCATTAAGGGACAGAGACCCTGATTGCAGTGATGATTCACTTATTTTACTGGGTGCTGCAGTTGTGATAGAATCGTTTTTTTCTGCTGCAGATCTAGCAGAGCTCAGTTGTTTTGCTGTGTATAATCCACCCGTACTCTAACTTTAGGTGTACATTATACAGTGAGAGAGAGAGCTGCTAATCAGTGGTAGAGATATGGTTGGACTAGGAGGCATGAGGCCAGTTGTCCTGTAGTGATAATCTCCTGCTAATAAAAGACTGATTGTATTAACACAGCAAAACACAGCCAAGTAAGTGACACATCGCTGTAATCAGGAGCTCTGCTCTTACATTTGTTGCTCTCAGATTACATAGGAAAAGAAACTGCTGACAGATTCCCTTTAATACAGTACATACATGAGCCTGAATTGTAGATGACGCTAGGTGGTAAGGGAGAGGGCAATAATTTTCAGAATATAGCACTATATATCACTATTGATTCACACATGATTTGTTCTAACTGGAATTTTTTTTTATTTTTTTTAATATCACAATGTGTACTAAAACAAACATAAATTTTGCAATTTTCACACTGACCACTGGGGCTGTCTCAAGCTCTTACTTCCTATTCTTTAAGGAAATTCACACGTACATTGGCAGCAAGATATGGACTCCAACTCTACAGGGGCATAACGAGCGTGGTCGCAGAGAGTGTTACCGCGACCGGACATGTACGGGAGTGAGCCTGCTGATGCTAGCTTCAGCTGGATGTGCATCCAAGCTAGCCAATCAGAAGCCGGCAGCTGACGTTAGCGTGGCAGTCATAAGAGGTGCATGGCATTGACATCATGTACTGCTCGCACTGTCACACTGAAGTCAGGTACAGAAGACTGAAGTCAGGTACAGAAGAGCATTTTTTTTATCATTTAAGAAACCAGAACAGACATTATACCAGGAAGGGGCCCAGGATGGGGGTCATTATGCAAGGAAGTGGTCCAGGATGGGAGTCAGTAAACTAGAATGAAGGTCACTATACCAGAAAGGGGTCCAGGATGGGTGTCATTATTCCAGGATGGAGTCCATGATGGCGGTCATTATACCAGGAAAGGACAAAGGCTAGTGGACAGTATACCAGGAAGGGGCACATTATAGGGACATTATATCAGGATGGGGGACTTGTTATAGGAAGGGGACAATATGGAGGACATTATTACAGTAAGGGGTCCAGGAAAAAAGAAATTATACCAGGATGGGGACATTATACCAGTATGGGGGCTGTTATAGCAGGAATGGGCTCAGGATGAGGGGCATTATTACAGGATGGGGGCCAGGACAGGAGACATTATTACTGAAAGAGACCAGGATAGGAACAATTATTACAGAAGGGGGCCTAGGATGAGGGGCATTATTACAGGAAGGGTCGAGTACAGGGAACAATATTACTGAAAGGGGCCAGGACAGGGGGACATTATTAAAGAAAGGTGCCATGATGGGGACATTTACATGTATGTCCAGCTATCGCCCAATACTGCTGCTCCCATTCGCTTCCAAACTATCAGTCTGTCATTGTTAGTTTGTTTACTGTAAGTGATATCTGTAATTTGTATGTAACCCCATCTCATGTACAGTGCCATGGAATCAACGGTGCTATATAAATAAATAATAATAAGAATAATAATAATAGAATCTAGAATGCTACAAAGGCCCTTACATCTGGCCAATGGGCCAGGTCCAAATTGGGACTCATAGGACCACTGCAACCTTACCTTTTTTATTGAAGTATCTAAATAATATGGACAAAGGTCATTGTGGATATAAGGGAGGAGGGAAATATGTGTCATCTCTTATTGTGAATGGTGGATCCTGTGGTTTTAGCGGCGTACAGTGGTGATATCTGTCATTGTAATCCTGCCTCCGATGATAATGCGCCTGCTGGAAAAATTTTTGTAAATAACAGGAAGTATGAGTCTAAAGTAAGCTCAATGGTCAGTGTGAAAATTCTAAACAAATTGTGATATGGAAAAAAATATATATTATACAAATTTTTTTTAAAGAAATAGATTTAGCACAAAAACCTGATTATAATATAAGGTCATTTTCTGATGATACATTCCCATTAACATTCAATGGGTCTAATTTCCAGTAAATATATATTATGATACTTATTTTCATTGAGCATTTCCTTCGGATTTGCAGTTTGCAGCTGATCTGCAGGAGAATTAGCCCTGTTGTCATTTATTGGCACAAATCCTCATGTTAAACACATGATATCGATCAGAAATAAGTATTTTTGATGCTAGTAAACTGGATTCACATGCATGGAAAGCAGATTTAACATCCATTAAGCCTTGAGACTATCTGTAGACTAACCCCTAACAGATACATAGTGACTAGTGATGAGCGAGTATACTCGTTGCTCGGGTGATCTCCAAGTATTTTGGCGTGCTCGGAGATTTAGCTTCTGTCGACGCAGCGGCTTGATTTGTGGCTGTTGGACAGGCTGAATACATGTGTGGAATGCCTGTTTGTTAGGGAATCCTCTCATGTATTCAGCCTGTCCAGCAGCCACAAATCATGCAGCTTCGTTGACAGAAGCTAAATCTCCGAGCACGCCAAAATACTCGGAGGACACCCGAGCCACGATCATACTCGCTCATCACTAATAGTGATATGTTTCAGAGATTTTGACATCTATCTCTGTTTCCTCTATCTCTTAAAGGTAACCTGTCACCAGTTTTTGAGTCTATGAACAAATAACACCGCCTTTAACTGCTCCTCTGCTGCATACCACAAACGTGTCTAACAGCTCTTGACTCCACCTGTATACCCCAAATGTACCATTTGGTATGCTCCCGCGCTGTATATAAATGAGGTGGTCCGGTCCGATGGGCATCCTCGTTACGATGTCTGTCTCTCCTCTCTGCTCCTAATCACGTCTTCCTACTTTAATTGATGTTGCGCATCATCCACATAGCGAACTAAGAGCTTCCGCTTGCGCAGTAGCCTCACAGGACTGCGGAGGAGCACTCAGAAAACAACACTGCACAAGCACCTAGTTTTGATTGATGTGAATGGCAAACCAAGATCTCGCACCTGAGCAGTAGCCTCACTCTGATGCGCTTGCGCAGTGCTGTTGCATGTTCTGCTCACAGTAGGGCAGAGCATCATGCGCCTTCTCGGTCCTGTGAGGCTACGCAGGCCCAAGTGCTCGTTTCGCTATGTGGATGACACAACACACATCAATCAAAGCAGATGGAAGCGATTAGGAGTAGAGAGGAGGGACAGATGCAGCATCGAGGACGCCCATCGGACCACGCCACCCTCATTTATATCCAGAGCGGGAGCATATCAAACGGTATTTTTTGGGGAGGAGTCATGAGCTGTTAGACACGCTTGTGGAATGCAGCACCCGAGCAGCTAAAGGTGGTGGCATTTGTTCATAGGCTCAAAACTAGTGACAAGTTCCCCTTAATATAGAACTTCTGCAGATATCCAGAGTCAGTGATGTAATAATCTGCAGAATATATCACCATGTACCTGTCAGGAGGTAGAGGAGCAAAGTTCCACCATTAGGAAAGATTTGCATAATCTGGAGATATTACATTTTGTTGCAATCGAGGATTTCTTTTCTATTTATCTTTCACTCCATTCGTTTCCAATCTCAGAGTTCTTTTCTCAGGCGATCTTTGGCTTTGGATCATTCTGTTGCCATCATTACAACCTCCACTGATTTCTTAAAATAAATGACATCATGGTCCCATTTTAGCCTAATTGTCACAAAATGTTTTTTTAATTTCTATCTTTTCTGTGTCTTTTTTTGCTTTGTAACAATTTTAAACCAACAGCTGAGGCAGACATCATGAGGTTCTGCAGCAGCAGCAGCTGAGATACATATTATTTGTAGAGTTGAGCGAAACGGGTCGAAAAAATTCAAAAGTCGCTGACTTTTGGCAAAGTCGGGTTTCATGAAACGAAACCCGACCCTAGGATGAGGTCGGCCACGAGGTCGGCGACTTACGCGCCAAAGTCGCGTTTCAAAAGTTTGTTTTGCGCTCTTTTTCAGCCAATCAGGATCCACGGACACTGTGGGCAACGTGATGACATAGGCAGGGGTCACCACCATCTTTCAGAAGGGCATGCAAGTGATTGGCTTGCTTTGGTGGGCGTCACAGGGGGTATAAAAGGGCGTGCACGCCGACCGCCATCTTACTTCTGCCGATCTCAGTATAGGGAGAGGTTGCTGATTCTGTAGGGAGAGCGTTAGGCAGGGAAGAAGACAAAAAAACTGCTTCTGCTGCTAGCGATTTGGCCTGCACAACACACCAGTCACTGTGTGTGCAGTGCAAGGGGAGGCTATATTGTGGTGTATCAGTGGTGTTGGTTGTTGGGCTGCCTTTTAAGGCTTCCTGACAGGCTGGCATTGCTGTTTACCCACTGCTCTGCAAACTGCTTTTTTAAAAGCAATCCCAATTTTTTTTTTTGTCCTGCTGAGAAGAAAAAAAAACTGCTTCTGCTGCTAGCAATTTGGCCTGCACAACGCACCAGTCACTGTGTGTGCAGTGCAAGGGGAGGCTATATTGTGGTGTATCAGTGGTGTTGGTTGTTGGGCTGCCTTTTAAGGCTTCCTGACAGGCTGGCATTGCTGTTTACCCACTGCTCTGCAAACTGCTTTTTTAAAAGCAATCCAATCTCCCTTATCCTCTAGTCACTTTTGTCACAGCTGTGCCATCGAGCCTGTGACATAGCGCTCAGATATCAGTGGGCCTCACACAATCCAAAAGTGTCCAGTGTCCAAAAGTGTGTGCAGTGATTCAAAATCTCCCTTATCCTCTAGTCACTTTGGTCACAGCTGTGCCATCGAGCCTGTCACATAGCGCTCAGATATTCATTGGGCCTCACACAATCCAAAAGTGTCCAGTGTCCAAAAGTGTGTGCAGAGATTCAAAATCTCCCTTATCCTCTAGTCACTTTGGTCACAGCTGTGCCATCGAGCCTGTCACATAGCGCTCAGATATTCATTGGGCCTCACACAATCCAAAAGTGTCCAGTGTCCAAAAGTGTGTGCAGAGATTCAAAATCTCCCTTATCCTCTAGTCACTTTGGTCACAGCTGTGCCATCGAGCCTGTCACATAGCGCTCAGATATTCATTGGGCCTCACACAATCCAAAATTGTCCAGTGTCCAAAAGTGTGTGCAGAGATTCAAAATCTCACTTATCCTCTAGTCACTTTGGTCACAGCTGTGCCATCGAGCCTGTGACATAGCGCTCAGATATCAGTGGGCCTCACACAATCCAAAAGTGTCCAGTGTCCAAAAGTGTGTGCAGAGATTTAAAATCTCCCTTATCCTCTAGTCACTTTGGTCACAGCTGTGCCATCGAGCCTGTGACATAGCGCTCAGATATCAGTGGGCCTCACACAATCCAAAAGTGTCCAGTGTCCAAAAGTGTGTGCAGAGATTCAAAATCTCCCTTATCCTCTAGTCACTTTGGTCACAGCTGTGCCATCGAGCCTGTCACATAGCGCTCAGATATTCATTGGGCCTCACACAATCCAAAAGTGTCCAGTGTCCAAAAGTGTCTGCAGAAATTCAAAATCTCCCTTATCCTCTAGTCACTTTGGTCACAGCTGTGCCATCGAGCCTGTGACATAGCGCTCAGATATCAGTGGGCCTCACACAATCCAAAAGTGTCCAGTGTCCAAAAGTGTGTGCAGAGATTCAAAATCTCCCTTATCCTCTAGTCACTTTGGTCACAGCTGTGCCATCGAGCCTGTCACATAGCGCTCAGATATTCATTGGGCCTCACACAATCCAAAAGTGTCCAGTGTCCAAAAGTGTCTGCAGAAATTCAAAATCTCCCTTATCCTCTAGTCACTTTGGTCACAGCTGTGCCATCGAGCCTGTGACATAGCGCTCAGATATCAGTGGGCCTCACACAATCCAAAAGTGTCCAGTGTCCAAAAGTGTGTGCAGAGATTCAAAATCTCCCTTATCCTCTAGTCACTTTGGTCACAGCTGTGCCATCAAGCCTGTGACATAGCGCTCAGATATCAGTGGGCCTCACACAATCCAAAAGTGTCCAGTGTCCAAAAGTGTGTGTAGAGATTCAAAATCTCCCTTATCCTCTAGTCACTTTGGTCACAGCTGTGCCATCGAGCCTGTCACATAGCGCTCAGATATTCATTGGGCCTCACAGAATCCAAAAGTGTCCAGTGTCCAAAAGTGTCTGCAGAAACTCAAAATCTCCCTTATCCTCTAGTCACTTTGGTCACAGCTGTGCCATCGAGCCTGTGACATAGCGCTCAGATATCAGTGGGCCTCACACATTCCAAAAGTGTCCAGTGTCCAAAAGTGTGTGCAGAGATTCAAAATCTCCCTTATCCTCTAGTCACTTTGGTCACAGCTGTGCCATCGAGCCTGTCACATAGCGCTCAGATATTCATTGGGCCTCACACAATCCAAAAGTGTCCAGTGTCCAAAAGTGTGTGCAGAGATTCAAAATCTCCCTTATCCTCTAGTCACTTTGGTCACAGCTGTGCCATCGAGCCTGTGACATAGCGCTCAGATATCAGTGGGCCTCACACAATCCAAAAGTGTCCAGTGTCCAAAAGTGTGTGCAGAGATTCAAAATCTCCCTTATCCTCTAGTCACTTTGGTCACAGCTGTGCCATCGAGCCTGTCACATAGCGCTCAGATATTCATTGGGCCTCACACAATCCAAAAGTGTCCAGTGTCCAAAAGTGTGTGCAGAGATTCAAAATCTCCCTTATCCTCTAGTCACTTTGGTCACAGCTGTGCCATCGAGCCTGTCACATAGCGCTCAGATATCAGTGGGCCTTACACAATCCAAAAGTGTCCAGTGTCCAAAAGTGTGTGCAGAGATTCAAAATCTCCCTTATCCTCTAGTCACTTTGGTCACAGCTGTGCCATCGAGCCTGTCACATAGCACTCAGATATCAGTGGGCCTCACACAATCCAAAAGTGTCCAGTGTCCACAAGTGTCTGCAGAAATTCAAAATCTCCCCTGTCCTATAGACACCTTGTATCTTGTTTTACATTACTATATAGTTTGTTGGATTTTGTCTACATTTTTACCAAAAATGAGGAAGGCTGGTGGAAGAGGCCGTGGAATTGGGCGGGGGTTGGCAGCTGGTAATGATGGTGTTGGTGGTGGATCTGATGGTAGTGGCAAGAGCAAAATAGGACCGAATGCAGGAGGTGTTGAGCCTGCGTCATCGTCTGGCTACATAAGGCCTCGAACGCTTAGTTTTCTAGGAGTTGGCAAACCGCTTTTAAAGCCAGAGCATCAGGAAAAAGTTTTGTCTTACATTGCTGACTCAGCCTCCAGCTCTATCGCCTCCTCTTCTTCAGTTGTAAAAAGTAAAAGCACTGAGTCGTCATTGGAGGCTCATGTTCATGAACCACACCTTTCCTTGTGTCCTTCACCCCAACCAAGATTGAAGGATGACGCAGGCCATAATACTGATTACTCCATGGAGCTGTTTTCACATACCATGCCTGGATTATCAAGTCAAATGGTGAATTACCCAGGCCAAGATGAATCTGACATGGAGTGCACTGATGCACAGCCGCTGATGGATGATTCTGCTGGTACATTCACTCAGAGCACTACGTTGTCCTCGCAGTGTACAGAGCCAGATTCTGACCCTGATGAGACTCAGGTGCCCCTTCCCGCACACTATACCACCATACACGGTGACACAGAGGAAGGTGCACATGACATAGAAGAGGAGGTGATGGATGACCCAGTTGTTGACCCAGATTGGCATCCATTGGGGGAAGAGGGTGCTGCTTCCAATAGCTCAGATGAGGAGCATCCACAGCAGACATCGACATCGCAACAGCTGTTATCTGGCAGGCCCGTAGCACTCCAAAGACAGGTTCCAAACATCAAAATAGTTGCTGGACAGCTTGTCCAGAGGGTCAAAAGATCACAGCGTGCTAGGCCGCAAAATGTCTGCCAAAATAGGAAGAGTGCAGTGTGGCACTTTTTTGAACAAAATCCTCATGATCAGGCCAAGGTTATCTGTAAGAAGTGCGCAAAGACCTTTAGCCGGCGGAAAAATTTGAAAAATTTGAATACCAGTTGCATGCTTAGACATTTAACCAGCATGCACTTGCAAGCGTGGACACAACACCAAACCTCAAGTGCCACATGTGCAACTGATCACAACGAAGGTAGTCAGCAACGCTACATTGTTTCCCCCACTGTAAGCCCACCGGTTAGCACAGCAGCAAATGTTGAGGTGTCGTTGCAAGGCCACAGCAGTCAGGGAATCCCACTGTTATATCAACGAAAGACTGATTGTAGGCCATCAGAAAGAACACCAAATCCATCACCATCATCAACCCTCTCTCAGTCCGCCCTGTCGACCGCTACTTCCACCATATGCAGCTCTCAAGTCCAGCTCACCCTCCCAGACACTATGAGTAGGTCAAGAAAGTACTCAGTCTCTCATCCGCGTACACTGGGTTTGATCGCCCACATTGCCAAACTAATCTCGTTTGAGATGATGCCCTTTCAGTTGGTGGAATGCACAGCTTTCCGCGAACTCATGGCCTATGCAGTACCACGCTATGACCTACCCAGTCGCCACTTCTCTCGCAAAGCCATCCCAGCCCTCCACCATCATGTGAAAGACCGCATTGTCCATGCACTCAAGCAGTCAGTGAGCGGAAAGGTGCACCTCACAACTGATGCATGGTCCAGTCGGCATGGCCAGGGCCGTTACGTGTCCATCACTGCGCACTGGGTTAATGTGGTGGATGCAGGGTCCACAGGGGACAGCGGTGGTGGGACAGTGCTGCCTAGCCCACGGTATAGGAAACACTTGGCTGTAAGCGTTCGACCCTCCTCCTCCTCCTCCAGAAGCGAAAGCTCATCCACAGAGCGCAGTCGTACGAGCACTCCATCTGCAGCTGCCACTGTTGCACACGATGTGTCCCCCTATCGAGCAGCTAGTGGAAAGCGTCAGCAGGCTGTGTTGCAGATGATGTGTTTGGGCAACAGACACACCGCCGAGGTGCTGGCCGAGTACTTGAAGTGACAAACTGAGTCATGGCTGGGCAGTGTACATCTTGAGGCAGGCAAGGTAGTTAGTGATAACGGCCGTAATTTTGTGGCAGCCATAGCCCTTTCAAAACTCAGCCACATACCTTGCTTGGCTCACACCTTGAACCTGGTGGTGCAGTGCTTCCTCAAAAATTATCCGGAGTTAACAGCCCTGCTCCAGAAGGTGCGAAGACTATGCGCGCACATCCGCCGGTTGCCTGTACACTCCGTTCGTATGCAGAAGCTGCAGCGATTGCTCCACCTTCCCAACCACCGCCTCATTATCGACATTGCAACAAGGTGGAACTCCACCCTGCACATGGTGGAGCGGCTGTGCGAGCAGAGGCAGGCCATAATGCATTTGTGGGAGGATACACGGCCAGGCACTTTGAGAGCAGACATGGAGTTGACAGGTGTGCAGTGGTCGAAGCTGAAAGACCTCTGTAAAGTCCTTCAGTGTTTTGAGGAATGCACACGGCTGGTAAGCGCAGACGACGCCATCCTAAGCATGAGCATCCCACTTATGCGTCTGCTCATGCAAACTTTGACGCACCTTAAGGAGCAGGCGTCTGCAGCCAATGTTGATGAGGAGGAAGAGGAGGAGGGAATCCTTGATGACATTCAGCCATTGTCTGCTCAGGGACCTCTCCTGGACGAGGTGGAGGAAGAAGAGGAGGAGGAGGATGATGATGGGGATGATTACTTAGGGGAGGAGGATGCATCTCGTGGGGCAAGTGAAAATGTTGGCGTGGCAAGGTCTGGTACAGGGTTTGTGCGTGACTGGAGGGATGTGGATTTGCCAGAAAGTGCTCCTCCACCCAGCACTCGCAGTGCATCATTGACACCGGGAACATTGGCCCACATGTCAGATTATGCCTTGCAGATCCTAAAAAGGGACCCCCGCATTGCCAAAATGATGAACGATGACGACTACTGGTTGGCCAGCATCCTGGATCCACGCTATAAAGGCAAATTACAAACCATCATGCCACAGGAGAACCTTGACCTAATATTTGCTAATAAACAAGCAACTCTGGTAAATCGGTTGCTTGAGGCATTCCCAGCACACAGCAGCGGTGATGGTTCTCACACGAGCCGTAGGGGCCGGGGGCAGCTTGGCAGAGGTGTTCGTGGTGCACACAGCAGAAGTGGCGTTGGAGACAGGGGTTTCATGACAATGTTGTGGACTGATTTTTCAAATACCGCTCACACAACTGGTAATACTGCATCGATGGAAAGTGACAGGAGACAGCAGTTGTCAACTATGGTTACAAACTACTTTTCCTCCCATATCGATGTTCTCCCACACAGGTCATTTCCCTTTGACTATTGGGCCGCTAAACTGGACACCTGGCCTGAATTGGCCCAATATGCCTTACAGGAGCTCGCTTGCCCAGCTGCAAGTGTGCTATCGGAAAGAGTCTTCAGTGCAGCTGGATCAATCCTGACAGAAAAAAGGACCCGTCTGTCAACCCAAAATGTGGATGATCTAACCTTCATTAAAATGAACCATGCATGGGTTTCCAAGGATTTTGTCCCACCTTCCCCTGATGACACATAGCGTGACAGAAAAATGGCTTGCTTTGGTCCACCTCTTCCTGGGACTTCACCTATTTCGCCTTTTGCATCAGCTGAATGTCCAACATCAACATATGCAACTTTCTAAAACTCCCTAACTGTGCTGCCTCCCCCCCCATGGCCGGGGTCACCACCTAGCGCACAACACCGTGCGAGTGCCGTTGCCCTGGACAGGTGGGTAGGCCGACTCTTGGGCGCGGGCACTGGCACAGGGTCCCTCATAGTGCAATCAAGTGTCTCTGACGGTGGTGGTGCACACCCGCTGTCAGACACACCGCTGTACTGTGAGGGGCCCAGTGTCAGTACCGACGCCCACGATTGGGCCCCCCTTGCTTGGGCAGGGCCCCAGCATTTGAAATCTTTACCTCTCCCTGCTCCTCCGCTGTGTAATCTGGGCCGTCAAATCCATACTGTGCCTGACACCATCTGAGCCTGCCTCCTGATGTATAGACATATATTTTGAATGTGTACGCTATCCATACATGTTATCCGGGGATACGGTACCCTTTCTAACCTTTGTGCAATCACGTGCAATCCATACTGGGCCTGACACCGTCTGAGCCTGCCTCCTGATGTATAGACATATATTTTGAATGTGTGCTATCCATACTTGTTATCCAGGGATACGGTACCCTTTCTAACCTTTGTGCAATCACGTGAAATCCATACTGGGCCTAACACCGTCTGAGCCTGCCTCCTGAGACATATATTTTGAATGTGTACGCTATCCATACTTGTTATCCAGGGATACGGTATCCTTTCTAACCTTTGTGCAATCACGTGCAATCCATACTGTGCCTGACACCGTCTGAGCCTGCCTCCTGATGAATAGACATATATTTTGAATGTGTACGCTATCCATACATGTTATCCGGGGATACGGTACCCTTTCTAACCTTTGTGCAATCACGTGCAATCCATACTGGGCCTAACACCGTCTGAGCCTGCCTCCTGAGACATATATTTTGAATGTGTACGCTATCCATACATGTTATCCAGGGATACGGTACCCTTTCTAACCTTTGTGCAATCACGTGCGATCCATACTGGGCCTAACACCGTCTGAGCCTGCCTCCTGATGTATAGACATATATTTTGAATGTGTACGCTATCCATACATGTTATCCGGGGAAACGGTACCCTTTCTAACCTTTGTGCAATCACGTGCAATCCATACTGGGCCTAACACCGTCTGAGCCTGCCTCTTGATGTATAGACATATATTTTGAATGTGTACGCTATCCATACATGTTATCTGGGGATACGGTACCCTTTCTAACCTTTGTGCAATCACGTGCAGTCCATACTGGGCCTAACACCGTCTGAGCCTGCCTCCTGAGACATATATTTTGAATGTGTACGCTATCCATACTTGTTATCCAGGGATACGGTACCCTTTCTAACCTTTGTGCAATCACGTGCAATCCATACTGTGCCTGACACCATCTGAGCCTGCCTTCTGATGTATAGACATATATTTTGAATGTGTACGCTATCCATACATGTTATCCGGGGATACGGTACCCTTTCTAACCTTTGTGCAATCACGTGCAATCCATACTGTGCCTGACACCGTCTGAGCCTGCCTCCTGATATATAGACATATATTTTGAATGTGTACGCTATCCATACATGTTATCCCGGGATACGCTACCCTTTCTAACCTTTGTGCAATCACGTGCGATCCATACTGGGCCTAACACCGTCTGAGCCTGCCTCCTGAGACATATATTTTGAATGTGTACGCTATCCATACATGTTATCTGGGGATACGGTACCCTTTCTAACCTTTGTGCAATCACGTGCAATCCATACTGGGCCTAACACCGTCTGAGCCTGCCTCCTGATATATAGACATATATTTTGAATGTGTACGCTATCCATACATGTTATCTGGGGATACGGTACCCTTTCTAACCTTTGTGCAATCACGTGCAATCCATACTGGGCCTAACACCGTCTGAGCCTGCCTCCTGAGACATATATTTTGAATGTGTACGCTATCCATACATGTTATCCGGGGAAACGGTACCCTTTCTAACCTTTGTGCAATCACGTGCAATCCATACTGGGCCTAACACCGTCTGAGCCTGCCTCCTGATGTATAGACATATATTTTGAATGTGTACGCTATCCATACATGTTATCTGGGGATACGGTACCCTTTCTAACCTTTGTGCAATCACGTGCAATCCATACTGGGCCTAACACCGTCTGAGCCTGCCTCCTGATGTATAGACATATCTTTTGAATGTGTACGCTATCCATACATGTTATCTGGGGATACAGTTCCCTTTCTCACCTTTGTGCAATCACGTGTAATCCATACTGGGCTTGAGAACGGCTGGCGAGCTGTTAAGCAAGCTACAGCACCTGTGGTTTGCACACGTAAGTTTTTCATTTTTTCAGGAATGACGGTTAGGCCTAATTCCGGAACTGCGGTTGACCTGCACTTACTGGGAAATCATTGTTCGCGGGTAATAATTGTAATCAGTGATCCCCATCACTAACGTTGTTCAGCGGGTTATCTGCACCTGTAAGCGACAAACGCTGGCCTTTTCAGTGTAGCGCACATGCAGCCACGGACATGTAAGGGCATGACACACCAGTTATTGGCCAATCTCATGTGCCAGAGCCTCACGTGTCCCTCTAGTAAGCCGGACTCGGACCGCGGGGCATGACGGAGTCTCGTTCGTTAACGGAATTAAGCTTGCAATCTGTGCATCTGTTCTGTAGCTGGCATGGTTGAGGTTTCCCAGGTGGAGTCGAATTTAACCGTAGGCTCCACTCCTGGTGGTGCCCTTCTGGACATTCCTTTAAGGTTCAGCTTTGCAACCATACTGCCCACGTAAAACAAACACTTTGCCTTCATGAACGCTGTTTGGAGGGTCATGACTCGTGGGAATAACGCCGCCCAATCAGTTAACCTGCTAGAGAGATCCTTCGTTGCTCCCAAGCATGACATCACACTCCCTAGGAGGAAGGTAATGCCACTGTGGCGACTGTACTCCTGGGGGCGACACAAGTGCACTGATGCCAAGCCACTGCTCGATGAATCTGCTGGTACATTGACCCAGACCACTACATTCCCCTTGCACGCTACACGGCCTGAATCTGACCCTGATGAAACTCAGGTTACCCTTCCCATATACTGTTCCATCTTACACGGTGACAAAGAGGAAGCTGCAGATGAAAGTGCAGGTTCGGCCCACCCGCCATCAGACACACCACCGTACTATCAGAGGCCCTGTGCCAGTGCCGTCGCCAACGAGTGGGCCCCCCTGCTTGCTCAGGATCACAGCACTTGCAAGGTTGAAATACTGTGCAGTGAGATGGAAGATGGGGACGACGAGGAGTCCAGACAAGTACAGGGATTCCCTAGCGAGGAGACTTATTTGATTGTTTTCAATGTTGGGACAGCAATTTTTGGGGAGCACTATACTCTGGAGAATGATAGATGGGGCCCACCATACACTGGAACATTCCAAAGGTGGACATCAGACACTGGAGCAGCATTTACAGGGCCCATTATACACTAGAGCATTAGAAATGGGGCCCATTATGTTTGGAGCATTATTTGGGCCCATAAGACAGTGGAGCTTCATCCATGGGGACCAACATATACTGTAGCATTATGTGGAGCTCATCATATACTGTTTCAAACATTATATGGGACCAATGATTCTGTATGGAGAAATAGATGGGCCTTGTCATGAGATGTAAAAAGTGAAGTATTTTTCATTGTACTATACCGCTATTTCTCTGCCGTATCAGAGCATGATGAGTTGTGGTATGTGTTAAAGGGGCACTCTTTCGCCCAGGGCACATGAAAACCTGGATCCAGCCCTCCCCCCCCACAACTTTAGCCAAATAACCCCTATTTTTCAGTGCGTAACTTGTATTATGAAGTTAATTAAGGTTGACAAGCTTAAGTAAGAAGAATTGATGCTTTTGGCATTCAAATGCGCACTGTACGTGTGTTTCCTGTCCTCCTCTCACTGCCGACTTTTATTCCCCATTGACTTACATTGGGTTTCGTGTTTCGGGAAGACCCCGACTTTTCCCTATAATCGGACAATCTTGCTCGACCCGACTTTTGGAAAAGTCGGGTTTCACGAAACGAAACTCGACCCTAAAAAACCAAAAGTCGCTCAACTCTAATTATTTGTTGTACAAAGTGATATTCCGGGTCATAAAACAGTGAAGAATGTTACAGCATTATGTGACAAAATGCTATTTTGTGACACGTAATAATAATATATTTTAACTAGATGTTCTCTGGTGGGATCTAATACCACTTTGCTGTTTTGTCCAGTCCAGTGTGTGCTCATATCGTCCCGTCCGGTCATAACTCTTATAATGTGAGAACTGATAAAAGCAGCTTATGTCTGTTGGCCCTGATTTGAGGCAGTCCAGGAATGCTGAGACTTGTGGCTTCGTGGTAACAGCTGGAAAGCGACTGTTTTGCACAGATCTAGGGCCCTGCCTGGACCTTTCATACCATGGCTGCAGCGGTATCAGAATTACATGTATATCACAGATCAAAAAAGCATAGCAATCAGTCTCTTCTATGAAACATGCCTAGATGACACCTAATATATTTACTTTATACAATGCCCTTTCTGCGACACATAATTATTTCACAACTAATAACATCTGCACCTGTGCTGCCCCAGCCTTTATCAATGGAGGTCTGCTGCATCCTGCTAGTGCATTAGTCAGGGTTTGGTAAGTCAACCTTTCAAATGTGTTTTTTTAATTATTGCCAAAACTTTCTTGCAGAAATTCAAGGTGTATATGGAAAACAAATCACAAATTACAGTAGATTATTATGTGATAATTTGTTTTCTGATCAATTACACTGGTGATGAATCAATGAGTCACCCAAGGAATAAGCGTCATAATGTTCAATTATGGAACATAATTACTGTATGATATTGAACACAGGACAAGAAGCCGCCCACAAATGATTGGAAATCAGTACTGCAGTTTAATGGGATGTAACAATAACATAAATTTGCTGAGACAATAATTACTGTTTATATATGAACGAAAGATCGAAGTCAGAAAACTAGGCAACAAAAAGATACATTTTGTCCAAGACTAATACTATCCTTTATGCACAAAATTATAACTACATACTGCCACCTATGTGCAATAATAAGATTACTATAATACTGCCCCTATGTATAAGAATATAACTACTATAATACTGCCTCTATGTACAAGAATATAACTACTATAATACTGCACCCTATGTACAAGAATATAGCGACTATAATACTGCCCCTTTGTACAAGAATATAACTAACATAATACTGCTCCCTATGTACAAGAATATAACTACTATAATACTGCCCCTATGTACAGGAATATAAAGTAACTACTATTATACTGCCTCCTATGTACAAGGATATAACAATTATAATATTGCCCCCCTATGTACAAGAATATACTATAATACTGTCTCCTTCATACAAGAATATAGCTACTATAATACTGCTCCTATGTACAACAATATAACTATTATAATACTGCCCCTATGTAGAAGAATATAAGTGCTATAATACCGTCTCCTCCATACAAGAATATAACTACTATAGTACTGCCCCCACGTACCAGAATATAACTACTATAAAACTGCCCATATGTACAAGAACATAACTACTATAATACTGCCCCCTTTGTACAAGAATATAACTCCTATAATACTGCCCCTATGTACAAGAATATGACTACTATAATACTGCCCCTATGTACAAGAATATGACTACCATAATACTGCTCCTATAAACAAGAATATAACTACCATAATACTGTCTCCTTCATACAGGAATATAACTATTATAATACTGCCCCTATGTAGAAGAATATAAGTACTATAATACTGTCTCCTCCATACAAGAATATAACTACTATAATACTGCCCCCATGTACCAGAATATAACTACTATAAAACTGCCCATATGTACAAGAACATAACTACCATAATACTGCCCCCTTTGTACAAGAATATAACTCCTATAATACTGCTCCTATGTACAAGAATATAACTACTATAATACTGCTCCTATGAACAAGAATATAGCTACTATAATACTGCTCCCTATGTACAAGAATATAACTACTATAATACTGCCCCTATGTACAAGAATATAACTACTATAATACTGCCCCTATGTACAATAATATAACTACTATAATAATGCCCCTATGTACAAGAATATAACTACTATAATACTGCCCCTATGTACAAGAATATAACTACTATAATACTGCCCCCTATGTACAAGAATATAACTACTATAATACTGCCTCCTATGTACAAGGATATAACTATTGTAATACTGCCCCCTATGTACAAAAATATAACTACTATAATACTGCTCCTATGTACAAGAATATAACTCCTATAATACTGCACCTATGTACAAGAATATAACTACTATAATACTGCCCCCTTTGTACAAGAATATAACTCCTATAATACTGCCCCTATGTACAAGAATATGACTACTATAATACTGCTCCTATGAACAAGAATATAACTACCATAATACTGTCTCCTTCATACAGGAATATAACTACTATAATACTGCTCCTATGTACAACAATATAACTATTATAATACTGCCCCTATGTAGAAGAATATAAGTACTATAATACTGTCTCCTCCATACAAGAATATAACTACTATAATACTGCCCCCATGTACCAGAATATAACTACTATAAAACTGCCCATATGTACAAGAACATAACTACCATAATACTGCCCCCTTTGTACAAGAATATAGCTCCTATAATACTGCCCCTATGTACAAGAATATAACTACTATAATACTGCTCCTATGAACAAGAATATAGCTACTATAATACTGCTCCCTATGTACAAGAATATAACTACTATAATACTGCCCCTATGTACAAGAATATAACTACTATAATACTGCCCCTATGTACAAGAATATAACTACTATAATACTGCCCCTATGTACAAGAATATATCTACTATAATACTGCCCCCTATGTACAAGAATATAACTACTATAATACTGCCTCCTATGTACAAGGATATAACTATTGTAATACTGCCCCCTATGTACAAAAATATAACTACTATAATACTGCTCCTATGTACAAGAATATAACTCCTATAATACTGCACCTATGTACAAGAATATAACTACTATAATACTGCCCCCTATGTACAAGAATATAACTCCTATAATACTGCCCCTATGTACAAGAATATAACTACTATAATACTGCTCCTATGAACAAGAATATAACTACTATAATACTGTCTCCTTCATACAGGAATATGACTACTATACTACTGTCCCCTATGTACCAGAATATAACTACTATAATACTGCCTCCTTTGTACAAGAATATAACTACTATAATACTGCCCCTATGTACAAGAATATAACTACTATAATACTGCTCCTATGTACAAGAATATAACTAGACCTACAAATATACGGAAGCAGAATGCCATGCATTTATTAAAACAATTTTTTTTATCTTTATTAACCAAAATAATAGAATTAAAAACTTTTGTTTCATGAGGAGCACAAATTAAAAAAAGATCTGCAAACACAGTGACAAGAATCCCTCAAATTTTCAGTAAACCACCTGTTGAGACTGGTTATTAAAAATAGTTACTCAGTGATGTTGAAAGTAAACAGGTGAAAGGATGAGCAGAAAAAGCAGAAAAATGTAAATAAAGGGGAAATACCCTTAATTCATATCTGTGAAGAAAAAGATCTTTTGAACTATCCCAAAACATATATACACTGCTCAAAAAAATAAAGGGAACACTTAAACAATATAATATAACTCCAAGTAAATCAAACTTCTGTGAAATCAAACTGTCCACTTAGGAAGCAACACTGTTTGACAATCAATTTCACATGCTGTTGTGCAAATGGAATAGACATCAGATGGAAATTATTGGCAATTATCAAGACACCCTCAATAAAGGAATGGTTCTGCAGGTGGGGACCACAGACCACATCTAAGTACCAATGCTTTCTGGCTGATGTTTTGGTCACTTTTGAATGTTGGCTGTGCTTTCACACTCGTGGTAGCATGAGACGGACTCTACAACCCACACAATGGCTCAGGTAGTGCAGCTCATCCAGGATGGCACATCAATGCGAGCTGTGGCAAGAAGGTTTGCTGTGCCTGTCAGTGTAGTGTCCAGAGGCTGGAACCGCTACCAGGAGACAGGCCAGTACACCAGGAGACATGGAGGGGGCCGTAGGAGGGCAACAACCCAGCAGCAGGACCACTTCCTCAGTCTTTGTGAAAGGAGGAACAGCAGGACCCCTGCCAGAGCCCTGCAAAATGACCTCCAGCGGGCCACTAATAAGGATGGTCTGAGTGCTCGACGTCCACAGATGGGGGTTGCATGAGCCCCACACAGCCTCCCTATATACTGCATGAGCCCCACACAGCCTTCCTTTATATAGCCCCACAGTTTCCCCATATACTGCATGAGGCCCCACACAGCATCCCCATATACTGCATGAGGCCCCACACAGCATCCCCATATACTTCGGGTAAAGTATAGCGTGGCACTACTACATGGTGCACAAGTAGGTTACCCAGACCCAAGTGAATAATAAAGTAACTTGGCACTCAACTGAATGATCCTTTTTGAAAATAAGTTTTTATTACGGAAGTCACAAAGGACGTTTCGGCCTACAATTGGCCTTCGTCAGTCTGCTGTAATTCATACAAAACAACATACAGAAGACAAAATAAAAATTACATCCTCAAATTGGTACCAATTTGAGGATATAATTTTTATTTTGTCTTCTGTATGTTGTTTTGTATGAATTACAGCAGACTGACGAAGGCCAATTGTAGGCCAAAATGTCCTTTGTGACTGCCACAATAAAAACATATTTTCAAAAAGGATCATTCAGTCGAGTGCCAAGTTACTTTATTATCCCCATATACTTCATGAGCCCCACACAGCCTCCCCATACACTGCATGAGCTCCACACAGCCTTCCTATATATAGCCCCACAGTTTCCCCATAGACTGCATGAGGCCCCACACAGCATCCCCATATAAGGCATGAGCCCCACACAACCTCCACATATACTGCATGAGCCCCACACAGCCTCCCTATATATACTGCATGAGCCCCACACAACCTCCCCATATACACTGCATGAGCCCCACACAGCCTCCCCATATACTGCTTGAGCCCCACACACCCTCCCTATAAATAGCCCCACAGTCTCCCCATATACTGCATGAGGCGCCACACAACCTCCCCATATACTGCATGAGGCTCCCACTGCCTCCCCATATACAGCATGAGGCTCCACACAGCCTCCCCATATACTGCATGAGCCACACACAGCATCGCTACATATTGCATGAGCCCCACACAGCCTTCCCATATACAGCATGAGCCCAACATAGCCTCCTTATATACTGCATGATCCCCACAGTCTACCTATATACTGCATGAGCTCTACAGTCTCCCCATACACTGCATTAGGCTCCACACAGCCTCCCCATATACTTTATGAGGCCCCACAGCCTCCCCATATATTGCATGAGCCCCACACAGCCACCCTGTACATTGCATGAGCCCCCGACAGCCTCCCTATATACTGCATGAGCCCCACACAGCCTTCCCATATACTTAATGAGGCCCCATAGCCTCCCCATGTGCTGCATGTCACCCTCATAGAATCTCCATGTGCTGCATGTCGCCCCCATAGAATCCTCATGTGCTGCATGTCGCCCCCACAAAATCCCCATGTGCTGCATGTCTCCCCCATAAAATCCGCATGTGCTGTCTGTCACCCCATAGAATCTCCATGTGCTGCATGTCACCCCCATAGAATCCCCATGTGCTGTCACCCCCCATAGAATCCCCATGTGCTGCATGTCACCCCCATAGAATCCGCATGTGTGTCTGTCACCCCCATAGAATCCCCATGTGCTGCATGTTGCCCCCATAGAATCCCCATGTGCTGCCTCACAATAGCTGTTAACACCTGACTGTTACCTCACAATAGCTCTTAACACCTCACTACTACCAGACACTACCTCACAATAGCTCTTAACACCTCACTACTACCTGACACTACCTCACAATAGCTCTTAACACCTGACTACTACCTGACACTACCTCACAATAGCTCTAAACACCTGACTACTAACTGACACCACCTCACAATAGCTCTTAACACCTCACTACTAGAGTTGAGAGACTTTTGGTTTTTTAGAGTCGCGTTTCGTTTCGTGAAACCCGACTTTTCCAAAAGTCGGGTCGAGCAAGATCGTCCGATTATAGGGAAAAGTCGGGGTCGTCCCGAAACACGAAACCCAATGTAAGTCAATGGGGAATAAAAGTCGGCAGTGAGAGGAGGACAGGAAACACACCTACAGTGCCCATTTGAATGCCAAAAGCATCAATTCTTCTTACTTAAGCTTGTCAACCTTAATTAACTTCATAATACAAGTTACGCACTGAAAAATGGGGGTTATTTGGCTAAAGTTGTGGGGGGGGGAGGGCTGGCTCCAGGTTTTCATGTGCCCTGGGTGAAAGAGCGCCCCTTTAACACATACCACAACTCATCATGCTCCGATACGGCAGAGAAATAGCGGTATAGTACAATGAAAAATACTTCACTTTTTACATCTCATGACAAGGCCCATCTATTTCTCCATACAGAATCATTGGTCCCATATAATGTTTGAAACAGTATATGATGAGCTCCACATAATGCTACAGTATATGTTGGTCCCCATGGATGAAGCTCCACTGTCTTATGGGCCCAAATAATGCTCCAAACATAATGGGCCCCATTTCTAATGCTCTAGTGTATAATGGGCCCTGTAAATGCTGCTCCAGTGTCTGATGTCCACCTTTGGAATGTTCCAGTGTATGGTGGGCCCCATCTATCATTCTCCAGAGTATAGTGCTCCCCAAAAATTGCTGTCCCAACATTGAAAACAATCAAATAAGTCTCCTCGCTAGGGAATCCCTGTACTAGTCTGGACTCCTCGTCGTCCCCATCTTCCATCTCACTGCACAGTATTTCAACCTTGCAAGTGCTGTGATCCTGAGCAAGCAGGGGGGGCCCACTCGTTGGCGACGGCACTGGCACAGGGCCCCTGATAGTACGGTGGTGTGTCTGATGGCGGGTGGGCCGAACCTGCACTTTCATCTGCAGCTTCCTCTTTGTCACCGTGTAATATGGAACTGTATATGGGAAGGGTAACCTGAGTTTCATCAGGGTCAGATTCAGGCCGTGTAGCGTGCGAGGGGAATGTAGTGGTCTGGGTCAATGTACCAGCAGATTCATCGAGCAGTGGCTGGGCATCAGTGCACTTGTGTCGCCCCCAGGAGTACGGTCGCCACAGTGGCATTACCTTCTTCCTAGGGAGTGTGATGTCATGCTTGGGAGCAACGAAGGATCTCTCTAGCAGGTTAACTGATTGGGCGGCGTTATTCCCATGAGTAATGACCCTCCAAACAGCGTTCTTGAAGGCAAAGTGTTTGTTTTACGTGGGCAGTATGGTTGCAAAGCTGAACCTTAAAGGAATGTCCAGAAGGGCACCACCAGGAGTGGAGCCTACGGTTTAATTCGACTCCACCTGGGAAACCTCAACCATGCAAGCTACAGAAAAGATGCACAGATTGCAAGCTTAATTCCGTTAACGAACGAGACTCCGTCATGCCCCGCGGTCCGAGTCCGGCTTACTAGAGGGACACATGAGGCTCTGGCACATGAGATTGGCCAATAACTGGTGTGTCATGCCCTTACATGTCCGTGGCTGCATGTGCGCTACACTGAAAAGGCCAGCGTTTGTCGCTTACAGGTGAAGATAACCCGCTGAACAACGTTAGTGATGGGGATCTGTGATTACAATTATTACCCGCGAATAGAGTTGAGCGAAACGGGTCGAAAAAATTCAAAAGTCGCCGACTTTTGGCAAAGTCGGGTTTCATGAAACGAAACCCGACCCTAGGATGAGGTCGGCCACGAGGTCGGCGACTTACGCGCCAAAGTCGCGTTTCAAAAGTTTGTTTTGCGCTCTTTTTCAGCCAATCAGGATCCACGGACACTGTGGGCAACGTGATGACATAGGCACGGGTCACCACCATCTTTCTGAAGGGCATGCAAGTGATTGGCTTGCTTTGGTGGGGGGGTATAAAAGGGCGTGCACGCCGACCGCCATCTTACTTCTGCCGATCTCAGTATAGGGAGAGGTTGCTGCTGATTCTCTAGGGAGAGCGTTAGGCAGGGAAGAAGACCAAAAAACTGCTTCTGCTGCTAGCGATTTGGCCTGCACAACACACCAGTCACTGTGTGTGCAGTGCAAGGGGAGGCCTGCCTTCTAAGGCTTCCTGACAGGCTGGCATTGCTGTTTACCCACTGCTCCGCAAACTGCTTTTTTAAAAGCAATCCAATCTCCCTTATCCTCTAGTCACTTTGGTCACAGCTGTGCCATCGAGCATGTCACATAGCGCTCAGATATTCATTGGGCCTCAAACTGCTTTTTTAAAAGCAATCCCAATTTTTTTTTTTTGTCCTGCTGAGAAGAAAAAAAAACTGCTCCTGCTGCTGATAGCAATTTGGCCTGCACAACACACCAGTCACTGTGTGCAGTGCAAGGGGAGGCTATATAGTGGTGTATCAGTGGTGTTGGTTGTTGGGCTGCCTTTTAAGGCTTCCTGACAGGCTGGCATTGCTGTTTACCCACTGCTCCGCAAACTGCTTTTTTAAAAGCAATCCAATCTCCCTTATCCTCTAGTCACTTAGGTCACAGCTGTGCCATCGAGCTTGTCACATAGCGCTCAGATATTCATTGGGCCTCACACAATCCAAAAGTGTCCAGTGTCCAAAAGTGTGTGCAGAGATTCAAACTCTCACTTATCCTCTAGTCACTTAGGTCACAGCTGTGCCATCGAGCTTGTCACATAGCGCTCAGATATTCATTGGGCCTCACACAATCCAAAAGTGTCCAGTGTCCAAAAGTGTGTGCAGAGATTCAAAATCTCACTTATTCTCTAGTCACTTAGGTCACAGCTGTGCCATCGAGCCTGTCACATAGCGCTCAGATATTCATTGGGCCTCACACAATCCAAAAGTGTCCAGTGTCCAAAAGTGTGTGCAGAGATTCAAAATCTCACTTATTCTCTAGTCACTTAGGTCACAGCTGTGCCATCGAGCTTGTCACATAGCGCTCAGATATTCATTGGGCCTCACACAATCCAAAAGTGTCCAGTGTCCAAAAGTGTGTGCAGAGATTCAAACTCTCACTTATCCTCTAGTCACTTAGGTCACAGCTGTGCCATCGAGCTTGTCACATAGCGCTCAGATATTCATTGGGCCTCACACAATCCAAAAGTGTCCAGTGTCCAAAAGTGTGTGCAGAGATTCAAACTCTCACTTATCCTCTAGTCACTTAGGCCACAGCTGTGCCATCGAGCTTGTCACATAGCGCTCAGATATTCATTGGGCCTCACACAATCCAAAAGTGTCCAATGTCCAAAAGTATGTGCAGAGATTCAAAATCTCACTTATTCTCTAGTCACTTAGGTCACAGCTGTGCCATCGAGCTTGTCACATAGCGCTCAGATATTCATTGGGCCTCACACAATCCAAAAGTGTCCAGTGTCCAAAAGTGTGTGCAGAGATTCAAACTCTCACTTATCCTCTAGTCACTTAGGTCACAGCTGTGCCATCGAGCTTGTCACATAGCGCTCAGATATTCATTGGGCCTCACACAATCCAAAAGTGTCCAGTGTCCAAAAGTGTGTGCAGAGATTCAAACTCTCACTTATCCTCTAGTCACTTAGGTCACAGCTGTGCCATCGAGCTTGTCACATAGCGCTCAGATATTCATTGGGCCTCACACAATCCAAAAGTGTCCAGTGTCCAAAAGTGTGTGCAGAGATTCAAACTCTCACTTATCCTTTAGTCACTTAGGTCACAGCTGTGCCATCGAGCTTGTCACATAGCGCTCAGATATTCATTGGGCCTCACACAATCCAAAAGTGTCCAGTGTCCAAAAGTGTGTGCAGAGATTCAAACTCTCACTTATCCTCTCGTCACTTAGGTCACAGCTGTGCCATCGAGCTTGTCACATAGCGCTCAGATATTTATTGGGCCTCACACAATCCAAAAGTGTCCAGTGTCCAAAAGTGTGTGCAGAGATTCAAACTCTCACTTATCCTCTAGTCACTTAGGTCTCAGCTGTGCCATCGAGCTTGTCACATAGCGCTCAGATATTCATTGGGCCTCACACAATCCGAAAGTGTCCAGTATCCAAAAGTGTGTGCAGAGATTCAAACTCTCACTTATCCTCTAGTCACTTAGGTCACAGCTGTGCCATCGAGCTTGTCACATAGCGCTCAGATATTCATTGGGCCTCACACAATCCAAAAGTGTCCAGTGTCCAAAAGTGTGTGCAGAGATTCAAAATCTCACTTATTCTCTAGTCACTTAGGTCACAGTTGTGCCATCGAGCCTGTCACATAGCGCTCAGATATCAGTGGGCCTCATACAATCCAAAAGTGTCCAGTGTCCAAAAGTGTGTGCAGAAATTCAAAATCTCCCCTGTCCTATAGACACCTTGTTTTACATACTATATAGTTTGTTGGATTTTGTCTACATTTCTACCAAAAATGAGGAAGGCTGGTTGAAGAGGCCGTGGAATTGGGCGGGGGTTGGCAGCTGGTAATGATGGTGTTGGTGGTGGATCTGATGGTAGTGGCAAGAGCAAAATAGGACCGAATGCAGGAGGTGTTGAGCCTGCGTCATCGTCTGGCTACATAAGGCCTCGAACGCTTAGTTTTCTAGGAGTTGGCAAACCGCTTTTAAAGCCAGAACATCAGGAAAAAGTTTTGTCTTACATTGCTGACTCAGCCTCCAGCTCTATCGCCTCCTCTTCTTCAGTTGTAAAAAGTAAAAGCACTGAGTCGTCATTGGAGGCTCATGTTCATGAACCACACCTTTCCTTGTGTCCTTCACCCCAAACAAGATTGAAGGATGATGCAGGCCATACTACTGATTACTCCATGGAGCTGTTTTCACATACCATGCCTGGATTATCAAGTGAAATGGTGAATTACCCAGGCCAAGATGAATCTGACATGGAGTGCACTGATGCACAGCCGCTGATGGATGATTCTGCTGGTACATTCACTCAGAGCACTACATTGTCCTCGCAGTGTACAGAGCCAGATTCTGACCCTGATGAGACTCAGGTGCCCCTTCCCGCACACTATACCACCATACACGGTGACACAGAGGAAGGTGCACATGACATAGAAGAGGAGGTGATGGATGACCCAGTTGTTGACCCAGATTGGCATCCATTGGGGGAAGAGGGTGCTGCTTCCAATAGCTCAGATGAGGAGCATCCACAGCAGACATCGACATCGCAACAACTGTTATCTGGCAGGCCCGGAGCACTCCAAAGACAGGTTCCAAACACCAAAGAGTTGCTGGACAGCTTGTCCAGAGGGTCAAAAGATCACAGCGTGCTAGGCCGCAAAATGTCTGCCAAAGTAGGAAGAGTGCAGTGTGGCACTTTTTTGAACAAAATCCTCATGATCAGGCCAAGGTTATCTGTAAGAAGTGCGCAAAGACCTTTAGCCGAGGGAAAAATCTGAAAAATTTGAATACCAGTTGCATGCTTAGACATTTAACCAGCATGCACTTGCAAGCGTGGACACAACACCAAACCTCAAGTGCCACATGTGCAACTGATCACAACGAAGGTAGTCAGCAACGCTACATTGTTTCCCCCACTGTAAGCCCACCGGTTAGCACAGCAGCAAATGTTGAGGTGTCGTTGCAAGGCCACAGCAGTCAGGGAATCCCACTGTTATATCAACGAAAGACTGATTCTAGGCCATCAGAAAGAACAACAACTCCATCACCATCATCAACCCTCTCTCAGTCCACCCTGTCCACCGCTACTTCCACCATATGCAGCTCTCAAGTCCAGCTCACCCTCCCAGACACTATGAGTAGGTCAAGAAAGTACTTAGTCTCTCATCCGCGTACACTGGGTTTGAACGCCCACATTGCCAAACTAATCTCGTTTGAGATGATGCCCTTTCGGTTGGTGGAAAGCACAGCTTTCCGCGAACTCATGGCCTATGCAGTACCACGCTATGACCTACCCAGTCGCCACTTCTTCTCTCGCAAAGCCATCCCAGCCCTCCACCATCATGTGAAAGACCGCATTGTCCATGTACTCAAGCAGTCAGTGAGCGGAAAGGTGCACCTCACAACTGATGCATGGTCCAGTCGGCATGGCCGGGGCCGTTACGTGTCCATCACTGCGCACTGGGTTAATGTGGTGGATGCAGGGTCCACAGGGGACAGCGGTGGTGGGACAGTGCTGCCTAACCCACGGTATAGGAAACAGTTGGCTGTAGGCGTTCGACCCTCCTCCTCCTCCACCTCCTCCAGAAGCGAAAGCTCGTCCACAGAGCGCAGTCGTACGAGCACTCCATCTGCAGCTGCCACTGTTGCACACGATGTGTCCCCCTATCGAGCAGCTAGTGGAAAGCGTCAGCAGGCTGTGTTGCAGATGATGTGTTTGGGCGACAGACACACCGCCGAGGTGCTGGTCGAGTACTTGAAGCGACAAACTGAGTCATGGCTGGGCAGTGTACATCTTGAGGCAGGCAAGGTAGTTAGTGATAACGGCCGTAATTTTGTGGCAGCCATAGCCCTTTCAAAACTCAGCCACATACCTTGCTTGGCTCACACCTTGAACCTGGTGGTGCAGTGCTTCCTCAAAAATTATCCGGAGTTAACAGCCCTGCTCCAGAAGGTGCGAAGACTGTGCGCGCACATACGCCGGTCGCCTGTACACTCCGTTCGTATGCAGAAGCTGCAGCGATTGCTCCACCTTCCCAACCACCGCCTCATTATCGACATTGCAACAAGGTGGAACTCCACCCTGCACATGGTGGAGCGGCTGTGCGAGCAGAGGCAGGCCATAATGCATTTGTGGGAGGATACACGGCCAAGCACTTTGAGAGCAGACATGGAGTTGACAGGTGTGCAGTGGTCGAAGCTGAAAGACCTTTGTAAAGTCCGTCAGTGTTTTGAGGAATGCACACGGCTGGTAAGCGCAGACGACGCCATCCTAAGCATGAGCATCCCACTTATGCGTCTGCTCATGCAAACTTTGACGCACCTTAAGGAGCAGGCGTCTGCAGCCAATGTTGATGAGGAGGAAGAGGAGGAGGGAATCCTTGATGACATTCAGCCATTGTCTGCTCAGGGACCTCTCCTGGACGAGGTGGAGGAAGAAGAGGAGGAGGAGGATGATGGGGATGATTACTTAGGGGAGGAGGATGCATCTCGTGGGGCAAGTGAAAATGTTGGCATGGCAAGGTCTGGTACAGGGTTTGTGCGTGACTGGAGGGATGTGGATTTGCTAGAAAGTGCTCCTCCACCCAGCACTCGCAGTGCATCATTGTCACCGGGAACATTGGCCCACATGTCAGATTATGCCTTGCAGATCCTAAAAAGGGACCCCCGCATTGCCAAAATGATGAACGATGACGACTACTGGTTGGCCAGCATCCTGGATCCACGCTATAAAGGCAAATTACAAAACATCATGCCACAGGAGAACCTTGACCTAATATTGGCTAATAAACAAGCAACTCTGGTAAATCGGTTGCTTGAGGCATTCCCAGCACACAGCAGCGGTGATGGTTCTCACACGAGCCGTACGGGCCGGGGGCAGCTTGGCAGAGGTGTTCGTGGTGCACACAGCAGAAGTGGCGTTGGAGACAGGGGTTTCATGACAATGTTGTGGACTGATTTTTCAAATACCGCTCACACAACTGGTAATACTGCATCGATGGAAAGTGACAGGAGACAGCAGTTGTCAACTATGGTTACAAACTACTTTTCCTCCCATATAGATGTTCTCCCACACAGGTCATTCCCCTTTGACTATTGGGCTGCTAAACTGTACACCTGGCCTGAATTGGCACAATATGCCTTACAGGAGCTCGCTTGCCCAGCTGCAAGTGTGCTATCGGAAAGAGTCTTCAGTGCAGCTGGATCAATCCTGACAGAAAAAAGGAGCGGTCTGTCAACCCAAAATGTGGATGATCTAACCTTCATTAAAATGAACCATGCATGGGTTTCCAAGGATTTTGTCCCACCTTCCCCTGATGACACATAGGGTGACAGAAAAATGGCTTGCTTTGGTCCACCTCTTCCTGGGACTTCACCTATTTCGCCTTTTGCATCAGCTGAATGTCCAACATCAACATATGCATCTTTCTAAAACTCCCTAACTGTGCTGCCTCCCCCCCATGGCCGGGGTCACCACCTACCGCACGACACCGTGCGAGTGCCGTTGCCCTGGACAGGTGGGTAGGCCGACTCTTGGGCGCGGGCACTGGCACAGGGTCCCTCATAGTGCAATCAAGTGTCTCTGACGGTGGTGGTGCACACCCACCGTCAGACACACCGCTGTACTATGAGGGGCCCAGTGCCAGTACCGACGCCCACGAGTGGGCCCCCCTTGCTTGGGCAGGGCCCCAGCATTTGCAATCTTTACCTCTCCCTGCTCCTCCGCAGTGTAATCTGGGCCGTCAAATCCATACTGTGCCTGACACCGTCTGAGCCTGCCTCCTGAGACATATATTTTGAATGTGTACGCTATCCATACATGTTATCCAGGGATACGGTACCCTTTCTAACCTTTGTGCAATCACGTGCAATCCAAACTGGGCCTAACACCGTCTGAGCCTGCCTCATGCTGTATAGACATATATTTTGAATGTGTACGCTATCCATACATGTTATCCAGGGATACGGTACCCTTTCTAACCTTTGTGCAATCACGTGCAATCCATACTGGGCCTAACACCGTCTGAGCCTGCCTCATGCTGTATAGACATATATTTTGAATGTGTACACTATCCATACATGTTATCCAGGGATACGGTACCCTTTCTAACCTTTGTGCAATCACGTGCAATCCATACTGGGCCTAACACCGTCTGAGCCTGCCTCCTGAGACATATATTTTGAATGTGTACGCTATCCATACATGTTATCCAGGGATACGGTACCCTTTCTAACCTTTGTGCAATCACGTGCAATCCATACTGGGCCTAACACCGTCTGAGCCTGCTTCCTGAGACATATATTTTGAATGTGTACGCTATCCATACTTGTTATCCAGGGATACGGTACCCTTTCTAACCTTTGTGCAATCACGTGCGATCCATACTGGGCCTAACACCGTCTGAGCCTGCCTCCTGAGACATATATTTTGAATGTGTATGCTATCCATACATGTTATCCAGGGATACGGTACCCTTTCTAACGTTTGTGCAATCACGTGCAATCCATACTGGGCCTAACACCGTCTGAGCCTGCCTCATGCTGTATAGACATATATTTTGAATGTGTACGCTATCCATACATGTTATCCAGGGATACGGTACCCTTTCTAACCTTTGTGCAATCACGTGCAATCCATACTGGGCCTAACACCGTCTGAGCCTGCCTCATGCTGTATAGATATATATTTTGAATGTGTACACTATCCATACATGTTATCTGGGGATACGGTACCCTTTCTAACCTTTGTGCAATCACGTGCAATCCATACTGGGCCTAACACCGTCTGAGCCTGCCTCCTGAGACATATATTTTGAATGTGTACGCTATCCATACATGTTATCCAGGGATACGGTACCCTTTCTAACCTTTGTGCAATCACGTGCAATCCATACTGGGCCTAACACCGTCTGAGCCTGCCTCATGCTGTATAGACATATATTTTGAATGTGTACGCTATCCATACATGTTATCCAGGGATACGGTACCCTTTCTAACCTTTGTGCAATCACGTGCAATCCATACTGGGCCTAACACCATCTGAGCCTGCCTCATGCTGTATAGACATATATTTTGAATGTGTACGCTATCCATACATGTTATCCGGGGATACGGTACCCTTTCTAACCTTTGTGCAATCACGTGCAATCCATACTGGGCCTAACACCGTCTGAGCCTGCCTCATGCTGTATAGACATATATTTTGAATGTGTACGCTATCCATACATGTTATCCGGGGATACGGTACCCTTTCTAACCTTTGTGCAATCACGTGCAATCCATACTGGGCCTAACACCGTCTGAGCCTGCCTCCTGAGACATATATTTTGAATGTGTACGCTATCCATACATGTTATCTGGGGATACGGTACCCTTTCTCACCTTTGTGCAATCACGTGTAATCCATACTGGGCGTGAGAACGGCTGGCGAGCTGTTAAGCAAGATACACCACCTGTCCAGACAAGTACAGGGATTCCCTAGCGAGGAGACTTATTTGATTGTTTTCAATGTTGGGACAGCAATGTTTGAGGAGCACTATACTCTGGAGAATGATAGATGGGGCCCACCATACACTGGAACATTCCAAAGGTGGACATCAGACACTGGAGCAGCATTTACAGGGCCCATTATACACTAGAGCATTAGAAATGGGGCCCATTATGTTTGGAGCATTATTTGGGCCCATAAGACAGTGGAGCTTCATCCATGGGGACCAACATATACTGTAGCATTATGTGGAGCTCATCATATACTGTTTCAAACATTATATGGGACCAATGATTCTGTATGGAGAAATAGATGGGCCTCGTCATGAGATGTAAAAAGTGAGGTATTTTTCATTGTACTATACCGCTATTTCTCTGCCGTATCGGAGCATGATGAGTTGTGGTATGTGTTAAAGGGGCGCTCTTTCGCCCAGGGCACATGAAAACCTGGAGCCAGCCCTCCACCCCCACAGTTTGTAGCCAAATAACCCCCCTTTTTTCAGTACGTAACTTGTATTATGAAGTTAATTAAGGTTGACAAGCTTAAGAAAGAAGAATTGATGCTTTTGGCATTCAAATGGGCACTGTACGTGTGTTTCCTGTCCTCCTCTCACTGCCGACTTTTATTCCCCATTGACTTACATTGGGTTTCGTGTTTCGGGACGACCCCGACTTTTCCCTATAATCGGACGATCTTGCTCGACCCGACTTTTGGAAAAGTCGGGTTTCACGAAACGAAACGCGACCCTAAAAAAACAAAAGTCGCTCAACTCTACCCGCGAACGCTGATTTCCCAGTAAGTGCAGGTCAACCGCAGTTCCGGAATTAGGCCTAACCTTCATTCCTGAAAAAATGAAAAACTTGCGTGTGCAAACCACAGGTGCTGTAGCTTGTTTAACAGCTCGCCAGCCGTTCTCAGGCCCAGTATGGATTACATGTGATTGCACAAAGGTGAGAAAGGGTAGCGTATCCCCGGATAACAAGTAAGGATAGCGTACACATTCAAAATATATGTCTATACATCAGGAGGCAGGCTCAGACGGTGTTAGGCCCAGTATGGCTTGCAGGTGATTGCACAAAGGTGAGAAAGGGTACCGTATCCCCGGATAACATGTATGGATAGCGTACACATTCAAAATATATGTCTATACATCAGGAGGCAGGCTCAGACGGTGTTAGGCCCAGTATGGCTTGCAGGTGATTGTACAAAGGTGAGAAAGGGTACCGTATCCCTGGATAACATGTATGGATAGCGTACACATTCAAAATATATGTCTATACATCAGGAGGCAGGCTCAGACGGTGTTAGGCCCAGTATGGCTTGCAGGTGATTGCACAAAGGTGAGAAAGGGTACCGTATCCCCGGATAACATGTATGGATAGCGTACACATTCAAAATATATGTCTATACATCAGGAGGCAGGCTCAGACGGTGTTAGGCCCAGTATGGCTTGCAGGTGATTGCACAAAGGTGAGAAAGGGTACCGCATCACGGATAACATGTATGGATAGCGTACACATTCAAAATATATGTCTATACATCAGGAGGCAGGCTCAGACGGTGTTAGGCCCAGTATGGCTTGCAGGTGATTGCACAAAGGTGAGAAAGGGTACCGTATCCCCGGATAACATGTATGGATAGCGTACACATTCAAAATATATGTCTATACATCAGGAGGCAGGCTCAGACGGTGATAGGCCCAGTATGGCTTGCAGGTGATTGCACAAAGGTGAGAAAGGGTACCGTATCCCCGGATAACATGTATGGATAGCGTACACATTAAAAATATATGTCTATACATCAGGAGGCAGGCTCAGATGGTGTAAGGCACAGTATGGATTTGACGGCCCAGATTACGCAGCGGAGGAGCAGGGAGAGGTAAAGATTGCAAATGCTGGGGCCCTGCCCAAGCAAGGGGGGCCCACTCGTGGGCGTCGGTACTGGCACTGGGCCCCTCATAGTACAGCGGTGTGTCTGACGGCGGGTGTGCACCACCACCGTCAGAGACACTTGATTGCACTATGAGGGACCCTGTGCCAGTGCCCGCGCCCAAGAGTTGGCCTACCCACCTGTCCAGGGCAACGGCACTCGCACGGTGTCGTGCGCTAGGTGGTGACCCCAGCCATGGGGGGGGAGGCAGGACAGTTAGGGAGTTTTAGAAAGTGGCATATGTTGATGTTGGACATTCAGCTGATGCAAAAGGCGAAATAGGTGAAGTCCCAGGAAGAGGTGGACCAAAGCAAGCCATTTTTCTGTCACCCTATGTGTCATCAGGGGAAGGTGGGACAAAATCCTTGGAAACCCATGCATGGTTCATTTTAATGAAGGTTAGATCATTCACATTTTGGGTTGACAGACGGGTCCTTTTTTCTGTCAGGATTGATTCAGCTGCACTGAAGACTCTTTCCGATAGCACACTTGCAGCTGGGCAAGCGAGCTCCTGTAAGGCATATTGGGCCAATTCAGGCCAGGTGTCCAGTTTAGCGGCTCAATAGTCAAAGGGGAATGACCTGTGTGGGAGAACTTCGATATGGGAGGAAAAGTAGTTTGTAACCATAGTTGACAACTGCTGTCTCCTGTCACTTTCCATCGATGCAGTATTACCAGTTGTGTGAGCGGTATTTGAAAAATCAGTCCACAACATTGTCATGAAACCCCTGTCTCCAACGCCACTTCTGCTGTGTGCACCACGAACACCTCTGCCAAGCTGCCCCCGGCCCGTACGGCTCGTGTGAGAACCATCACCGCTGCTGTGTGCTGGGAATGCCTCAAGCAACCGATTTACCAGAGTTGCTTGTTTATTAGCCAATATTAGGTCAAGGTTCTCCTGTGGCATGATGTTTTGTAATTTGCCTTTATAGCGTGGATCCAGGATGCTGGCCAACCAGTAGTCGTCATCGTTCATCATTTTGGCAATGCGGGGGTCCCTTTTTAGGATCTGCAAGGCATAATCTGACATGTGGGCCAATGTTCCCGGTGTCAATGATGCACTGCGAGTGCTGGTTGGAGGAGCACTTTCTGGCAAATCCACATCCCTCCAGTCACGCACAAACCCTGTACCAGACCTTGCCACGCCAACATTTTCACTTGCCCCACGAGATGCATCCTCCTCCCCTAAGTAATCATCCCCATCATCATCCTCCTCCTCCTCTTCTTCCTCCACCTCGTCCAGGAGAGGTCCCTGAGCAGACAATGGCTGAATGTCATCAAGGATTCCCTCCTCCTCTTCCTCCTCATCAACATTGGCTGCAGACGCCTGCTCCTTAAGGTGCGTCAAAGTTTGCATGAGCAGACGCATAAGTGGGATGCTCATGCTTAGGATGGCGTCGTCTGCGCTTACCAGCCGTGTGCATTCCTCAAAACACTGAAGGACTTTACAGAGGTCTTTCAGCTTCGACCACTGCACACCTGTCAACTCCATGTCTGCTCTCAAAGTGCCTGGCCGTGTATCCTCCCACAAATGCATTATGGCCTGCCTCTGCTCGCACAGCCGCTCCACCATGTGCAGGGTGGAGTTCCACCTTGTTGCAATGTCGATAATGAGGCGGTGGTTGGAAAGGTGGAGCAATCGCTGCAGCTTCTGCATACGAACGGAGTGTACAGGCGACCGGCGGATGTGCGCGCACAGTCTTCGCACCTTCTGGAGCAGGGCTGTTAACTCCGGATAATTTTTGAGGAAGCACTGCACCACCAGGTTCAAGGTGTGAGCCAAGCAAGGTATGTGGCTGAGTTTTGAAAGGGCTATGGCTGCCACAAAATTACGGCCGTTATCACTGTGATGTTGTCACATCTCCTGTTGTTTGTGGGCTGTTGCCCTTGTTTGCATTCTTTGCCTAGTAACAGTGATGTAGGGGAGAGGAGGAGTCGGGGGCAGGGACGTGTGGAGGAAGGAGGAAGTAAGGAATAAAGAAAGGCACGGCCTAGCAGCCAAGCACCAGCACATCAGTGTACGTCTCTGAATTCTTTATCGCCGACATCACGACACTACAACTGGCGACGAGGAAGCGTTCATTTATCAGCCACAGGTATTTCAGTCCCACGAACAGTCTACAAGGCTGTCAACACTCACTATGGCTTGTCTACCCGCATTTCCCGCTTTTGATGTGCATCAGTCCCAAGCAAACCTGGCAGTATCTTGGGATAAATGGCTAAAGCAATTCAAGATATTTCTGCAAGCCATGAATGTCTCTGATGATACCCGGAAAAAAGCCTTGCTATTACACTATGCAGGGGAGCAGGTTTACGATATATTCACTACTCTGCCGAATACAGGGGAGGACAAGGACTATGAGCTCAGTAAAGCTGCGTTAAGCAAGCACTTCTCCCCTCACAGAAATCCGGCATTTGAAATTTTTAAGTTCAGGCAGTCAAAGCAGTCGCCAACAGAAAGCATGGCTGAGTATCATGTCCGGCTACGACACCTTGCAGCGCACTGTGAATTTGCGGAGGTAGACAAAGAAATCCAAATGCAGATCGTACAAGGATGTATTTCCTCCAAGTTAAGGAGACAAGCACTCAGAGACCCCACCATGACGTTAGCGAAGTTGCTAGATACAGCGCGTATAAATGATGCTGCAGACAAACAAGCTAAACTGATAGAGAACATCGAGCATGAGCCAGACGCAACATCTTCTATAGCAAAGCTTACACAGAAACCAAATGTGCCTCGCACGCAGGCAGCCACATGTTACAACTGCGGTGGATCGTATCCTCACCAGAATGTCTGCCCAGCAAAGGGAGGAACTTGTCATAATTGCGGAAAGCAAAATCATTTTGCAAAGGTGTGTAGATCCAAGCCACAATCTCCTCATACCACCGCACAACCTAGGTCACCGAAGATCCAAACACTGCAGATTAATGACGAGTCCCACAGCACCTATTTATTCTCCGTGACGGAGGAGGGATCTAATACTGTGCACGCAGTTACTAATCCAAAACGAGTAATCCTAGTGAATGGCAATCCAATAGAAGCCCTGGCGGACACGGGGGCATCAGTCAACGTCATCAGTCATACAGTCTACAACCAGCTCCTAAACAAACCTACTCTACAAAGTACTAATATAAAGATTTTTCCTTATGGCTCAGCAGCTGCACTGCCCCTGTGCGGAAAATTTCAGTCAGAAGTAGCAGCTGAAGGAAAGTCCATCACTGACACCTTCTATGTGGTAGAATGCTCTGCGGACACACTTATCAGCTGTACCAGTGCAATATCTCTGGGCCTTGTGAACCTTGTCAACAGCATTACAGGTCCTTCGGCCCACCACATTATGCAGAAGTACCCAAATCTCTTTAAAGGCCTAGGTAAGCTAAAGGATGTTCAAATAAAATTGCATATAGATCCGTCAGTACAGCCCTCTATTCAGCCCCACAGGCGCATTCCATTCCATGTCCGCAAGCTTGTGGAGCAAGAACTGCAAGACCTGGAAGCGTCCGATGTCGTCGAACGCGTTGAAGGCCCGACCCCCTGGGTTTCACCAATCGTTGTTGCACCTAAACCGAAGCAGCCAGGTAAAATCCGACTATGTGTGGATATGCGCCACGCCAATCGGGCGATCCAAAGCGAAAGGCACATCACGCCCACTATTGATGACATTCTCGCAGACCTGAATGGTGCGAAGGTATTTTCAAAAATTGACCTAAACTCAGGCTATCATCAACTTGAATTGCATCCAGACTCCATGTACATTACAACTTTTAGCACGCATGTGGGCCTGCGCAGATTTAAGAGATTGAACTTTGGCATCTCATCGGCTGCAGAAATTTTTCAGAATATCGTCAGCCAGGTTCTGTCTGGCATTGCAGGAGTCCTCAACGTCAGTGATGACATTCTCATTTATGGCACAACCCAAGAGGAACTGGGAGTTCTGTGGAAACTGTTTGGGTAAGAATACAAGGACAGAACAATGGAAAGGACACCATTGTAGGCATTTACTACAGGCCGCCTGTGCAAGCTGAAGATATGGATGAACTCTTTATGCATCAAATGGCCAAGTTCTCCAAAAAATATGACATAGTTGTCATGGGAGATTTGAACTATCCAGACATTTGTTGGGAATCTCTCTCAGGCAAAACTAACAGGTCAAGGAAATTCTTATCCTCTCTTGCTGACAACTTTATCTTCCAAAAGGTAGGGGAGAAAACAAGGGGAACTGCTACCTTGGATCTAATCCTTATAAACAGGGAGGAAATGGTTGAGGAGGTAAAAGTGGCTGGGACCCTAGGAGGTAGCGACCATGCTATTTTAGAATTTTGGATAACTAGAGGCGGAAGACCTGTGAAGACTCAGACGTCAAGGTTAGATTTCAGAAAGGCAGATTTTAAGGGATTCAGAAAGATAATTGGAGGGATCCAATGGCTGGATATCCTTAAAGACAAAAATGTCCAGGAAGGATGGGAAATCTTGAAAAATGAAATTCTCAAAGCACAATTGTTAACAATTCCGAAAAGAGGGAAGAATAGGAAGCATTTAAGGAAACCAGGATGGGTGAACACAGAACTTAAGCACATGCTAAAAAGGAAGAAAAAAATGTTTATAAAATGGAAAGAGGGAGGCATATCTAAAGAAGAATATAATGCTGTCTGCAGAACCTGCAGGGCACAAATCAGATTAGCTAAATCTGAAAATGAATTGAGGCTTGCAAGAGATGTCAAAAACAATAATAAAGGATTTTGGGGATATGTCAAAAGTAAAAGAAAAGTCAAAGATGCTATAGGATTTTTACAGGATGAAAATGATGAAATGGTAAGACAGGATGTTGAGAAGGCTGAACTTTTAAATTCCTATTTTGCATCTGTTTTCTCTCAGAAAGGAAATGTAACACCAACTGTTAATCACTGTCCTATTAAGGGAATAGAAGAATCCAGGATATCTATAAACAGAAAGATAGTGAGGAAACACTTAGCTAACTTAAATGAATGCAAGTCTCCAGGTCCAGATGAATTACACCCCAGAGTACTGAAGGAGATAGCAGAAGAAATTTTTGAACCCCTCTCCATAATCTTTGAAAATTCTTGGAGAACAGGAGAAGTGCCAGAAGACTGGAGAAGAGCAAATGTTGTTCCTATCTTCAAAAAGGGGAAGAAGGTGGACCCAGGCAACTATAGGCCGGTGAGTCTGACTTCTATACCAGGAAAGATCTTTGAACAAATTATTAAACAACATGTATGTCAATACCTGGATAAGAATGAAGTGATCAAACAGAGTCATCATGGGTTTGTAACTAATAAGTCATGTCAGACTAACTTAATTTTCTTCTATGACGGTATCACTGATTGGGTGGATCAAGGAAATGCTGTAGATATAGTATATCTTGACTTCAGCAAAGCATTTGACAAAGTCTCTCATACAATCCTTATTGAAAAAATGACTAAGTATGGAATTGACAAGGCAACTGTTAGGTGGATTCATAACTGGCTTAGTGATCGGACCCAAAGAGTGGTCATAAATGGCTGCACATCCAGTTGGAAGAATGTCTCAAGTGGGGTACCACAGGGCTCTGTCCTGGGCCCTGTATTGTTCAACATCTTTATCAACGATTTAGATGAAGGAATTGAGGGTAAACTGATTAAATTTGCTGATGACACAAAGCTAGGAGGGATAGCTAATACTAGAGAAGAGAGAGAGAGGATTCAAAAAGATTTAAATAAACTGGAGAAGTGGGCAGCAACTAACAGAATGGTTTTTAACAGGGAGAAATGCAAAGTACTACATCTGGGCAATAAAAATGAAAAAAGCATATATAGAATGGGAGGAATAGGGCTAAGTGACAGCACATGTGAAAAAGACTTGGGTATACTAATAGATCACAGACTGAATATGAGTCAACAGTGTGATGCAGCAGCAAAAAAGACAAATGCAATTCTAGGATGTATTAACAGAAGCATACAGTCTAGATCACGTGAAGTCATTATTTCCCTCTACTCCTCTTTGGTCAGACCTCATCTGGAATATTGTGTCCAGTTTTGGGCACCACATTTTAAAAAAGACATCAACAAACTGGAGCAAGTTCAGAAAAGAGCGACCAGAATGGTGACCGGTCTGCAAACCCTGTCTTATGAGGAAAGGTTGCAGGATTTGGGAATGTTTAGTTTGCAAAAGAGAAGACTGAGAGGAGACTTAATAGCTGTCTACAAATATCTAAAGGGCTGTCACATTGTAGAAGGATCAACTTTATTCTCATTTGCACAAGGAAAGACTAGAAGCAATGGGATGAAACTGAATGGGAGGAGACACAGATTAGATATTAGAAAAAACTTTTTGACAGTTAGAGTGATCAATGAGTGGAACAGGCTGCCACGAGAAGTTGTGAGTTCTCCTCCAATGGAAGTCTTCAAACAGAGGCTGGACAGACATCTGACTGGGATGATTTAGCGAATCCTGCTTTGAGCAGGGGGTTGGACCAGATGGCCCAGGAGGTCCCTTCCAACTCTACAATTCTATGATTCTATGATTCTATGAACAAGTATTTCAAAGACTCCAAGCCTGCAATCTCACTGTCAATCCGTCAAAATGTGAATTTAAGCAAAAATCATTAACTTTTTTTGGATACATATTTTCTGAACAAGGAGTTTCAGCTGACCCACAAAAAGTGGCTGCCATAAAATCGGCTAGCCCACCGCAAAATGTGTCAGATGTTCGCAGCTTCCTAGGACTGGTCACATACTGTGGGCGATTTATACCTGACCTAGCCACTGTTTCTGAACCTCTGCGAAAGCTCACAAATAAAGACTCTCCGTGGACATGGGGCACTGAGCAGCAAGCAGCTTTTGACGCATTGAAAACCAACCTAACCAGCGACACTCTCATGGCCTATTTTGACCCGTCAAAACCCACACAGCTACTGGTGGATGCTAGTCCAGTAGGCCTAGGGGCAATTCTCACACAAGTGTCTAGCGCAGGCGACATATCCACAATTTCATATGCCAGCAAGACACTAACGGATACAGAGCAGCGATATTCACAAACTGAGAGAGAAGCCCTGGCAGTTGTGTGGGGGTGCCTTCATTTCCATTTATACCTTTTTGGACATCAATTCACAGTGATAACTGACCACAAGCCACTCGTTCCAATTTTCAATAAGCCCTCTTCAAAGCCTCCCCCGCGTCTTGAACGCTGGTTGCTCCGCTTACAGAACTATCATCTCCAGTTGAGATACGAGGCGGGATCTGGAAATCCCGCAGACTATTTCTCGAGACACCCAGCACCACAGCCCACCACAGACGACATCCCCGCGACGATTCTGGCGGAGGAGCATGTCAACTTTGTCGTCGCCCATTCGGTACCGAAAGCTATGACCATACAGGAAATTAAGCAAGCGCTGGATGCCGATCACCAACTTCAATTTGTGATAGAGACGGTTCGGTCTAAGAACTGGAGCAGTTTTCTCACTGAGGCCCGCCTTCACCCTACTGATCAAGCTGGGTACCTGGAGGTTTTCTTTAACGCGAGACATTCACTATCAGTATCAGACTCAAATATGCTCTTAAGAGATAATCGCCTGGTGATACCTCAGAAACTTCAGAGCAGGGTACTGGATCTGGCGCATGAAGCTCATCAAGGGGTCGTGAAAATGAAGCAGCTACTGCGGGAGAAAGTGTGGTTTCCCGGACTTGACAAAAAGGTGGAGGCACTCGTTGAAACATGCATACCGTGCCAAGCCACTACAGTTGCCCATAGACGGGCACCATTACAAATGACACCCCTGCCAGCCGGCCCATGGATAGCTGTTAGCATCGATTTCTGCAGTCTACCGGATAGCTCCTATCTGCTGGTGATCATGGATGACTTTTCAAGGTTTCCAGTCATCGAACATGTTTCTACAACCTCGGCCAAGGCTGTTTTACCAAAATTAGACAAGATCTTCTCGGCATATGGCATACCTGAGATCGTGAAATCTGACAATGGACCGCCTTTTAATAGCACAGACTTTCAGTCCTTCGCAACCTACCTGGGTTTCACACACCGGAAAATAACTCCTTGCTGGCCTCAGGCCAACGGTGAAGTCGAACGATTCATGCAATCGCTCAACAAGACCCTAAGGATTGCTACCATGGAGCACAAGGACTTACAGCAAGAGTTGAACGCATTTCTCAGACAGTACAGGGCTACACCCCACTCTACAATGGGAATACCACCTGCAACGGCACTGTTCAACAGGCCCTTAAGGGTCAAACTTCCAAGCATTCCAGCAATCTCCGTCCAGACCCCGATTTCTATTAATGACTCCATATCAAAGGAAAAGATGAAACGGTATGCAGATAAGCGCAACCATCGAGGCAGACAGCCGGCAATACAGGTGGGCGATTGGGTCCTGGCACAAAGGTTAAAAGCGACTAGCAAGTTTGCGTCACCGTACTATCCGGAACCCTTTCAAGTTATAGGCGTTAAGGGCACCATGGTTACTGCCCGGAATCAAAGTCGTCAGGTCACACGAAATGTGTCCCACTTTAAAAAACTCCGGGGCCACGTCCCAAAAACCACGCCTATTGAGGAAGCGGAGAGCGACGACTTCCTGCCAGAGACTGGAGATGCCGTAAGCCTAACAGGGGATGTCTCCGGGGATACTCAGGGCTTATCTGGCGATGGGCTGTCTCACCGCTATCCGACTAGGACCTATCGCCGACCACCTGCCCACCTTACAGACTATGTTCTGCAGTGAGACAATGTTTGAACAACAATATTCTTCAAATGTTTCAGTTTTTTTTGTTGTGAGAAAAGAAGAGGTGTGATGTTGTCACATCTCCTGTTGTTTGTGGGCTGTTGCCCTTGTTTGCATTCTTTGCCTAGTAACAGTGATGTAGGGGAGAGGAGGAGTCGGGGGCAGGGACGTGTGGAGGAAGGAGGAAGTAAGGAATAAAGAAAGGCACGGCCTAGCAGCCAAGCACCAGCACATCAGTGTACGTCTCTGAATTCTTTATCGCCGACATCACGACACTACAATCACTAACTACCTTGCCTGCCTCAAGATGTACACTGCCCAGCCATGACTCAGTTTGTCGCTTCAAGTACTCGGCCAGCACCTCGGCGGTGTGTCTGTTGCCCAAACACATCATCTGCAACACAGCCTGCTGACGCTTTCCACTAGCTGCTCAATAGGGGGACACATCGTGTGCAACAGTGGCAGCTGCAGATGGAGTGCTCGTACGACTGCGCTCTGTGGACGAGCTTTCGCTTCTGGAGGAGGAGGAGGAGGGTCGAACGCCTACAGCCAACTGTTTCCTATACCGTGGGCTAGGCAGCACTGTCCCACCACCGCTGTCCCCTGTGGACCCTGCATCCACCACATTAACCCAGTGCGCAGTGATGGACACGTAACGGCCCTGGCCATGCCGACTGGACCATGCATCAGTTGTGAGGTGCACCTTTCCGCTCACTGACTGCTTGAGTGCATGGACAATGCGGTCTTTCACATGATGGTGGAGGGCTGGGATGGCTTTGCGAGAGAAGAAGTGGCGACTGGGTAGGTCATAGCGTGGTACTGCATAGGCCATGAGTTCGCGGAAAGCTGTGCTTTCCACCAACCGAAAGGGCATCATCTCAAACGAGATTAGTTTGGCAATGTTGGCGTTCAAACCCAGTGTACGCGGATGAGACTGAGTACTTACTTGACCTACTCATAGTGTCTGGGAGGGTGAGCTGGACTTGAGAGCTGCATATGGTGGAAGTAGCGGTGGACAGGGCAGAATGAGAGAGGGTTGATGATGGTGATGGAGTTGTTGTTCTTTCTGATGGCCTAGAATCAGTCTTTCGTTGATATAACAGTGGGATTCCCTGACTGCTGTGGCCTTGCAACGACACCTCAACATTTGCTGCTGTGCTAACCGGTGGGCTTACAGTGGGGGAAACAATGTAGCGTTGCTGACTACTTTCGTTGTGATCAGTTGCACATGTGGCACTTGAGGTTTGGTGTTGTGTCCACGCTTGCAAGTGCATGCTGGTTAAATGTCTAAGCATGCAACTGGTATTCAAATTTTTCAGATTTTTCCCTCGGCTAAAGGTCTTTGCGCACTTCTTACAGATAACCTTGGCCTGATCATGAGGATTTTGTTCAAAAAAGTGCCACGCTGCACTCTTCCTACTTTGGCAGACATTTTGCGGCCTAGCACGCTGTGATCTTTTGACCCTCTGGACAAGCTGTCCAGCAACTATTTTGATGTTTGGAACCTGTCTTTGGAGTGCTCCGGGCCTGCCAGATAACAGCTGTTGCGATGTCGATGTCTGCTGTGGATGCTCCTCATCTGAGCTATTGGAAGCAGCACCCTCTTCCCCCAATGGATGCCAATCTGGGTCAACAACTGGGTCATCCATCACCTCCTCTTCTATGTCATGTGCACCTTCCTCTGTGTCACCGTGTATGGTGGTATAGTGTGCGGGAAGGGGCACCTGAGTCTCATCAGGGTCAGAATCTGGCTCTGTACACTGCGAGGACAATGTAGTGCTCTGAGTGAATGTACCAGCAGAATCATCCATCAGCGGCTGTGCATCAGTGCACTCCATGTCAGATTCATCTTGGCCTGGGTAATTCACCATTTCACTTGATAATCCAGGCATGGTATGTGAAAACAGCTCCATGGAGTAATCAGTACTATGGCCTGCGTCATCCTTCAATCTTGGTTGGGGTGAAGGACACAAGGAAAGGTGTGGTTCATGAACATGAGCCTCCAATGACGACTCAGTGCTTTTACTTTTTACAACTGAAGAAGTGGAGGAGATAGAGCTGGAGGCTGAGTCAGCAATGTAAGACAAAACTTTTTCCTGATGCTCTGGCTTTAAAAGCGGTTTGCCAACTCCTAGAAAACTAAGCGTTCGAGGCCTTATGTAGCCAGACGATGATGCAGGCTCAACACCTCCTGCATTCGGTCCTATTTTGCTCTTGCCACTACCATCAGATCCACCACCAACACCATCATTACCAGCTGCCAACCCCCGCCCAATTCCACGGCCTCTTCCACCAGACTTCCTCATTTTTGGTAGAAATGTAGACAAAATCCAACAAACTATGTAGTAATGTAAAACAAGGTACAAGGTGTCTATAGGACAGGGGAGATTTTGAATTTCTGCAGACACTTGTGGACACTGGACACTTTTGGATTGTGTGAGGCCCACTGAATATCTGAGCGCTCTGTCACAGGCTCGATGGCAGAGCTGTGACCAAAGTCACTAGAGGATAAGGGAGATTTTGAATTTGTGCACACACTTGTGGACACTGGACACTTATGGATTGTGTGAGACCCACTGGATATCTGAGCGCTCTGTCACAGGCTCGATGGCAGAGCTGTGACCAAAGTCACTAGAGGATAAGGGAGATTTTGAATTTGTGCACACACTTGTGGACACTGGACACTTATGGATTGTGTGAGGCCCACTGAATATCTGAGCTCTCTGTCACAGGCTCGATGGCAGAGCTGTGACCAAAGTGACTAGAGGATAAGGGAGATTTTGAATTTCTGCACACACTTGTGGACACTGGACACTTATGGATTGTGTGAGGCCCACTGAATATCTGAGCGCTCTGTCACTGGCTCGATGGCAGAGCTGTGACCAAAGTGACTAGAGGATAAGGGAGATTTTTAATTTCTGCACACACTTGTGGACACTGGACACTTATGGCTTATGTGAGGCCCACTGAATATCTGAGCGCTCTGTCACAGGCTCGATGGCAGAGCTGTGACCAAAGTCACTAGAGGATAAGGGAGATTTTGAATTTGTGCACACACTTGTGGACACTGGACACTTATGGATTGTGTGAGGCCCACTGAATATCTGAGCGCTCTGTCACAGGCTCGATGGCAGAGCTGTGACCAAAGTCACTAGAGGATAAGGGAGATTTTGAATTTCTGCACACACTTGTGGACACTGGACACTTATGGATTGTGTGAGGCCCACTGAATATCTGAGCGCTCTGTCACAGGCTCGATGGCAGAGCTGTGACCAAAGTCACTAGAGTATAAGGGAGATTTTGAATTTGTGCACACACTTGTGGACACTGGACACTTATGGATTGTGTGAGGCCCACTGAATATCTGAGCGCTTTCTCACAGGCTCGATGGCAGAGCTGTGACCAAAGTCACTAGAGGATAAGGGAGATTTTGAATTTCTGCACACACTTGTGGACACTGGACACTTATGGATTGTGTGAGGCCCACTGAATATCTGAGCGCTCTGTCACAGGCTCGATGGCAGAGCTGTGACCAAAGTGACTAGAGTATAAGGGAGATTTTGTATTTCTGCACACACTTGTGGACACTGGACACTTATGGATAGTGTGAGGCCCACTGAATATCTGAGCGCTCTGTCACTGGCTCGATGGCAGAGCTGTGACCAAAGTCACTAGAGGATAAGGGAGATTTTGAATTTGTGCACACACTAGTGGACACTGGACACTTATGGATTGTGTGAGGCCCACTGAATATCTGAGCGCTCTGTCACAGGCTCGATGGCAGAGCTGTGACCAAAGTCACTAGAGGATAAGGGAGATTTTGAATTTGTGCACACTTGTGGACACTGGACACTTATGGATTGTGTGAGGCCCACTGAATATCTGAGCGCTCTGTCACAGGCTCGATGGCAGAGCTGTGACCAAAGTCACTAGAGGATAAGGGAGATTTTGAATTTCTGCACACACTTGTGGACACTGGACACTTATGGATTGTGTGAGGCCCACTGAATATCTGAGCGCTCTGTCACAGGCTCGATGGCAGAGCTGTGACCAAAGTCACTAGAGGATAAGGGGGATTTTGAATTTGTGCACACACTTGTGGACACTGGACACTTATGGATTGTGTGATGCCCACTGAATATCTGAGCGCTCTGTCACAGGCTGGATGGCAGAGCTGTGACCAAAGTCACTAGAGGATAAGGGAGATTTTGAATTTCTGCACACACTTGTGGACACTGGACACTTATGGATTGTGTGAGGCCCACTGAATATCTGAGCGCTCTGTCACTGGCTCGATGGCAGAGCTGTGACCAAAGTCACTAGAGGTTAAGGGAGATTTTTAATTTCTGCACACACTTGTGGACACTGGACACTTATGGATTGTGTGAGGCCCACTGAATATCTGAGCGCTCTGTCACAGGCTCGATGGCAGAGCTGTGACCAAAGTCACTAGAGGATAAGGGAGATTTTGAATTTGTGCACACACTTGTGGACACTGGACACTTATGGATTGTGTGAGGCCCACTGAATATCTGAGCGCTCTGTCACAGGCTCGATGGCAGAGCTGTGACCAAAGTCACTAGAGGATAAGGGAGATTTTGAATTTGTGCACACACTTGTGGACACTGGACACTTATGGATTGTGTGAGGCCCACTGAATATCTGAGCGCTCTGTCACAGGCTCGATGGCAGAGCTGTGACCAAAGTCACTAGAGGATAAGGGAGATTTTGAATTTGTGCACACACTTGTGGACACTGGACACTTATGGATTGTGTGAGGCCCACTGAATATCTGAGCGCTCTGTCACAGGCTCGATGGCAGAGCTGTGACCAAAGTCACTAGAGGATAAGGGAGATTTTGAATTTCTGCACACACTTGTGGACACTGGACACTTATGGATTGTGTGAGGCCCACTGAATATCTGAGCGCTCTGTCACAGGCTCGATGGCAGAGCTGTGACCAAAGTGACTAGAGGATAAGGGAGATTTTGTATTTCTGCACACACTTGTGGACACTGGACACTTATGGATTGTGTGAGGCCCACTGAATATCTGAGCGCTCTGTCACTGGCTCGATGGCAGAGCTGTGACCAAAGTCACTAGAGGATAAGGGAGATTTTGAATTTGTGCACACACTAGTGGACACTGGACACTTATGGATTGTGTGAGGCCCACTGAATATCTGAGCGCTCTGTCACAGGCTCGATGGCAGAGCTGTGACCAAAGTCACTAGAGGATAAGGGAGATTTTGAATTTGTGCACACACTTGTGGACACTGGACACTTATGGATTGTGTGAGGCCCACTGAATATCTGAGCGCTCTGTCACAGGCTCGATGGCAGAGCTGTGACCAAAGTCACTAGAGGATAAGGGAGATTTTGAATTTCTGCACACACTTGTGGACACTGGACACTTATGGATTGTGTGAGGCCCACTGAATATCTGAGCGCTCTGTCACAGGCTCGATGGCAGAGCTGTGACCAAAGTCACTAGAGGATAAGGGGGATTTTGAATTTGTGCACACACTTGTGGACACTGGACACTTATGGATTGTGTGATGCCCACTGAATATCTGAGCGCTCTGTCACAGGCTGGATGGCAGAGCTGTGACCAAAGTCACTAGAGGATAAGGGAGATTTTGAATTTCTGCACACACTTGTGGACACTGGACACTTATGGATTGTGTGAGGCCCACTGAATATCTGAGCGCTCTGTCACAGGCTCGATGGCAGAGCTGTGACCAAAAGTCACTAGAGGATAAGGGAGATTTTGAATTTGTGCACACACTTCAGACACTGGACACTTATGGATTGTGTGAGGCCCACTGAATATCTGAGCGCTCTGTCACAGGCTCGATGGCAGAGCTGTGACCAAAGTCACTAGAGGATAATGGAGATTTTGAATTTGTGCACACACTTGTGGACACTGGACACTTATGGATTGTGTGAGGCCCACTGAATATCTGAGCGCTCTGTCACAGGCTCGATGGCAGAGCTGTGACCAAAGTCACTAGAGGATAAGGGAGATTTTGAATTTGTGCACACACTTGTGGACACTGGACACTTATGGATTGTGTGAGGCCCACTGAATATCTGAGCGCTCTGTCACAGGCTCGATGGCAGAGCTGTGACCAAAGTCACTAGAGGATAAGGGAGATTTTTAATTTCTGCACAAACTTGTGGACACTGGACACTTATGGATTGTGTGAGGCCCACTGAATATCTGAGCACTATGTCACAGGCAGAAATTGGCTAGTGTATCACAAACTACAAGGTATATGTAGAATTGGGCAGAATAGGAATCTCCCTAGAGTGCAGATCTGTAAGAACGGAACATGTCCTCGACTTATTCTCACAGAGTGACACACTGATAGCTTCACTGTGGCTGTGATATCAGCCGTTACCCGGTACTGTGTGAGGAGCGTACACCGCTGTATGGTGTGAAAAAATGCACGCTCAGTACCTCAGCAGGACAAAAAAAAAAAAATTGGGATTGCTTTTAAAAAAGCAGTTTGCGGAGCAGTGGGTAAACAGCAATGCAGGAATGTCAGGAAGCCTTAGAAGGCAGCCCAACAACCAACACCACTGATACACCACTATATAGCCTCCCCTTGCACTGCACAGTGACTGGTGTGTTGTCCAGGCAAAATCGCTAGCAGCAGAAGCAGTTTTTTTTTCTTCTTCTCAGCAGGACAAAAAAAAAAAATTGGGATTGCTTTTAAAAAAGCAGTTTGCGGAGCAGTGGGTAAACAGCAATGTAGGAAAGTCAGGAAGCCTTAGAAGGCAGCCCAACAACCAACACCACTGATACACCACTATATAGCCTCCCCTTGCACTGCACACACAGTGACTGGTGTGTTGTACAGGCAAAATCGCTAGCAGCAGAAGCAGTTTTTGGTGTCTTCTTCCCTGCCTAACGCTCTCCCTACAAAATCAGCAGCAGCAGCAGCTCTCTCTATTCTGAGATCAGCATGAGTAACATGGCGGTCGGCGTGCACGCCCTTTTATACCCCCTGTGACGCCCACCAAAGCAAGCCAATCACTTGCATGCCCTTCTGAAAGATGGTGGTGACCCGTGCCTATGTCATCATGTTGCCCACAGTGTCCGTGGATCCTGATTGGCTGAAAAAGAGCGCAAAACAAACTTTTGAAACGCGACTTTGGCGCGTAAGTCGCCGACCTCGTGGCCGACCTCATCCATGGGTCGGGTTTCGTTTCATGAAACCCGACTTTGCCAAAAGTCGGCGACTTTTGAAATTTTTCGACCCGTTTCGCTCAACTCTACTCACTACTACCAGACACTACCTCACAATAGCTCTTAACACCTCACTACTACCTGACACTACCTCACAATAGCTCTTAACACCTGACTACTACCTGACACCACCTCGCAATAGCTCTTAACACCTCACTACTACCAGACACTACCTCACAATAGCTCTTAACACCTCACTACTACCTGACACTACCTCACAATAGCTCTTAACACCTGACTACTACCTGACACCACCTCACAATAGCTCTTAACACCTCACTACTACAAGACACTACCTCACAATAGCTCTTAACCCCTCACTACTACCAGACACTACCTCACAATAGCTCTTAACACCTCACTACTACCTCACATTAGCTCTTAACACCTCACTACTACCTAACACTACCTCACAATAGCTCTTTACACCTCACTACTACAAGACACTACCTCACAATAGCTCTTAACACCTGACTACTAACTGACACCACCTCGCAATAGCTCTTTACACCTCACTACTACCAGACACTACATCACAATAGCTCTTAACACCTCACTACTACCTGACACTACCTCACAATAGCTCTTAACACCTGACTACTACCTGACACTACCTCACAATAGCTCTTACCACCTGACTACAAACTGACACCACCTCACAATAGCTCTTTACACCTCACTACTACCAGACACTACCTCACAATAGCTCTTAACACCTCACTACTACCAGACACTACCTCACAATAGCTCTTAACACCTCACTACTACCTGACACCATCTCACAATAGCTCTTAACACCTCACTACTACCAGACACTACCTCACAATAGCTCTTAACACCTCACTACTACCTGACACCATCTCGCAATAGCTCTTAACACCTCACTACTACCAGACACTACCTCACAATAGCTCTTAACACCTCACTACTACCTGATACTACCTCACAATAGCTCTTAACACCTCACTACTACCTGACACTACCTCACAATAGCTCTTAACACCTGTCTACTACCTCACAATAGCTCTTAACACCTCACTACTACCTGACACTACCTCACAATAGCTCTTTACACCTCACTACTACCAGACACTACCTCACAATAGCTCTTAACACCTGACTACTAACTGACACCACCTCGCAATAGCTCTTAACACCTCACTACTACCAGACACTACATCACAATAGCTCTTAACACCTCACTACTACCTGACACTACCTCACAATAGCTCTTAACACCTGACTACTACCTGACACTACCTCACAATAGCTCTTACCACCTGACTACTAACTGACACAACCTCGCAATAGCTCTTAACACCTCACTACTACCAGACACTACCTCACAATAGCGCTTAACACCTCACTACTACCAGACACTACCTCACAATAGCTCTTAACACCTGACTACTACCTCACAATAGCTCTTAACACCTCACTACTACCTGATACTACCTCACAATAGCTCTTTACACCTCACTACTACCAGACACTACCTCACAATAGCTCTTAACACCTCACTACTACCTGATACTACCTCACAATAGCTCTTAACACCTCACTACTACCAGACACTACCTCACAATAGCTCTTAACACCTCACTACTACCTGACACCATCTCGCAATAGCTCTTAATACCTCACTACTACCAGACACTACCTCACAATAGCTCTTAACACCTCACTACTACCTGACACTACCTCACAATAGCTCTTAACACCTGTCTACTACCTCACAATAGCTCTTAACACCTCATTACTACCTGATACTACCTCACAATAGCTCTTGACACCTCACTACTACCAGACACTACCTCACAATAGCTCTTAACACCTCACTACTACCTGACACTGCCTCACAATAGCTCTTAACACCTCACTACTTCCAGACACTACCTCCCAATAGCTCTTAACACCTGACTACTACCTCACAATAGCTCTTAACACCTCACTACTACCTCACAATAGCTCTTAATACCTCACTACTATCTGACACTACCTCACAATAACTCACTGTCACTATGAACACCTCACTAACCACATCCCAAGCTCTTGTCTGTGAGGTCACTTTCTGCTGGCTAGGACTTTTCTGCAGAAAAAAAGCAAGTAATGATACCTGCGTTTTTGCAGTATTTGTTTAAACACCTATTCAATCCAATGGGTGAAAAACGTAGCAAAAACACTGAAAGAAGTGACATGCTCTATGTCCATAAAACGCAGCAAAGCACAAAATCCTGATGACACAAAAAACCAATGTGTGTGCATGAGATTTCTGAAATCTCATAGGCTTTTTTTTTAGCTTTTTTATGCTAATTTTCAGCTGGTTTTTCCATTACCAGCAAGGTAATGGAAAAACCAGCTGAAAATTAGCATAAAAAAGCTAAAAAAAAACGTAGCAAAAACGCCCAGTGTAAACTTACCCTAAGAAGATCTGTTAGCTACAGACGTAGTGACAGACATATTTAAAGTTCAGGACTAGTCCATAGTGGGAGGGGCTAGTCTCGAAAAAAAAGAATTGCTTCTTGAAAGGGAAGTTCATTAACCAAGTTCAAGTGTAGTGAACTGTAAGTATTAGCAAGAATCTATTGTAGCCTTACTGGAACTACTTGCGAACATTCCTGCAATGTCCGGAGCTCAAGGCTTGATGCAGGTACTACGAAGAGTGCCTTAACCTCTAGCATACACAGACATACACAGAAAGATGGACTTGGAACTGCATGAAGCGAAGCTAGCGTATCTCGGATGTACTGCTGAACTGAACAGTAAATCCCTGGGGCTGACGGAAACAGTAAATGTAGGGATAGTCCAGGAGGAACTTGTCATGCTACTGCAGTGCAGTATAGCACAACCTCCACCAGGGGGTGCTGGTGAGGGAAGAGAGGTTGCACACACAGAGTATCAACACTGAGCAGCAACACAAGGGCACCAGGTGGCGAAAGAGTGGTCAGATTGGCCAGTCGAAACAGTCAGGAGCAGAAGTACCAGAGGTCAGAAACAAGCCAAGGGATCAGCAACGGTCAGATGTGGATAAGACAAAGACAAAAGACAGAAGCAGGTCTGGATGCAAGCCAAGTCAAAACCAGGTAGTCAACAAACTTACAGGGAAACACTAAGTCAGGACAGACAGAGGGAATAAACAGACATGGGGCAAGTCAGGGATCACAGCAGGGCAAATCAGGATATACCAGAGTCAGATACACACGCCAAAGGCAGAACTATAGCTGACACTGCCTGCAGGATGCAGCGGAGCTAAATAGCAAACCTGAAACCAGACAGAGGCTGAGAAAAGTTAACCCCTGAAATGACCAGATCGGGAACATGGAAAGACAGGACTCAAAACCCGGTCTGGATCATGACAGAACTGATAGTAATGCTGAAAACACACTGTATGAAGGAAGCAAGGAAAAATAAGTTCTGTGCCCAAAATAGAGTCTGATGAACTTGACCTGTCTAGTAAACTTTTTTGAAACGAACTTGGTGTCTCCTAACTATGTGCGGTGGCTCCTGAAAATGGAGGCCTGGAGACAGCGAAGGTCTGCGGCCTACAATGGGTGTGATAAACCCCACATCTTACAGCACAATGGGGGGGGACAGGGACACCAGTGATTCCATACTAAAGCTCAGACAAGAGATATTATGCCATCCCATTCGGCACTCTGTCTGCTGAGTAAACCTGGAACAATGACGCTGTCCTGGCTGTCTTCTAAGCCAGTTTATCCAGTTGGATCAAAGATGAAGTTGCTGGCTGAGTTTTGTTTTCCACCCTCAATTACTTGATTTCCCTTGCCACCTGAGTGGACTTAAGCTATAAAGAACAATCTAAGGAAAAACTCTTATTTTGGAATGTATTCAATATCTCTACCCAGAATGGATGAACCGGAGCCTATGGAGATTGGCTGGAACAGTTTATTTCCAGCTGAAAAATCCAGTCGCTTTGCTTGCAGATTCTGTATTATGGTGAAAGGGATCATTATCACACAAATAGTTCCAAACTGAAAGTCAACCAGGGAGAACTTCAGATCCTAGGTGAGGATGGATGTATCACTCTAGGATTACATCGTTGCTCCACTAAAGATAAATAACTCGTGCCTAGGCCATTCTTGCAGTTCCTCTGTATTCACAGGACCAGTGCTTACTGTAGTTATTTTGTAGCAACTGAGAATTTTGTGTACTTGTATCTGGCCCAAAAAATTAAAAGTCCTTTACTTTCTTTACAGACTCCCTTGAAGGTAGTCATTATCAGGACCCCAGTGCAGGGCCACAGTAGGTGACACGGTTAGTTGTTGTTTTTCTGTGTGGTTGTCTTGTTTTTAGATAATTTTCAATAAAGGTTGATCCAATTTTATTCTAATGATTGGCATGAGTAAGGCTCCTCCCAAACTCACAGACTCCCTTGAAGCTAACCTCCATGAATGGCTCAATAATTCCAAGTGGTCATATCTACTTCCAGACAGTGAAAGTACTGTAACTCTTCATATTGGTGCACTACACGTTGAGGATTTTTTGTTTTGTTTTGCCACTTTCCGATGCAGTGGTGTTTTTGGAACTTCTGTGGCTATGGCTATACGCTTTGGTAATTTACTGGTCATCTGCCCAGATTGTCCAGTGAGCATGGGTGTAATGATCACGGTCATAGAGGGTGCATCTGTGACCTGGCCCATGCAGGAGGAGGGCCCCCCCAACACCATCCTCTATAAGAATATAAGTACAGTACTATAATACTACCACCTATGTACAGTAATATAACTACAATAATACTTTCTCCTACATACAAGAATATAACTACTATAATACTGCCCCTATGCACAAGAATATAACTATAACACTGCCCCATATGTACAAGAATTTAACTATTATAACACTTCCCTCTATATACAAGAATATAACTACTATATCACTTCAGCCTATGTACAAGAATATAACTACCATAATACTGCACCCTATGTACAAGAATATAACTACTGTAATACTGCTCCCTGTGTACAAGAATATAACTACTATAATACTGCCCCTATGTACAAGAATATAACTACTATAATACTGCCCCATTTGTACCTGAATATAGCTACTATAATACTGCTCCCTGTGTACAAGAATATAACAACTATAATACTGTCCCTAAGTACAAGAATATAACTACTATAATACTGCCCCATATGTACAAGAATATAACTACTATAATACTGCCCCTATGTACAAGAATATAACTACTATAATACTGCTCCTATGTACTAGATCACAGACTGAATATGAGTCAACAGTGTGATGCAGCAGCAAAAAAGGCAAATGCAATTCTAGGATGTATTAACAGAAGCATACAGTCTAGATCACGTGAAGTAATTATTTCCCTCTACTCCTCTTTGGTCAGACCTCATCTGGAATATTGTGTCCAATTTTGGGCACCACATTTTAAAAAAGACATCAACAAACTGGAGCAAGTTCAGAAAAGAGCGACCAGAATGTTGACCGGTCTGCAAACCCTGTCTTATGAGGAAAGGTTGCAGGATTTGGGAATGTTTAGTTTGCAAAAGAGAAGACTGAGAGGAGACTTAATAGCTGTCTACAAATATCTAAAGGGCTGTCACATTGTAGAAGGATCAACTTTATTCTCATTTGCACAAGGAAAGACTAGAAGCAATGGGATGAAGCTGAGTGGTAGGAGACACAGATTAGATATTAGAAAAAACTTTTTGACAGTTAGAGTGATCAATGAGTGGAACAGGCTGCCACGAGAAGTGGTGAGTTCTCCTTCAATGGAAGTCTTCAAACAGAGGCTGGACAGACATCTAACTGGGATGATTTAGCGAATCCTGCTTTGAGCAGGGGGTTGGACCAGATGGCCCAGGAGGTCCCTTCCAACTCTACGATTCTATGATTCTACTATAATAAAACGACTTACATACTGCCCCCTATGTGCAAGAATATAGCTACTATAATACTGCTCCTATCTGAAAGAATATAACTATTATAGTGCTGCCCTTATGTACAAGAATCTAACTGCTTTAATACTGTCCCTATGTACAAGAATATAACTGCTAGAATATTGCCTATGTACAAAAACATATCTACTATAATACTGCCTATGTGCAAGAATATAACTACTATAATACTGTATCCTACATACAAGAATATACAGTTGTGGCCAAAAGTATTGACACCCCTGCAATTCTGTCAGATAATACTCAGTTTCTTCCTGAAAATGATTGCAAACACAAATTCTTTGGTATTATTATCTTCATTTAATTTGTCTTAAATGAAAAAACGCAAACGAGAATGAAGCTAAAAGCAAAACATTGATCATTTCACACAAAACTCCAAAAATGGGCCAGACAAAAGTATTGGCACCCTCAGCCTAATACTTGGTTGCACAACCTTTAGCCAAAATAACTGCGACCAACCGCTTCTGGTAACCATCAATGAGTTTCTTACAATGCTCTGCTGGAATTTTAGACCATTCTTCTTTGGCAAACTGCTCCAGGTCCTTGATATTTGAAGGGTGCCTTCTCCAAACTGCAATTTTTAGATCCTCCACAGGTGTTCTATGGGATTCAGGTCTGGACTCATTGCTGGCCACCTTAGAAGTCTCCAGTGCTTTCTCTCAAATCATTTTCTAGTGCTTTTTGAAGTGTGTTTTGGGTCATTGTCCTGCTGGAAGACCCATGACCTCTGAGGGAGACCCAGCTTTCTCACACTGGGCCCTACATTATGCTGCAAATTTTGTTGGTAGTCTTCAGACTTCATAATGCCATGCACACGGTCAAGCAGTCCAGTGCCAGAGGCAGCAAAGCAACCCCAAAACATCAGGGAACCTTCACCATGTTTGACTGTAGGGACTGTGTTCTTTTCTTTGAATGCCTCTTTTTTTCTCCTGTAAACTCTATGTTGATGCCTTTGCCTAAAAAGCTCTACTTTTGTCTCATCTGATCAGAGAACATTCTTCCAAAATGTTTTAGGCTTTTTCAGGTAAGTTTTGGCAAACTCCGGCCTGGCTTTTTTATGTCTCGGGGTAAGAAGTGGGGTCTTCCTGGGTCTCCTACCATACAGTCCCTTTTCATTCAGACACCGACGGATAGTACGGGTTGACACTGTTGTACCCTCGGACTGCAGGGCAGCTTGAACTTGTTTCGATGTTAGTCAAGGTTCTTTATCCAACATCCGCACAATCCTGCGTTGAAATCTCTTGTCAATTTTTCTTTTCCGTCCACATCTAGGGAGGTTAGCCACAGTGCCATGGGCTTTAAACTTCTTGATGACACTGCGCACGGTAGAAACAGGAACATTCAGGTCTTTGGAGATGGACTTGAGGCCTTGAGATTGCTCATGCTTCCTCACAATTTGGTTTCTCAAGTGCTCAGACAGTTCTTTGGTCTTCTTTCTTTTCTCCATGCTCAATGTGGAACACACAAGGACACAGGACAGAGGTTGAGTCAACTTTAATCCATGACAACTGGCTGCAAGTGTGATTTAGTTATTGCCAACACCTGTTAGGTGCCACAGGTAAGTTACAGGTGCTGTTAATTACACAAATTAGAGAAGCATCACATGATTTTTTGAACAGTGGCAATACTTTTGTCCACCCTCTTTTTTATGTTTGGTGTGGAATTATATCCAATTTGGCTTTAGGACAATTCTTTTTGTGTTTTTTTTATTTAAGACAAATTAAATGAAGATAATAATGACAAAGAATTTGTGTTTGCAATCATTTTCAGGAAGAAACTGAGTATTATCTGACACAATTGCAGGGGTGTCAATACTTTTGGCCACAACTGTAACTACTATAATACTGCCCCTATCTACAAAAATATAATTACTATATAATACTGCCCCCATGTACAAGAATATAACTACTATAATACTGTGTCCTTCACACAAGAATATAACTACTATAATACTGCTCCCCATGTACAAGAATATAACTACTATAATACTGCCCTCTATGTACAAGAACATAGCTACTATAATACTGCCCCCTATGTACAAGAATATAACTACTATAATACTGCCCCTATGTACAAGAATATAACTACTATGATACTGTCCCCTATGCAAGAATATGACTACTATAATACTGCCCTCTATGTACAATAATATAACTACTATAATACTGCCCCCTATGTACAAGAATATAACTACTATAATGCTGCCCCTATGTACAAGAATATAACTACTATGATACTGTCCCCTATGCAAGAATATAACTACTATTATACTGCCCCTATGTACAAGAATAAAATTACTATACTACTGCCCCTATGTACAAAAATATAACTGGATGCCCCCGAAGAAGCACATCGCGAAACGGGCATTGGGGTCCCTCTCCCACGTCCTCTTGCAGGTTGGTCTTATTTAGAGTCTTCCTATGTTTAGTTAGCCTTTTGTATGTCAGGGTCGTACATCAATTAAGGATTAATATAATGTCTTCTTACTGCACTTAACCAATATAAAACTGTATACTATTTTTTCTGTATCCTATGGGTCTTAACATAATTTGTAGGTTTGTCTGACCATGTAGAGCTATTGCACTATTCACTTTATATGATCCACTAATGGGATTGATTGTAATGCAGTATTTTGTAATTTTTGGATTAGTGCACTTTATATGTTCAATTAATTAATCTTTATTATGCCAATTGAATAGTCTGTATTTATTGAACCCTGTCTTAACATCTATATAGACTTATATACCAACCCCCTTGGACGTGGCACTTAGGTGTCGCCATCCCTTTGATTTTTTATTCGGTATTTTTACCTTATATTTCCTGTTATCTATGTATTTCTTATATTTATATGTATAAATAAAATTTTATTTTATTTATTATTGCTCTGATGTCCATTTTTTCTTTGGTTATTCAAAAATATACTGCTATAATACGGCCCCCTATGTTCAAGAATATAACTACTATAATACTGCTCCTATGTTCAAGAATATAACTAGTATAATACTGCCCATGTACAAGAATATAACTACTATAATACTGCTCCCTATGTACAAGAATATAACTACTATAATACTGCCCTCTATGTACAAGAGTATAACTACTATAATACTGCTCCCTATGTCCAAGAATATTACTACTATAATACTGTCCCATGTATAAGAATATAACTACTATAATACTGCCCCATGTATAAGAATATAACTACTATAATACTGCCCCTATGTACAAGAATATAACTACTATAATACTGCTCCCTATGTACAAGAATATACCTACTATAATACTGCCCTCTATGTACAATAATATAACTACTATAATACTGCCCCTATGTACAAGAATATAACTACTATAATACTGCTCCTATGTACAAGAATATAACTACTATAATACTGCCCTCTATGTACAAGAATATAACTACTATAATATTGCCCCTATGTACAAGAATATAACTATTATAATACTGCTCACTATGTACAAGAATATAACTACTATAATACTGCCCCTATGTACAAGAATAAAACTACTATAGTACTAAGATTTTAGAACTTAGAAAAAATAAGTCCAGCGCTGTAAGACCATAAAATTCATTTTCTTTTATTCCATCACTTCCAGTAGTATAAAAGCAATTATGTCATAGTCCAGAACATTAGAATCAAACGCATTTCAACGCAAAACCATGCGTTTTAATCATTGACAAAGATCTAATGGCAGACTGTACATTTTAGACTAGTTCACAGTTCAGTCCCAGGCACAAGATCCAAATACCTGATAAGGACAGCTGTGTAGAGAAACCTGATAGACGAATAACCCCTTACAGTCTGGGATCATATATGACATCAGATAGGTATTTTTTTTATTATTATTATGGATGACATCCTCCTGGTGTGAGGTGGGATGGTGGAATCTGCGTCAGAATTTATTCAACATTGTAATGACAATGGAATGAATCTGAGATTTACCCATTTACAGCGCTGGACTTATTTTTTCTAAGTTCTGAAAACTTGACGCAGAACAGGATCCGTGCGCTCCAGGAGGAGACACTAAACTTTTTAGTGTAATATAATACTGCCCCTAGGTGCAAGAATATACTGTAACTACTATAATACTGCCCATATATACAAGAATATAACTACTATTATACTGCCCCTATGTACAAGAATATAACCACTATAATACTGCCCCTATATACAAGAATATAACTACTACTATACTGCCCCTATAAAAAAGAATATAACTACAATAATACTGCTCCTATATACAAGAATATAACTACTATAATACTGCCCCTACAGACAAGAATATAACTACTATAATACTGCCCCTATAGACAAGAATATAACTACTATAATATGTCTCCTAAGTACAAGAATATAACTACTATAATACTTCTTCTGTGTACAAGAATATAACTACTATAATAGTGCCCCACATGTACAAGAATATAACTACTATAATACTGCTCCTATGTCCAAGAATATAACTACTATGATACTGCTCCTGTGTACAAGAATACAACTATTATAATACTGCCCCACATTATTTTTATTATTTATTATTATTTATTGTTATAGCGCCATTTATTCCATGGCGCTTTACATGTAAGGAGGGGTATACATAAAAACAAGTACAATAATGTTAAACAATACAAGTCATAACTGGTACAGGAGGAGAGAGGACCCTGCCCGCGAAGGCTCACAATCTACAAGGGATGGGTGAAAATACAGTAGGCGAGGGTAGAGCTGGTCATGCAGCGGTTTGGTCGATCGGTGGTTACTGCAAGTTATAGGCTTGTCGGAAGAGGTGGGTCTTCAGGCTCTTTTTGAAGGTTTCGATGGTAGGTGAGAGTCTGATATGTTGTGGTAGAGAGTTCCAGAGTAGGGGTGATGCGCGAGAGAAATCTTGTATGCGATTGTGGGAAGAGGAGATAAAAGGGGAGTAGAGAAGGAGATCTTGTGAGGATCGGAGGTTGCGTGCAGGAAAGTACCGGGAGACGAGGTCACAGATGTATGGAGGAGACAGGTTGTGGATGGCTTTGTATGTCATGGTTAGGGTTTTGTACTGGAGTCTCTGGGCAATGGGGAGCCAGTGAAGGGATTGACAGAAGGGAGAAGCTGGGGAATAGCGGGGGGACAGGTGTATTAGTCGGGCAGCGGAGTTTAGAATAGATTGGAGGGGTGCGAGAGTGTTCGAGGGGAGGCCACTGAGCAGGAGGTTGCAGTAGTCAAGGCGAGAGATAATGAGGGCATTAGGGTTTCTGCAGATTCTTGGTTGAGGAATGAACGGATTCGTGAAATATTTTTGAGTTGAAGTCGGCAGGAAGTGGAAAGGGCTTGGATATGTGGTTTGAAGGAGAGATCAGCATCAAGGATTACCCCGAGGCAGCGAGCTTGTGGGACTGGGGAGAGTGGGCAGCCATTTACTGTAATGGATAGGTTTGTTGGGGGGGGGTCACGTGAGATGGGGGAAAGATGATGAATTCTGTTTTGTCCATGTTAAGTTTCAGAAATCTGGTAGAGAAGAAGGATGAAATAGTGGACAGACATTGAGGGATTCTGGTTAGCAGGGAGGTGATATCTGGTCCAGAGATGTAGATCTGTGTGTCATCAGCATAGAGATGATACTGAAAGCCATGAGATTCTATAAGCTGTCCCAGTCCAAAGGTGTAAATGGAGAAGAGCAGGGGTCCTAGGACTGAACCTTGTGGGACTCCGACAGATAGGGGGTGAGGTGAGGAGGTGGTGTGTGAGTGGGAGACGCTGAATGTCCGGTCTGTTAGGTATGATGAGATCCAGGAAAAGGCCAAGTCTGTGATGCCAAGTGATGAGAGGGTCTGTAATAGTAGGGAATGGTCCACTGTGTCAAAGGCAGCCGACAGGTCCAGGAGGAGGAGGACAGAGTAGTGTCGCTTGCTCTTGGCGGTTAAGAGGTCATTGGTGACTTTAGTAAGGGCAGTTTCGGTGGAGTGGTGTGACCGGAAGCCAGATTGTAAGCGGTCGAAGAGGGAGCAAGAAGAGAGATGGGAGGACAGTTCAAGGTAGACGTGTTGTTCCAGTAGCTTGGAGGCATAGGGGAGAAGTGATATAGGGCGATAGCTAGATACAGAGGATGGGTCAAGAGAGGGCTTTTTGAGGATAGGTGTGATTGAGGCATGTTTAAAGCTTGAGGGGAAAACACCAGTTGTTAGTGATAGGTTGAAGAGATGGGTTAGGGTTGGGATGAAGACTGTGGTGAGATTTGGGATGAAGTGGGAAGGGATCGGGTCAAGGGCACAAGTGGTGAGATGTGATCTTGAGAGTAGAGTGGAGAGTCGATCTTCTGTAATGGTGGAGAAGTTGGTTTTGGAGGTGGAGGGCTGGGAAGTCGGGAGGAGGTGCTCTGGGGGTTGTTGACCAAAACTGTCTCTGATGTTATCAATCTTCTGCTTGAAAAATGAGGCAAAGTCTTCAGCTGAGATGAGTGGGGAGGGAGGAGGTGCTGGGGGACGGAGGAGAGAATTGAAGGTATTGAATAACTGTTTAGGGTTGTGAGACAGGGCGGATATGAGCGATGAGAAGTAGGTTTGTTTAGCTGTGGCGAGTGTGGTCTTGAAAGTAGTGAGAGACTGTTTGAATGTGATGAAGTGCTCGTTGGAGTGGGATCTTTTCCATCTGCGCTCAGCAGCCCTGGAAGCTCGCTTCAGTTCTTTGGTCAGGCTGGTGTGCCAGGGCTGTCTGTTGATTTTGCGAGCTTTGGTATGTGTAAGTGGGGCAGCAGATTTCAAAGCTACAGCTATTGTGGTGTTATATAGAGCAGCAGCATCATCCGCATTGTGTAAGGAACTTATATCTGTGAGAGGGAGGAGGGATTCAGAGAATGAGTGTAGGTCAAGGTGTTTAAGATTTCTGCAAGGGTGTGAAAGTTTGTGTGGTGGGGATTGTAGACATGGAGTGGAGAGGGAAGAGAATGTGAGAAGGTTGTGGTCAGAGAGAGGAAGAGGTGAGTTAGAGAGGTTAGATAGGGAGCAGAGGCGGGTGAAGATGTAGAAGAATAGAACTACTATAATAATTCCACTATGTACAAGAATATTATTACTATAATACTGCTCCCTATGCACAAGAATATAACTACTATAACACTGCCCCTATTTGCAAGAACATAACTACTATAATACTGCCCCCTATGTACAAGAATATAACTACTATAGTACTGCCCCTACAGACAAGAATATAACTACTATAATACTGCCCCTATAGACAAGAATATAACTACTCTAATACTGCTCCTATATACAAGAATATAACTACTATAATACTGCTCCTGTGTACAAGAATATAACTACTATAATACTGCCCCACATGTACAAGAATATAACTACTATAATACTGCTCCTATGTCCAAGAATATAACTACTATGATACTGCTCCTGTGTACAAGAATACAACTATTATAATACTGCCCCACATGTACAAGAATATAACTACTATAATACTGCCCCTATGTACAAGAACATAACTACTATATTCTTGTACATAGGAGCAGTATAATAGTAGTTATATTCTTGTACATAGGGAGCAGTATTATAACTACTATTATACTGCTCCTATGGACAAGAATATAACTACTATAATACTGTCCCCTATGTACAACAATATAACTGCTATAATACTACACCTATGTGCAAGAATATAACTACTATAATACTGCCCCTATGTAGTAGAATATAACTACTGTATTACTACTCTCTATATACAAAAATATAACTACTATAATACTGATCCTATGTACAAGAATATAACTACTATAATACTGCCTCCTATGTACAAGAAAATAACTACTGTAATACTGTTCCCTATGTACAAGAATATAACTACTGCAATACTGCCCCCTATCTACAAGAATATAGCTACTATAATAATGCCACTATGTACAAAAATATAGCTACTATAATACTGCTCCCTATGTACAAGAATATAACTACTATAATACTGCCCCTATGTACAAGAACATAACTACTATAATACTGCCCCTATGTACAAGATTATAAGTACTATAATACTGCCCCTATGCACAATAATATAACTAATATAGTACTGCCCCCATGTCCAAGAATATAACTACTATAATACTGCACTCTGTGTACATGAATGTAATAACTATAACACTGCCCCCTATGTATAAGAATATAACTACTATAATACTGCCCCTACAGACAAGAATATAACTACTATAATACTGCCCCTATCTACAAGAATATAACTACTATAATACTGCCCCTATGTACAAGAATATGAGTATTATAGTATTAGCAGATTTTTAAATCTCGGTTTCATACTTTTTATATTTTGTACGTTCAGATTTTCAGCTGCGTACCGGATCAAAGTAGTTGCTTATTTATCTGCATGAGAGATGATGTATGTGGAAATCTGCACACTTGAATTCACCCGTAGTCTTTAATGAGGCGGTGTTCAGTCTGAGAGGTGTCTGATCTGCGCTCTCACGTGATTGTTCATGCGTATAGGCTCCTAGTATAGAAGATTCCGTGCAGTTGGAGATGTCCCGTTTTTTCTCAGGTGAGGAATGGTTATACATTAATTACACACATCACTAATTATCTCATTACCATCGTGGTCTTTACGCTCAGGTGAGTCTCCTCCATCTGCATGTTAATACAAGGAATGACCGAGGATACGTTTTCTGTCACTGGCGATATACAGACTGATCAGTATACGCAGGGCCGCCATCAGGGCATTACTGCCCTGACTGGCGTATGGGGCCCGGTGGGCAAAGGGGGCCTGCATCGGGCCCCGTCTCATCTGCTCACCCGGGCCCCTACCAGCACGCTAAACCGCCGGGCCCTTAGCGGTGCTGTGCTGCGGCAGCTGAACGCTATTGACATGCGAGCCCGTCGGCCCGCATGTCAATAGTTAACAGCCGCCAGCCAATCGGTAGGCTGGCAGCTGACGTCAGCCGCAGCGCGGCCGTTGCCGGCGTCTGACATCACTGTCAGTCCCCGGTGAGTGCGCGCTTCAGCAGCGTGGACTGGAGGAAGCCTCGCCCGCCAGGTAAGGAAGAACTTTTTTTTTTTTTAATTGAAAGCGGTGATCCGGGGGGCCCGGGGCAGATTGCAGACATAATGGGGGCAGAATGCTGGACATAATGGGGGCAGAATGCTGGACATGATGGGGGCATATTGCTGGACATGATGGGTGCAGAATGCTGGACATGATGGGTGTAGATTGCTGGACATGATGGGGCAGAATGCTGGACATCATGGGGGCAGAATGCTGGACATGATGGGGCAGATTGCTGGACATGATGGCAGAATGCTGGACATGATGGGGCAGATTGCTGGACATGATGGGGCAGAATGCTGGACATGATGGGGCAGATTGCTGGACATGATGGCAGAATGCTGGACATGATGGGGGCAGATTGCTGGACATGAAAGGGGCACATTGCTGGACATGATGAGGCAGAATGCTAGACATGATGGGGGCAGATTGCTGGACATGATGAGACAGAATGCTGGACACAATGGGGGCAGAATGCTGGACATAATGGGGCAGAATGCTGGACATAATGGGGCAGATTGCTGGACATGATGGGGCAGAATGCTGGGCATGATGGCAGAATGCTGGACATGATGGGGTCAGATTGCTGGACATGATGGGGAAGATGAATGGACATGACGGGGGCAGAATGCCGGACATGATGGGGCAGATTGCTGGACATGATGGCAGATTGCTGGACATGATGGGGCAGATTGCTGGACATGATGGCACAGATTGCTGGACATGATGGGGCAAAATGCTGGACATTATGGGGGCAGAATGCAGACATGGGGGCAGAATGCAAGACATGATGGGGCAGAATGTGACAGTGAGACACAGGAGGGGGCAGAATGGACACGGGGCAGAATGTGACCGTGAAGCACAGGAGGTGGCAGAATGTGAGACACTGGGGCAGAATGTGACAGTAAGACACAGGAGGGGGCAAAATGTGGCAGTAAGACACAGGAAGGGACAGAATGTGAGACACAGGAGGGTGCAGGATCATGGGGCAGGATGGATACGATGGAGACAGATGGGGAGATCATATGGGGCACAATGGATACTTGTCATGATCCAGCGTGGATCTGACAGTTTAAATGGATAAGTGAACTTTTTTTCCTTTGGCTAAGTGCCAAAGTGATGTGATTGCCCCCGGTGGCCATTAGAATTATTACACGTGGTGTCATTCATTCTAATTTGCCCTGGTGGTGGTGAGTGGTAGTGCACTTTAGTTTCTTTGGTTTAGTGCACGTAATTATAAATCAGGTGTGAGGCTCTATAAAAGAGAGCCAGGTGTGTTCAATCACTGTTGGTGATATTGTGTTCATCATTTGGGAAGCAAGCCTGGGTGAGGAAGAAGCTGAACATGAGTCCTGCGCAGCCCAGCCAGAGGGGACGAGTGGCAGCTATGTGGTCTGCAAGAAGGGCTGGCATGGCATGGTGGAGTTACAGTTTATGGTGTCGGCAGGAAGTGCTTGCATGTCTTGTTGGAGTGACGACTATGGAGAGAGTTGCACTCAGCATGCGGGACTTGGTTGCTGAGAGCTGGACTCAAACATGCTTGACTTTTTGGGCAGGAGCTGAACTCATCTTTGGGACTCTGTTACTGGACTTCTGCAATTGGTTGTGGACTCTGCTCCAAGGCTGCACTATGGTGAAGGATCCAGTTATGGTGATGGATCCAGGTGGAGGAGAAGATGCACGCAGGTGGTGGGCTCTGTTGCCAGGAGCGTACGCAACAGAACAAAGCTAAGTGGTGTTCCCCCGGTATTGTCATTTTCCCTCATGTGTGTTTAGTGCAGTGGTAGGATTAGTTTCCGCACTGACCAATTCCCTAGTGAGGGTTCAGGTTCAGGGCGAGCTAGGGTTTTTAGGTTCCTATGCGTCGCCCGGTGCGGAACCGGCATAGGGAACGTTAGGAGTGCAGGGACACTGGCTCAGGGGAGTACAGGAGGTCTCCACTTCCCTATTCCCTATTGCAAGGCCCACCATTGTTATTGTTACCCAGGTTCCCCTTTATTATTTAAATTCGCCTTACTGGAGGTGGGGTTTCCAGACTACTGTATGTATAACGTGTAATAGAAAGAATTCCGGACTTACATAATAATATTAGCTGAAAAAATGAAGAGATCCAGAAAAATATATTAAAATCACATATTTATTAAATACACAAAAATAAAAATACAGAGAATGCCCAGTAGGAGGCGCTCAGATGCCCTAACCTATATAGTAGATATGCAGCATATATAGGTAATAAAGTCAAATATGCAAAGCATAAAAAATCATAATAAACTCCAAATATCCTCAGAAAGTAAGGCCAATCTATTAAGTGAATAAAGTGCAGCCGCAAAGTTACTGCTGAGTATAAATACCTATATCAATAAAGGTGTGTAGCCAAAGTAAATAAGGTACAACAGAAAACAACGGAAGAAGCTTATTGCAAAACGCGCGTTGGGGTGGAGGAGGCTGCAGCGCTCACCGGTACCTGTGTCCACAGCATTTAGGTATTTCACTTTTGGCTTATTTATCCTCTATTGGTTTACTGGGCAATTAGTTACCACTTGCAGGGGTATAGGGACTTAGGCTTAGATGCCATGTTTTCCGTTGTACCTTATTTACTTTGGCTACACACCTTTATTGATATAGGTATTTATACTCAGCAGTAACTTTGCGGCTGCACTTTATTCACTTAATAGATTGGCCTTACTTTCTGAGGATATTTGGAGTTTATTATGATTTTTTATGCTTTGCATATTTGACTTTATTACCTATATATGCTGCATATCTACTATATAGGTTAGGGCTAGAGTTGAGTGAAACGGGTCGAAAAATTTCAAAAGTTGCCGACTTTTGGCAAAGTCGGGTTTCATGAAACGAAACCCGACCCTAGGATGAGGTCGGCCACGTGGCGACTTACGCGCCAAAGTCGCGTTTCAAAAGTTTGTTTTGCGCTCTTTTTCAGCCAATCCGGATCCACGGACACTGTGGGCAACGTGATGACATAGGCAGGGGTCACCACCATCTTTCAGAAGGGCATGCAAGTGATTGGCTTGCTTTGGTGGGCGTCACAGGGGGTATAAAAGGGCGTGCACGCCGACCGCCATGTTACTTCTGCCGATCTTAGCATAGGGAGAGGTTGCTGATTCTGTAGGGAGAGCGTTAGGCAGGGAAGAAGAAAAAAAAACTGCTTCTGCTGCTAGCGATTTTGCCTGTACAACACACCAGTCACTGTGCGTGCAGTGCAAGGGGAGGCTATATTGTGGTGGATCAGCGGTGTTGGTTGTTAGGCTGCCTTCTAAGGCTTCCTGACAGCTGCATTGCTGTTTCCCCACTGCTCTGCAAACTGCTTTTTTAAAAGCAATCCCAATTTTTTTTTTTGTCCTGCTGAGGTACTGAGCGTGCATTTTTTCACACCATACAGCGGTGTACGCTCCTCACACAGTACCGTGTAACGGCTGTTATCACAGCCACAGTGAAGCTATCTGTGTGTCACTGTGGAAGGATAAGTGGAGGACTTGTTCCGTTCTTACAGACGTACACTCTAGGGAGATTCCTATTCTGCCCAATTCTACATACATCTTGTAGTTTGTGATACACTAGCCAATTTCTGCCTGTGACATAGCGCTCTGATATTCAGTGGGCCTCACACAATCCAAAAGTGTCCAGTGTCCACAAGTGTCTGCAGAAATTCAAAATCTCCCTTATCCTGTAGTCACTTTTTTCACACCTTTGCCATCAAGCCTGTGACATAGCGCTCTGATATTCAGTGGGCCTCACACAATCCAAAAGTGTCCAGTGTCCACAAGTGTCTGCAGAAATTCAAAATCTCCCTTATCCTGTAGTCACTTTTTTCACACCTGTGCCATCGAGCCTGTGACATAGCGCTCTGATATTCAGTGGGCCTCACACAATCCAAAAGTGTCCACAAGTGTCTGCAGAAATTCAAAATCTCCCTTATCCTGTAGTCACTTTTTTCACACCTGTGCCATCGAGCCTGTGACATAGCGCTCTGATATTCAGTGGGCCTCACACAATCCAAGTGTCCAGTGTCCACAAGTGTCTGCAGAAATTCAAAATCTCCCTTATCCTGTAGTCACTTTTTTCACACCTGTTGCATCGAGCCTGTGACATAGCGCTCTGATATTCAGTGGGCCTCACACAATCCAAGTGTCCAGTGTCCACAAGTGTCTACAGAAATTCAAAATCTCCCTTATCCTGTAGTCACTTTTTTCACACCTGTTTCATCGAGCCTGTGACATAGCGCTCTGATATTCAGTGGGCCTCACAAAATCCAAGTGTCCAGTGTCCACAAGTGTCTGCAGAAATTCAAAATCTCCCTTATCCTGTAGTCACTTTCTTCACACCTGTGCCATCGAGCCTGTGACATAGCGCTCTGATATTCAGTGGGCCTCACACAATCCAAAAGTGTCCACAAGTGTCTGCAGAAATTCAAAATCTCCCTTATCCTGTAGTCACTTTTTTCACACCTGTGCCATCGAGCCTGTGACATAGCGCTCTGATATTCAGTGGGCCTCACACAATCCAAGTGTCCAGTGTCCACAAGTGTCTGCAGAAATTCAAAATCTCCCTTATCCTGTAGTCACTTTTTTCACACCTGTGCCATCGAGCCTGTGACGTAGCGCTCTGATATTCAGTGGGCCTCACACAATCCAAAAGTGTCCACAAGTGTCTGCAGAAATTCAAAATCTCCCTTATCCTGTAGTCACTTTTTTCACACCTATGCCATCGAGCCTGTGACATAGCGCTCTGATATTCAGTGGGCCTCACACAATCCAAAGGTGCCCACAAGTGTCTGCAGAAATTCAAAATCTCCCTTATCCTGTAGTCACTTTTTTCACACCTGTGCCATCGAGCCTGTGACATAGCGCTCTGATATTCAGTGGGCCTCACACAATCCAAAAGTGTCCACAAGTGTCTGCAGAAATTCAAAATCTCCCTTATCCTGTAGTCACTTTTTTCACACCTGTGCCATCGAGCCTGTGACATAGCGCTCTGATATTCAGTGGGCCTCACACAATCCAAAAGTGTCCAGTGTCAACTAGAGTGTGCAGAAAATCTAAATCTCCCCTGTCCTATAGACACCTTGTACCTTGTTTTACATTACTATATAGTTTGTTGGATTTTGTCTACATTTCTACCAAAAATGAGTAAGGCTGGTGGAAGAGGCCGTGGAATTGGGCGGGGGTTGGCAGCTGGTAATGATGGTGTTGGTGGTGGATCTGATGGTACTGGCAAAAGCAAAATAGGACCGAATGCAGGAGGTGTTGAGCCTGCGTCATCGTCTGGCTACATAAGGCTTCGAAGGCTTAGCTTTCTAGGAGTTGGCAAACCGCTTTTAAAGCCAGAGCATCAGGAAAAAGTTTTGTCTTACATTGCTGACTCAGCCTCCAGCTCTATCGCCTCCTCTTCTGAAGTTGTAAAAAGTAACAGCACTGAGTCATCATTGGAGGCTCATGTTCATGAACCACACCTTTCCTTGTGTCCTTCACCCCAACCAAGATTGAAGGATGATGCAGGCCATACTACTGATTACTCCATGGAGCTGTTTTCACATACCATGCCTGGATTATCAAGTGAAATGGTGAATTACCCAGGCCAAGATGAATCTGACATGGAGTGCACTGATGCACAGCCGCTGATAGATGATTCTGCTGGTACATTCACTCAGAGCACTACATTGTCCTCACAGTGTACAGAGCCAGATTCTGACCCTGATGAGACTCAGGTGCCCCTTCCCGCACACTATACCACCATACACGGTGACACAGAGGAAGGTGCACATGACATTGAAGAGGAGGTGATGGATGACCCAGTTGTTGACCCAGATTGGCATCCATTGGGGGAAGAGGGTGCTGCTTCCAATAGCTCAGATGAGGAGCATCCACAGCAGACATCGACATCGCAACAGCTGTTATCTGGCAGGCCCAGAGCACTCCAAAGACAGGTTCCAAAAATCAAAAGAGTTGCTGGACAGCTTGTCCAGAGGGTCAAAACATCACAGCGTGCTAGGCCGCAAAATGTCTGCCAAAGTAGGAAGAGTGCAGTGTGGCACTTTTTTGAACAAAATCCTCATGATCAGGCCAAGGTTATCTGTAAGAAGTGCGCAAAGACCTTTAGCCGAGGGAAAAATCTGAAAAATTTGAATACCAGTTGCATGCTTAGACATTTAACCAGCATGCACTTGCAAGCGTGGACACAACACCAAACCTCAAGTGCCACATGTGCAACTGATCACAACGAAAGTAGTCAGCAACGCTACATTGTTTCCCCCACTGTAAGCCCACCGGTTAGCACAGCAGCAAATGTTGAGGTGTCGTTGCAAGGCCACAGCAGTCAGGGAATCCCACTGTTATATCAACGAAATACTGAATCTAGGCCATCAGAAAGAACACCAACTCCATCACCATCATCAACCCTCTCTCAGTCCGCCCTGTCCACCGCTACTTCCACCATATGCAGCTCTCAAGTCCAGCTCACCCTCCCAGACACTATGAATAGGTCAAGAAAGTACTCAGTCTCTCATCCGCGTACACTGGGTTTGAACGCCCACATTGCCAAACTAATCTCGTTTGAGATGATGCCCTATCGGTTGGTGGAAAGCTCAGCTTTCCGCGAACTCATGGCCTATGCAGTACCACGCTATGACCTATCCAGTCGCCACTTCTTCTCTCGCAAAGCCATCCCAGCCCTCCACCATCATGTAAAAGACCGCATTGTCCATGCACTCAAGCAGTCAGTGAGTGGAAAGGTGCACCTCACAACTGATGCATGGTCCAGTCGGCATGGCCAGGGCCGTTACGTGTCCATCACTGCGCACTGGGTTAATGTGGTGGATGCAGGGTCCACAGGGGACAGCGGTGGTGGGACAGTGCTGCCTAGCCCACGGTATAGGAAACAGTTGGCTGTAGGCGTTCGACCCTCCTCCTCCTCCTCCAGAAGCGAAAGCTCGTCCACAGAGCGCAGTCGTACGAGCACTCCATCTGCAGCTGCCACTGTTGCACACGAGGTGTCCCCCTATCGAGCAGCTAGTGGAAAGCGTCAGCAGGCTGTGTTGCAGATGATGTGTTTGGGCAACAGACACACCGCCGAGGTGCTGGCCGAGTACTTGAAGCGACAAACTGAGTCATGGCTGGGCAGTGTACATCTTGAGGCAGGCAAGGTAGTTAGTGATAACGGCCGTAATTTTGTGGCAGCCATAGCCCTTTCAAAACTCAGCCACATACCTTGCTTGGCTCACACCTTGAACCTGGTGGTGCAGTGCTTCCTCAAAAATTATCCGGAGTTAACAGCCCTGCTCCAGAAGGTGCGAAGACTGTGCACGCACATCCGCCGGTCGCCTGTACACTCCGTTCGTATGCAGAAGCTGCAGCGATTGCTCCACCTTCCCAACCACCGCCTCATTATCGACATTGCAACAAGGTGGAACTCCACCCTGCACATGGTGGAGCGGCTGTGCGAGCAGAGGCAGGCCATAATGCATTTGTGGGAGGATACACGGCCAGGCACTTTGAGAGCAGACATGGAGTTGACAGGTGTGCAGTGGTCGAAGCTGAAAGACCTCTGTAAAGTCCTTCAGTGTTTTGAGGAATGCACACGGCTGGTAAGCGCAGACGACGCCATCCTAAGCATGAGCATCCCACTTATGCGTCTGCTCATGCAAACTTTGACGCACCTTAAGGAGCAGGCGTCTGCAGCCAATGTTGACGAGGAGGAAGAGGTGGAGGGAATCCTTGATGACATTCAACCATTGTCTGCTCAGGGACCTCTCCTGGACGAGTTGGAGGAAGAAGAGGAGGAGGAGGATGATGATGGGGATGATTACTTAGGGGAGGAGGATGCATCTCGTGGGGCAAGTGAAAATGTTGGCGTGGCAAGGTCTGGTACAGGGTTTGTGCGTGACTGGAGGGATGTGGATTTGCCAGAAAGTGCTCCTCCAACCAGCACTCGCAGTGCATCATTGACACCGGGAACATTGGCCCACATGTCAGATTATGCCTTGCGGATCCTAAAAAGGGACCCCCGCTTTGCCAAAATGATGAACGATGACGACTACTGGTTGGCCAGCATCCTGGATCCACGCTATAAAGGCAAATTACAAAACATCATGCCACAAGAGAACCTTGACCTAATATTGGCTAATAAACAAGCAACTCTGGTAAATCGGTTGCTTGAGGCATTCCCAGCACACAGCAGCGGTGATGGTTCTCACACGAGCCGTACGGGCCGGGGGCAGCTTGGCAGAGGTGTTCATGGTGCACACAGCAGAAGTGGCGTTGGACACAGGGGTTTCATGACAATGTTGTGGACTGATTTTTCAAGTACCGCTCACACAACTGGTAATACAGCATCGATGGAAAGTGACAGGAGACAGCAGTTGTCAACTATGGTTCCAAACTACTTTTCCTCCCATATCGATGTTCTCCCACACAGGTCATTCCCCTTTGACTATTGGGCCGCTAAACTGGACACCTGGCCTGAATTGGCACAATATGCCTTACAGGAGCTCGCTTGCCCAGCTGCAAGTGTGCTATCGGAAAGAGTCTTCAGTGCAGCTGGATCAATCCTGACAGAAAAAAGGACCCGTCTGTCAACCCAAAATGTGGATGATCTAACCTTCATTAAAATGAACTATGCATGGGTTTCCAAGGATTTTGTCCCACCTTCCCCTGATGACACATAGGGTGACAGAAAAATGGCTTGCTTTGGTCCACCTCTTTCTGGGACTTGACCTATTTCGCCTTTTGCATCAGCTGAATGTCCAACATCAACATATGTCACTTTCTAAAACTCCCTAACTGTGCTGCCTCCCCCCCCCACGGCCAGTGTCACCACCTAGCGCACGACACCGTGCGAGTGCCGTTGCCCTGGACAGGTGGGTAGGCCGACTCTTGGGCGCGGGCACTGGCACAGGGTCCCTCATAGTGCAATCAAGTGTCTCTGACAGTGGTGGTGCACACCCGCCGTCAGACACACCGCCGTACTATGAGGGGCCCAGTGCCAGTACTGACGCCCACGAGTGGGCCCCCCTTGCTTGGGCAGGGCCCCAGCATTTGCAATCTTTACCTCTCCCTGCTCCTCCGCTGTGTAGTCTGGGCCGTCAAATCCATACTGTGCCTGACACCGTCTGAGCCTGCCTCCTGATGTATAGACATATATTTTGAATGTGTACGCTATCCATACATGTTATCCAGGGATACGGTACCCTTTCTCACCTTTGTGCAATCACGTGCAAGCCATACTGGGCCTAACACCGTCTGAGCCTGCCTCCTGATGTATAGACATATATTTTGAATGTGTACGCTATCCATACATGTTATCCGGGGATACGGTACCCTTTCTCACCTTTGTGCAATCACGTGCAAGCCATACTGGGCCTAACACCGTCTGAGCCTGCCTCCTGATGTATAGACATATATTTTGAATGTGTACGCTATCCATACATGTTATACGGGGATACGGTACCCTTTCTCACCTTTGTGCAATCACGTGCAAGCCATACTGGGCCTAACACCGTCTGAGCCTGCCTCCTGATGTATAGACATATCTTTTGAATGTGTACACTATCCATACATGTTATCTGGGGATACGGTACCCTTTCTCACCTTTGTGCAATCACGTGTAACCCATACTGGGCGTGAGAACGGCTGGCGAGCTGTTAAGCAAGCTACAGCACCTGTGGTTTGCACACTTAAGTTTTTCATTTTTTCAGGAATGACGCTTAGGCCTAATTCCGGAACTGCGGTTGACCTGCACTTACTGGGAAATCATCGTTCGCGGGTAATAATAGTAATCAGTGATCCCCATCACTAACGTTGTTCAGTGGGTTATCTGCACCTGTAAGCGACAAACGCTGGCCTTTTCAGTGTAGCGCACATGCAGCCACGGACATGTAAGGGCATGACACACCAGTTATTGGCCAATCTCATGTGCCAGAGCCTCACGTGTCCCTCTAGTAAGCCGGACTCGGACCGCTGGGCATGACGGAGTCTCGTTCGTTAATGGAATTAAGCTTGCAATGTGTGCATCTGTTCTGTAGCTGGCATGGTTGAGGTTTCCCAGGTGGAGTCGAATATAACCGTAGGCTCCACTCCTGGTGGTGCCCTTCTGGACATTCCTTTAAGGTTCAGCTTTGCAACCATACTGCCGACGTAAAACAAACACTTTGCCTTCATGAACGCTGTTTGGAGGGTCATGACTCGTGGGAATAACGCCGCCCAATCAGTTAACCTGCTAGAGAGATCCTTCGTTGCTCCCAAGCATGACATCACACTCCCTAGGAGGAAGGTAATGCCACTGTGGCGACCGTACTCCTGGGGGCGACACAAGTGCACTGATGCCCAGCCACTGCTCGATGAATCTGCTGGTACATTGACCCAGACCACTACATTCCCCTCGCACGCTTCACGGCCTGAATCTGACCCTGATGAAACTCAGGTTACCCTTCCCATATACAGTTCCATCATACACGGTGACAAAGAGGAAGCTGCAGATGAAAGTGCAGGTTCGGCCCACCCGCCATCAGACACACCACCGTACTATCAGGGGCCATTGCCAGTGCCGGCGCCAACGAGTGGCCCCCTCCTGCTTGCTCAGGATCACAGCACTTGCAAGGTTGAAATACTGTGAAGTGAGATGGAAGATGGGGACGACGAGGAGTCCAGACTAGTACAGGGATTCCCTAGCGAGGAGACTTATTTGATTGTTTTCAATGTTGGGACAGCAATTTTTGGGGAGCACTATACTCTGGAGAATGATAGATGGGGCCCACCATACACTGGAACATTCCAAAGGTGGACATATATCCAAGAAGTATTATTTCTCCTTGCGGAGAATGACATGCTAAGCATGTCGAGGTGAGGAGACTTAAAGCCGCAATGCTCCTCTGGGAAATATGCTAATTATGCAAATTGTCTCTTCAGAGAGGAAGAGGACTAGAACTCTAGTGCCACCTATTGGAGGTAGCAATCCTAAAAGTCAATGTTGACCCTTTAACGAGCCTAGTTACATGACTTAGGATTAAAGCCAAACCAGAATCTCCATTTGCAGACACTGTGTTTCGGGGTACTGCCCCTCATCAGTGCAAAGTGGGAGATCTGGTTTGGCTGTGAGAGAGGCGTCTGACCGATATCCAAGAAGTATCATTTCTCCTTGCGGAGAATGACATGCTAAGCATGTCGAGGAGAGGAGACTTAAAGCCGCAATGCTCCTCTGGGAAATATGCTAATTATGCAAATTGTCTCTTCAGAGAGGAAGAGGACTAGAACTCTAGTGCCACCTATTGGAGGTAGCAATCCTAAAAGTCAATGTTGACCCTTTAACGAGCCTAGTTACATGACTTAGGATAAAAGCCAAACCAGAATCTCCATTTGCAGACACTGCGTTTCGGGGTACTGCCCCTCATCAGTGCAAAGTGGGAGATCTGGTTTGGCTGTGAGAGAGGCGTCTAACCGATATCCAAGAAGTATAATTTCTCCTTGCGGAGAATGACATGCTAAGCATGTCGAGGTGAGGAGACTTAAGAGTTCTAGAACTAGAGTTCTAGTCCTCTTCCTCTCTGAAGAGACAATTTGCATAAAAGGTGGACATCAGACACTGGAGCAGCATTTACAGGGCCCATTATACACTAGAGCATTAGAAATGGGGCCCATTATGTTTGGAGCATTATTTGGGCCCATAAGACAGTGGAGCTTCATCCATGGGGACCAACATATACTGTAGCATTATGTGGAGCTCATCATATACTGTTTCAAACATTATATGGGACCAATGATTCTGTATGGAGAAATAGATGGGCCTCGTCATGAGATGTAAAAAGTGAAGTATTTTTCATTGTACTATACCGCTATTTCTCTGCCGTATCGGAGCACGATGAGTTGTGGTATGTGTTAAAGGGGCGCTCTTTCGCCCAGGGCACATGAAAACCTGGAGCCAGCCCTACCCCCCCACAACTTTAGCCAAATAACCCCCATTTTTCAGTGCGTAACTTGTATTATGAAGTTAATTAAGGTTGACAAGCTTAAGTAAGAAGAATTGATGCTTTTGGCATTCAAATGGGCACTGTAGGTGTGTTTCCTGTTCTCCTCTCACTGCCGACTTTTATTCCCCATTGACTTACATTGGGTTTCGTGTTTCTGGACGACCCCGACTTTTCCCTATAATCGGCCGATCTTGCTCGACCCGACTTTTGGAAAAGTCGGGTTTCACGAAACGAAACTCGACCCTAAAAAACCAAAAGTCGCTCAACTCTAGTTAGGGCATCTGAGCGCCTCCTACTGGGCATTCTCTGTATTTTTCATTTTTGTGTATTTAATAAATATGTGATTTTAATTTATTTTTCTGGATCTCTTCATTTTTTCGGCTAATATTATTATGTAAGTCCGGAATTCTTTCTATTACATGTTTCTAGGAAGTGCCAGATTCTTATCTACAGGACTATTCTAGTGTAATTGTATGTATAACGTGTAATACCTAAATTCGCCAGTTGGAGGCGGCGTATCCAGCTGCACGTTTTATTATTTAAATTCGCCCCACTGGAGGCTCTGCATCCAGGGTCACGGGTGTCTTATGGGTTCGCCTTACGGTACTCGGTGCTTCCAGACACACGTGTCTGTGACAATACTCATGAGGGCAGGATGGGAGAACATATGGCTGAAGCCAGGAATGAGACACACGGGAGCCAGGATGAGGAATATTATTACCATAGGGGCTAATTAAGGGATATTATTACTGCAGTGATGTCTTTATTTTATTTTTTGAGTATACTGTTTTAAAAGGGGGGATGGTCCTGTTACTGTGTAGAGTGACACTATGTCGCCTTTTTTTCTTTATGTGATGTAATGTAGAAGTTGGGAAAAAATAAGTAATGTGTTCTGCTCTAGTTAACTGTGTTATTTCCTGCAGAGACGAGTCCTGGCTGGAAGACGTGATGGCGGTCTGTGCTGGATGAAAGATGAAAAGCAAAGATGAAGGACTTCACCTAGACTTCACCTGAGTTAGTGTGTTACCTATACACTATACATATACATATGACACTATATACTGTATACTGTATACTATATACAGAGGTCCTGTGTATAATGTCACCAGTAGAGATGAGTGACTTTGCCTTTTTTCGTGTCGAGTCGGGTTTCATGAAACCCGACCTTCGCAAAAGTCGGGTCGAACGTAAACGGCCGCTTATCATGAAAAGTTGAAGGCCGACTGAAACACGAAACCCAATGCAAGTCAATGGGGAAGAAAAGTCAGCAGTGAGTGGAGGACATGAAACACACCTACAGTGCCTATTTTAATGCCAAAAACATCAATTCTTATTACTTAAGCTTGTCAACCTTTAATTTAATTTATAATAATAGTTAGGCATTGAAAACTGGGGGTTATTTGGCTAAAGTTGTGGGGGGGTAGGCTCCAGATTTTCATGGGCCCAGGGCCAAAGAGTGTCACTGGGCTCCTTTAACACATGCCACAATTCATGATCCTCTGATACGGCAGAGAAATAGCGGTATAGTACCATGAAAAATACTTCACTTCTTACATCACATGAGTGATAGCCATTTTACATTCTCCAATAGCTCCAAAAATGGACAGTATATTACTCCATACAGTATTATGGCCACCACATAGTGCGCCATACAGAGTAATGAGGCCCATATATTTTTTCATACAGAATCATTGGTCCCATATAATGTTCGATACAGTATATGATGAGTTCCACATAATGCTACAGTATATGTTGTTCCCCATGGATAAAGCTCCACTTTCTTATGGGCCCAAATAATGCTCCATATATAATGGGCCCCATTTCTAATGCTCCAGTGTATAATGGGCCCTGTAAATGCTGCTCCAGTGTCTGATGTCCCCCATTTGGAAAGCTCCAACATATGATGGGCCTCACGGATGATGCTCTAGTGTACGATTGGTCCAAATAATGCTCCATATATAATCTGCCCCATTTACAATGCTCCAGTATATGATGGGCCCCATGGATGATGCTCCAGTGTCTTATGGGCCCAAATAATGCTCCATATATAATGGGCCCCATTTCTAATGCTCCAGTGTATAATGGGCCCTGTAAATGCTGCTCCAGTGTCTGATGTCCACCTTTGGAATGCTCCAGTGTATGGTGGGCCCCATATATCATTCTCCAGAGTATAGTGCTCCCCAAAAATTGATCCCAACCTTTAAAACAATTAAATAAGTCTCCTCGCTAGGGAATCCCTGTACTCTGGACTTCTCATCGTCCCCATCTTACATCTCTCTGTACTTGGACTGTTTAGGCAGAGGGCGTACAGACGCGATGTCATCATGCTCTCTGACCGGAATGTCACTGTGAGGAAACGCGGAAGACGTTACGGCGGTGGAGCAGGGAGAGGTAAGTATTTCAATTTTGCAAGTGCTGTGATCCTGAGCAAGCAGGGGGGCCCACACCGGCATGAGATACTTTTTTGTACTATGAGTGGCCCTGTGCCAGTGCTGCCGCCCATGAGTATGCCCCCCACCTGCTCAATGAACCTGCACTTTCATCTGCACCTTCCTCTTTGTCACCGTGTAAGGTGGTATAGTATGTAGGAAGGGGAACCTGAGTTTCATCAGGGTCAGATTCTGGCTGTGTAGAGTGTGAGGGGAATGTGGTGGTCTGGGTCAATGTACCAGCAGAATCATCTAGCAGTGGCTGGGCATCAGTGCACTTGTGGCGCCCCCAGGAGTACGGTCGCCACAGTGGCATTACCTTCCTCCTAGGGAGTGTGATGCCATGCTTGGGAGCAATGAAGGATCTCTCTAGCAGTTAAACCAACACACAACACAGTTCCCACTCCAGGCCAGCAGGGAGAGCTCTGAACCTGACTGCTGAGGAGCTGCTCTCTGTGGTCGGGAGGAGGTAAGTTAGGGCACTCTGTGCAGGGAAGGGGAAGTGTGTGGACGTGAGAAGGGGAGCTGGAGGATGAGCAGAGTTAAGGCTCACTCCTATCTGGAGCGCATGGTCTGGATTCCGGTCTCCGAGTTTGTAGGGACACTGACGGTCCTGCAGCAGAAACCGGAGGAAGTAGCAGCTGTAAATGCTCTGTTCCCAACTAAGGCTCGGAGGCCCCAGCAGCGACGTGTGTGAGCCAGAATGAAAAGGCTACGGCTGCCTGCCATACGAGAAAGTTCCAAAAGAGAGTCAACATGGGGGAACTTCAGTGAACTCAGTACTGCGAGTACCTCAGATAAGCACTAGAACGGAGGCCACACTACCTATCTGCAGAGAGAGAATTCCTAATTTGCTTCCAGGCTGAGCAACTCCTTCTCCATCTGTACTCTGGGTCCTGGACGGCACTTACCAAGTACAGGTAAAGGAACTGCATGACTGTGTCTGTCATCTTTCTCCTGCACCTGGCGCATGGCTCTGCTACATCCTGCACTGCACACCATCTACCAACTCTTTCATCTGCCCTGCGACTACGGCCCTACCTGTTCAGGGCTTCTACATCTTAGCTGCACCACAACATCTGTTGTGAGTTCATTTTCTGGTCTACCAGTTGTGAGTTCTCCTTCCAGGCTCCCTCTGGTGGAAACAGGAGGTAGTGAGGCTGATTTAATCAGTAGAGATCTGCCACCTGATAATGAGGATGACGATTGGACCTCAGGAATCTCAGATTGGATTTAAGACAGCCGACTCCCTACTCTGGTGCTGGTGATTCCTTTTGCTTGTCAGGTCTTGGTTCTCAGCTCTGTTCCTGTCACCTCAAGCTAAGTTTTTCTGCTAATGTTCACACTTGATTTTGTTGTTCTATTCAGTTTTTTGTGTGGTCAGCCAGCCCCGGCTGGGGCTGTGCTGAATTTCCACTCTTATTTATCTGTATTTGCCAATTTGCTTTTTGTCCCTTATTAGATTGGCCTCTGTTTCCTCTGTCTCAGAATATTTCAGAATGCTGATATAGTGGGAGAAGTCTAGTGACTTCAGGGTTAATTTTGTTATCAGAAGTGTTGGACATTATTTTGTAGGGTTTTGGGCAGATTGCAGACAGTGTCTTTCCTTTCCTTCCTAGTTAGTTTGGGCCCCATCGTTTGCTCAGCCTATTTTCCTGCCTGTGTTTGTGTTTTCATCTTGTTTCACCGTCAATACATGTGTGGGGGCTGTCTATTCCTTTGGGGTCTGCTCTGGGGCAGTTAGTTTTCCCCTTTTCTTGATTTAGGCTTATTTAGTCCTCCGGCCGTGACGAGGCATCTAGGTTCATCGTAGGTACGCTCCACGGCTGCTGCTAGTTGTGTGGTTAGGATCAGGGATCTGCAATCTGCATAGTTACCAACCTCTCTGGTTTTTCTGGGGCTTAGCTTGTTTAGGTTTTTTTCCTCCTCGGTGACCCATTCATAACAAACATCTGTTCCAGAGAAGCGACACTGCAGCGCTGGTGAATCTGTGCAGAAACCACAGGTGGCGTCACGTATCATTCACCTATAAATATTATTCACCCCTTTGCATGGACGCCCAGGGCCATAGACCGGGTCACCACCACCACCGTGACACATCCCTCTGAGACACCGGCCCGGTACCGATTAACCACACTGCCCTGGCTGGCGACCCACACTCCATGTCAGATTCATCTTGGACTGGGGAATTCACTATTTGACTTGACAACCCAGGCATGGTATGTGAGAAAGAGCTACATGGACTAATGTGAAGTGTGGCCTGCTGCATCATTCACTTTTGGTGGGGGTGAAGGACACAAGGAAAGGGGTTCTTCCTGACCAGGCGCCAGCACTTGATGACTCAGTGCTTGCATTTTTTGAAACTTCAGAAGAGGAGGGCATATTAGCTGGAGTCTGTTTTGGCAATGTAAGCCAAAGCCAGTTCCTGATGCTCCGGCTTTAAAAGTAGTTACCCTACTCCCAGAAAAGGTAGCCTTCCAGAGCCAGACCATGATGCAGGCTCAACACCTCCTGCCTTAGGTGCTATTGTGCTTTTGCCACTACCAGCAGCTGCACCACCACCACCACCACCACCATCAGTACCTGCTGGCAACCCCCGCCCACTTCCACGGCCTCTTCCACCATACTTCCTCATTTTTGGGAAAATGTACCCAAAATACCACCAGCTATATGGTACTGTAAAACAAGGTACAAGGTGTATATAGTATTGGGGAGAATTTGAATCTCCCTAGAGATTTTAGGAGGCTGAACTATTATCTCAGGCCCACTATAGATTACACCTCAATGTAACAGGCTGAAATTGGCTGGTGTATGACAAGGTACAAGGTGTATATAGTATTGGGGAGAATTTAAATCTCCCTAGAGATTTTAGGAGGCTGAACAATTATCTCAGGCCCACTAAAGATTACACCTCAATTTAACAGGCTGAAATAGGCTGGTGTATGACACGGTACAAGGTGTATATAGTATTGGGGATAATTTGAATCTCCCTAGAGATTTTAGGAAGCTGAACTATTATCTCAGGCCCACTATAGATTACACCTCAATGTAACAGGCTGAAATTGGCTGGTGTATGACAAAGTACAAGGTGTATATAGTATTGGGGAGAATTTGAATCTCCCTAGAGATTTTATGAGGCTGAACAATTATCTCAGGCCCACTATAGATTACACCTCAATGTAACAGGCTGAAATTGGTTGGTGTATGACAAAGTACAAGGTGTATATATAGTATTGGGGAGAATTTGAATCTCCCTAGAGATTTTATGAGGCTGAACAATTATCACAGGCCCACTCTAGATTACACCTCAATTTAACAGGTTGAAATTGGCTGGTGTATGACAAAGTACAAGGTGTGTATATAGTATTGGGGAGAATTTGAATCTCCCTAGAGATTTTAGGAGGTTGACAATGATGCTCTCAGTCCAAGTATGGCAGCAGGCAGCCTAATAAGCAGGACTGCTGCACACAAAAGTGTGGAAAAATGAACGCTTGGTAACTGTGCAGAAAAGTGGAAGAAAAGTTTTTTTGGTTTTATAAAAGCAGTTTGCACAGCAGAGCAATGCAGCTATCAGGGAGCCTTAGAAGGCAGCCTAATAGCCAACAGAGCTGATGCACAAAAATATATCCTCCCCTGTCACTGCACACAAACTGTTGTGTTGTGCAGTGAAAATCGCTACCAGCAGAAGCAGTTTTTTGGTTCTTCTTCCCTGCCTAACGCTCTCCCTACAGAATCAGCAGCAGCAACCTCTCCCTATGCTAAGATCGGCAGAAGTAAGATGGCGGTCGGCGTGCACGCCCTTTTATAGCCCCTGTGACGCCACACAAAGCAAGCCAATCACTTGCATGCCCTTCTCAAAGATGGTGGTGACCGCTGCCCATGTCATCGCGTTGCCCACAGTGTGCGTCCTACATCATTGGCTGAAAAAGGGCGCTGAAAGCATCATTTTAAACGCGACTTTGGCGCTCTGGTCGCCGACCTCATGGCCGACCTCACGCTATGGTCGGGTTTCGTTTCATGAAACCCGACTTTAGCGAAAGTCGGCGACTTATGAATTTGACCCACCCGTTTCTCTCAACTCTAGTCACCAGTGATCACTGTATTACCTGTACATTATATACAGAGCTCCTGTGTATAATGTCATTAATCACTGTATTACCTGTACACAGACACTGCATACTAAGTACAGATCTCCTGTGTATAATGGCACTTATGGTGATGGTATTGTGTTTTTTTTATTACTGATCAGCATTGTAGTATTCAGTCACCATGTGGTGGTAATATGTGGTCTGGACATGGTGTTGTGGTATTTGTCCTTTGTATGTGCTATTATTTGGTCACTGTGGTGGTAATATGTGGTCAGGTCATGGTGCGGTAAGAATTTGTTCCTTGTATGTGATATTATTCGGTCACTATGGTAGTAATATGTGGTCTGGTCATGGTGTGGCGGTATTTGCTCCTTGTATGTGGTATAATAGGTCGCTATGTGATGGTAATATGTGATCTGGACATGGTGCAATGGTATTTGCCCCTTGTATGTGATATTATTGGTCATTTTAAAAATTGAAAAATGAATAAAAATATACTGTACCTAAATTGTATTGCATATTTTAACAAATATTTAATAGGTTACAGTAGAGTAGGGCTCAGCCAAAAGCGTCTACAGTGTTGTGATGGCGGCTTAAAAAATATTTTGGCCAAAACAAAAGCTGCCGGCTATATGTGTGATCTGGTGATGGGAACTGTTAATGAGCGATTGGTGAGAAGTGGAGTTTTTCCAAGAGAGCAGTGGGACTGTGGACAGTTTGAGGAGTGGAGGTGGGGCTGGGGTGGAGCCTGGGCGGGTGTCTAAAGGGGGCCCCGAAAATTTTGCCAGTATGGGGCCCCGAAATTCCTAGTGGCAGCCCTGAGTATACAAACATCAGGGGTCTTCCAGGTGGCAGTATATGTGGTGGGATAATACTGTAATCACCTTCACTATAATTTTGCTTATTTAACAATTCCAGAATAAAATGTTGTGAAATAATTGATTATTTAATAATCTGAGATAACATTTTAATTCTTTGTAAATGACTTTAAATAATTACTAGTTGTTAAAAAAAACCAAAATTAATAATTTACAATTCATTTACAGATTATCGATATACTAGTTATCCAATTACGCTCTCATTATCCTCCTTGATCACATTATGGTGGCACAGTTAGATATTTTCTATACATGTGATCATGTAATGACCTGAGCTCTATTACACTTTTTTTTTTCCGGCAATGACAGAGCTGTGCTATATCTTAATGAGTGATAAAATTGAAATAATCAAAAAAAAAAATAAGAATAAAAAAAAAAAAGATATTGACTTGCTGCCATCTAGCGGACACATTTAATAACTGCAAGAAAGAAAGACAAGTGTACAATAGAAAGGAGAGCACGGAGTAACACAGAAGGCAGAGCCTGGACCAATAGTTCTGTTGTTGACAAAAGCTGCTTGCTGCTTTGGAGGTGGAGGTGGGCCTCCTTTCCTCTTGGGGCCCTGTGTGGGTGCACAGATGATATGTCAGCCCATGATTGAATTCCTGTTTTTCACTCAGTCCCATTGACCTTGGTTTATAAGATCTGGCCCCACGACATGTCGTCTGCCTTTACTATCATGTGCTATAGAATTATTCAACACATTCTTGTAACATGGTGTGGGATGGTAGCCATGGGCGAGTTATTTTTCTCTTAAAACGTTACCTGAAGGTGGTGGTGCTGAATGGGTGTGTGCACTTGTGCTCTAGGGGCACTACGCACGTGAAGGCCACATGTAACCGATGTTGCTGGTTGGCTAGGACCAAATGTTTTCCTCTCATAAATTCAAACCCTTTCTATTCTTTCTCTTTACTTGTTCTCTGTCTTCACTATTCCTCATTACTTCACCACAACCCAGCTTGACTCTACTGTTCAACTAGCAAGAGTCTATTCCTCAACCTGTGGCTCTGTGTCTTCTTCTGGGGAGCTTTGGCTTCAGAATGGCCGGTACTTATCTTCTCTTTTATTGACGCTTTGGAACTCAGGCTCAGTTCCATCTTGCATATTTCATCCTGTCTAGGCTCTTTATTAGTGATTGGCGAGCACTAAAATGCTCGGGTGCTCGTTGCTCGGGTCGAGCAAATTGGAATATTCGGGTACTCGGATAGGACAACGAGCTCAATGTAAGTCTATGGGAGACCAGAGCATTTTTGCCATGATGCCCCCCGGGGGTCCTTTAAGGGTTTAAAAACATCTGAAAATGATGGGAACACTGCTCAAATGACACGGGGACATCATGGGGATCGTCCATGGAAGCATTCCTGAGTCCTAGTTCACAGCTTTAAACATTTTTTTCCGAGATTCATGCCATTTTTCCCGGTGCAACAAAAAACACACCAAAACAAAACCAAAACGGATTTTGCTGGGAAATATGTTAAGGACCATCCTTTGCATGTTAATGACTTGCCTGTAAGGCAAAATAATCAACTCCAGACCGAAATGTTCCACCCCCACTTGGGCTTAGTTCAGACGCAGCCTTTTTGAAGCGTTTTTCAACTTCAACATTGCTTTCAACCAATACAAATGCATTCACTAGGAAATATCATTGTAACATTTAACAACCCTAGCTGGCCATGTGGTGTGTGACACATAAGCAGACACATCTTGTTTCATTTATGAAGGAGGGACTCTTAAGGGCATGTCACACTAAGCGATATCGCTAGCAATATCGCTATAACTTGTGATGTTATAGCGATATTGCTAGCGATATCGCTGTGTCTGATACTTACCTACGACCCGCTCCCCCGCTGGTTATCGCTGATCGCGCGAGAACGTCCAGGACTGTTTCTTGTTGTCAGCTTCCTGCGGCGCTTCCTGCTGTGGAGACGAGCGACCCGTGGAGCTGGGCGGAAGGACGCAGGATCGCCTGGTGTGACAGGTAAGTAGCGACCCCCGTCCCCAGCGATGTCGCTGGTGAGATCTGCCTGTGTGGCAGCTCACTAGCGACCACTTAGCGATGTACCAGCGATCCTGACTGCGTCATATCACTGGTCGGGATCACTGGTACATCGCTAAGTGTGACAATACCTTTAAAGTCACAGAGCCTATTTTTACTGGTGCATCATGTGGCATTAATCTTCTTAAAGGGCCATTATTAAACAGTGGGTGTCCTAAACTGTTGTAACTCATGCTGTGAGTGGATGGGCTGCCAAGAATTAAGACGCACCACAATACCCCTTTCATGTGATGTCCAGGAGTGCTTCCCTAAAAAATGTTGCATTGACTGCAAGGCCTGCCCTGCTACCAAGTCATATGCACCTCAATAAACCTTTGAACCCACATACTGGATGGGACCAGGAAAATCCACTTCACATGATTCATTTTGTACTCCCATTCTGTTGTCTTATGGATTGACTGCAAGGCCTGCCCTGCTACCAAGTCATATTCACCCCAATAACCCCAATCCCCCTTGGAAGAAACATGTAGGAGGGCCTCTTAACAAAAAATGTCCCATTAAAAAGGAGCCGGTCTCCTAGACTTGTAATGCCCATACACTAAGTGCATGGGCTGGCAAACATTTCCCCCTGGGGGAGTAAAATTGTTAAAAATATTTTATGGGCATCATAGACACCCTTGCCAAAAATTGCACTGCCTGTAGCAGCACAGAACACGTTAACCCAGGTGATCTAGTGGTGGAGAATGAGGAGACATAATGATAAATCATATTGAAATCAAACAAATAAATAAAAAATGTAAATCCACCTAAGAAAGAAAATAGCACAGGTTCATAGATATGAAGCCAGAATGTGTTCAACGAGATATGTTTGTCCCTAGCAACAGCTCAGACACAGGGATAAAAATAAAAATATAATATAATAGGATTTCACTATTTTTATATTGGAGAGGTATACACTAGGTCATAAGAGAGTGTTCCACAGATAGGAACAATGGAAAATATAACAATAAATGGGAAAAATATACGTACATCTCATTTTTATTAGATTTCACCCTAGGGGAGTAACATTTGTTTAGGTTTCAAATTAGTAACGGGCATCATAAAAACGCCCTTGCCAAAAATTGAGTGACTTTTGTATCACAGAATACGTTCACCCTGGTGTTCTACTTGTTGTGGATGATGAGGATGAGGATAAGGAGGAGGATAACACCAAACAGACCAAATCAGGAAGTGGATACCCATGTGTGGTTGTGAAGAGTTGCATGAGAATACACCTCCACAAAAAAGACAACGTATTTGAGGTTATGTTTCGTTGTTTTCATTCAGTGGTGTACAGAAGTCTTACCAAATCCAACCCTTGTTCAGTTTTATAAGAGTCAGCCTGTCAGCATTGCCAGTTGACAGGCGGATGCGATTATCTGTTACAATTCCACCAGCGGCACTAAAAACCCGCTCTGACAGAACGCTAGCAGCAGGGCAGGCCAGGACATCCAAGGCGTAGTGAGCCAGTTCATGCCATGTGTCCAGCTTGGATACCCAATAATTAAAAGGTACAGAGGAATCCCGGAGGACGTTTGTACGATCTGCAAGGTACTCCCTCACCATCTTCCTAAGCATTAAACTTCTTGTGACAGCACCCCTTGCCTCTGTTGCAGCACAATGGGAGGGTCTGAGAAAAGTGTCCAAGAACTTTGCCTTTGTTCCCCTGCCTGAGCTGGATTGTACTTCTGCCTCTCTAGCTTGGACTCCTTGGCTGTACAACAAACTCTGATGTCTGCTGCGAGCGTTCTCACATGGGAATTTTTTCAGTAATTCCACTACAAGGGCCCTATGGTAAAGCAACATTTTTATACACCTGTCTGCCTCTGGAAGAAGAGATTGAAAGTTTTCCTTGTAGCGTGGGTCTAGAAGTGTAACCAACCAGTAATGAGTGTCACCAAAAATTTTTATAATGCAAGGGTCATGGGAAACGCAGCGCAACATAAAGTCAGCCATGCGTGCCAGACTACTAACAGGCACGACTTCCGTGTCCTCACCAACAGGATAACTAACCATGCTGTCCTCCTCATCCTCCTCCTCAGGCCATCCCCGCTGAACAGACGGTATGACAGCTGTGCATGTAGTACTGTCTGTAGCGCATGAAAGTAGCTCCTGTTCTTCCTCCTCCTCCTCATTGTCTACCAATCAATGTTGCAGCGACATGAGCCTGGGCTGAGTGTAATCACCCTGTATGTTTCCTTGCTCCATGCCCTTGTGCTCTGCCTGCAATGCATCATCTTTAATTGTGAGCAGAAAAGTTTCAGAATCCTGAGAAGTGGGATGGTGACGCTAATTATGGCGTCATCGCCGCTCACCATCTTGGTGCAGTCCTCAAAGTTCTGGAGGATGGTACATATGTCTGACATCCATGTCCACTCCTGAGGTCTTATGTATGGAGTCTGAACTGAATATCAACGGCCTTGTTGATGCTGGTAGTCATCAACTGCCCTCTTCTGCTCACAAATCCTTTCCAACATATGCAGTGTAGAGTTCCAATGCGTGGGGACATCACACACCAGTCGGTGAGCCGCAAGCTGCAAACAATGCTGAAGCCAGGCAAGGGTGGCTGAAGCTGCAGTTGACTTTCTAAAGGCTGAAGCTGTAGCTGACTTTCTAAAATGGGCAGACAGATGGCGTACTTTCACTAGCAGATCCGGCAGCTCCAGATAGCTTTTGAGAAAACATTGAACCACGAGGTTAAGCACATGGGCCAGGCAAGGTATGTGTGTGAGCTCACCTTGCTTCAGGGCCGCCACCAGGCTCCGGGCATTGTGACACATGACCATGCCTGGCTGTAGGTTTAGCGGAGTCATCCAAATATCTGACTGCTCTTTCAGCTCTGTCCACAACTCTTCTGCATTGTGCGGTTTGTCACCTATGCACATTAGCTTCAGCACAGCCTATTGCTGCTTGGCAGTGCTGCAGTGCTTCCAGCTTCTCACTGATGTGTTCATTTCAGAGATGGAGGCTGAAGAAGAGGAGGAGGAGGTGCAGAAGCTGTAGACTGTGGGGGCAACCCTGATTGATGTAGGGCACGCAATCCTTGGCGTGGGGAGGATGTGTTCCATCCCAAGGTCCGACTGCGTCCCAGCTTCCACTATGTTAACCCAGTGTGCCATCAGCGAGATGTACCGTCCCAGCCCATAGGCAATTGCCCACGTGTCCGGTGGACTTCCCCAGTAACAGCATTGTTGAGGGCATTGGTAATGTGGAACAAATGCTGGTGTAATGCCAGTACGGCACAACGGGAGAAATAGAGGCGACTAGGGACCGAGTACCTTGGGATGGCCGCCGCAATCAGGTTGCGGAAAGATTCCGTCTCAACGAGCCTAAAAGGCAACATTTCGAGCGCAAGCAGCCAAGAAATGTGCAAATTAAGTACTGTGGCCTGTGGGGCATTGGCTACGTATTTCTGCTTGCATTCTAATGGCTGGGTTATAGACAACTGAAGTCTGGGCTGGAACAAGGACGTGGATGGGCTTGATGATAATAATCTTTATATATAAATAAAGATTATCATCAAGTGCATCCACGTCCTGTAAAGTGCTAACATATTCTGCAGCACTTTACAGTTTTGCACACATTATCATCGCTGTCCCCGATGGGGCTCACAATCTAAATTCCCTATCAGTATGTCTTTGGAGAGTGGGAGGAGACCCACGCAGACCATACAAACTTCTTGCAGATGTTGTCCTTGGTGGGATTTGAACCCAGGACCCCAGTGCTGCAAGGATGCAGTGCTATCCACTGAGCCACCGTGCTGCCCGTGCTGATGATGGTTCTGGTTGACTGTGGGCAACAACAGGTGCAGGACCCGAGGCATATTCACAGGCACAGTGAACTAGGGATTGGCTTGTACGCAAAACAGTGGAAGAAGCAGTGTTGTCACCTGCAGACAGGGTTCCTGGAGCCTGAGGTTCAGCCCACAAAGTCGAGTGCTTTGCTGCCATGTGGTCAGGTGGTGGTCAGGCTGGTAGTTTTGATACCACTGCTGATGCGGGCATGGCAAGTGCTGCAAAAGGCCTGTTTGGGGGTATCAGCAGAGTCTTTAAAAAATAACCAGACTCGGGATGATCTAACAGTTGGAATGGCAACTTCCATCCTGCTCTTGTTACGGGGAACGGATGCACGCCTTCTGTCTGAGGCCACCACACTGCTTCTTACTGCCTGTTTGGGTGATATGCCTCCTTCCCCATGTGTGCTGCTGTCCTCACTCTGCATGTCCTCCTGCCAGGTTGGGTCAGTCACTATGTCACCCACCTCCTCGTCTTCCATATATGTACCCTGCTCCTCCTGACTTTCCAGCAATTGTGTCTCATCATTGTCCACCGCTTGTGATCATGGCTGCTCAAAGATTTGTGCATCACTATATGGAATATCATTTTGCCCCGCTTCAAGTGGAGCGGGCGAGAGGCATGAATCTCCAAATAGAAAACTGAACAGCTCTTCGGAGTGTCCGAGCGTGGGGTCAGTTGTCTCAGGGCACTCGGCATGGTGGGAAGAAGGAGGATCAGGGTGAGTAATATCCGGTCCACACTCACGGCTACTCAGACTTGACCATGTGGAAGACATGGTGGTGATGGTGGTGGCTAAGTGACTGGAAGCATTATCCGCTATCCACCCACCAACCGTTTCACACTGCTCTGGTTTCAATAGTGGTGTGGAGCAGTCCCCTAGAAACTGGGACAGGAAGGTTGAGCGCGAAGATGTGGGTCTTTGCTGTGGCTGACTTTCAGCTTGGCCATGGCCTCGTCCTCTACATGCACCATCAGCATCACGTCCACTTTCCCGTCCTTGCCCCTTGCCTTGCCCATTTTAAATGGACTACTAAAATATTTGAAAAGCTCAATACAAATGGATTTATTTGTACAAAAATTATATGTCATCAGTATGCCTGCAAAGCAAAGATTTTTCCACCACAGATACACCAGGCTGAGGCCTGAGATAACTGACTGCATTAATTTTTTTTTGGTTTTGTGTTAATTTTTGAACACACAATATAAAGAGTAGAACAAGGCTAGCAGACAGAACTATGCAACGTATGCCTGCGAAGCAAAGATTTTTCCACCACAGATACACCAGGCCTCAGCCTGAGATAACAGACTGTATTAATTTTTTTGGGGGGGGGTTTGTGTTATTTTTTGAAAACACAAAATAATAAGTAGAACAAGGCTAGCAGACAGGACTATGCAACGATTGCCTGCGAAGCAAAGATTTTCAGACCACAGAAAAACTAGGCCTCAGCCTGAGATAACAGACTGTATAAATTTTTTTTTTGGCTAGAAAAAGAGTGCTGGATATAACGACAGTGGCAGCCAGGCCAAAAAAAGAAAACAGCCGTAAACTGGCAAAACTATGAGCACACACAGATATGATCTGCCACGGAGAAACCACTACAACAAATGTGTGGCCTGTATTTTTTTTGGGGGGGCTAAATACTGCTGTATTTCACCAAAAGTGATAGCCAGGCCAAAAAAAGAAAGCAGCCATAAACTGGCCAAACTTTGAGCACGCACAGATATGAGCTGACACGGAGATACCACACCAAAAAATGTGTGGCCTGTATTTATTTTGGGCTAGATACTGCTGTTTTTAATGAAAATTGACAGCCAGGCCAAAAAGAGAAAAAAGCCTTAAACTGGCCAAACTTTGAGCACGCACAGATATGAGCTGACACGGAGATACCACGCCAAAAAATGTGTGGCCTGTATTTTATTTTTATAAATATTGCTGTATTTAACCAAAACTGACAGCCAGGCCAAAAAGAGGAAAAAAGCCGTAGACTGGCCAAACTTCGAGCACGCACAGATACACCAAAAAATGTGTGGCCTGTATTTTTTGGGGGGGGCTAAATACTGCTGAATTTAACCAAAACTGATAGCCAGGCCAAAAAAAGAAAACAGACGTAAACTGGCCAAACTTTGAGCACACACAGATATGAGCTGGCACAGAGATACCACACCAAAAAATGTGTGGCCTGTATTTTTTGGGGGCTAAATACTGCTGTATTTGATGAAAATTGACAGCCAGGCCAAAAAAAGACCAGCCGTAAACTGGCCAAACTTTAAGCACGCACAGATATGAGCTGACACGGAGATACCATGCCAAAAAATGTGTGGCCGTTTTTTTTTGGGGGTGGATAAATACTGCTGAATTTAACCAAAACTGACAGCCAGTCCAAAAAAAGAAAACAAACGTAAACTGGCCAAACTTTGAGCACACACAGATATGAGCTCGCATGGAGATACCACATCAAAAATGTGTGGCCTATATTTTTTTGGGCTAAATACTGTTGTATTTAACCAGAAAAGAGAGGCCGTACTGGGCCGCAGGCCTTAAAAGGGAGGCCGACATGACAGGGTTGAGTGGGAATATAGTGAGCTGGAGTTAGGGATTAGGATGGTACTACGGAGTTAATGTATTTGGATAAGGTGGGGGCTAGTGCTGGGATGAGGGGGAGGCGGGGTCAGAGCTGGAGTAGGAGCTACCATTCTAAAGACAGTGACCATCTTAGTGTGGCAACCATTTTAGGTTCCCCCACATAGTGACAAGAAGCTCCAACCCACCCTCCCTTAATTAGTTTTTGGTTAGGTAATCGCTTTGGGGTTAATCTTGTGTTAATAGGCTTCTTTTTCTTGTATGGATATGGGCGGTGTTTAGGGGTTGGGGTTATAATTTGTTTTGTAAGTCTGTATAATTACTTGTCACGGCAGTGTGGCATGGGGGGGGTCCTCGAAGTTGGTGGTGCTGGTAAATAGCGGTTCAGGGGGGGATCTCAAGAGGTCCTGGACTCCCCCCTGGGTGGATTCAAGTGGACGGGTAATTGAATTATCCTGCGGAAGGGATTAAAGTGGACCCGTGCTTAATGGTAATGGAAACTGGCCAGGTGGGTTGATATGTGTCTCTGAGCTGGTGCTTAACGGCTAGAGGCAAGACTCGACCTGGGGACCAAGTTGGGAATATCAAACCTGAGTTTTATGGTTTTGGTAATTGAATTATCCCGCGGAAGGGATTAAAGTGGACCCGTGCTTAATGGTAATGGAAACTGGCCAGGTGGGTTGATATGTGTCTCTGAGCTGGTGCTTAACGGCTAGAGGCAAGACTCGACCTGGGGACCAAGTTGGGAATATCAAACCTGAGTTTTATGGTTTTGGTAATTGAATTATCCCGCGGAAGGGATTAAAGTGGACCCATGCTTAATGGTAATGGAAACTGGCAAGGTGGGTTGATATGTGTCTCTGAGCTGGTGCTTAACGGCTAGAGGCAAGACTCGACCTGGGGACCAAGTTGGGAATATCAAATCTGAGTTTTATGGTTTGGGGCTTCGAGGACCACCCCTTCTGGGACGTTGTGTTTAAAATGTTATGTTATATGTTTAATAAAAGGCTGCTGTGGCCAATTTATCCAAATACCTCTGGAGTGTTTATTTTGTTGGGGTATGAATCGATGGGGTTGGGTGGCCAATAAGTTTTAAATAACTAGGTATGGAAACTCACATGAATCACGAATACCCATTTGTCATGACAGTCAGGCCAAAAAGAGAAAAAATCCGTAAACTGATCAAACTTTGAGCACACACAGATATGAGTTGGCATGGAGATACCACACCAAAAAATGTGTGGCTTGTATTTTTTTTTGCTAAATACTGCTGTATTTATCCAAAACTGACAGCCAGGCCAAAAAGAAGAAAACAGCCGTAAACTGGCCAGACTTCGAGCACGCACAGATATGAACTGACACGGAGATACCACACAAAAAAATGTGTGGCATGTATGTTTTGGGGGGCTAAATACTGCTGTAGTTAACCAAAACTGAAAGCCAGGCAAAAAAAAAACAGCTGTAAACTGGCCAAACTTTGAGCATGCACAGTTATGAGCTGACACAGAGATACCACGCCAATAAATGTGTGGCCTGTATTTTTTTTTGGGGGGGCTAAATACTGGGGGGGGCTAAATACTGCTGAATTTAACCAAAACTGACAGCCAGTCCAAAAAAGAAAACAGCCATAAACTGGCTAAACTTTGAGCACACACAGATATGAGGTGCACGGAGATAACACACCAAAAATGTGTGGCCTGTATTTTTTGGGGGGCTAAATACTGCTGTATTTAACCAGAACTGACAACCAGGCCAAAAAGAGAAAAAATCCGTAAACTGACCAAACTTTGAGCACACACAGATATGAGGTGCACGGAGATAACACACCAAAAATGTGTGGCCTGTATTTTTTGGGGGGCTAAATACTGCTGTATTTAACCAGAACTGACAGCCAGGCCAAAAAGAGAAAAAAGTCATAAACTGGCCAAACTTTTAGCACTCACAGATATGAGCTGCACGAAGATACCACACCAAAAAATGTGTGGCCTGAATTTTTTGGGCTAAATACTGCTGTATTTAACAGAAACTGACAGCCAGGCCAAAAAAAAAAAAACAGCCGTAAACTGGCCAAACATTGCGCACGCACAGACATGAGGTGGCACAGAGATGCCACACCAAAAAATGTGTGGCCTGTATTTTTTTGGAGGGGGGCTAAATACTGCTCTATTTAACCAAAACTGACAGCCAGGCCAAAAGAAGAAAAAAGCCGTAAACTGGCCAAACTTTGAGCACACACAGATATGAGCTGCACGGAGATACCACACCAAAAATGTGTGACCTGTATTTTTTTGGGGGGGCTAAATAATGCTGTATTTAACCAAAACTGACAGCCAGGCCATAAAAAACCCAGCCATAAACTGACCAAACTTTGACCACGCAGAGATATGAGCTGGCACGGAGATACCACACCAAAAAATGTGTGGCCTATGCTTTTTGGGGGGCTACATACTGCTGAATTTAACCAAAACTGACAGCCAGGCCAAAAAAAGAAAACAGCCGTAAACTGGCTAAACTTTGAGCACGCACAGATATGAGCTGCCACGGAGATACCACACCAAAAAATGTGTGGCCTGTATTTTTTTGGGGGGTGGCTAAATACTGCTGTATTTCACCAAAAGTGATAGCCAGGCCAAAAAAAGAAAGCAGCCATAAACTGGCCAAACTTTGAGCACGCACAGATATGAGCTGGCATGGAGATACCACGCCAAAAAATGTGTGGCCTGTATTTTTTTTTGATAAATATTGCTGTATTTAACCAAAACTGTCAGCCAGGCCAAAAAGAGGAAAAAAGCCGTAGACTGGCCAAACTTCGATCACGCACAGATACGAGCTGCCACGGAGATACCACACCAAAAAATGTGTGCCCTGTATTTTTTTGGGGGGGCTAAATACTGCTGAATTTAACCAAAACTGATAGCCAGGCCAAAAAAAGAAAACAGACGTAAACTGGCCAAACTTTGAGCACGCACAGATATGAGCTGGCACAGAGATACCACACCAAAAAATGTGTGGCCTGTATTTTTTGGGGGCTAAATACTGCTGTATTTAATGAAAATTGACAGCGAGGCCAAAAAAAGACCAGCCGTAAACTGACCAAACTTTAAGCACGCACAGATATGAGCTGACACGGAGATACCATGCCAAAAAATGTGTGGCCGGTTTTTTTGGGGGGGTGGATAAATACTGCTGAATTTAACCAAAACTGACAGCCAGTCCAAAAAAAGAAAACAAACGTAAACTGGCCAAACTTTGAGCACACACAGATATGAGCTCGCATGGAGATACCACATCAAAAATGTGTGGTCCATTTTTTTTTTGGGCTAAATACTGCTGTATTTAACCAGAAAAGAGAGGCCGTACTGGGCCGCAGGCCTTAAAAGGGAGGCCGACATGACAGGGTTGAGTGGGAATATAGTGAGCTGGAGTTAGGGATTAGGATGGTACTACGGAGTTAATGTATTTGGATAAGGTGGGGGCTAGTGCTGGGATGAGGGGGAGGCGGGGTCAGAGCTGGAGTAGGAGCTATCATTCTAAAGACAGTGACCATCTTAGTGTGGCAACCATTTTAGGTTCCCCCCACATAGTGACAAGAAGCTCCCACCCACCCTCCCTTAATTAGTTTTTGGTTAGGTAATCGCTTTGGGGTTAATCTTGTGTTAATAGGTTTCTTTTTCTTGTATGGATATGGGCGGTGTTTAGGGGTTGGGGTTATAATTTGTTTTGTAAGTCTGTATAATTACTTGTCACGGCAGTGTGGCGTGGGGGGGGTCCTCGAAGTTGGTGGTGCTGGTAAATAGCGGTTCAGGGGGGGATCTCAAGAGGTCCTGGACTCCCCCCTGGGTGGATTCAAGTGGACGGGAAATTGAATTATCCTGCGGAAGGGATTAAAGTGGACCCGTGCTTAATGGTAATGGAAACTGGCCAGGTGGGTTGATATGTGTCTCTGAGCTGGTGCTTAACGGCTAGAGGCAAGACTCGACCTGGGGACCAAGTTGGGAATATCAAACCTGAGTTTTATGGTTTTGGTAATTGAATTATCCCACGGAAGGGATTAAAGTGGACCCGTGCTTAATGGTAATGGAAACTGGCCAGGTGGGTTGATATGTGTCTCTGAGCTGGTGCTTAACGGCTAGAGGCAAGACTCGACCTGGGGACCAAGTTGGGAATATCAAACCTGAGTTTTATGGTTTTGGTAATTGAATTATCCCGCGGAAGGGATTAAAGTGGACCCGTGCTTAATGGTAATGGAAACTGGCCAGGTGGGTTGATATGTGTCTCTGAGCTGGTGCTTAACGGCTAGAGGCAAGACTCAACCTGGGGACCAAGTTGGGAATATCAAATCTGAGTTTTATGGTTTGGGGCTTCGAGGACCACCCCTTCTGGGACGTTGTGTTTAAAATGTTATGTTATATGTTTAATAAAAGGCTGCTGTGGCCAATTTATCCAAATACCTCTGGAGTGTTTATTTTGTTGGGGTATGAATCGATGGGGTTGGGTGGCCAATAAGAGTTTTAAATAACTAGGTATGGAAACTCACATGAATCACGAATACCCATTTGTCATGACAGTCAGGCCAAAAAGAGAAAAAATCCGTAAACTGATCAAACTTTGAGCACACACAGATATGAGTTGGCATGGAGATACCACACCAAAAAATGTGTGGCTTGTATTTTTTTTTGCTAAATACTGCTGTATTTATCCAAAACTGACAGCCAGGCCAAAAAGAAGAAAACAGCCGTAAACTGGCCAGACTTCGAGCACGCACAGATATGAACTGACACGGAGATACCACACAAAAAAATGTGTGGCATGTATGTTTTGGGGGGGCTAAATACTGCTGTAGTTAACCAAAACTGAAAGCCAGGCAAAAAAAAAACAGCTGTAAACTGGCCAAACTTTGAGCATGCACAGTTATGAGCTGACACAGAGATACCACGCCAATAAATGTGTGGCCTGTATTTTTTTTGGGGGGGGCTAAGTACTGCTGAATTTAACCAAAACTGACAGCCAGTCCAAAAAAGAAAACAGCCATAAACTGGCTAGACTTTGAGCACACACAGATATGAGGTGCACGGAGATAACACACCAAAAATATGTGGCCTGTATTTTTTGGGGGGCTAAATACTGCTGTATTTAACCAGAACTGACAGCCAGGCCAAAAAGAGAAAAAAGTCATAAACGGGCCAAACTTTTAGCACTCACAGATATGAGCTGCACGAAGATACCACACCAAAAAATGTGTGGCCTGAATTTTTTGGGCTAAATACTGCTGTATTTAACAGAAACTGACAGCCAGGCCAAAAAAAAAAAAGCAGCTGTAAACTGGCCAAACATTGCGCACGCACAGACATGAGGTGGCACAGAGATGCCACACCAAAAAATGTGTGGCCTGTATTTTTTTGGAGGGGGGCTAAATACTGCTCTATTTAACCAAAACTGACAGCCAGGCCAAAAGAAGAAAAAAGCCGTAAACTGGCCAAACTTTGAGCACACACAGATATGAGCTGCACAGAGATACCACACCAAAAATGTGTGACCTGTATTTTTTTGGGGGGGCTAAATAATGCTGTATTTAACCAAAACTGACAGCCAGGCCATAAAAAACCCAGCCATAAACTGACCAAACTTTGACCACGCAGAGATATGAGCTGGCACGGAGATACCACACCAAAAAATGTGTGGCCTATACTTTTTGGGGGGCTACATACTGCTGAATTTAACCAAAACTGACAGCCAGGCCAAAAAAAGAAAACAGCCGTAAACTGGCCAAACTTTGAGCACGCACAGATATGAGCTGCCACGGAGATACCACACCAAAAAATGTGTGGCCTGTATTTTTTTTGGGGGGGCTAAATACTGCTGTATTTCACCAAAAGTGATAGCCAGGCCAAAAAAAGAAAGCAGCCATAAACTGGCCAAACTTTGAGCACGCACAGATATGAGCTGGCATGGAGATACCACGCCAAAAAATGTGTGGCCTGTATTTTTTTTTGATAAATATTGCTGTATTTAACCAAAACTGTCAGCCAGGCCAAAAAGAGGAAAAAAGCCGTAGACTGGCCAAACTTCGAGCACGCACAGATACGAGCTGCCACGGAGATACCACACCAAAAAATGTGTGCCCTGTATTTTTTTGGGGGGGCTAAATACTGCTGAATTTAACCAAAACTGATAGCCAGGCCAAAAAAAGAAAACAGACGTAAACTGGCCAAACTTTGAGCACGCACAGATATGAGCTGGCAAAGAGATAACAAACCAAAAAATGTGTGGCCTGTATTTTTTTTTATAAATATTGCTGTATTTAACCAAAACTGACAGCCAGGCCAAAAAGAGGAAAAAAGCCGTAGACTGGCCAAACTTCGAGCACGCACAGATACGAGCTGCCACGGAGATACCACACCAAAAAATGTGTGCCCTGTATTTTTTGGGGGGGGCTAAATACTGCTGAATTTAACCAAAACTGATAGCCAGGCCAAAAAAAGAAAACAGACGTAAACTGGCCAAACTTTGAGCACAAACAGATATGAGCTGGCACAGAGATACCACACCAAAAAATGTGTGGCCTGTATTTTTTGGGGGCTAAATACTGCTGTATTTAATGAAAATTGACAGCCAGGCCAAAAAAAGACCAGCCGTAAACTGACCAAACTTTAAGCACGCACAGATATGAGCTGACACGGAGATACCATGCCAAAAAATGTGTGGCTGGTTTTTTTTGGGGGGTGGATAAATACTGCTGAATTTAACCAAAACTGACAGCCAGTCCAAAAAAAGAAAACAAACGTAAACTGGCCAAACTTTGAGCACACACAGATATGAGCTTGCATGGAGATACCACATCAAAAATGTGTGGCCTATATTTTTTTGGGCTAAATACTGCTGTATTTAACCAGAAAAGAGAGGCCGTACTGGGCCGCAGGCCTTAAAAGGGAGGCCGACATGACAGGGTTGAGTGGGAATATAGTGAGCTGGAGTTAGGGATTAGGATGGTACTACGGAGTTAATGTATTTGGATAAGGTGGGGGCTAGTGCTGGGATGAGGGGGAGGTGGGGTCAGAACTGGAGTAGGAGCTATCATTCTAAAGACAGTGACCATCTTAGTGTGGCAACCATTTTAGGTTCCCCCACATAGTGACAAGAAGCTCCCACCCACCCTCCCTTAATTAGTTTTTGGTTAGGTAATCGCTTTGGGGTTAATCTTGTGTTAATAGGTTTCTTTTTCTTGTATGGATATGGGCGGTGTTTAGGGGTTGGGGTTATAATTTGTTTTGTAAGTCTGTATAATTACTTGTCACGGCAGTGTGGCATGGGGGGGTCCTCGAAGTTGGTGGTGCTGGTAAATAGTGGTTCAGGGGGGATCTCAAGAGGTCCTGGACTCCCCCCTGGGTGGATTCAAGTGGACGGGTAATTGAATTATCCTGCAGAAGGGATTAAAGTGGACCCGTGCTTAATGGTAATGGAAACTGGCCAGGTGGGTTGATATGTGTCTCTGAGCTGGTGCTTAACGGCTAGAGGCAAGACTCGACCTGGGGACCAAGTTGGGAATATCAAACCTGAGTTTTATGGTTTTGGTAATTGAATTATCCCGCGGAAGGGATTAAAGTGGACCCGTGCTTAATGGTAATGGAAACTGGCCAGGTGGGTTGATATGTGTCTCTGAGCTGGTGCTTAACGGCTAGAGGCAAGACTCGACCTGGGGACCAAGTTGGGAATATCAAACCTGAGTTTTATGGTTTTGGTAATTGAATTATCCCGCGGAAGGGATTAAAGTGGACCCGTGCTTAATGGTAATGGAAACTGGCCAGGTGGGTTGATATGTGTCTCTGAGCTGGTGCTTAACGGCTGGAGGCAAGACTCGACCTGGGGACCAAGTTGGGAATATCAAACCTGAGTTTTATGGTTTTGGTAATTGAATTATCCCGCGGAAGGGATTAAAGTGGACCCGTGCTTAATGGTAATGGAAACTGGCCAGGTGGGTTGATATGTGTCTCTGAGCTGGTGCTTAACGGCTAGAGGCAAGACTCGACCTGGGGACCAAGTTGGGAATATCAAACCTGAGTTTTATGGTTTTGGTAATTGAATTATCCCGCGGAAGGGATTAAAGTGGACCCGTGCTTAATGGTAATGGAAACTGGCCAGGTGGGTTGATATGTGTCTCTGAGCTGGTGCTTAACGGCTAGAGGCAAGACTCGACCTGGGGACCAAGTTGGGAATATCAAATCTGAGTTTTATGGTTTGGAGCTTCGAGGACCACCCCTTCTGGGACGTTGTGTTTAAAATGTTATGTTATATGTTTAATAAAAGGCTGCTGTGGCCAATTTATCCAAATACCTTTGGAGTGTTTATTTTGTTGGGGTATGAATCGATGGGGTTGGGTGGCCAATAAGAGTTTTAAATAACTAGGTATGGAAACTCACATGAATCACGAATACCCATTTGTCATGACAGTCAGGCCAAAAAGAGAAAAAATCCGTAAACTGATCAAACTTTGAGCACACACAGATATGAGTTGGCATGGAGATACCACACCAAAAAATGTGTGGCTTGTATTTTTTTTTGCTAAATACTGCTGTATTTATCCAAAACTGACAGCCAGGCCAAAAAGAAGAAAACAGCCGTAAACTGGCCAGACTTCGAGCACGCACAGATATGAACTGACACGGAGATACCACACAAAAAAATGTGTGGCATGTATGTTTTGGGGGGGCTAAATACTGCTGTAGTTAACCAAAACTGAAAGCCAGGCAAAAAAAAAACAGCTGTAAACTGGCCAAACTTTGAGCATGCACAGTTATGAGCTGACACAGAGATACCACGCCAATAAATGTGTGGCCTGTATTTTTTTTTGGGGGGGCTAAATACTGGGGAGAGCTAAATACTGCTGAATTTAACCAAAACTGACAGCCAGTCCAAAAAAGAAAACAGCCATAAACTGGCTAAACTTTGAGCACACACAGATATGAGCTGGCACAGAGATACCACACCAAAAAATGTGTGGCCTGTATTTTTTGGGGGCTAAATACTGCTGTATTTAATGAAAATTGACAGCCAGGCCAAAAAAAGACCAGCCGTAAACTGACCAAACTTTAAGCACGCACAGATATGAGCTGACACGGAGATACCATGCCAAAAAATGTGTGGCTGGTTTTTTTTGGGGGGTGGATAAATACTGCTGAATTTAACCAAAACTGACAGCCAGTCCAAAAAAAGAAAACAAACGTAAACTGGCCAAACTTTGAGCACACACAGATATGAGCTCGCATGGAGATACCACATCAAAAATGTGTGGCCTATATTTTTTTGGGCTAAATACTGCTGTATTTAACCAGAAAAGAGAGGCCGTACTGGGCCGCAGGCCTTAAAAGGGAGGCCGACATGACAGGGTTGAGTGGGAATATAGTGAGCTGGAGTTAGGGATTAGGATGGTACTACGGAGTTAATGTATTTGGATAAGGTGGGGGCTAGTGCTGGGATGAGGGGGAGGTGGGGTCAGAACTGGAGTAGGAGCTATCATTCTAAAGACAGTGACCATCTTAGTGTGGCAACCATTTTAGGTTCCCCCACATAGTGACAAGAAGCTCCCACCCACCCTCCCTTAATTAGTTTTTGGTTAGGTAATCGCTTTGGGGTTAATCTTGTGTTAATAGGTTTCTTTTTCTTGTATGGATATGGGCGGTGTTTAGGGGTTGGGGTTATAATTTGTTTTGTAAGTCTGTATAATTACTTGTCACGGCAGTGTGGCATGGGGGGGGTCCTCGAAGTTGGTGGTGCTGGTAAATAGTGGTTCAGGGGGGATCTCAAGAGGTCCTGGACTCCCCCCTGGGTGGATTCAAGTGGACGGGTAATTGAATTATCCTGCAGAAGGGATTAAAGTGGACCCGTGCTTAATGGTAATGGAAACTGGCCAGGTGGGTTGATATGTGTCTCTGAGCTGGTGCTTAACGGCTAGAGGCAAGACTCGACCTGGGGACCAAGTTGGGAATATCAAACCTGAGTTTTATGGTTTTGGTAATTGAATTATCCCGCGGAAGGGATTAAAGTGGACCCGTGCTTAATGGTAATGGAAACTGGCCAGGTGGGTTGATATGTGTCTCTGAGCTGGTGCTTAACGGCTAGAGGCAAGACTCGACCTGGGGACCAAGTTGGGAATATCAAACCTGAGTTTTATGGTTTTGGTAATTGAATTATCCCGCGGAAGGGATTAAAGTGGACCCGTGCTTAATGGTAATGGAAACTGGCCAGGTGGGTTGATATGTGTCTCTGAGCTGGTGCTTAACGGCTAGAGGCAAGACTCGACCTGGGGACCAAGTTGGGAATATCAAACCTGAGTTTTATGGTTTTGGTAATTGAATTATCCCGCGGAAGGGATTAAAGTGGACCCGTGCTTAATGGTAATGGAAACTGGCCAGGTGGGTTGATATGTGTCTCTGAGCTGGTGCTTAACGGCTAGAGGCAAGACTCGACCTGGGGACCAAGTTGGGAATATCAAACCTGAGTTTTATGGTTTTGGTAATTGAATTATCCCGCGGAAGGGATTAAAGTGGACCCGTGCTTAATGGTAATGGAAACTGGCCAGGTGGGTTGATATGTGTCTCTGAGCTGGTGCTTAACGGCTAGAGGCAAGACTCGACCTGGGGACCAAGTTGGGAATATCAAATCTGAGTTTTATGGTTTGGAGCTTCGAGGACCACCCCTTCTGGGACGTTGTGTTTAAAATGTTATGTTATATGTTTAATAAAAGGCTGCTGTGGCCAATTTATCCAAATACCTTTGGAGTGTTTATTTTGTTGGGGTATGAATCGATGGGGTTGGGTGGCCAATAAGAGTTTTAAATAACTAGGTATGGAAACTCACATGAATCACGAATACCCATTTGTCATGACAGTCAGGCCAAAAAGAGAAAAAATCCGTAAACTGATCAAACTTTGAGCACACACAGATATGAGTTGGCATGGAGATACCACACCAAAAAATGTGTGGCTTGTATTTTTTTTTGCTAAATACTGCTGTATTTATCCAAAACTGACAGCCAGGCCAAAAAGAAGAAAACAGCCGTAAACTGGCCAGACTTCGAGCACGCACAGATATGAACTGACACGGAGATACCACACAAAAAAATGTGTGGCATGTATGTTTTGGGGGGGCTAAATACTGCTGTAGTTAACCAAAACTGAAAGCCAGGCAAAAAAAAAACAGCTGTAAACTGGCCAAACTTTGAGCATGCACAGTTATGAGCTGACACAGAGATACCACGCCAATAAATGTGTGGCCTGTATTTTTTTTTGGGGGGGCTAAATACTGGGGAGAGCTAAATACTGCTGAATTTAACCAAAACTGACAGCCAGTCCAAAAAAGAAAACAGCCATAAACTGGCTAAACTTTGAGCACACACAGATATGAGCTGGCACAGAGATACCACACCAAAAAATGTGTGGCCTGTATTTTTTGGGGGCTAAATACTGCTGTATTTAATGAAAATTGACAGCCAGGCCAAAAAAAGACCAGCCGTAAACTGACCAAACTTTAAGCACGCACAGATATGAGCTGACACGGAGATACCATGCCAAAAAATGTGTGGCTGGTTTTTTTTGGGGGGTGGATAAATACTGCTGAATTTAACCAAAACTGACAGCCAGTCCAAAAAAAGAAAACAAACGTAAACTGGCCAAACTTTGAGCACACACAGATATGAGCTCGCATGGAGATACCACATCAAAAATGTGTGGCCTATATTTTTTTGGGCTAAATACTGCTGTATTTAACCAGAAAAGAGAGGCCGTACTGGGCCGCAGGCCTTAAAAGGGAGGCCGACATGACAGGGTTGAGTGGGAATATAGTGAGCTGGAGTTAGGGATTAGGATGGTACTACGGAGTTAATGTATTTGGATAAGGTGGGGGCTAGTGCTGGGATGAGGGGGAGGTGGGGTCAGAACTGGAGTAGGAGCTATCATTCTAAAGACAGTGACCATCTTAGTGTGGCAACCATTTTAGGTTCCCCCACATAGTGACAAGAAGCTCCCACCCACCCTCCCTTAATTAGTTTTTGGTTAGGTAATCGCTTTGGGGTTAATCTTGTGTTAATAGGTTTCTTTTTCTTGTATGGATATGGGCGGTGTTTAGGGGTTGGGGTTATAATTTGTTTTGTAAGTCTGTATAATTACTTGTCACGGCAGTGTGGCATGGGGGGGGTCCTCGAAGTTGGTGGTGCTGGTAAATAGTGGTTCAGGGGGGATCTCAAGAGGTCCTGGACTCCCCCCTGGGTGGATTCAAGTGGACGGGTAATTGAATTATCCTGCAGAAGGGATTAAAGTGGACCCGTGCTTAATGGTAATGGAAACTGGCCAGGTGGGTTGATATGTGTCTCTGAGCTGGTGCTTAACGGCTAGAGGCAAGACTCGACCTGGGGACCAAGTTGGGAATATCAAACCTGAGTTTTATGGTTTTGGTAATTGAATTATCCCGCGGAAGGGATTAAAGTGGACCCGTGCTTAATGGTAATGGAAACTGGCCAGGTGGGTTGATATGTGTCTCTGAGCTGGTGCTTAACGGCTAGAGGCAAGACTCGACCTGGGGACCAAGTTGGGAATATCAAACCTGAGTTTTATGGTTTTGGTAATTGAATTATCCCGCGGAAGGGATTAAAGTGGACCCGTGCTTAATGGTAATGGAAACTGGCCAGGTGGGTTGATATGTGTCTCTGAGCTGGTGCTTAACGGCTAGAGGCAAGACTCGACCTGGGGACCAAGTTGGGAATATCAAACCTGAGTTTTATGGTTTTGGTAATTGAATTATCCCGCGGAAGGGATTAAAGTGGACCCGTGCTTAATGGTAATGGAAACTGGCCAGGTGGGTTGATATGTGTCTCTGAGCTGGTGCTTAACGGCTAGAGGCAAGACTCGACCTGGGGACCAAGTTGGGAATATCAAACCTGAGTTTTATGGTTTTGGTAATTGAATTATCCCGCGGAAGGGATTAAAGTGGACCCGTGCTTAATGGTAATGGAAACTGGCCAGGTGGGTTGATATGTGTCTCTGAGCTGGTGCTTAACGGCTAGAGGCAAGACTCGACCTGGGGACCAAGTTGGGAATATCAAATCTGAGTTTTATGGTTTGGAGCTTCGAGGACCACCCCTTCTGGGACGTTGTGTTTAAAATGTTATGTTATATGTTTAATAAAAGGCTGCTGTGGCCAATTTATCCAAATACCTTTGGAGTGTTTATTTTGTTGGGGTATGAATCGATGGGGTTGGGTGGCCAATAAGAGTTTTAAATAACTAGGTATGGAAACTCACATGAATCACGAATACCCATTTGTCATGACAGTCAGGCCAAAAAGAGAAAAAATCCGTAAACTGATCAAACTTTGAGCACACACAGATATGAGTTGGCATGGAGATACCACACCAAAAAATGTGTGGCTTGTATTTTTTTTTGCTAAATACTGCTGTATTTATCCAAAACTGACAGCCAGGCCAAAAAGAAGAAAACAGCCGTAAACTGGCCAGACTTCGAGCACGCACAGATATGAACTGACACGGAGATACCACACAAAAAAATGTGTGGCATGTATGTTTTGGGGGGGCTAAATACTGCTGTAGTTAACCAAAACTGAAAGCCAGGCAAAAAAAAAACAGCTGTAAACTGGCCAAACTTTGAGCATGCACAGTTATGAGCTGACACAGAGATACCACGCCAATAAATGTGTGGCCTGTATTTTTTTTGGGGGGGGCTAAATACTGGGGAGAGCTAAATACTGCTGAATTTAACCAAAACTGACAGCCAGTCCAAAAAAGAAAACAGCCATAAACTGGCTAAACTTTGAGCACACACAGATATGAGGTGCACGGAGATAACACACCAAAAATGTGTGGTCTGTATTTTTTGGGGGCTAAATACTGCTGTATTTAACCAGAACTGACAACCAGGCCAAAAAGAGAAAAAATCCGTAAACTGACCAAACTTTGAGCACACACAGATATGAGGTGCACGGAGATAACACACCAAAAATATGTGGCCTGTATTTTTTGGGGGGCTAAATACTGCTGTATTTAACCAGAACTGACAGCCAGGCCAAAAAGAGAAAAAAGTCATAAACTGGCCAAACTTTTAGCACTCACAGATATGAGCTGCACGAAGATACCACACCAAAAAATATGTGGCCTGAATTTTTTGGGCTAAATACTGCTGTATTTAACAGAAACTGACAGCCAGGCCAAAAAAAGAAAAACAGCCGTAAACTGGCCAAACATTGCGCACGCACAGACATGAGGTGGCACAGAGATGCCACACCAAAAAATGTGTGGCCTGTATTTTTTTGGAGGGGGGCTAAATACTGCTCTATTTAACCAAAACTGACAGCCAGGCCAAAAGAAGAAGAAAGCCGTAAACTGGCCAAACTTTGAGCACACACAGATATGAGCTGCACGGAGATACCACACCAAAAATGTGTGACCTGTATTTTTTTGGGGGGGCTAAATAATGCTGTATTTAACCAAAACTGACAGCCAGGCCATAAAAAACCCAGCCATAAACTGACCAAACTTTGACTACGCAGAGATATGAGCTGGCACGGAGATACCACACCAAAAAATGTGTGGCCTATACTTTTTGGGGGGCTACATACTGCTGAATTTAACCAAAACTGACAGCCAGGCCAAAAAAAGAAAACAGTCGTAAACTGGCTAAACTTTGAGCACGCACAGATATGAGCTGCCACGGAGATACCACACCAAAAAATGTGTGGCCTGTATTTTTTGGGGGGGGGCTAAATACTGCTGTATTTCACCAAAAGTGATAGCCAGGCCAAAAAAAGAAAGCAGCCATAAACTGGCCAAACTTTGAGCACGCACAGATATGAGCTGGCATGGAGATACCACGCCAAAAAATGTGTGGCCTGTATTTTTTTTTTATAAATATTGCTGTATTTAACCAAAACTGTCAGCCAGGCCAAAAAGAGGAAAAAAGCCGTAGACTGGCCAAACTTCGAGCACGCACAGATACGAGCTGCCACGGAGATACCATACCAAAAAATGTGTGCCCTGTATTTTTTGGGGGGGGCTAAATACTGCTGAATTTAACCAAAACTGATAGCCAGGCCAAAAAAAGAAAACAGACGTAAACTGGCCAAACTTTGAGCACACACAGATATGAGCTGGCACAGAGATACCACACCAAAAAATGTGTGGCCTGTATTTTTTGGGTCTAAATACTGCTGTATTTAATGAAAATTGACAGCCAGGCCAAAAAAGACCAGCCGTAAACTGGCCAAACTTTAAGCACGCACAGATATGAGCTGACACGGAGGTACCATGCCAAAAAATGTGTGGCCGGTTTTTTTTGGGGGGTGGATAAATACTGCTGAATTTAACCAAAACTGACAGCCAGTCCAAAAAAAGAAAACAAACGTAAACTGGCCAAACTTTGAGCACACACAGATATGAGCTCGCATGGAGATACCACATCAAAAATGTGTGGCCTATATTTTTTTGGGCTAAATACTGCTGTATTTAACCAGAAAAGAGAGGCCGTACTGGGCCGCAGGCCTTAAAAGGGAGGCCGACATGACAGGGTTGAGTGGGAATATAGTGAGCTGGAGTTAGGGATTAGGATGGTACTACGGAGTTAATGTATTTGGATAAGGTGGGGGCTAGTGCTGGGATGAGGGGGAGGCGGGGTCAGAGCTGGAGTAGGAGCTATCATTCTAAAGACAGTGACCATCTTAGTGTGGCAACCATTTTAGGTTCCCCCACATAGTGACAAGAAGCTCCCACCCACCCTCCCTTAATTAGTTTTTGACTAGGTAATCGCTTTGGGGTTAATCTTGTGTTAATAGGTTTCTTTTTCTTGTATGGATATGGGAGGTGTTTAGCGGTTGGGGTTATAATTTGTTTTGTAAGTCTGTATAATTACTTGTCACGGCAGTGTGGCGTGGGGGGGGTCCTCGAAGTTGGTGGTGCTGGTAAATAGCGGTTCAGGGGGGGATCGCAAGAGGTCCTGGACTCCCCCCTGGGTGGATTCAAGTGGACGGGTAATTGAATTATCCAGCGGAAGGGATTAAAGTGGACCCGTGCTTAATGGTAATGGAAACTGGCCAGGTGGGTTGATATGTGTCTCTGAGCTGGTGCTTAACGGCTAGAGGCAAGACTCGACCTGGGGACCAAGTTGGGAATATCAAACCTGAGTTTTATGGTTTTGGTAATTGAATTATCCCGCGGAAGGGATTAAAGTGGACCCGTGCTTAATGGTAATGGAAACTGGCCAGGTGGGTTGATATGTGTCTCTGAGCTGGTGCTTAACGGCTAGAGGCAAGGCTCGACCTGGGGACCAAGTTGGGAATATCAAATCTGAGTTTTATGGTTTGGGGCTTCGAGGACCACCCCTTCTGGGACGTTGTGTTTAAAATGTTATGTTATATGTTTAATAAAAGGCTGCTGTGGCCAATTTATCCAAATACCTCTGGAGTGTTTATTTTGTTGGGGTATGAATCGATGGGGTTGGGTGGCCAATAAGAGTTTTAAATAACTAGGTATGGAAACTCACATGAATCACGAATACCCATTTGTCATGACAGTCAGGCCAAAAAGAGAAAAAATCCGTAAACTGATCAAACTTTGAGCACACACAGATATGAGTTGGCATGGAGATACCACACCAAAAAATGTGTGGCTTGTATTTTTTTTTGCTAAATACTGCTGTATTTATCCAAAACTGACAGCCAGGCCAAAAAGAAGAAAACAGCCGTACACTGGCCAGACTTCGAGCACGCACAGATATGAACTGACACGGAGATACCACACAAAAAAATGTGTGGCATGTATGTTTTGGGGGGGCTAAATACTGCTGTAGTTAACCAAAACTGAAAGCCAGGCAAAAAAAAAACAGCTGTAAACTGGCCAAACTTTGAGCATGCACAGTTATGAGCTGACACAGAGATACCACGCCAATAAATGTGTGGCCTGTATATTTTTGGGGGGGCTAAATACTGGGGGGGACTAAATACTGCTGAATTTAACCAAAACTGACAGCCAGTCCAAAAAAGAAAACAGCCATAAACTGGCTAAACTTTGAGCACACACAGATATGAGCTGGCACAGAGATACCACACCAAAAAATGTGTGGCCTGTATTTTTTGGGGGCTAAATACTGCTGTATTTAATGAAAATTGACAGCCAGGCCAAAAAAAGACCAGCCGTAAACTGACCAAACTTTAAGCACGCACAGATATGAGCTGACACGGAGATACCATGCCAAAAAATGTGTGGCTGGTTTTTTTTGGGGGGTGGATAAATACTGCTGAATTTAACCAAAACTGACAGCCAGTCCAAAAAAAGAAAACAAACGTAAACTGGCCAAACTTTGAGCACACACAGATATGAGCTCGCATGGAGATACCACATCAAAAATGTGTGGCCTATATTTTTTTGGGCTAAATACTGCTGTATTTAACCAGAAAAGAGAGGCCGTACTGGGCCGCAGGCCTTAAAAGGGAGGCCGACATGACAGGGTTGAGTGGGAATATAGTGAGCTGGAGTTAGGGATTAGGATGGTACTACGGAGTTAATGTATTTGGATAAGGTGGGGGCTAGTGCTGGGATGAGGGGGAGGTGGGGTCAGAACTGGAGTAGGAGCTATCATTCTAAAGACAGTGACCATCTTAGTGTGGCAACCATTTTAGGTTCCCCCACATAGTGACAAGAAGCTCCCACCCACCCTCCCTTAATTAGTTTTTGGTTAGGTAATCGCTTTGGGGTTAATCTTGTGTTAATAGGTTTCTTTTTCTTGTATGGATATGGGCGGTGTTTAGGGGTTGGGGTTATAATTTGTTTTGTAAGTCTGTATAATTACTTGTCACGGCAGTGTGGCATGGGGGGGGTCCTCGAAGTTGGTGGTGCTGGTAAATAGTGGTTCAGGGGGGATCTCAAGAGGTCCTGGACTCCCCCCTGGGTGGATTCAAGTGGACGGGTAATTGAATTATCCTGCAGAAGGGATTAAAGTGGACCCGTGCTTAATGGTAATGGAAACTGGCCAGGTGGGTTGATATGTGTCTCTGAGCTGGTGCTTAACGGCTAGAGGCAAGACTCGACCTGGGGACCAAGTTGGGAATATCAAACCTGAGTTTTATGGTTTTGGTAATTGAATTATCCCGCGGAAGGGATTAAAGTGGACCCGTGCTTAATGGTAATGGAAACTGGCCAGGTGGGTTGATATGTGTCTCTGAGCTGGTGCTTAACGGCTAGAGGCAAGACTCGACCTGGGGACCAAGTTGGGAATATCAAACCTGAGTTTTATGGTTTTGGTAATTGAATTATCCCGCGGAAGGGATTAAAGTGGACCCGTGCTTAATGGTAATGGAAACTGGCCAGGTGGGTTGATATGTGTCTCTGAGCTGGTGCTTAACGGCTAGAGGCAAGACTCGACCTGGGGACCAAGTTGGGAATATCAAACCTGAGTTTTATGGTTTTGGTAATTGAATTATCCCGCGGAAGGGATTAAAGTGGACCCGTGCTTAATGGTAATGGAAACTGGCCAGGTGGGTTGATATGTGTCTCTGAGCTGGTGCTTAACGGCTAGAGGCAAGACTCGACCTGGGGACCAAGTTGGGAATATCAAACCTGAGTTTTATGGTTTTGGTAATTGAATTATCCCGCGGAAGGGATTAAAGTGGACCCGTGCTTAATGGTAATGGAAACTGGCCAGGTGGGTTGATATGTGTCTCTGAGCTGGTGCTTAACGGCTAGAGGCAAGACTCGACCTGGGGACCAAGTTGGGAATATCAAATCTGAGTTTTATGGTTTGGAGCTTCGAGGACCACCCCTTCTGGGACGTTGTGTTTAAAATGTTATGTTATATGTTTAATAAAAGGCTGCTGTGGCCAATTTATCCAAATACCTTTGGAGTGTTTATTTTGTTGGGGTATGAATCGATGGGGTTGGGTGGCCAATAAGAGTTTTAAATAACTAGGTATGGAAACTCACATGAATCACGAATACCCATTTGTCATGACAGTCAGGCCAAAAAGAGAAAAAATCCGTAAACTGATCAAACTTTGAGCACACACAGATATGAGTTGGCATGGAGATACCACACCAAAAAATGTGTGGCTTGTATTTTTTTTTGCTAAATACTGCTGTATTTATCCAAAACTGACAGCCAGGCCAAAAAGAAGAAAACAGCCGTAAACTGGCCAGACTTCGAGCACGCACAGATATGAACTGACACGGAGATACCACACAAAAAAATGTGTGGCATGTATGTTTTGGGGGGGCTAAATACTGCTGTAGTTAACCAAAACTGAAAGCCAGGCAAAAAAAAAACAGCTGTAAACTGGCCAAACTTTGAGCATGCACAGTTATGAGCTGACACAGAGATACCACGCCAATAAATGTGTGGCCTGTATTTTTTTTGGGGGGGGCTAAATACTGGGGAGAGCTAAATACTGCTGAATTTAACCAAAACTGACAGCCAGTCCAAAAAAGAAAACAGCCATAAACTGGCTAAACTTTGAGCACACACAGATATGAGGTGCACGGAGATAACACACCAAAAATGTGTGGTCTGTATTTTTTGGGGGCTAAATACTGCTGTATTTAACCAGAACTGACAACCAGGCCAAAAAGAGAAAAAATCCGTAAACTGACCAAACTTTGAGCACACACAGATATGAGGTGCACGGAGATAACACACCAAAAATATGTGGCCTGTATTTTTTGGGGGGCTAAATACTGCTGTATTTAACCAGAACTGACAGCCAGGCCAAAAAGAGAAAAAAGTCATAAACTGGCCAAACTTTTAGCACTCACAGATATGAGCTGCACGAAGATACCACACCAAAAAATATGTGGCCTGAATTTTTTGGGCTAAATACTGCTGTATTTAACAGAAACTGACAGCCAGGCCAAAAAAAGAAAAACAGCCGTAAACTGGCCAAACATTGCGCACGCACAGACATGAGGTGGCACAGAGATGCCACACCAAAAAATGTGTGGCCTGTATTTTTTTGGAGGGGGGCTAAATACTGCTCTATTTAACCAAAACTGACAGCCAGGCCAAAAGAAGAAGAAAGCCGTAAACTGGCCAAACTTTGAGCACACACAGATATGAGCTGCACGGAGATACCACACCAAAAATGTGTGACCTGTATTTTTTTGGGGGGGCTAAATAATGCTGTATTTAACCAAAACTGACAGCCAGGCCATAAAAAACCCAGCCATAAACTGACCAAACTTTGACTACGCAGAGATATGAGCTGGCACGGAGATACCACACCAAAAAATGTGTGGCCTATACTTTTTGGGGGGCTACATACTGCTGAATTTAACCAAAACTGACAGCCAGGCCAAAAAAAGAAAACAGTCGTAAACTGGCTAAACTTTGAGCACGCACAGATATGAGCTGCCACGGAGATACCACACCAAAAAATGTGTGGCCTGTATTTTTTGGGGGGGGGCTAAATACTGCTGTATTTCACCAAAAGTGATAGCCAGGCCAAAAAAAGAAAGCAGCCATAAACTGGCCAAACTTTGAGCACGCACAGATATGAGCTGGCATGGAGATACCACGCCAAAAAATGTGTGGCCTGTATTTTTTTTTTATAAATATTGCTGTATTTAACCAAAACTGTCAGCCAGGCCAAAAAGAGGAAAAAAGCCGTAGACTGGCCAAACTTCGAGCACGCACAGATACGAGCTGCCACGGAGATACCATACCAAAAAATGTGTGCCCTGTATTTTTTGGGGGGGGCTAAATACTGCTGAATTTAACCAAAACTGATAGCCAGGCCAAAAAAAGAAAACAGACGTAAACTGGCCAAACTTTGAGCACACACAGATATGAGCTGGCACAGAGATACCACACCAAAAAATGTGTGGCCTGTATTTTTTGGGTCTAAATACTGCTGTATTTAATGAAAATTGACAGCCAGGCCAAAAAAGACCAGCCGTAAACTGGCCAAACTTTAAGCACGCACAGATATGAGCTGACACGGAGGTACCATGCCAAAAAATGTGTGGCCGGTTTTTTTTGGGGGGTGGATAAATACTGCTGAATTTAACCAAAACTGACAGCCAGTCCAAAAAAAGAAAACAAACGTAAACTGGCCAAACTTTGAGCACACACAGATATGAGCTCGCATGGAGATACCACATCAAAAATGTGTGGCCTATATTTTTTTGGGCTAAATACTGCTGTATTTAACCAGAAAAGAGAGGCCGTACTGGGCCGCAGGCCTTAAAAGGGAGGCCGACATGACAGGGTTGAGTGGGAATATAGTGAGCTGGAGTTAGGGATTAGGATGGTACTACGGAGTTAATGTATTTGGATAAGGTGGGGGCTAGTGCTGGGATGAGGGGGAGGCGGGGTCAGAGCTGGAGTAGGAGCTATCATTCTAAAGACAGTGACCATCTTAGTGTGGCAACCATTTTAGGTTCCCCCACATAGTGACAAGAAGCTCCCACCCACCCTCCCTTAATTAGTTTTTGACTAGGTAATCGCTTTGGGGTTAATCTTGTGTTAATAGGTTTCTTTTTCTTGTATGGATATGGGAGGTGTTTAGCGGTTGGGGTTATAATTTGTTTTGTAAGTCTGTATAATTACTTGTCACGGCAGTGTGGCGTGGGGGGGGTCCTCGAAGTTGGTGGTGCTGGTAAATAGCGGTTCAGGGGGGGATCGCAAGAGGTCCTGGACTCCCCCCTGGGTGGATTCAAGTGGACGGGTAATTGAATTATCCAGCGGAAGGGATTAAAGTGGACCCGTGCTTAATGGTAATGGAAACTGGCCAGGTGGGTTGATATGTGTCTCTGAGCTGGTGCTTAACGGCTAGAGGCAAGACTCGACCTGGGGACCAAGTTGGGAATATCAAACCTGAGTTTTATGGTTTTGGTAATTGAATTATCCCGCGGAAGGGATTAAAGTGGACCCGTGCTTAATGGTAATGGAAACTGGCCAGGTGGGTTGATATGTGTCTCTGAGCTGGTGCTTAACGGCTAGAGGCAAGGCTCGACCTGGGGACCAAGTTGGGAATATCAAATCTGAGTTTTATGGTTTGGGGCTTCGAGGACCACCCCTTCTGGGACGTTGTGTTTAAAATGTTATGTTATATGTTTAATAAAAGGCTGCTGTGGCCAATTTATCCAAATACCTCTGGAGTGTTTATTTTGTTGGGGTATGAATCGATGGGGTTGGGTGGCCAATAAGAGTTTTAAATAACTAGGTATGGAAACTCACATGAATCACGAATACCCATTTGTCATGACAGTCAGGCCAAAAAGAGAAAAAATCCGTAAACTGATCAAACTTTGAGCACACACAGATATGAGTTGGCATGGAGATACCACACCAAAAAATGTGTGGCTTGTATTTTTTTTTGCTAAATACTGCTGTATTTATCCAAAACTGACAGCCAGGCCAAAAAGAAGAAAACAGCCGTACACTGGCCAGACTTCGAGCACGCACAGATATGAACTGACACGGAGATACCACACAAAAAAATGTGTGGCATGTATGTTTTGGGGGGGCTAAATACTGCTGTAGTTAACCAAAACTGAAAGCCAGGCAAAAAAAAAACAGCTGTAAACTGGCCAAACTTTGAGCATGCACAGTTATGAGCTGACACAGAGATACCACGCCAATAAATGTGTGGCCTGTATATTTTTGGGGGGGCTAAATACTGGGGGGGACTAAATACTGCTGAATTTAACCAAAACTGACAGCCAGTCCAAAAAAGAAAACAGCCATAAACTGGCTAAACTTTGAGCACACACAGATATGAGGTGCACGGAGATAACACACCAAAAATGTGTGGCCTGTATTTTTTGGGGGGCTAAATACTGCTGTATTTAACCAAAACTGACAACCAGGCCAAAAAGAGAAAAATCCGTAAACTGACCAAACTTTGTGCACACACAGATATGATTTGGCACGGAGATATCACACCAAAAAATGTGTGGCCTGTATTTTGTTTTTGCTAAACACCGCTGTATTTAACCAGAACTGACAGCCAGGCCAAAACGTCATAAACTGGCCAAACCTTTAGCACTCACAGATAAGAGCTGCACGAAGATACCACACCAAAAAATGTGTGGCCTGAATTTTTTGGGCTAAATACTGCTGTATTTAACAGAAACTGACAGCCAGGCCAAAAAAGAAAAACAGCCGTAAACTGGCCAAACATTGCGCACGCACAGACATGAGGTGGCACAGAGATGCCACACCAAAAAATGTGTGGCCTGTATTTTTTTGGAGGGGGGCTAAATACTGCTCTATTTAACCAAAACTGACAGCCAGGCCAAAAGAAGAAAAAAGCCGTAAACTGGCCAAACTTTGAGCACACACAGATATGAGCTGCACGGAGATATCACACCAAAAATGTGTGACCTGTATATTTTTGGGGGGGCTAAATAATGCTGTATTTAACCAAAACTGACAGCCAGGCCATAAAAAACCCATCCATAAACTGACCAAACTTTGACCACGCAGAGATATGAGCTGGCACGGAGATACCACACCAAAAAATGTGTGGCCTATAATTTTTGGGGGGCTACATACTGCTGAATTTAACCAAAACTGACAGCCAGGCCAAAAAAAGAAAACAGTCGTAAACTGGCTAAACTTTGAGCACGCACAGATATGAGCTGCCACGGAGATACCACACCAAAAAATGTGTGGCCTGTATTTTTTTGGGGGGGCTAAATACTGCTGTATTTCACCAAAAGTGATAGCCAGGCCAAAAAAAGAAAGCAGCCATAAACTGGCCAAACTTTGAGCACGCACAGATACGAGCTGCCACGGAGATACCACACCAAAAAATATGTGCCCTGTATTTTTTTGGGGGGGCTAAATACTGCTGAATTTAACCAAAACTGATAGCCAGGCCAAAAAAAGAAAACAAACGTAAACTGGCCAAACTTTGAGCACACACAGATATGAGCTCGCATGGAGATACCACATCAAAAATGTGTGGCCTATATTTTTTTGGGCTAAATACTGCTGTATTTAACCAGAAAAGAGAGGCCGTACTGGGCCGCAGGCCTTAAAAGGGAGGCCGACATGACAGGGTTGAGTGGGAATATAGTGAGCTGGAGTTAGGGATTAGGATGGTACTACGGAGTTAATGTATTTGGATAAGGTGGGGGCTAGTGCTGGGATGAGGGGGAGGTAGGGTCATAGCTGGAGTAGGAGCTATCATTCTAAAGACAGTGACCATCTTAGTGTGGCAACCATTTTAGGTTCCCCCACATAGTGACAAGAAGCTCCAACCCACCCTCCCTTAATTAGTTTTTGGTTAGGTAATCGCTTTGGGGTTAATCTTGTGTTAATAGGTTTCTTTTTCTTGCTTGGATATGGGCGGTGTTTAGGGGTTGGGGTTATAATTTGTTTTGTAAGTCTGTATAATTACTTGTCACGGCAGTGTGGCGTGGGGGGGTCCTCGAAGTTGGTGGTGCTGGTAAATAGCGGTTCAGGGGGGGATCTCAAGAGGTCCTGGACTCCCCCCTGGGTGGATTCAAGTGGACGGGTAATTGAATTATCCTGCGGAAGGGATTAAAGTGGAGCCGTGCTTAATGGTAATGGAAACTGGCCAGGTGGGTTGATATTCCTTTACTCCGTACATCCGATCACTCAGTCGCTCTTGTCACCTGCATCTTAAAAACATCTCCAGAATCCGACCTTTTCTCACCTTTGAAACTGCTAAGACTCTTACTGTCGCTCTTATTCATTCTCGTCTGGACTACTGCAACTCTCTTCTGATCGGTCTCCCTCTTACCAAACTTTCTCCTCTCCAATCCATCTTGAATGCGGCAGCCAGGGTCATATTTCTGTCCAGCCGCTTCACCGATGCCTCCATCTTGTGCCAGTCATTACACTGGCTACCTATTCGCTACAGGGTCCAGTATAAACTCATCTCTCTCACCCACAAAGCTCTCCACTGTTCTGCACCGCCTTATATCTCCTCTCTCATCTCTGTCTATCGCCCTACACGTGCCCTCCGTTCTACAAATGACCTAAGACTAACATCCCCCGTAATCCGAACCTCGCACCTCCGTCTCCAAGACTTCTCTCGTGCTGCTCCAGCTCTCTGGAATGCACTTCCCCAGACGATCAGACTGATACCTAGCCCTGACCTATTCAAGCGCGCTTTGAAAACCCATCTCTTCAAAGAAGCCTATCACATCAACTACTCAGCAAGCTAACTTTGCCCTGTTCCCTCCTTCCAAATATTATTCTGAATCTGCACCCTACTATTCATCTGTCTCCACACCCTTCATGCACATGATAACTGCACTTGATACTTGTCTATTGCGCTTAAACACACGGGCTGATGACCGGATCATGCAGCTTTATATGAAAATCCCTATTATAATTGCCAGACCTGAATTAACAAGCATTTCTCACCTACTGTGTCCCCCCATTTCCTTGTAGATTGTAAGCTTGCGAGCAGGGACCTCACTCCTAATGTCATTGTTTGAATTGTCTTAACTTGTATTGAATTTATTGTCTGTACATGTCCCCGCTTAATTGTAAAGTGCTGCGGAATATGTTGGCGCTATATAAATAAAAATTATTATTATTATTATATGTGTCTCTAAGCTGGTGCTTAACGGCTAGAGGCAAGACTCGACCTGGGGACCAAGTTGGGAATATCAAACCTGAGTTTTATGGTTTTGGTAATTGAATTATCCCGCGGAAGGGATTAAAGTGGACCCGTGCTTAATGGTAATGGAAACTGGCCAGGTGGGTTGATATGTGTCTCTGAGCTGGTGCTTAACGGCTAGAGGCAAGACTCGACCTGGGGACCAAGTTGGGAATATCAAATCTGAGTTTTATGGTTTGGGGCTTCGAGGACCACCCCTTCTGGGACGTTGTGTTTAAAATGTTATGTTATATGTTTAATAAAAGGCTGCTGTGGCCAATTTATCCAAATACCTCTGGAGTGTTTATTTTGTTGGGGTATGAATCGATGGGGTTGGGTGGCCAATAAGAGTTTTAAATAACTAGGTATGGAAACTCACATGAATCACGAATACCCATTTGTCATGACAGTCAGGCCAAAAAGAGAAAAAATCCGTAAACTGATCAAACTTTGAGCACACACAGATATGAGTTGGCATGGAGATACCACACCAAAAAATGTGTGGCTTGTATTTTTTTTTGCTAAATACTGCTGTATTTATCCAAAACTGACAGCCAGGCCAAAAAGAAGAAAACAGCCGTAAACTGGCCAGACTTCGAGCACGCACAGATATGAACTGACACGGAGATACCACACAAAAAAATGTGTGGCATGTATGTTTTGGGGGGGCTAAATACTGCTGTAGTTAACCAAAACTGAAAGCTAGGCAAAAAAAAAAACAGCTGTAAACTGGCCAAACTTTGAGCATGCACAGTTATGAGCTGACACAGAGATACCACGCCAATAAATGTGTGGCCTGTATTTTTTTTTGGGGGGGCTAAATACTGGGGGGGCTAAATACTGCTGAATTTAACCAAAACTGACAGCCAGTCCAAAAAAGAAAACAGCCATAAACTGGCTAAACTTTGAGCACACACAGATATGAGGTGCACGGAGATAACACACCAAAAATGTGTGGCCTGTATTTTTTGGGGGGCTAAATACTGCTGTATTTAACTAGAACTGACAACCAGGCCAAAAAGAGAAAAATCCGTAAACTGACCAAACTTTGTGCACACACAGATATGATTTGGCACGGAGATATCACACCAAAAAATGTGTGGCTTGTATTTTGTTTTTGCTAAACACCGCTGTATTTAACCAGAACTGACAGCCAGGCCAAAAAGTCATAAACTGGCCAAACTTTTAGCACTCACAGATATGAGCTGCATGAAGATACCACACCAAAAAATGTGTGGCCTGAATTTTTTGGGCTAAATACTGCTGTATTTAACAGAAACTGACAGCCAGGCCAAAAAAGAAAACAGCCGTAAACTGGCTAAACTTTGAGCACGCACAGATATGAGCTGGCATGGAGATACCACTCCAAAAAACATGTGGCCTGTATTTTTTTGGAGGGGGGCTAAATACTGCTCTATTTAACCAAAACTGACAGCCAGGCCAAAAGAAGAAAAAAGCCGTAAACTGGCCAAACTTTGAGCACACACAGATATGAGCTGCACGGAGATACCACACCAAAAATGTGTGACCTGTATTTTTTTGGGGGGGCTAAATAATGCTGTATTTAACCAAAACTGACAGCCAGGCCATAAAAAACCCAGCCATAAACTGACCAAACTTTGACCACGCAGAGATATGAGCTGGCACGGAGATACCACACCAAAAAATGTGTGGCCTATACTTTTTGGGGGGCTACATACTGCTGAATATAACCAAAACTGACAGCCAGTCCAAAAAAAGAAAACAGCCGTAAACTGGCTAAACTTTGAGCACGCACAGATATGAGCTGGCATGGAGATACCACTCCAAAAAACATGTGGCCTGTATTTTCTGTTGCATGAGCAGCCTGCGTAACAGTACACTCATATTTATTGTAAAAGTCCCCTCGGCTTCTGTCACTCCAGCCCCGTATCCACGAGCTCCACAAACCATTCCAGAGACAAGGTTCTTTTCCAGCAGTTCAACTTTACTTAGCAGTAGGGTATCCATCACAAATGCAGCACAGTGTAAACAGAGTGATGATTCTTAGGCTTTTCCTGTCTTCCCGGCTACCTCTGTTCTCCCTGGCAATCTTTGCCTTGCTTCTGGCAATCCCTGCCTTGTTTCTGGCAATCTTTTCCTTGCTGGACAATCTCTGTCCTGTTCCAGCAATCACTGCTCTTCTCAGACAATTCCTGTCCATTTCCAGCAATCACTGCTCTTCCTGGACAATCCCAGTCCTGTCCATGCCTTTAGGCCCAACAACTTTCTTCCATTCCTCTGGTCCAGCTTTGAGTTATAGGGTAACGGGCTCACCATCTCACCTGCCCCCTAGTCCCTGACGTAAGCTTCAGATCCTTAAGCTGGTGACCACCTGCACGACACTCAGCCTCGGGCCCCTTCTTGCCAAAGCAACCTTATCCCCACGGCTGTCAGACTGTCCTTCCTCACTGCTGCACCTGCACTGCACTCCTTACCCTGGGCAAGGTTGTCTGGCTCTGCATACTAACCAGGAAGTGTCTACACTATATCCTATTGCTCTGCACTACACTACACTGTAAACTCCTCCCCCTCTGGAAAATCCCTATGCTGACTAAACCTAAGCTAATACTCCAATTCCCTATCTCTAGTATGCCCCCTCTATTCTAATCCCACTATTATCCTTTACTACCTTCTATTCTATCCCCAACAGTAGATATTAAGTACATACACAATGCAGCAACATTACAGGAACACATTATCATTGGTAAATGGCAAGGTGCCACATGTAATCCATGTGAACAGTGTCCAAAGAGGGAGAGACATGTGACGGCCTCGGTCACCTCTGTACATGAACATGGTCTTATGAGAATCTGGTTGAGAATAGTCGACTGGAGGAACACAGTGGAATCGTGACAGCAGGTGTATTGCACACTGTGACGATTTGGCAGTCTGTAGTCACACAGAAAGACTGCAGACTTTTCCTCTGAGACCAGAGAACTTGATTCTTGTCTGTTCCTTGTAATGCACGATTGCACCACCAGATGGCGCTCAAAGCTTTTAATTATCATTTGTGATCTCATCATTTCCTTCTTGTAAATTAGTCGGACAATTCGCTCTGAATTGCGCCGAGCGTCGCTACTTGTAAATGTATAAATCACACAAAACAGAGACGCATTACATAATAGATTTGCACAAATTAATCTCATAATTAGAAAGTTATAAAGCAAATCTGTGGACGTGCAAAGGTTTAATGGGAAGCTTTGCAGAATTACTACTGGACATTATTAGATTGGTACTGCATGCCGGACACTTCCCTCCTGAAATACTCTCTGCTGCAGAGAACCCTGATGCTTCTACTATGTTACTCTTAGGCTGCTTTCACACATCCGGCTTTTTGAATCTGGCACGATGCGGCGAAAAGTGTGAAAACCGGATCCGGAATCGCCAAAAATGTACACCAGTGATGAATTTGACATGTGTGCGGGACCACTTGTAAGGAGATAGACCGGACCGTGGGTACCTGCTTGCCGGGTCTGGAACTAGAAAGGCTGCATCCCTTTTTCCCGGGGGAAGCCTGAGTGGGGCGAACCTTCACCTGCTGTCTGGGGACTGCCTGAGCAAAGGGGACTTTCCTGGGGACAGAGAAGGGCAGGGGGAGACAGAAAAGGGCATGCAGCAGCAGAGGAATAAAAGGAAATAGCGTCCGAAGTGGAGCAGTCTGGCGCTGGAGGGGAGCAGTACAGAGAGCAACACATAGAGCGGTGAGCAGCGTACTCTGCTTCCCCTACCAGAGAGTACCGGTGTGGTGACGGGCCATGTAGAAGGAGTCCCCGTTGCCTGCAGAGAGAGCTGTGCAGAGGAGAGCTGTGCCAGCAGAGCAGAACCGTACAGAGCCGTGAACATGGAGCAGAGCTGAGCCGGGTGTTGCAGCAGCAAGAGAGAGAAGTGCTCCATCCGGGGAGCACCAGCCCTGCAAAGACTAGCGACCGCTGTCTCCCGCTGTCAACCGCGGAGGCCAGAGAGAGAGACGGGCAGTGTGTGCCCGGTGACCGACATAAAGCCAGGAGCCAGACACTTCAGGATCGTGAGTACCGTGCGTGTGCCGCCTGAAAGGGACTGGTAGCGTTACCATAACCTACACCCTGACTGTGCTAGTAAATCTCGACCCCAGACTCTTGTGACTTCACTTGGCCTTCGTATAATTGCAGAGCCACTCTGGGCTCGTACAAGACTGTGGCCCTCACCATTGTTTAGCCACCACAGTAAATGGACTAGCGGCAGTGGAAGGTACTGAAGACCAACCACTGTTACCAGAAAATGGGGTATTGTTGTGTGCTGGACCCCATTATTAAGGACACCGCATCAGCCGTTGCCGGCGCCATTGAGTTCGCAGCAGGAGCTGCCGTTCAGGGACTTCCTTACTCCTGGTCTAACAAACTGCCAATATTTGAACCATTGTTCACCTCAAGTTATCCTTTGTCTTTATGTACTACTTGTCTCCCCTGTTTACCCCTTTACCTCCCTGCCTGGAGTATTCCCCTGTAAATAAACCTGTTAACTCTTGTGTGGCGCCCCTGAGGGTTCAGTCGCCACAGAGGTACTGCACCTCCTCCTGAGGTGTGGTGCCCCACCATTCAGGTAAGGTGGAGACACCTGACCACACTCCAACACCTGCATCCCACACAACACAGTAGTGTAGCAAAGCACTCTTTGGTGGCTCCCTGCTTGGAACACGAAGCATGCTGGGAGGTGGGTGGAGTTTAGTCTGCACTAAAAGAGCGGGAAGAGTTGAGGATTCAGTCAGTTGGTGGGTTAGTGAGTCTGACAGAGTCAGAGAAGGAGAGAAGATCCCCGGAGTGGGATGAATGAAGGAAGTGCTGCAGTCGACCTCAGTGACCTGGGTCCGCTGGCACAGGAGAGGAATATTGATAGAAAGCCTGACTCTCCATAGAAGGAAAGGATTAGTACAGAACGTGAGGAGAAGAAGAGAACTAAGGATTAGGGTTAGAGGAGAACCCTTCCCAAGACCTAAGTGCAAGGCCGGGGTCCGGTCCCCGAGGTTGTATGGATACTAATGGTCCTGCAGCAGACACCCGAGGAATAGAAGTTGTCACCACTTTATTCCCACACCAGACTTGGGGGCACAACAGAAACGTGAGTGAGCCGGGACTAGGTAGTAAGGAGTCCCCGAAGCAGGCTACAGCTGTCTGCCGTACAAGTAGAGTTTATAGGAACATCTGAAAGGAGGAACTCCAGTGTAACTCAGTACTGGGAGTACTTCACTAAAGGCGCTAAGAGGGAGACGTTCAGAAAAGGCACATATGTTGGCGGAGTGTTGGAAAGGAGTACTTCATCTTGCCTGGAAGTTGGCTGAGCTCCTGACCCTGAGGACATGGCACGGATGCGGGCTCTTGTGCCACAACAGACTGTGAGTAAAGCTTTGGAACTACATGCCCTGGTGTCCTCCTCTTATTCCTGCGCCACCCTGCCCGGCACTGCTGCCTCCCCTGCGCCCGACACTACACCATCTACATGTCACTTCACCTACACTGCCCTGGGACTACAGCCCTGCCTGTGGATGGCTATAACATCATTGCTGCACCACACCATCTGTCCCAGAGGATCTGTCTGCAGCGTCGGCTTAACATCTTCATTGCCGAACACCACAGGTGGCGTCACGACTCATTCATTCTAATCATCATAAGCACACTGAACTTTTCCCTCTTTTGCAATGGGCGCCCAGGGCCACGGTCCGGGTCCCAGCTGCCGTGACAACTCCCATTGAAGCTCATCGGGCCCGGTACCGAGTACCCCACAGCCCTGGGAGGGCGACCCACTTGCTCTGCCTGCATCCCGTCGCTGCATCCTGCGTTCCTGCTTGATATCTTACACACCCTTATACCACCCACGTCATGCCCACATTGGCATAGCTGGACTGGCCTGTAAATAATTTCTGGCTTAAGCACCTTAGTTAACTTCCCTTATGTGCTCATACCCTTAGTCTGCCTCCTCCTGTAATTTCAGAGCACCACTCTCTCCTGAAATACTCTGTTCTGCGAAGAATACTGCTCATGCAAAAAGTTAAAAACTCACTCTAGAAGAGGGGTGGAATAAAGAATGGAAAATCAGCTCTGTACAAATAAGTTATATATAAAGATGAGCCGAATGTCATTTCCTGAAATACTTTGTACTGCGGCAGAACCAGCTCTTACTATTTTTTCTTCACTCCCGGCTCTTGCAGTTCTTCTGTCAGCCACTAGGTGTCCTTATTTTCCCTATGTATAGACTATATAGCACCCAGTGCGCTGCGATCTTTACATTAGTTTATTCTGCGGCTTGTTACTTCATTCCCAGCTCATAAAGAAAAGAAATCTAAATAAATCCTGGCAATTTCATCGCTTTACAGCAGTTTTAGCTTTTTTTTCTGCCTCACAAATATTACGTGTTAATGTGGTAGTAAAGGGACGTCGTTAATAGGGCCGCAGTCTCGCTGCGTAATGTACAGGTGGGTGCCGCGTTACGACTATTTAAGCACGAACATCATTAAACACTGTGGTTACTCAGTTATAAACCCCACACATGCTGAAAGTAAATGAAAAATAAGACAAAATGGTGGTTGTCAGGCTGCTGCCAGCAGAACTGTGTTTATTTAACTCATTAAATGAAAATCATTTTTTTTTTAATAATAATAGGAATTGATTTTGGTTCCTTGTTTTTTAACTGTTGATTTTTTTTTCACCTGCAATACCATACATGACCAGATGGTGAGCCGTTAAGCAGGAACTTGCCTATGACTATGATTCTAGCCTCTAAAGTGCCACCTAGTGTTTAAAACAAGTAGCGCAGCAATGAGAATTCTCCCAGTTCAGCAAAAACGTAAATGGACTTGTATAAGACACGTATACATTTCAGATAGCAGAATCACACTTGTTATATCTGTTTCAGCAAGATCTGAAGAAATGAGAGCTTAGGTAAAGACCGGGACAGTTACTCATTGTAGAAAAAACTCATGGTGATATTATAGATAAACCATAATGTGTTAGTTAGAAGACACATCCATAATGTTACACTGGATTTATTAGGGGAAGCTTTATTTTTAACTATTTTCTGCATAAGAATATGATATCAGTAAATTAAAAATGGAGGCCAAATGCTACAGTAATATATTGCACGTGGCAGCATCTTCATCTACAGAACTAGCCCTAAGCTTTCTCTCTCTGCAGGCCAACTGATTGACATCAGGTGGAGATCCCCCTCACTCCCGTTTGCTATGCTCCCAATAGGAAGCTCTCCAGGTCCCCCCACACTTAGCCACTGATCTCTTTTATAGTTTTCTGAGTGCTTAGTTTGACGTTTTTGACAGCAGGTGGTTTTCTCCCAAGTGTTTTTCGTCACTTTTGGAGCATCTTTTTTTTTTTACTGAGATTTTATTCCCTCTGTTAAACAATGGGAAAACCATTAGCAGTTTTTGATGGAGAAACTATGGGAAAACATTCAAAAAAACACCAGGGCGTCTTTTTTAGTCTTCCCGTTGACGCATATTGTATAAGGTACAAAGCATCTTCTTCCAAGCGGAAATCACCTGAAAAATTGTCAGATCACTTCTTTTAGCTGCTTGTAATCTTTGGAAAGACGTTCAGAAGCCGGAACATATGCACAAAAAGTTGTTTTTACAAGTTGTGTTCAATCTTTTGAGTGTTTTCAAGAGACTTTAAGGACGAAACCCACCTGAAAAAGATGCCACGTGTACATACCTAAAGTCTGTATCCTCCGATACTCTGTGCCATGGAGAACTCTGCTGTATTGTAATGGATTCAAAGGATTGTAATGAATAAGAAAATGCTCACATGAGAATGGAGTAAAACTAAATTGATTTACTTAATAAGTGATAAGATTAAATAACAAACAGTATAAACAATAAATACATGTTTATCAAAACAAGCATTATATACATTCCATTATTAAGAAAAAAAAAAACACAAAAATTGAGCTTGGTTTGAGTTGGAACACATGCAGCATATAAATGCATTTTCACATGGCCAAAAAGCATACAAAACCTCCAAAAGACAAAATGAAAAAAACCCTGCTATAATTAAATAAGTAAAAAGCAAAAGTGCATTTAAATCATACAAAGTTCTTAGTAATACTGTATTTGATCAAACATAGCATAAAAGCCGTCCCACCATTAAGCCACCTGGGAGACACACCAAACATGTGGAAGAAGGTGCTCTGGTCAGATGAAGCCAAAATCGAACTTTTTGGCAACAATGCCAAATGATATGTTTGGCGTAAAGGCAACAAAGCTCATCACCCTGGACACACCATCCCCACTGTCAAACATGGTGGTAGCTGCATCATGGTTTGGGCCTGCTCTTCTTCAGCAGGGACAGGCAGGATGGTTAAAATTGATGGGAAGATGGATGGAGCCAAATACAGGACCATTCTTGAAGAAAACCTGTTGGAGTCTGCAAAAGACCTGAGACTGGGACGGAGATTTGTCTTCCAACAACACAATGATCCCAAACAAAGTAAAATCTACAGTGTAATGGTTCACAAATAAAGTATCCAGGTGTTAGAATGGCCAAGTCAAAGTCCAGACCTGAATCCAATCGAGAATCTGTGGAAAGAGCTGAAAACTGCTGTTCACAAACGATCTCCATCAAACCTCACTGAGCTCGAGCTGTTTGCAAAGGAAGAATAGGCAAGAATTTCAGTCTCTCGATGTACAAAACTGATAGAGACATACCCCAAGCGACTTGCAGCTGTAATGGCAGCAAAAGGTGGCGCAACAAAGCATTAAGTTAAAGGGGCCGAATAATATTGCACGCCCCACTTTTCAGTTTTTGACTTCCCACAAAAATATAAAATAGCCAATATATTTCATTCAACTTCACAATTGTGTCCCACTTGCTGTTGATTCTTCACCAAAAATTTACATTTGGTATCTTCATGTTTGAAGTTTGAAGGTTTATGTTTGAAGGTTGAAAAGTTCCAGGGGGCCGAATACTTTCGCAAGGCACTGTAGCGCAGTTAAAAAGTTTGATCTTCATTGGAGTTTCAGGGAGAAACCTACTTAAACTGGTCAGTTACTGACAACAAATGACTTTTACTAATAACAAATCACTGGTCAGTTACCTTCCTTTGTTAGGTGGGTCATCTGTTTGGACATTTAAACTTAAATGACCTTCTGCAAACTCCATGGAAGTAATGATATATATATATATATATATATATATATGTATATTGATCAATAATTAGTATTATAATTAATTTGAGTGTTGAAACCATTAAAAATAACTCTTATTACACCTGCTACTTTTACTTTGTTACTATTAAAGGGGAATTTATCAAAGCTTTTGCAGCAGGATGTAAAAAAAACAAAGCAAAAAGAAAGTTAAATGCATCTTGCTTTTGCACTTGTGCCTTTTTGCTTTTTTCACACCGCTGTCGCCACTTTTAAAAGGTAGGTTTTATCTAGATGTGGATAGTAATGCAAATATGACTTAAAAACATCTTTATGATTTGCAGCTTTAAAATGTTTGTCCAGGACTATTCTTTTTTATTACTATGAGCCTAAAAACAGGCGGGTAATTGCTAACAGAGGTAACTATTTGTGCCGACTCAGAGTGGTCACTGATTGCTCCTGCCAGCAATTTAGCTGCTACACATCAGCAGATCAGCTCTTCTTCTTCCAGGCTGCTCTGTTGACAGGGTGTGACTGCTGATGTCATGCTGATTGACAGCCTCCCAGCTGCCTTACTGCAGTGAGCTGACGGTCAATCAGCATGATGTCGGCAGTCACAATCCATCAACAGATCACAGCAGAAGAGAAGCCTCAGTCCTGTCAACGTATTTTCAGCGGAAGCCGTAGAATCACTGCCTTAGACTGGTTCTTTGCTCTGAGCACTGGGTCTCATTGAAGCACAGGGGACTGGCCCACAGACATTCAGGGGCTCCGTAATGGAGCAGTGCATGTAATATTTTACAAATACATGCTAATACTGGCCAAAGTGGCAGAAAATGGAGACTCTTTTTTTCTCCTGCGCACTTTTCCACAAACCAAAGGCACCCTGAGCAGGGTGATTTGCACACATCCAGCTCTGGTATCTGTGAATATCAGTAATGTTACTGCTATTCTCACAGATGCCGGGAATGTGAGGACAACAACTCTCATCAGAGCCTCCCGAATCTCACTGAGTGCAGCGTGAGCCAGCGGCTCTAATAAGAGTTGTCATAAATACCTGGCATATGTGAGAATAGCAGTAACTTTACTGCTATTCCCCAATGCCGGAGTGGGATTCCGGGAAAATGGACTAAATCAGTCCTGCGTGGGAACATTTTTACAAATAAATTGGGGAGCGAGAGACACTCTCTTTTTATGTTTTTTCAGGTTTTCATTTATGGGCTACATCGGATTCGGTGGATTACGGCAGACCTGCATGGGTTTCCTTTTTTCCAATAAATTTGTGAAAGTGTGAGAGACGCATTATTCAAATAGAGCATTTGTTTGTCTGTGTGTTTTATTTTATTACTGGGTTTGTAATGGGAGTGTCTGATACACAGCTCTCCATTACTAACCCCAGAGCTTGATGCCAGCTGTGATTTTTGACAAATCACAGCTAACATCAACCCCTAGTGTATCACACCATTTGCCAAAGCACCAGACAATTTGGAGGAGCTGGGAAAGCCCCCTGTACTGGCGTATTCTTTAGATGCTTTCTGGTATTTTTAGGCTGGAAAAGGGCAATAACCATGGACCTTCCCAGTCTGATAATATAAGCTTGCAGCTGTCTGCTTTACCTTTGCTGGTTATCAAAAATAAGGGGACCCCACATAATTTGTTTAATTGATTTATTTATTAGCTTAACAGAAGTACAGTACACTATACGGACATAATATATCGGATATCTATCTATCTCATATCTATGTATCTATCTATCTCATATCTATCTATCGATCTATCTATCTATCTACATCTCATATCTATCTATCTCATATTTATCTATCTACCTGACTATCCATACAGAAATGCGACTCTTGGTGGGTATGGCTTAAATTTAAAAAAAAGTAAAAACTAATAAAAAGAAATATAAAAAATTAAAAATCATAAAAAAAAGTTATAATTAAGTATTTAAAATAAAAATGAAAATGTAAAACAATAAATAAAAATATTCTTCAAAGTGGCAAATTTTGATACTTAAAGTCATTGTTTGTAAAAAAAAGTTTAGAAAAGATCAAAATAACCCAAAGGAATTTTTAAGAAGCGTAGATAGACATTTGAGCTCTGACATGACTGCCGAGGGATGACCAAGAAGTAAACAAAGCGGCTCTGTTATCGCTGTGATCGTCAGGTCCAGGAATAGGAGCAGGGAGAGAAACTCTATCGTCATCTTTTCCATTATACCAGAGCAAACCTGTCCTAGAAATCAGCAGCGACAAAAGCCACCTGTCTCCATCTATAGCCTGCACTATAATTAATAATGTCTCCAGCTACATGGGTGTCATCATAAAGGATGAAGGCAGAGGATTCAATCCAGATACAATATAATCTGCTAACATTCATAATTAAGAATTTCACCTAAATAATTTGAGATTTCTGAGATTATTAAAGAAATCATAGTAAATCAATTTACTGAATATTACATTAAGGCCTCTTTCGCTTGTCAGTGTCTCTGGTACGTGTGATGACACACGTATTGGAGATACTTACACAAGTAGACCCATTCAAATCTATGGGTCTGCACACATGTCAGTGTGCTTGAGTGTGACACATACTGGCATCTGGCAAAAGCAGTACAGTAAGGCTAGTTTCACACTAGCGTTGTGAGGCGCAGCGGACGCTCGCCGTGAAGCTCTGCCCCCCTGCCACGCCTCCTCCGGTCAGCTCCGCCTATGGGCGCATGACACTGCTTACGACCTGCGTACCCTATCTTTAGCATTGGGTACGCAGGCCATGCGCAGGTATGCTTTTGCAGGCGCATATGTCCTTTTGGTGGTGCTCAGGCCGCAACACGATGCGTTTGACGCAGGTCGGCACACCGTCAAAAGAACGCATGTGCCAGCAAAAGCATATCTGCGCATGGCCTGCATACCCAGTGCTAAAGATAGGGTACGCAGGTCGCATGCAGCGTCATGTGCTCATAGGCGGAGCTGACCGGAGGAGGAGCGGCAGGGGCGGAGCTTCACGGCGAGCATCCGCTGCACCTCAAAACGCTAATGTGAAACTAGCCTTAGTGCTGTCCCCATGTGTTGGGTGCTGAATTCAGCTTTCATCATTGTTGTCTGGTCTCCCTGAAATCAGCGAGACCATGTGACGCTGCTGAGAGTTGGAGTCAGCACTTACCATCTATGAATAGTGGCAACTACAACTCTCATCATTGTTGCCTGGTCTCCCTGTAAACAACGAGACCAGATGAAGCTGATGAGACTTGTAATCAGGACCTGCCGTCTGCGTATATCGTGTATTAAATAAATTAAATTTAAAAAGTGGCGTGGGGCCCCCTTAATTTTCCTAATCTGCTGAGGTAAAGCCGACAGCTGGGGGCTGGTGTTTTTATTCTGGGAAGAGGGCAATAGCAATAAAGTTTCCACGCCTATTAATAACACCTCACAGCTGTTTGCTTAGCCTTTACTGGTTAGTAAAAAGGGGGACCGATAAAAACATGACATGAGGTCCCTCCTAATTTTATTAACCAGTAAAGGCTAAACAGACAGCTGTGGGCTGATATTAGTAAGCTGGGAAGGGGTCATGAATATTGGTCCCTCTCAGACTAAGAACATTATCCTTCAGCTGTCCCAGATATGAAGAATTCATTAGATGCCCCAAATCAGGTGCATAGCCTCAGCTCTTCTCACTTGCCCTGGTGTGTTCAAAAGTGGGGTAATTGTTTTGGGGTTGATGTCAACTCTTTTATGTCTGCTGACATCAAGCCCAGGGGATAGTATTAGAGAGGTGTCTATCAGATACCCCCATTACTAACCCTGTAGTCAAAATGAATAAAGATAGACACAGAGAAAAATTGTCTATTTGAAAAAAAAACACTCCCTGACAATTACCATCTTTTACCCATTTATTAACCTAAAAATAATTCTTATCTGTCCTCCATTAATACATAATGATGAGTTCCAGCAACTATCCCCAACTCTGCTACATCCAGATGGTTTGGTGAATTGTGACATCAGTAATGTGACCTTTCACTACACCAGCTGGAACACACTGAGCTTATCAGGAGAACGTGACTGCAGTGACGAGTGGTGACATAATTAAAGAGGCTGTCCACCACTTTTACATTGATGCCCTATCCTCAGGATAAGCCATCAATGTCTGATCAGCTGTGGTCCAGCACTCGGCACCCCCACTGACTACCTGTTATAGGTGCCGGCTGCGGCCACTGGCTGGAAGTAGTTACTTGTGGAGCTTGGCCGTGTACTTGTAGTGGCCGGGGCTTGTTACTGCACTTCCACCTCCTATTGAATTGAATAGGAGGTGGTTTGTAGTACTCTGTGTCAGCCATTACATGTAGACTGCCAAGCTCTGCAAGTAAGTACTTCCAACCGACGGCCACCGTCACCGGTGCCCATAGCAGCTGATCGGCAAGGGTGCCGAGTGCTGGACCCTGGCCTATCCTGAAGATAGGGTATCAATATAAAAGTGGTGGAGGTTACCACAGGTCATAGGTAGCAGTTGCCACAGTAAGCTCTGTGTGAGCCGGCCTATGAACTGCAATAACCTTACCGACATCACCACTTGCACGTCATTTTTTTTTTCGGTCCCCCCTTTTTATAGTGTAGTTTTATGAGTGCAATGACTAAGGACATGATTCCGAAATTTTTCTGCCAGACTTTAAAACTTTATAGGTGGTCACGAGTAAGGTTTTCTATATTGGAATTTTTACCGGCTCTGCCTGCTGCTGGAACTCTGTGTTTTCTTAAGTATTATAGTAGTTATATTCTTGTACATAGGGGCAGTATTATAGTAGTTATATTCTTGTACATAGGGAGCAGTATTATAGTAGTTATAATCTTGTACATAGGGGCAGTATTATAGTAGTTATATTCTTGTATGTAGAGAGCAGTAACACAGCAGTTATACTCTTGTACATAGGGGCTGTATTATAGTAGTTATATTTTTATACCAAGGGGTCAGTATTATAAAGAGAAAGAAAGAAGGTTGTTGGATCACACAGCTGGATGTATCAAAAACGAAGTCTTCTTTATTTCACACCATTAACCCCTTTACTCCCAAGCAGGGCTGGTTTTAGGCAAAGTGGGGCCCTAGGCAAAGTTTAAAATGGGGCCCCAAATGCTAACATACTGCACATCACACAGAAGCATTTCGATTGTATTTACATGCGCTGAGTTCAGGCCGATAAATGATCGACAAAATTGAAGAAGTCGTTCAATACTTGTTTCCCGGCCTCTTTCCACCGTCTGAGAAAGAATGATGGGGACAGAACGATCACTAATGGATCACTAAGGGTGTGTGCACACGTTGCGGTTTTAGCTGCGGATCCGCAGCGGATTTAGTCCTGCGGATCCGCAGCAGTTTCCAAGCGGTTTACAGTACCATGTAAACCTATGGAAAGCCAAATCCGCTGTGCACATGCAGCAGAAAATTCAGCGCAGATTTGCTGCGGTTTATTTTCCGCAGCATGTTACTTCTTTTTTGCGGAACCGCAGCTGCAGTGTACTGTACGTTCCGAGACATACAAATCAATTAATCTCTCATCCACACTGCCAAACCGCACTAGAACCTGCATCAAATCCGCTGTACACATGCTAGGAATCCTTAGGAAAAATGCATGTGTTTTACCCTGCGGTTTCTGCCAAGAGAAATGGATTCTCTGCAGAAAAAGCCACAGACTAATCCGCAACATGTGCACACACCCTAACAGGTCACCATACAGTATCATGTTATCAGCAGCACATCTACAGTTTACACCCCATAGTCCTCAATATAATGTAATCTGCCCCATAGTCCTCCATATAGTATAATACACTCCTCAGTCCTCCATATAGTATAATACAATCCTTATAGCCCTCCATATATTAAAATACACTGCTCAGTCCTTCATATAGTATAATACACTCCCCATAGTCCTCCATATAGTATAATGCACCGCCATAGTCACCCATGTAGTACAATTCACTTCCCATAGCATAATGCACCCCATAGTTCTTCATATAATGTATTCCCCATAGTCCTTGATACAGTATAATGCAGCCCACTTATAGTATAATGCAGCTACCCAATAGAGCATAATGTAGCCACCCCACAGAGTATAATGCAGCCCCGCCATTCAATATAATGTAACCTCCATAGAATATAATGCAGCCCCCCTCTTACAGTATAATGCAGCCACCGCTTAGAGAATAATGCAGCTACCCCAGAGTATAATGCAGCCACTCCGCAGAATATAATGTAACCCCCCATAGAATATAATGCAGCCCCACCCCCATATCGTATAATGCAGCCCCTCCATAGAATATATGGCACCCCCTGATAGGATATAATGCAGCCCCTTATATAGTATAATGTATCCCCTCCATAGAATATAATGTAGCCCTCCACATATAGTATAATGCAGCCCCCATCGAATATAATAAATAAAATACACCCCCCATAGAATATAATGTAGCCCCAAATAGAATATAATACAGCCCACCTCCCCATAGAATATAATGTAGCCCCCCATATTATACAACACAGCCTCCCCCTATAGAATATAATGAAAAAAGGAACCCCATGGTATATAATACAGCCGAATAATATATAGCCCAGCACCACATGGTATATAGCCCAGCACCACATGGTATACAGCTCAGCTCACCATGGTATACAGCCCAGCCCACCATGGTATACAGCACAGCATGGTATATAGCCCACCATGGTATAATACAGCCCAGCATGGTATACAGGCTGTATACCATGCTGGGCTGTATACCATGGTGGGCTGTATAATACAGCCCACCATGGTATACAGCCCACCCTAGTATAATACAGCCCAGCATGGTATAATACAGCCTAGCATGGTATATAGACCCCCAGAATGGTACAATACAGCCGAGCATGGTCTAATACAGCACAGCATGGTATTTAGCCCCCCCAGAATGGTATAATACAGCCCAGCATAGTATGTAGCCCCCCCCCAGAATGGTATAATACAGCCCAGCATGGTATATAGCCCCCCCAGAATGGAATAATACAGGCCAGTATGGTATAATACAGCCCCGCATGGTATATAGCCCCTCAGAATGGTATAATACAGTCCAGCATGGTATAATACAGCCCAGCATGGTATATAGCACCCCAGAATGAAATAATACAGCCCAGAATGGTATAATACAGCCCAGTATGGTATATAGCCCCCCCAGCATGGTATAATACAACCCAGCATGGTATAATACAGCCCAGCATGGTATATAGCCCCCCAGAATGGTATAATATAGCCCAGCATGGTATATAGCCCCCAAAATGGTATAATACAGCCAAGCACGGTATAATACAGCCCAGAATGGTATATAGCCGCCCCAGAATGTTATAATACAGCCCAGCATGGTATATAGCCCCCACCCAAGAATGGTATAATGCAGCCCAGCATGGTATAATACAGCACAGCATGGTATATAGCCCCCCCAGAATGGTATAATACAGCCCAGCATGGTATAATACAGCCCAGCATGGTATATAGCACCCCAGAATGGAATAATACAGCCCAGTATGGTATAATACAGCCCAGCATGGTATATATCCCCCGAGCATGGTATAATACAGCCCAACATGGTATATAGCACCCCCCAGAATGGTGTAATACAGGCCAGCATGGTATAATACAGCCCAGCATGGTATATAGCCCCCCCAGAAATGGTATAATACAGCCCTGCATGGTATATAGCCCCCCAGAATGGTATAATACAGCCCAGCATGGTATAATACAGCCCAGCATGGTATATAGCCCCCCTAGAATGGTATAATACAGCCCATCATTGTAAAATACAGCCCAGCATGTTATAATACAGCCCAGCATGGTATATAGCCCCCCCAGAATAGTATAATACAGTCCAGCATGGTATAATACAGCCCAGCATGGTATATAATCCCCCCAGAATGGTATAATACAGCCCAGCATGGTATAATACAGCCCTGCATGGTATACAGCCCCCCAGAATGGTGCAATACAGCCCAGCATGGTATAATACAGCCCATCATGGTATATAGCCCCCCAGAATGGTATAATACAGCCCAGCATGGTATATAGCCCCCCCAGAATGGTATAATAGCCCAGCATGGTATATAGCCCCCCAAAATGGTATAATACAGCCCAGCATGGTATAATACAGCCCAGCATGGTATATAGCCCCCCCAGAATGGTATAATACAGCCCAGCATGGTATAATACAGCCCAGCATGGTATATAGCCCCCCAGAATAGTTTAATACAGTCCACCATGGTATAATATAGCCCAGCATGGTATATAGCCCCCCCTAGAATGGTATAATACAGCCCAGCATGGTATGATACAGCCCAGCATGGTATATAGCCCCCCAGAATGGTGTAATACAGCCCAGCTTGGTATAATACAGCCCAACATGGTATATAGCCCCCCAGAATGGTGTAATACAGCCCAGCATGGTATAATACAGCCCAGTATGGTATATAGCCCCCCCAGAATGGTATACTACAGCCCAGCATGGTATATAGCCCCCAGAATGGTATGATATAGCCCAGCATGGTATATAGCCCCCACAGAATGGTATAATACAGTCCAGCATGGTATAATACTGCCCAGCATGGTATATAGCCCCCCAGAATGGTGTAATACAGGCCAGCATGGTATAATACAGCCCAGCATGGTATATAGCCCCCCCAGAATGCTATAATACAGCCCAGCATGGTATATAGCCCCTCCAGAATGGTATAATACAGCCCAGCATGGTATAATACAGCCCAGCATGGTATATAGCCCCCCAGAATGGTATAATACAGCCCATCATGGTAAAATACAGCCCAGCATGTTATAATACAGCCCAGCATGGTATATAGCCCCCCAGAATAGTATAATACAGTCCAGCACAGTATATAGCCCCCCAGAATGGTATAATACAGCCCAGCATGGTATATAGCCCCCCAAAATGGTATAATACAGCCCAGCATGGTGTAATACAGCCCAGCATGGTATATAGCCCCCCAGAATAGTATAATACAGCCCAGCACCGTATAATACAGCCCAGTATGGTATATTGCCCCCCAGAATGGTATAATACAGCACAGCATGGTATAATACAGCCCAGCATGGTATGTAGCCCCCCCAGAATGGTATAATACAGCCCAGCATGGCATAATACAGCACGGTATATAGCCCCCCCAGAATGGTATAATACAGCCCAGCATGGTATATAGCCCCCCAGAATGGTATAATACAGCCCAGCATGGTATATAGCACCCCCAGAATGGTATAATACAGCCCAGCACGGTGTAATACAGCCCAGCATGGTATATAGCTCCCCCAGAATGGTATAATACAGCCCAGCATGGTATATAGCCCCCCAGAATGGTATAATACAGCCCAGCATGGTATGTAGCCCCCCAGAATGGTATAATACAGCCCAGCATGGTATAATACAGCCAAGCATGGTATATAGCCCCCCCAGCATGGTATAATACAGCCCAGCATGGTATATAGCCCCCTCAGAATGGTATAATACAGCCAAGCATGGTATAATACAGCCCAGCATGGTATATAGCCCCCCAGATTGGTATAATACAGCACAGCATGATATAATACAGCCCAGCATGGTATATAGCCCCCCAGCATTGTATGATACAGCCCAGCATGGTATATAGCCCCCCCAGAATGGTGTAATACAGCCCAGCATGGTATATAGCCCCCCCAGCATGGTATGATACAGTCCAGCGGGGTATATAGTCCCCCCAGAGTGGCCTCACAGTCCAGTACTCAAACTGATATAAAAAAATAAAAAAAAACCCCACTATCCTCACCTTCTCCTCGTGCCTGCGCTGCTGGCTGCTCCTGTCTCCTCCTGCTCAGTCTGGCACACAGTGAGAGCGCGATGACGTCATCGCGTCCCCGCTGTCTCAGAGGCAGAGTAGGGAATGATGGGAGGGGGAGCGTCAGCTGACGCTCTCACCTTGATCACTGCCTCCTTCAGCGCGGCACCAGGAGTCGGCGCTGGGGGCATGCGGGCCCCCTTACCTCACAGGGGCCCCATAGCGGCTGTGTGATGTGCCGCTGGCTGGGGGCCCCTGGAGGAGCGGGGGCCCTAGGCAGCTGCCTGGTCTGCCTGCCGATAACGCCGGCCCTGCTCCCAAGGGTGGTTTGCATGTTAATGACCGGGTCAATTTTTACAATTCTGACCACTGTCCCTTTATGAGGTAATAACTCTGGAACGCTTCTATGGATTCTGGTGATTCTGACAATGTTTTCGTGTGTCATATTGTACTTCATGTTAATGGTAAAATTTCATTCATATAACTTGCGTTTATTTGTGAAAAAAACAGAAATTTGGCAAAAATTTTGAAAATTTCGCAATTTTCCAACTTTGAATTTTTATGCTCTTAAATCACAGAGATATGGCACTCAAAAAACTTAATAAGTAACATTCCCCACATATTTACTTCACATGAGCACAATTTGGGAACCAAAATTTTTTTTGTTAGGAAGTTATAAGGGTTAAAAGTTGACCAGCGATTTCTCATTTTTACAACACCATTTTATGTTTACGGACCACATCACATTTGAAGTCACTTTGAGGGATCTATATGATAGAAAATACCCAAAAGTGACACCATTCTAAAAACTGCACCCCTCAAGGTGCTCAAAACCAGATTCAAGAAGTTTATTAACCCTTCAGGTGCGTCACAGGAGTTTTTTGAATGTTTAAAAAAAATGAACATTTAACTTTTTTTCACAAAAATTTTTTCTTCAGGTTCAATTTTTTTATTTTACCAGGAGAAATTGGACTGGAAAAGTTATTGTGCAATTTGTCCTGAGTACGCTGATACCTGATATGCGGGGGGAACCACTGTTTGGGCGCATGGCAGAGCTCAGAAGGGAAGGAGCGCCGCTTGACTTTTTCACTGCAAAATTGGCTGGAATTCAGATTGGATGCCATGTCGAGTTTGGAGCACTCCTGATGTGCCTAAACAGTGGAAAACCCCCACAAGTGACCCCATTGTGGAAACTAGATCCCCCAAGGAACTTATCTAGATGTGTCGTGAGAACTTTGAACCCCCAATGGCTTCACAGAAGTTTATAACATACAGCTGTGCAATTAAAAAATCATATTTTTCCACAAAAATGATCTTTTCACCCCCAATTGTTATTTTCCCAAGAGTAACAGGACCCCAAAAGTTATTGTGCAATTTGTCCTGAGTACGCTGATACCCCATATGTGGGGGTAAACCACTATTTGGGCGCATGGCAGAGCTCGGAAGGGAAGCAGCGCCATTTGACTTTTTTGGATGGAATTGAGATCGGACGCCATGTTAATGTTTTTATTGGTACCATTTTCGGGCACGTGACATATTTTGATCACATTTTGTTCCGATTTTTTGGACGCAGAACGAACAAAAACCAGCGTTTCATGAATTTCTTTTGGGGGTACGCTTACACTGTTCCGCGTGAGGTAAAATTGATAAAGCGGTTTTATTCTTCGGGTCGGTACGGTTACAGCGATACCTCATTTATGTCTTTTTTTATGTTTTGGCGCTTTTATGCAATGAAAACTATTTTATATTAAAAATAATTATTTTTGCATCGCTTTATTCTGCGAGCTATAACTTTTTTATTTTTTGCTGATGATGCTGTGTGGCAGCTTGTTTTTTGCGGGACAAGATGACGTTTTCAGCGGTATCATGGTTATTTATATGCGTCTTTTTGATTGCGCGTTATTGCACTTTTTGTTCGGCGGTATGATGATAAAGCTTTATTTTTTGCTTCGTTTTTTATTTTTATTTTTTAAGGGGTTCAATAAAGTGGTTAACTAGTGGGACAGTTTTATAGGGCGGGTCGTTACGGACGCGGGAATACTAAATATGTGTACTTTTATTGTTTTTTTTATTTTCAAAAAAATGAATTTATTAGGGAATATTTTTTTTTTTTTATTTATTTAGCGATTTTTTATAAATTATTTTTACACTTTTTTTTTTAACTTTATTACATTGTCCCAGGGGGGACATAACTGTCATGTGACAGATCGCTGATCTGTCACATCATAGATCATTGTGACAGATCAGCGATCTGTCACAGGCAGTGCTGCAGGCTTCCTCATGCTGGCGCTTTGCAGGCATGAGTAAACCGCCTCCCTGCAGGCCCCCGAAGGTCCCTGCCGCCATTTTGGATTCGGGGACCTGCAGGGAAGGAGACCCCCGCAGCAGCGCTGCACATCGCGCTGCAGTGGGGGTCTCAAGGGAAGAACGGAGGGAGCCGCCTCCCTGCCGATGCTTCCCTAAACCCCCGGCACTCTACGATCGTGTTTGATCGCAGTGTGCCAGGGGTTAATGTGTCGGGGGCAGTCCGTGACTGCCCCTGACACATAGTGCTGGGTGTCAGCTGTGATAATCAGCTGACACCCGGCTGCGATCAGCTGCACTCCCCCCGTGAGTGTAGCTGATCGTGCTAGACGTACTTTTCCGTCCTTGGGACTTAGGTCCCATGTCACATGGACGGAATAGTACGTCTAATGTAGGAAAGGGGTTAAAAAGCAGATATATCCACGATTAGATAAAAACAAGTTACATTCTTACGCGTTTCTGGCTCTCAGCCCTTAGTCATAGAATGTCATTCTATGACTAAAGGCTGAGAGCCAGAAACGCGTAAGAATGTAACTTGCTTTTATCTAATCGTGGATATATCTGCTTTTTAATGGTGTGAAATAAAGAAGACTTCGTTTTTGATACATTCAGCTGTGTGATCCCACAACCTTCTTTCTTTCTCTCAATGTGATCCAATGATCAGATGGAAGTTTTTGGATCGCTGTTGGCAAATTCAAGGTTACCAAGCACAATTACACGGTGAGGCATTCCGTTTTTTCTCACATTTTTCTGGAGGCAGTATTATAGTAGTTATACTCCTCTACATAGGGGGCAGTATTATAGTAGTTATACTCTTCTACATAGGGGGCAGTATTATAGTAGTTATATTCTTGTACATAGGGGCAGTATTATAGTAGTTATATTCTTGTACATAGGGAGCAGTATTATAGTAGCTATTTTCTTGTACATAGGGGCAGTATTATAGTAGTTATATTCTTGTACATAGGGAGCAGTATTATAGTAGCTATTTTCTTGTACATAGGGGCAGTATTATAGTAGTTATATTCTTGTACATAGGGTCAGTATTATACTAGTTATATTCTTGTACATAGGGACAGTATTATAGTAGCTATATTCTTGTACATAGCGGCAGTATTATAGTAGTTATATTCTTGTACATAGGGAGCAGTATTATAGTAGTTATACTCTTGTATATAGGGGGCAGTATTATAGTAGCTATTTTCTTGTACAGTATATAGGGGGCAGTAGTATAATAATAGATATATTGTTGCACATAGGGAGTAGTATTATAGTAGTTATATTCTTCCACATAGGGACAGTATTATTGTAGTTATTTTGTTGACATAACAGGCATTATTATTATTCCTGTTCCTAGAACCTGTTTTATGTGAACTATTTAGATAAGTAAGAAGCATCACCTGTTCTTGGTACACAACCTTCCTGTACTGCTTTATCAGATGTGTGTGTCCATGGCTGCAGAGTTCGGTAACAGTATATCATTTCTTAATCATTCTTTTGCTAAGTCTCAGGTGAAGTGAGTTAAGAAATATATCTATATTGAATTAATCCCCAGGAAACCTTGGCTGACAGGCGGATTCTACTACAGGATTTGCGCAATTCACAGGTGAGATTTGTATGGTGACTTGTCACGGATAACACAGCTCTGAAGGATTTAATCCTGTGAAATATATGATACCTGCAGACAATAATACAGGTTTATGTGGTGGTGACAGCTGAGCTCAGCCGCTCTCGGACATCAAGGGTCGTACTGTAGATAGTTTCAATTATTAAAAGCATCAAAATAAAAGGAAAGGCCATACTCCTGCCTTAGCTGATAGAAAGCATAACATGCTAGCGTTATCTGTTATCAGCCACCAAAAATGAAAGTGGATATTTTGATGTTCTGACCTTTAAATAGTGTTTCTATATGTGAAGGAGTGCAGGGAAAATATGGCTGCTTCCAGAAAACGTTTGTATATAGGTTGTTTCTAGTAATGCAGCTCCGCTCTGCTAAAATGAATGGGACTTAGCTGCAATAGTGCAAATATCCTGTAAACAGGCATGGCGCTGCTTTGGGAGAAATCTAACACCTTTTTTAAATCCATAATTTTAACAAATAATGTGAATTCCTTATCTTCACGCATCGTGCATCTGTATTCTTTTAGGCGTCAGTTTGTCAGTTGACTATTGAATTAGCAGAATATCCTCGTAAAGCAAATAGATGAAGCAGCGACTCAAGGAGAAGTCATTATTATGGGGGACTTCAACTACCCTGAAATACATTGGGGAACCGAAACCTGCAGTTCCAGCAAAGGTAATAGGTTTCTGACAACGATGAGAGACAATTACCTTTCACAACTGGTTCAGGACCCAACAAGAGGGGGGGCACTGCTAGACCTAATATTATCCAACAGGCCAGACCGCATATCAAATGTAAGGGTTGGGGGTCACTTGGGTAATAGTGATCACAAATTAATAAGTTTTCATGTATCCTTTAATAAGATGTGTAGTAGAGGGGTTACAAGGACACTAAACTTCAGGAAAGCAAATTTCCAACGGATGAGAGATGATCTTGGTGCAATTAACTGGGACGATATCCTGAGACATAAAAATACACAAAGAAAATGGGAGACGTTTATTAGCATCCTGAATAGGACCTGTGCACAATATATACCGTATGGGAATAAACATGCGAGAAATAGGAGGAAACCACTAAATAGAGCTGTAAGGGGCGCAATAAGGGACAAAAAGAAAGAATTTAGAGAATTAAAGCAAGTAGGTAGTGATGAGGCATTAACTAAATGCAGAAGATTAAATAAATTCTGTAAAAAGCAAATCAAGACAGCAAAGATTGAGACAGAGAGACTCATTGCCAGAGAAAGTAAAAATAATCCCAAAATATTCTTTAGCTACATAAATAGTAAGAAACTAAGAAATGATAGTGTTGGTCCCCTTAAAAATAGTCTGGGTGAAATGGTGGATGAGGATGAGGAAAAAGCCAATATGCTAAATGACTTTTTTTCAACATTATTTATACAAGAAAATCCCATGACGGATAACATGATCAGTGATAACAAAAATTCTCCATTAAATTTTACCTGCTTAATCCAGCAGGAAGTACGGCAGCGTCTAAGGCTAAGTGCGCACGGTGATTTTCCTCCTGCGGATTTTACCGCGCAGATTTGAAGAAATCCGCAGGTCAAATGACCTGCATTTTTCCTGCGGATTTCTTCCTTTTTTCTTGCTGTTTTTGTGTGGTTTTCCACTGCGGTTTTCCTCCTGTGGATTTGGAGAATGGAGCAGGTGGAAAACTGCACAAAAGAAGTGTCATGCTGCATTTTTTGTACCGCACAAAAACCGCACGGAAAAAAACGCAGCGTCTTCCCAGCAGTTTTTTTTTTCATTGATTTACATGCTACTGTAAATCACTTTGCGGATCTGCAGCGTTTCTGCGAGGTAAAATCCGATGCGGATCCGCAGGAAAAATGCATCGCGTGCACATGGCCTAAAAATCACTAAAATTGACAAATCCCCAGGATTTATGTAAACTAGAAGATTGGGCTGATAAATGGCAAATGAGCTTTAATGGGGATAAATGTAAGGTCATGCACTTGGGTAGAACAAACAAGATGTATAATTATGTGCTTAATTGTAAAACACTGGGCAAAACTGTGACTGAAAAAGACCTGGGTGTATGGGTGGATGACAAACTCACATTTAGTGGCCAGCGTCAGGCAGCTGCTGCAAAGGCAAATAAAATAATGGGATGCATTAAAAGAGGCATAGATGCTCATGAGGAGAACATAATTTTACCTCTATATAAGTCACTAGTGCGACTACACTTAGAATACTGTGCACAGTTCTTGTCTCTGGTGTATAAGAAAGACATAGCTGAACTGGAGCAGGAGAAGAGCGACCAAGGTTATTAGGGAACTAGGGGGTCTGCAATACCAAGACAGGATATTACACTTGGGGTTATTTGGTTTGGAAAATCGAAGGCTTAGGGGTGATCTTATTACAATGTATAAATATATGCGGGGACAATACAAAGACCTTTCTAATGATCTTTTTACTCTTAGACCTGTGACGGGGACAAGGGCGCATCCTCTACGTCTGGAGGAAAGAAGGTTTAAGCATACCCACAGACGCGGATTCTTTACTGTAAGAGCAGTGAGACTATGGAACTCTCTGCCATATGATGTTGTAATGAGTGATTCCCTATTAAAATTTAAGAAGGGACTGGATGCCTTTCTTGAAAGGTATAATATTAGAGGGTATATACACTAGTTTCCTTAATATTGTGTTGATCCAGGGAGCTAGTCTGATTGCCGTATGTGGAGTCGGGAAGGAATTTTTTTTCCCCAATGTGAAGCTTACTGTTTGCCACTTGTTTTTTTTTGCCTTCCTCTGGATCAACATGTTAGGGCAGTTTAGGATAGGATATGGGTTGAACTAGATGGATTTAAAGTTTTCCTTCAACCTTAATAACTATGTTGCTATAGTTGATTATGTCAGGAGACTTTGAGTTGAGTATATGAGGTATCTCATTGTTGATGTAGCATAATGCAACAATGCAGCAGAGTTGAGTATATCATGTAGCTCAAAGTTTATGTAGCAGAGTCCAGCAATGCAGCAGATTTGAGTGTTTCTGGAAACTCACTGCTGATTTAGCAGAGTCCAGCAATTCAGCAGAGTCTAGTATTTCAGGTCACTCAAAGTTTATGTGGCAGAGTCCAGAAATGTAGCAGAGTTGAGTATGTAAGGTAACTTGTGTATTTAGAAGAGCCTAGCACTGCAGCAGAGCTGAGTATTTCAGGAAACTCACTGTTGATTTAGCATAGTTCAGCAATGCATCAGAACTGAGTATATTAGGTCATTCATAGTTTATGCAGCAGAGTCAAAAAATGCAGTAGAGTATAGTTTTGTTTAGCATAGTCCAGCAATGCAACAGAGTTGAGTAAATCAGATCGCTCATCCTTTATGTAGCAGAGTCCAGCAAAACAGCAGAGTTAAAAATGTCAGGTGACTCACTTATGATATAGCAGAACTCAATAGTGCAGTAGAACCAAATATGTATAGGGGCACTTTGCTGCTCTGTTCTACTATGCTACACCAAAGCTAAGTATATCACATTGTTATTAGAGAGCTGAATAGAGTAACAGGATCTAGTAGTAGTGTGAATGGCAACTACCTAAGTAACTGAGCTTACCTGGAAAGTTTGTAAAGTTAATGTGACCTCAGAGGTGTGTGCTGGGTAACCCAACCTGCACTGAGCAAGGGATGAAGATGAAGAGCCCAGCACTTGAGCCAGGACAGTTGAGTAGCACTACTACCAAAGCTGTTAGGCTTCATTTGTCATCATGATACTGATGAATACAAAATGTCAGCCAGGGAAATTGTAAATGCAGCTTTGGATGTGACTGGAGTATAGACATGATGTTACTTAACATTTAAAAAGTAACAGATTTTCTGTCTAAATTGTTTTCTTTCCCATTTGAAGCAGAATGTGAACTCAGCTTCCCTTCAGAGGGGTCACCTTTACAGTTGTCCTCTTTCCTCCGCAGTCCTAGATGTTCTCGGGGGAGATTGCTCTGAGCATCGGGGGGGGATGATTCACCTGCCGGGTTCATAAAGAAGCAGCCGCTATGAATGGCTCCATTTTCCTGTAACAGCTATTAGCAGAGAGCATTATTCAAATGTAAATTGCACTAATGGAAGCCGAATGTGTGGAGTTATTTTTATATTAGAAGTATACAATCTCCCACAGAAACGCTTCCCGGGAACGATGAGCGCATCAAGTGGACAGAAATCATATATTGTATCATCTTTATAAAAGTCTTGTATCAATAAATAAAGAGTATGTAACAACATATAATTAGTTTACAGAACTGAACGGTAATGGCTGAGGCGGAGGATGGAAGGTGTCAGGGTAATTGGGCGCCATTATGCTTATATCCCCTCCATCTGCTATTCTTTTCCCACCCACCTCCACTATTTGTTTTATATTAGTAAATATGATCAATGCAAAAATTACTTTAAAATAGCTTTGTATATTGATATAATATGTCTGCTCCTATCAAAACTGACTGGAACTAATCCATTAATGGGTGGAAGGGATTAGAAGATCTAGACACAAAGGACCTGATTTGTCAAACCTAGTAATTCTCATGATAAGTGGGCTAGAGGGTACAAGAATCAGACACTCCTGATTCATTAAGAGATGAGTGCTGACCATACCAATAATCGTACTCCAGTCAGAGACTGAAGTAAGATTTCTGGCATGAGGAATGTAACGTTTTTCTGGCATTGTGAGCACACAGCCACTTGACCACATGTGTGCAATTTGCATAATTGTGGTCACATGCCTACTAGATCGGCACGTTACCACAACTTTGCAAATTGCATATATACTGTCATCATTGTCAATAGCCATTCTATTGTTAAAATATCACTTTTAATAGTAATGTTTATAAATAGGGATATACCCACAATAATGACCAAGCACCTGTTCACAGGACAAAGGACACAAATAGATGTGTAAAAATCATAACATATATTTTTTTAAAGTGTAATGCTAATACCTGTATCAATAGTAAATTATTGCAGTCTCACCCAATCCAGAAGACAGGTTGTTGTAATTCATGGAGTCACTTGAGGGACCACATCAGCACAGATGCCCGATTGACCCTAATTCTCTCTGTCGTGCCCCGTGTAGTGGCTCTTGCCCTTACAAGGACAGTACCTAGGTGTAATGCTGCACCTTGTGTCCTCAAAAAGAAAACCCTTACGTTTCTGCCTCACTGCCGAGGTGTCCTCAGGGGTGTCCACATGCTGTGGGCGAAAGAAGAATAAGACATAACAACAAAATAACTTGTGTTAGATAATCATCCAAACACAAGAACCTCAAAAGGTCATGTAGTGACAGGTAGACCTTATCCTTAGTACACAGTGCTGCACAACCAGAATAAAAATTGGGGAAATACCAAGGAATCGAGACAGTGAGTCACTAGAGAGTACAGACTTTTGTCCCAAGTCTGGACAACCCCTAAAACGAGTTCCTGCTGATGAAACTGGTTAAGAGGGCACTGTGGGGTCAGGATTAGAATAAGTGCACATGCCACTTGTAAAGTGAAAGAATCCATATCAGGTTCTGTTTCTGTGTTGCCTGGGTCCTAGCTAGTAAGCAAGTACAGGTGAGTAACACTAGTTATGTATGAAACTACCACAGAGGTAATGGGAAGGCTAGAAACAAGCAGAGCACGAAGCTCCAGATTGTACTACTGTTCTTTTATCTGACTGAGACGAAGGAACCCAGTCCACTACCAAGAGAAAACTGCCATTATATAGGATGAGAAATCTCACCACAAAAGCATGCTGGGAGGTTAATTCATATGAGTGAAGAGTACATCCTCCAAATAGACATATTTAAATGGCCATAAAGGGTAGAAAGGTGCCATACCTGAGTCTGTACTCTAATGCTTGAGTGAATAGATTTACCACCACTGGTATGACAAGACAGTGGCCCAAGTCTGAGAAAATGATATGCAGTAACTTTGTGAGTAGGCTGTAAGGAGTGAGTGAATATGTAACAATGGTGGAAGCTCATGGATTGCTTCCAGATCCCCAAGGGTTAAATGTGTTTATGTACTTGTATGTGGTACTAGTAGAATACCCCATGGGGCTGCAGTTAGCTGGGACAGGATTAACTGTAGTGGCCCACCCAGATGGGAGGGGGGAGCTGAGTGTTAGAGACAGAGGCATGAAGTGACACATCAGTTAATGTGAGGGAAGGAGTGCATATGCATCAGGATACTGGGCTGCTAGGGACAATGTGAGCTCATTATTCAGGACAGCAGATTGCCGTAAATACCTTCCACATGATTCCATCTAATGGCCAAGGGCAACCTCGAGATGGATGTAGGGGGCTAGGGGCATACTCAGCTTGCAAAGCTAAATAGAAGGATGGACACACATTACATGGGGGGGAAGGTATCGCAATCCAGAAGTGCTGCTAGAGTTGAGGAAGATCCCCAAGGGCTAGGAAAGCCAGAAAGGGGGATATGCTGTAGGGAAGTGGACTAAACTATGGACCTGTCTGCAGTAGGAAGGTGAATGAAAAATGTGCAGTAAAAGTACTTGACGTGGACTGCTGTATATGTATGTGGGGAGACAGCTAGAGACAGTGGAAGATGGTAAAGTACTGGGTTTGGCTACTAGGGGGAGACCAAGAACAGCAGGAAAAGGGGACGGTGTAGTACTAGAGTTTGACCACAAGATGGAGGCAGAGAGCAGTGAGGAAAGGGCTTAACAGCAGCTTGAGGCTACAAAACCACGAAGTCATGGTGGGTGGAGTTACAGGAGCTGTAGAGGGAAATTCCCAGGGAGGGGAATAAATAGGCAGAGAGAGTTCCAGAAGGAAGCCAGTCCAGGAGGAGGAGCTCAGGAGAAGAGGAGACAGAATGGAGAGATGGACAGAAGAAGAAGCTCCGGTAGGGACTGAGGAGAGGGACGGTCAGGAGGGGTGGCCCTGACAGGAGAGCCGCAGGACAGAGGAAGCCCCGGGGTACCAGACGGACGGACTCAGACAGGGGAAGTGCTGTGGCCGTGGGCCTAATGGCAGCTACAGTGAATGAACCACGAGGGATGTCACTGTAAAGGAAAGAGAAGAAGGTGAAAGGTACCCGGGCAGTGCGTAGAAGCTGTCGTGCTGCTGTTATGTTGAGGTGGTCGTCGGGAGGATGGCCAATAAAGAGGACCTGTTGAATGCAAATCGGTTTCTGTCTCCAGTCTGTCCGCAGTGAAAAAAGGACCACCCCCCCAGTCGGCACATGTACCTACAATGCCACCTATCCCGAGAACCAGGGCTAAAGTTGTATCAGGTATCTGTGGGAAAGATGACAACTAGAGTTGAGCGACTTTTGTTTTTTTAGGGTCGAGTTTCGTTTCGTGAAACCCGACTTTTCCAAAAGTCGGGTCGAGCAAGATCGGGCGATTATAGGGAAAAGTCGGGGTCGTCCCGAAACACGAAACCCAATATAAGTCAATGGGGAATAAAAGTCGGCAGTGAGAGGAGGACAGGAAACACACCTACAGTGCCCATTTGAATGCCAAAAGCATCAATTCTTCTTACTTAAGCTTGTCAACCTTAATTAACTTCATAATACAAGTTACGCACTGAAAAATGGGGGTTTTTTGGCTAAAGTTGTGGGGGGGTAGGGCTGGCTCCAGGTTTTCATGTGCCCTGGGTGAAAGAGCGCCCCTTTAACACATACCACAACTCATCATGCTCCGATACGGCAGAGAAATGGTATAGTACAATGAAAAATACTTCACTTTTTACATCTCATGACGAGGCCCATCTATTTCTCCATACAGAATCATTGGTCCCATATAATGCTTGAAACAGTATATGATGAGCTCCACATAATGCTACAGTATATGTTGGTCCCCATGGATGAAGCTCCACTGTCTTATGGGCCCAAATAATGCTCCAAACATAATGGGCCCCATTTCTAATGCTCTAGTGTATAATGGGCCCTGTAAATGCTGCTCCAGTGTCTGATGTCCACCTTTGGAATGTTCCAGTGTATGGTGGGCCCCATCTATCATTCTCCAGAGTATAGTGCTCCCCAAAAATTGCTGTCCCAACATTGAAAACAATCAAATAAGTCTCCTCGCTAGGGAATCCCTGTACTAGTCTGGACTCCTCGTGGTCCCCATCTTCCATCTCACTGCACAGTATTTCAACCTTGCAAGTGCTGTGATCCTGAGCAAGCGGGGGGGCCCACTCGTTGGCGACGGCACTGGCACAGGGCCCCTGATAGTACGGTGGTGTGTCTGATGGCGGGTGGGCCGAACCTGCACTTTCATCTGCAGCTTCCTCTTTGTTACCGTGTAAGATGGAACTGTATATGGGAAGGGTAACCTGAGTTTCATCAGGGTCAGATTCAGGCCGTGTAGCGTGCCAGGGGAATGTAGTGGTCTGGGTCAATGTACCAGCAGATTCATCGAGCAGTGGCTGGGCATCAGTGCACTTGTGTCGCCCCCAGGAGTACGGTCACCACAGTGGCATTACCTTCCTCCTAGGGAGTGTGATGTCATGCTTGGAGCAACGAAGGATCTCTCTAGCAGGTTAACTGATTGGGCGGCGTTATTCCCACGAGTCATGACCCTCCAAACAGCGTTCATGAAGGCAAAGTGTTTGTTTTACGTGGGCAGTATGGTTGCAAAGCTGAACCTTAAAGGAATGTCCAGAAGGGCACCACCAGGAGTGGAGCCTACGGTTAAATTCGACTCCACCTGGGAAACCTCTGCCATGCCAGCTACAGAACAGATGCACACATTGCAAGCTTAATTCCGTTAACGAACGAGACTCCGTCATGCCCCGCGGTCCGAGTCCGGCTTACTAGAGGGACACGTGAGGCTCTGGCACATGAGATTGGCCAATAAATGGTGTGTAATGCCCTTACATGTCCGTGGCTGCATGTGCGCTACACTGAAAAGGCCAGCGTTTGTCGCTTACAGGTGCAGATAACCCGCTAAACAACGTTAGTGATGGGGATCACTGATTACAATTATTACCCGCGAACGATGATTTCCCAGTGCAGGTCAACCGCAGTTCCGGAATTAGGCCTAACCGTCATTCCTGAAAAAATGAAAAACTTACGTGTGCAAACCACAGGTGCTGTAGTTGCTTAACAGCTCGCCAGCCGTTCTCACGCCCAGTATGGATTACACGTGATTGCACAAAGGTGAGAAAGGGTACCGTATTCCCGGATAACATGTATGGATAGCGTACACATTCAAAATATATGTCAATACATCAGGAGGCAGGCTCAGACGGTGTTAGGCCCAGTATGGATTACACGTGATTGCACAAAGGTGAGAAAGGGTACCGTATCCCCGGATAACATGTATGGATAGCGTACACATTCAAAATATATGTCTCAGGAGGCAGGCTCAGACGGTGTTAGGCCCAGTATGGCTTGCACGTGATTGCACAAAGGTGAGAAAGGGTACCGTATCCCTGGATAACATGTATGGATAGCGTACACATTCAAAATATATGTCTATACATCAGGAGGCAGGCTCAGACGGTGTTAGGCCCAGTATGGCTTGCACGTGATTGCACAAAGGTGAGAAAGGGTACCGTATCCCCGGATAACATGTATGGATAGCGTACACATTCAAAATATATGTCTATACATCAGGAGGCAGGCTCAGACGGTGTTAGGCCCAGTATGGATTGCACATGATGGCACAAAGGTGAGAAAGGGTACCGTATCCCCGGATAACATGTATGGATAGCGTACACATTCAAAATATATGTCTATACATCAGGAGGCAGGCTCAGACGGTGTTAGGCCCAGTATGGATTGCACTTGATTGCACAAAGGTGAGAAAGGGTACCGTATCCCCGGATAACATGTATGGATAGCGTACACATTCAAAATATATGTCTATACATCAGGAGGCAGGCTCAGACGGTGTCAGGCACAGTATGGATTTGACGGCCCAGACTACACAGCAGAGGAGCAGGGAGAGGTAAAGATTGCAAATGCTGGGGCCCTGCCCAAGCAAGGGGGGCCCACTCGTGGGCGTCGGTACTGGCACTGGGCCCCTCATAGTACGGCGGTGTGTCTGACGGCGGGTGTGCACCACCGCCGTCAGAGACACTTGATTGCACTATGAGGGACCCTGTGCCAGTGCCCGCGCCCAAGAGTCGGCCTACCCACCTGTCCAGGGCAACGGCACTCGCACGGTGTCGTGCACTAGGTGGCGACCCCGGCCATGGGGGGGAGGCAGCACAGTTAGGGAGTTTTAGAAAGTGGCATATGTTGATGTTGGACATTCAGCTGATGCAAAAGGCGAAATAGGTCAAGTCCCAGAAAGAGGTGGACCAAAGCAAGCCATTTTTCTGTCACCCTATGTGTCATCAGGGGAAGGTGGGACAAAATCCTTGGAAACCCATGTATGGTTCATTTTAATGAAGGTTAGATCATCCACATTTTGGATCGACAGACGGGTCCTTTTTTCTGTCAGGATTGATCCAGCTGCACTGAAGACTCTTTCCGATAGCACACTTGCAGCTGGGCAAGCGAGCTCCTGTAAGGCATATTGTGCCAATTCAGGCCAGGTGTCCAGTTTAGCGGCCCAATAGTCAAAGGGGAATGACCTGTGTGGGAGAACATCGATATGGGAGGAAAAGTAGTTTGTAACCATAGTTGACAACTGCTGTCTCCTGTCACTTTCCATCGATGCAGTATTACCAGTTGTGTGAGCGGTACTTGAAAAATCAGTCCACAACATTGTCATGAAACCCCTGTCTCCAACGCCACTTCTGCTGTGTGCACCATGAACACCTCTGCCAAGCTGCCCCCGGCCCGTACGGCTCGTGTGAGAACCATCACCGCTGCTGTGTGCTGGGAATGCCTCAAGCAACCGATTTACCAGAGTTGCTTGTTTATTAGCCAATATTAGGTCAAGGTTCTCCTGTGGCATGATGTTTTGTAATTTGCCTTTATAGCGTGGATACAGGATGCTGGCCAACCAGTAGTCGTCATCGTTCATCATTTTGGCAATGTTCCCGGTGTCAATGATGCACTGCGAGTGCTGGTTGGAGGAGCACTTTCTGGCAAATCCACATCCCACCAGTCACGCACAAACCCTGTACCAGACCTTGCCACGCCAACATTTTCACTTGCCCCACGAGATGCATCCTCCTCCCCTAAGTAATCATCCCCATCATCATCCTCCTCCTCTTCTTCCTCCACCTTGTCCAGGAGAGGTCCCTGAGCAGACAATGGCTGAATGTCATCAAGGATTCCCTCCTCCTCTTCCTCCTCATCAACATTGGCTGCAGACGCCTGCTCCTTAAGGTGCGTCAAAGTTTGCATGAGCAGACGCATAAGTGGGATGCTCATGCTTAGGATGGCGTCGTCTGCGCTTACCAGCCGTGTGCATTCCTCAAAACACTGAAGGACTTTACAGAGGTCTTTCAGCTTCGACCACTGCACACCTGTCAACTCCATGTCTGCTCTCAAAGTGCCTGGCCGTGTAACCTCCCACAAATGCATTATGGCCTGCCTCTGCTCGCACAGCCGCTCCACCATGTGCAGGGTGGAGTTCCACCTTGTTGCAATGTTGATAATGAGGCGGTGGTTGGGAAGGTGGAGCAATCGCTGCAGCTTCTGCATACGAACGGAGTGTACAGGCGACCGGCGGATGTGCACGCACAGTCTTCGCACCTTCTGGAGCAGGGCTGTTAACTCCGGATAATTTTTGAGGAAGCACTGCACCACCAGGTTCAAGGTGTGAGCCAAGCAAGGTATGTGGCTGAGTTTTGAAAGGGCTATGGCTGCCACAAAATTACGGCCGTTATCACTAACTACCTTGCCTGCCTCAAGATGTACACTGCCCAGCCATGACTCAGTTTGTCGCTTCAAGTACTCGGCCAGCACCTCGGCGGTGTGTCTGTCGCCCAAACACATCATCTGCAACACAGCCTGCTGATGCTTTCCACTAGCTGCTCGATAGGGGGACACCTCATGTGCAACAGTGGCAGCTGCAGATGGAGTGCTCGTACGACTGCGCTCTGTGGACGAGCTTTCGCTTCTGGAGGAGGAGGAGGAGGAGGAGGGGGGTCGAACGCCTACAGCCAACTGTTTCCTATACCGTGGGCTAGGCAGCACTGTCCCACCACCGCTGTCCCCTGTGGACCCTGCATCCACCACATTAACCCAGTGCGCAGTGATGGACACGTAACGGCCCTGGCCATGCCGACTGGACCATGCATCAGTTGTGAGGTGCACCTTTCCACTCACTGACTGCTTGAGTGCATGGACAATGCGGTCTTTTACATGATGGTGGAGTGCTGGGATGGCTTTGCGAGAGAAGAAGTGGCGACTGGGTAGGTCATAGCGTGGTACTGCATAGGCCATGAGTTCGCGGAAAGCTGCGCTTTCCACCAACCGATAGGGCATCATCTCAAGTGAGATTAGTTTTGCAATGTGGGCGTTCAAACCCAGTGTACGCGGATGAGAGACTAAGTACTTTCTTGACCTACTCATAGTGTCTGGGAGGGTGAGCTGGACTTGAGAGCTGCATATGGTGGAAGTAGCGGTGGACAGGGCGGACTGAGAGAGGGTTGATGATGGTGATGGAGTTGTTCTTTCTGATGGCCTAGATTCAGTATTTCGTTGATATAGCAGTGGGATTCCCTGACTGCTGTGGCCTTGCAACGACACCTCAACATTTGCTGCTGTGCTAATCGGTGGGCTTACAGTGGGGGAAACAATGTAGCGTTGTTGACTACCTTCTTTGTGATCAGTTGCACATGTGGCACTTGAGGTTTGGTGTTGTGTCCATGCTTGCAAGTGCATGCTGGTTAAATGTCTAAGCATGCAATGGTATTCAAATTTTTCAGATTTTTCCCTCGGCTAAAGGTCTTTGCGCACTTCTTACAGATAACCTTGGCCTGATCATGAGGATTTTGTTCAAAAAAGTGCCACACTGCACTCTTTCCTACTTTGGCAGACATTTTGCGGCCTAGCACGCTGTGATCTTTTGACCATCTGGACAAGCTGTCCAGCAACTCTTTTGATTTTTGGAACCTGTCTTTGGAGTGCTCCGGGCCTGCCAGATAACAGCTGTTGCGATGTCGATGTCTGCTGTGGATGCTCCTCCTCATCTGAGCTATTGGAAGGAGCACCCTCTTCCCCCAATGGATGCCAATCTGGGTCAACAACTGGGTCATCCATCACCTCCTCTTCAATGTCATGTGCACCTTCCTCTGTGTCACCGTGTATGGTGGTATAGTGTGCGGGAAGGGGCACCTGAGTCTCATCAGGGTCAGAATCTGGCTCTGTACACTGCGAGGACAATGTAGTGCTCTGAGTGAATGTACCAGCAGAATCATCTATCAGCGGCTGTGCATCAGTGCACTCCATGTCAGATTCATCTTGGCCTGGGTAATTCACCATTTCACTTGATAATCCAGGCATGGTATGTGAAAACAGCTCCATGGAGTAATCAGTAGTATGGCCTGCGTCATCCTTCAATCTTGGTTGGGGTGAAGGACACAAGGAAAGGTGTGGTTCATGAACATGAGCCTCCAATGACGACTCAGTGCTTTTATTTTTTACAACTTCAGAAGAGGAGGCGATAGAGCTGGAGGCTGAGTCAGCAATGTAAGACAAAACTTTTTCCTGAAGCTCTGGCTTAAAAGTGGTTTGCCAACTCCTAGAAAACTAAGCCTTCGAGGCCTTGTGGAGCCAGACGATGATGCAGGCTCAACACCTCCTGCATTCGGTCCTATTTTGCTTTTGCCACTACCATCAGATCCACCACCAACACCATCATTACCAGCTGCCAACCCCCGCCCAATTCCACGGCCTCTTCCACCAGCCTTCCTCATTTTTGGTACAAATGTAGACAAAATCCAACAAACTATATAGTAATGTAAAACAAGGTACAAGGTGTCTATAGGACAGGGGAGATTTTGAATTTCTGCAGACACTTGTGGACACTAGACACTTTTGGATTGTGTGAGGCCCACTGAATATCAGAGCGCTATGTCACAGGCTCGATGGCACAGGTGTGAAAAAAGTGACTACAGGATAAGGGAGATTTTAAATTTCTGCACACACTAGTGGACACTGGACACTTTTGGATTGTGTGAGGCCCACTGAATATCAGAGTGCTATGTCACAGGCTCGATGGCACAGGTGTGAAAAAAGTGACTACAGGATAAGGGAGATTTTGAATTTCTGCACAGACTAGTGGACAGTGGACACTTTTGGATTGTGTGAGGCCCACTGAATATCAGAGCGCTATGTCACAGGCTCGATGGCACAGGTGTGAAAAAAGTGACTACAGGATAAGGGAGATTTTGAATTTCTGCACACACTAGTGGACACTGGACACTTTTCGATTGTGTGAGGCCCACTGGATATCAGAGTGCTATGTCACAGGCTCGATGGCACAGGTGTGAAAAAAGTGACTACAGGATAAGGGAGATTTTGAATTTCTGCACACACTAGTGGACACTGGACACTTTTGGATTGTGTGAGGCCCACTGAATATCAGAGCGCTATGTCACAGGCTCGATGGCATAGGTGTGAAAAAAGTGACTACAGGATAAGGGAGATTTTGAATTTCTGCACACACTAGTGGACACTGGACACTTTTGGATTGTGTGAGGCCCACTGAATATCAGAGCGCTATGTCACAGGCTCGATGGCACAGGTGTGAAAAAAGTGACTACAGGATAAGGGAGATTTTGAATTTCTGCACACACTAGTGGACACTGGACACTTTTGGATTGTGTGAGGCCCACTGAATATCAGAGCGCTATGTCACAGGCTCGATGGCACAGGTGTGAAAAAAGTGACTACAGGATAAGGGAGATTTTGAATTTCTGCAGACACTAGTGGACACTGGACACTTTTGGATTGTGTGAGGCCCACTGAATATCAGAGCGCTATGTCACAGGCTCGATGGCACAGGTGTGAAAAAAGTGACTACAGGATAAGGGAGATTTTGAATTTCTGCAGACACTAGTGGACACTGGACACTTTTGGATTGTGTGAGGCCCACTGACGCTGTATGGTGTGAAAAAATGCACGCTCAGTACCTCAGCAGGACAAAAAAAAAAATTGGGATTGCTTTTAAAAAAGCAGTTTGCAGAGCAGTGGGTAAACAGCAATGCAGCTGTCAGGAAGCCTTAGAAGGCAGCCTAACAACCAACACCGCTGATCCACCACAATATAGCCTCCCCTTGCACTGCACACACAGTGACTGGTGTGTTGTACTGGCAAAATCGCTAGCAGCAGAAGCAGTTTTTTTTATCTTCTTCCCTGCCTAACGCTCTCCCTACAGAATCAGCAACCTCTCCCTATGCTAAGATCGGCAGAAGTAAGATGGCGGTCGGCGTGCACGCCCTTTTATAACCCCTGTGACGCCCACCAAAGCAAGCCAATCAATTGCATGCCCTTCTGAAAGATGGTGGTGACCCCTGCCTATGTCATCACGTTGCCCACAGTGTCCGTGGATCCTGATTGGCTGAAAAAGAGCGCAAAACAAACTTTTGAAACGCGACTTTGGCGCGTAAGTCGCCGACCTCGTGGCCGACCTCATCCTAGGGTCGGGTTTCGTTTTATGAAACCCGACTTTGCCAAAAGTCGGCGACTTTTGAAATTTTTCGACCCGTTTCGCTCAACTCTAATGACAACCCTTTGGGCCTTATCCTTTAAGCCTAAATGTAAATACTGTACAGACTGCCATTCTCTAAGTAAAAGTTTGGTTTTTATTTACCACGTGTCTCCTGGACTGTTTGCTGCCATGGTTCCAGAAGAGAGATTCCTTGACTCAGAAAGGGTCTGCTGACCAGAAGTAAGTGGAAAGCACCATGTACACAGCAGCACACCAGGACTGAGACACCCCTTGTCTGCAGGAGGCCAGAGCGAGTGGGGACCAAAGCTCTCCCAAGACTACCTCACTTGGTCATCTCACAAATACAAAGTAGTTTAGGTATCAGAGTTAGGAATCCAAAATAGGGTGTTATGCTCGCAATCTGGTCTGTTCATCATCCCTTCTATTGGATGGTCTGCAAGACCTAATATACGTACATAGTGATAACTATAGTGAGCTGTGCAGCAATACAGGTCACCCAGCAGAAGAAGCACAAACTGCATTAATGTTGCAGCTGTGCAGTGCATGAAGACGATTCCCATCTATGGCATCAACGCCACTTACAGCGTCAGTTACAGCGATGGCTGCCGACAGAGGTAGGCAGGGTGGGAATGTGGCCAGGTTAGTATGCGACTGACTCTTCCTGAGTAAAGTTTCAGTATCTAAATATCTTTCCAGTGTATCTTTGCATTCTTATTGCTGTACCTGAGTGGGGCACATTACTTCCATATACTCCTACACCCTTCTTAATATAGCAGGCTACAATCCAGATTTTACTGCAGATTTTCAGAAAGTGCTTCTGTCGCAGTCCTTGGAATACTTGTTCACCAATTCTTGGTTTAATTTAATGCACCTTAAAAGGAGTTTGAAAGCAGGATTTCAACCCCACCTCCAAGCTATTATTAAATGCATGTTGCTATCTCAAGGACAAGTTCATAAATATCTTTACCTACACAGTCTCTTTAAGGTGGTTAAATCTTATCTCCTATTTCCATTCAACAACTTCTTAAGTGGTGGTGAGGTGGCATCGGATTATCGCATGCTGTAAGTTTTCTTGATGAGATGTGTTTTACAAGTACTTATGAAACTTCTGAAACTATCGGATAGTTGGACATATAGGGATGCAGAATTCCTGAGTATTGGAGTGGAGACACAAGGGTCAGTGGGTGCTATTGTCTACTGGCCCAAGACCGTATGGACCAGGGTTCATCCCACTGAACACCCGCATACCTTTCCCATGGGCAGAATGTTGCTCGGACAACATAGGGTGAGAATAAAACAGTGGTGCAATACTTTATTGAACCACCAACAGATAATAACATATAGAACAGTCCTAAAAAATACCCATGATAGTGTAAATTACAGAGTCTCACCTGTCTGCTAACTCGCTGGGATTAGAGAACCTGCGACCTCAGGGCTTCCAGGGCCGACTCCCCACACCAGTGATACCGCGATTTTGGTGGGCATCCACAAAGAGGAGGTAATGACAAGCTCAGGAAGCTGGCAGTCTATGGGCTAGGTGACCGGAGGGTCCCAATCTGGCTTCCCCAACATCTCCATGGGTTCAGTGATGGTCATTGTAGCAGATCTGTATTCTTACAGCTAGGACCATGGTCCCTTAAGCTAGCATCCTGTAGAATGTCAAATCTATAATCAATGTTAAACTTGAATGTGTCATGATGCCTTGGCTGTTGTTCTGTAGTCTCTCTTTTTTGCAGAAGGTTATAAATCTTTTTATACCCACATCTGTGGTTCAGGTCATTATCCACAGGTTAGGGAAGAAGTGGCATGAGATTAACTCTCATTGTTTGATTGTTTAATCAATCTGCATAGTTTGTCTTCCACTGTTTTGCAGGTCAACAAGCTACATGAACTTATACAATGGATATTCAACATATTAGCAAACATCGATTGTTCAATCACCCTGCATCCCAAGCATTCAACAATTCACAAACATCAATTTCTATTTCAACATTCAGACTCACATAACAACAGTCTATGTTTTTTGACCTACCAAAGAAAAAAACAAATTCAATAGTCAACGTTCAGACAATAGCCTATGTCGTCTGGTCGACTGAAAGTATACATCTGGCCAGGGGCGTAACTACCGGGGTAGCAGCCGAAGCGGTTCCTTTGGGGCCCGGCCCATATAGGGGCCCGGGTCCCCGGCTCCGATCGGCGCTACCCGGTAGCAGGGCCGCACCTATAATGAGGCAATTTGCTCAAGCCGCAGGCAGCAGGGGGCGGCATTATGCGCTCCTCTACCCGCAGCACCTACAATTTAGCCTCTGCACGCTGGTGCTGCGGTCGTGCAAGAGGCTGTAATTGATGTGGTCACAGGAGGGAAGGTCCTGACCATGGCCCCCTGATCATGTGACCCATGACTCCTCCCCTCCTGTGTCCTCATCACAGGTCCTGTGCGCAATATTCCTTGGTTTATGCAGAACTGCTGTCTGTCATCGTGAGTGAGCTACTTGTGTGTGTGAGCTGTGTGATACATGTGTGTGTGATAAGTGTGAGCTATGTGTGTGAGCGTGAGCTGTGCGATACGTGTGTGTAGGTTAATTGAGTGAGATGTGTGAGCTACTTGTGTGTGATACGTGTGAGCTGTGTGTGTGTGATATGTGTGAGCTGGGTGTGTGATACGTGTGAGCTGGGTGTGTGATACGTGTGAGCTGAGTGTGTGATACGTGTGAGCGATACGTGTGAGCTGTGTGTGTGTGCATGCGATACGTGTGAGCTGTGTGTGTGATACGTGTGAGCTGTGTGTGTGTGATACGTGTGAGCTGGGTGTGTGATACGTGTGAGCTGGGTGTGTGATACGTGTGAGCTGTGTGTGTGATACGTGTGAGCTGTGTGTGTGTGCGATACATGTGAGGTTTGAGCTGTGTGTGATACATGTGAGCTGTGTGTGTGTGCGATACGTGTGAGCTGTGTGTGTGTGTGATACATGTGAGCTGTGTGTGTGTGATACGTGTAAGCTGGGTGTGTGATACATGTGAGCTGTGTGTGATACGTGTGAGCTGTGTGTGTGATACGTGTGAGCTGTGTGTGTGAGCTGTGTGTGTGTGATACGTGCGAGCTGTGTGTGTGATACGTGTGAGCTGGGTGTGTTGTACGTGTGAGCTGGGTGTGTGTGTGATACATGTGAGCTGTGTGTGATACGTGTGAGCTGGGTGTGTGATACATGTGAGCAGTGTGTGTGATACGTGTGAGCTGTGTGTGTGTGCGATATGTGTGAGCTGTGTGTGTGTGTGATACGTGTGAGCTGTGTGTGTGATACGTGTGAGCTGGGTGTGTGATACGTGTGAGCTGGGTGTGTGATACGTGTGAGCTGGGTGTGTGATATGTGTGAGCTGGGTGTGTGATACGTGTGAGCTGGGTGTGTGTGTACGATACGTGTGAGCTGTGTGTGTGTGTGCGATATGTGTGAGCTGTGTGTGTGCAATACGTGTGAGCTGTGTGTGTGCATGCGATTCGTGTGAGCTGTGTGTGTGATACGTGTGAGTTGTGTGTGTGTGTGTGTGATACGTGTGAGCTGGGTGTGTGATACGTGTGAGCTGTGTGTGTGATACGTGTGAGCTGTGTGTGTGTGCAATACGTGTGAGCTGTGTGTGTGATACATGTGAATGTGTGTGCGATACGTGTGAGGTGCGAGCTGTGTGTGTGATACGTGTGAGCTGTGTGTGTGATACGTGTGAGCTGTGTGTGTGTGTGACACGTGTGAGCTGTGTGTGTGATACGTATGAGCTGGGTGTGTGACACGTGTGAGCTGTGTGTGATACGTGTGAGCTGGGTGTGTGATACGTGCAAGCTATGTGTGTGATACGTGTGAGCTGTGTGTGTGTGCAATACATGTGAGCTGTGTGTGTGTGATACGTGTGAGCTGTGTGTGTGCGATACGTGTGAGGTGTGAGCTGTGTGTGTGATATGTGTGAGCTCTGTGTGTGATACGTGTGAGCTGTGTGTGATACGTGTGTGTGTGTGATACGTGTGAGCTGTGTGTGATACGTGTGAGCTGTGTGTGCGATACGTGTGAGCTGTGTGTGTGTGTAATACATGTGAGCGGTGTGAGCTGTGTGTGATACATGTGAGCTGTGTGTGATACGTGTGAGCTGTGTGTGAGCTACTTGTGTGAGCTGTGTGATACGTGTGTGTGTGTGTGTGTGTGTGTGAGCTAAAGCAAAAGTTGGCGCAACCTGCCAGTGTTCTACGATTTGGGTGAGGACATTCATTGTATGTGGGCTGGTGAATTTTTTTTTTGTGTCAGGGCTGCTTTTTGGTCTCAGCCCGGCCCTGTGTAAGGAGCAGAGCCGCGTGTGTACGAGGTGTACGGAACGGAGCAGTGTGTGTGCGAGGTGTAAGGAGCAGAGCCGCATGTGTACGAGGTGTACAGAGCGGAGCCGTGTGTGTGTACGTGGTGTACGGAGCGGAGCCGTGCGTGTGTACGAGGTGTATGGAGCGGAGCCGTGCGTGTGTACAAGGTGCACGGAGCGGAGCCGCACGTGTACAAGGTGCACGGAGCGGAGCCGCACGTGTACAGAGCAGAGATGTGTACGGAGCTGAGCAGCACGTGTGCGAGGTGTAAGGAGCAGAGCCGCACGTGTACGAGGTGTACGGAGCAGAGTCGACACATGTGTGAGGTGTACGGAGCCGCGTGTGTGCGAGGTGTACGGAGTGGAACTGCAAGTGTACAAGGTGTATGGAGCAAAGCCACATGTGTACAAGGTTTACAGAGTGGATCCTTTTGTGTACAAGGTTTACAGAGCGTGGCCATGTGTGTACAAGGTGTACGGAGCAGAGCCGCATGTGTACGAGGTTTACGGAGTGGAGCCATGTGTGTACTGAGTGGAGCCGTGTGTGTGCGAGGTGTACAGAGCGGAGCTGTGTGTGTGCAAGGCATCAAAAGCAGAACCGTGTGTTTATGATGTGTGCAAAGCCGTATGTGTACAAGGTGTATGGTGGGGAGAATTCATACCTCCCAGCGGGACAGTCCCGATTTTGAGAGAGATTCTGTCCCACTGCCCCGGCTGGGAGCTTACTTTTCCCGCGGACACAGGAGTACACGGCGGACCCCCGTGGAGTAATTTAAAATTCGCATGTGACGTTCTACTGGAAGTGATGTGCTAGAAGCTGAACGGAAATTAGGTAATTTCGGGAGGAGATTGTGACGGAACCATGGAGGCACTTCAGGGAATGTTTCAGATCCATCACCATGTCCTCCTCCAACAGCGCGGACAGCAGGATTGCCTTGGACTCGGGGTTGCCGGCCATGTAAGCGGATCATGATATGTCCTGCATCGGGAGGCTCAGGTGGGCACTACAGTGGGAGCCGGGCTGCTATAGTATCTTTATAGAATCTTTCTCTCTCTGTTTCTTTATCTCTCTAATCTTTCTTTTTTTTCTCTCTCTTGGTTCTTTCTTTCTCTCTCTGTTTCTTTCCTTCTTTCTTCTTTCTTTCTTCCCCTCTTTCTTTCTCTGTTTTTTTTTCTCTCTGTTCTTTCTTTCTTTTCCTCAGTACCAGTAGAATAAGAGGGGTAGGAAACTAGGTGGCACTGGTCATATTGAGCCTCTCATACTTTTTACTGGTGTATAATCATATGCCCTGCACACCCCCATAAAGTGGGCCAGCCCCAGACAACAGAGTACAAACAAATCACTATTACTAGCAGTCCAAGTGGACAATTATATGCGTAAAGTTAATGATGTCCCTGTGCCAAGCAGTGCGGAGGATCGGAATACACGGAGACCAGAGCAGCGGGGTTTGGAGAGAAGAATTATATGGGGCCCATTATACTGTATGAAGTAATATATGGGGACCATTATACTGTATGAAGTAATATATGGTGCCCATTAAACTGTATGAAGTAATATATGGTGCCCATTATACTGTATGAAGTAATATATGGGGCCCATTATACTGTATGAAGTTATATATGGTGCCCATTATACTGTAGGAAGTAATATATGGTGCCCATTATACTGTAGGAAGTAATATATGGTGCCCTGTTATGAGTTCATTTTCCCCTTCACCATTGAGGTCTGATGAACTCCCTCTTCTGGTGAAGGAAGGTAGTGAGGCTGATTACCAAACACCTGAGCTGGTAGTGATGGGAATTGCTGACTGGATATAAGGCAGCCGACGCCCTTCTGCCTCGCTGGTGATTTCTCGGAGGGATTCTAGGAGACCAGTCTGATTCCTGCTCCTCAAAAGCTAAGTTTTCTGCCTTGCTTTTTGCATTTGTGTTTTGGTTTTATTTTGCCTTGCTTTTCTGGATTCTGCCATTCCCTGCTGGGATGAGCTGAATTCCTTTGTGTCTTTTTGCTCTGTCTTCAGAAAATACCTGAGTACTGACATAGTCTTTTTGAAGCCTAGCGTCTTCAGGGCCTTTTTCCCTGTCAGTCTGTTGGCTCTTGTTTTGATAGGGTTTTTGGCGGATTGCAGACAGCAGCTTTTCTATCCTGTCCTATCTAATTTGCTTGGGTCCCATCATTTGCTCAGTCTATCTTTCTATCTGTGTTAGTGTTTTTTTTTCTTGCTTCACGGTCATTATATGTTGGGGGCTGCCTATTGCTTTGGGGTCTGCTCTGGGGCAGTTTAGATTTCCCTTTCTGTCTTTAGGCTATGTAGTTCTCCGGCTGTGATCGAGGGGTCTAGGGCTCTGTAGGAACCCCCCACGGCAACTGCTAGTTGTTGTTGATAGGTTCAGGGGTCTACAATCCGATAGCTGACAACTTCTCTGGTTTTCTGGACTTAGCTAGCATTTCTGTTTTTGCCTCCTACGGTGACTCATTCATAACAATGCCCATTATACTGTATGCAGTAATATATGGGGCCCAATATACTATATGAAGTAATATATGGTGCCCATTATACTGTATGCAGTAATATATGGGGCCCATTATGCTGTATGACGTAATATATGGGGCCCATTATGCTGTATGAAATAATATTTGGGGCTCATTATGCTGTATGAAGTAATATATGGTGCCCATTATACTGTATGAAGTAATATATGGTGCCCATTATACTGTATGCAGTAATATATGGTGCTCATTATACTGTATGAAGTAATATATGTGCCCATTATACTGTAAGAAGTAATATATGGTGCCCATTATACTGTAGGAAGTAATATATGGTGCCCATTATACTGTATGAAGTAATATATGGTGCCCATTACACTGTATGAAGTAATATATGATGCCCATTATACTGTATGGAGTAATATATGGTGCCAATTATACTGTATGAAGTAATATATGGGGCCCATTATACTGTAGGCAGTAATATATGGTGCCCATTATGCTGTACGAAGTAATATATGGTGCCCATTATGCTGTATGAAGTAATATATGGTGCCCATTATACTGTATGAAGTAGTATATGGGGCCCAATATGCTGTATAAAGTAATATATGGGGCCCATTATACTGTATGGAGCATTATATGGGGCCATTATACTGTACAAAGTAATATATGGGGCCCATTATACTGTATGGAACATTATATGGGGCCCATTATACTGTATGAAGTAATATATGGGGCCCTTTATGCTGTATGGAGCATTATATGGGGCCCATTTTACTGTACGAAGTAATATATGGGGCACATAATACTGTATGGAGCATTATGTGGGGATAGGGGATGACTTTCTGTTTCTTGTGGATCTGACTGCTGGGACCCCCATGATCCTGGGAAAAATAGCTTTGAAGAGCACCATGTAAATGGAGCTGTGGTCAATCATACACACTGTAGTGCAATTCACATGTGGCTCTTCAAATGACTCCTTATACAGCGTGATGAGGGGACAGCAAAGTATAGCAAAAATTCACTTATCGAGGTGAGGAGTGTTATAGTTTGTGGGCTGGTGGGATTTGTGTGGCAGGGCTTTTTTGTCCCAGTCCGGCCCTGTGCCAGGCCTACCATTGCCATTAATGACCCTTATTCTGGATACTTCTGTGTTGTTCTTCTGTGTGCGTGTGATGCCGCTGACATACTTGTGTTTGGACACCTTTTTTTTTTCTATTTATCTAAATCAAAATGTCCACTACTGTACTCAGTTTTACAGGATAGATATGAGAATTTACTTTGTGTGTATGTGTGTGGGGGGGGGGTCGTCATTTTGCTGTTCGCCTCAGGCAGCAGAGAGGCTAGGTTCACCCCTGCCCGGTAGTGCAATTTAATTACCCCAACCACCGGTCCGCGGCCCAGCATCGGGCCGTTGCAGTGCTCTTGTCGGTCCGCGGACACAAGGGGAGCCGGCGGCTGTGTAGCAGCTGATACTCACCCTGCATAGCGGTCCCTGTCGGCGCGGCGGCTTCATCCAGATTCCAGCGCTGAGCTGTCAAGTGTACCACTCATTTAAGGTCATGAATATGGACGCCATTCCTCTGCCATAGGCGTGGCGTCCATATTCATGCACCTTAATGAGCGGTAGCACGTGACCGCTCCGCACAGGAAGAAGCTGAATTGCCGCGAGATGCAGGGAGGGAAGTTCAGCGACGGGAGGGAAGTTCAGCGATGTGAGGGTAAGTATGATGGGGAGGATGGGGGAGCCAAGCGGAGCCATATATACAAGGGAGGGACAGTGGGAGCAGAGTCAAATATACAAGGGAGGGAGAGTGGGAGCAGAGCCATATATACAAGGGAGGGACAGTGGGAGCAGAGCCAAATATACAAGGGAGGGAGAGTGGGAGCAGAGCCATATATACAATACAAGGGAGGGACAGTGGGAGCAGAGCCATATATACAAGGGAGGGAGAATGGAAGCAGAGCCATATATACAATGGAGGGAGGGTGGGAGCGGAGCCATGCATACAGGATGGGACAGGGGAGTCATGCATACAGGATGGGACAGGGGAGCCATGTATACAGGATGGGAGGGTGGGAGCAGAGCCATGTTTACAGGATGGGAGAGTAGGAGCAGAGCCATGCATACAGGATGGGAGAGTGGTAGCAGAGCCATGCATACAGGATGGGAGAGTGGGAGCAGAGCCATGTATACAGGATGGGAGAGTAGGAGCAGAGCCATGCATACAGGATGGGAGAGTGAGAGCAGAGCCATGTATACAGGATGGGAGAGTTGGAGCAGAGCCATGTATACAGGATGGGAGAGTGGGAGCAGAGCCATGTATACAGGATGGGAGAGTGGAAGCAGAGCCATGCATACAGGATGGGAGAGTTGGAGCAGAGCCATGTATACAGGATGGGAGTGTGGGAGCAGAGCCATGTAACAGGATGGGAGAGTGGAAGCAGAGCCATGTATACAGGATGGGAGAGTGGGAGCAGAGCCATGCATACAGGATGGGAGAGTGGGAGCAGAGCCATGTATACAGGATGGGAGAGTGGGAGCAGAGCCATGTATACAGGATGGGAGGGTGGGAGCGGAGCCATTTATATAGGATGGGAGAGTGGGAGCGGAGCCATGTATACAAGGATGGGAGGATGGGAGCAGAGACATGTATACAGGATGGGAGAGTGGGAGCAGAGCCATGTATACAGCATGGGAGGGTGGGAACGGAGCCTTGTATACAGGATGGGAGCAGAGCCATGTATACAGGATGGGAGAGTGGGAGTAGAGCCATGTATACAGGATGGGAGGGTGGGAGCGGAGCCTTGTATACAGGATGGAAGCAGAGCCATGTATACAGGATGGGAGGGTGGGAGCAGAGCCATGTATGTAGGATGGGAGAGTGGGAGCAGAGCCATATATACAAGGGAGGGAGATTGGTAGCAGAGCCATATAAACAATACAAGGAAGGGACAGTGGGAGCAGAGCCATATATACAAGGGAGGGAGAGTGGGAGCAGAGCCATATATACAAGGGAGGGAGAGTGGGAGCAGAGCCATATATACAATACAAGGGAGGGACAGTGGGAGCAGAGCCATGTATACAAGGGAGGGAGAATGGGAGCAGAGCCATATATACAAGGGAGGGAGAGTGGGAGCAGAGCCATATATACAATACAAGGGAGGGACAGTGGGAGCAAAGCCATATATACAAGGGAGGGAGAGTGGAAGCAGAGCCATATATACAAGGGAGGGAGGGTGGGAGCGAAGCCATGCATACAGGATGGGACAGGGGAGCCATGTATACAGGATGGGAGAGTAGGCGCAGAGCCATGTATACAGGATGGGAGAGTAGAAGCAGAGCCATGCATACAGGATGGGAGAGTGGGAGCAGAGCCATGTATACAGGATGGGAGAGTGGGAGCAGAGCCATGTATACAGGATGGGAGGGTGGGAGCGGAGCCATGTATACAAGAATGGGAGGATGGGAGCAGAGACATGTATACAGGATGGGAGGGTGGGAGCAGAGCCATGTATAAAGGATGGGAGAGTGGGAGCAGAGCCATGTATAAAGGATGGGAGAGTAGGAGGAGAGCCATGTATACAGAATGGGAGAGTAGGAGCAGAGCCATGTATACAGGATGGGAGAGTGGGAGCAGAGCCATGTATACAGGATGGGAGAGTGGGAGCAGAGCCATGCATACAGGATGGGAGAGTGGGAGCAGAGCCATGTATACAGGATGGGAGATACTGTCATGATCCCAGTGCAGGTTTTTGAGCTGCACACCGGGGGTTAATGTCTGGAGCTCTGTGCAGGTTTTGACCTGCACACTTGGGGTTAATGATTGTGGCCTCTTTCTGGTTCTGGGAGAGCTTCATAAACCCCTGTGTAGCTTCAATCCCTGCCAGTTATACTTTTGCCTTTGGCCTAGTATGCTGACCCCCGTGTGCCTGTTTGTTGCTATAGTTTGTTTATATGGTTCTGACCCGGCTCTGTTTCCCGTTGTGAGTTTGCCTGTTGATTTTGTACTGCGTTATTATCTGTGTATGACTCATTGCCTGTGACCTGACTACTCTCTGCTCGCCCCTCTTGTACCTTGCAGCTATCTCTGTGTGTGACTCATTGGCTACGTCCTGACTATACTCCCTGTCTATGCCCCTTGGTAACTTTGTCTCGCAGTTACCCTGCTAGGAGTTATCTTGCAGCTCCTAGCTCTGTGGAGTTTAGGCCACGCCTCTAGCAGTCACGTGCTTCAGGTCCTGCGGCTCTGAAGTACGCATCTACTCGGCTGCTGCCCGCTCCACAGGTAGCTTTGAGCACGCTTTCGCTTTACTCAGGACACGCGCAGTGGCTCAGTGAGCAAGTTCAGTGCGGTGTCTCTGACATTATAACTGGCCTACAATTTATTTTTCTCTCCTCACTTCTGCAGCATGGACCCAATGTGTGCTTTATCTGAGCAGGTTAAAAGTTTGACTCAGTCACTGCAGAAGCTTAGTTTGGAACACCAAGCTCTGGCCCAGTCCCAACGGCGGGTTGAGGACTCAGTTCAGGGGGTGCTTTCTGCAGGCTTCCAGCAGGTGGGGAATAGAGATGTCATTTTAGTCCCACCTGAATCCCCGGTTAAATTGCCAGATATATTTTCTGGTAACAAGGTTGATTTCAGGGCATTTAAGGAGAGCTGTAAGCTTTTTTTTTTCTTTGAGACCCCGCTCCTCTGGGGATGAGAAACAGAGGGTGGGGGTGGTGATGTCTCTGCTTAGGGGGTCCCCACAAGCCTGGGCATTCTCACTTTCCTCTTCTGCCCCTGAGAGAATGTCTGTGGATGCATTTTTTGAAGCCTTAGGGCTTATTTATGATGAGCCTGATAGAGTGCGGTTGGCTGAGGACAAAGTGATGAGTGTCTGTCAGGGGGAGCACTCGGCCGAATGGTTCTGAACTGAATTCAGACGTTGGGCAGCGGAGATTTCCTGGAGTGATGCCGCCCTTCGGGGGCTGTTCCACAGAGGCCTGTGTGAACGTCTGAAGGATGCTTTGGCACTTCATCCTCCGCCTGACTCCCTGGAGGATGCCATGGTCCAAGCGGTTCGCATGGATCACAGGCTGCGGGCTAGAGGCATTATGCAATGGGAAACGCCCTTATTCTTCAGTGGAGATGAAATCCGGACTCTTCCTATGGCTATGGAGGTGAGCGCTGTCACCTGTGAGGGAAAGGAAAGAAGACGCCGCCGGGAAAAGCAGTTGTGCTTCTATTGTGGGAAATCTGGACATTGGAAGAAGGACTGCCCCTCCTGTCCGTCATCCTCCAAAATGGCGGGAAACGACTAGGTCTGGGTAGTAATCGAGGAGGCTACCCAGACCTTCCGGTACAATTTTCCTCATGTGCAAAAATGGTGCTGCAGGTGGATCTGGAACTTGGTTATGGTCCTGTTCAGACTACTGCTTTTATTGACTGCGGTTCTGCTGTGAACCTGATTGATACCAAGGTTATGACTCTTAATAAGATAGGGACAGTCAGGCTTCACGATCCTGTTAAACTTGTGGCAATTGACTCATTTCCTCTTACCCAAGACGGTATCTGTTGCAGGTCTGAACTTTTTTCTCTAAAAGTGGGTTCCACTCATGTGGAGAAACTAAGTTGTCTGGTGCTAGATAACTTGCCTGCAGGACTGGTACTGGGGATGCCTTGGCTTCAACGCCACAATCCTACCATTGATTGGGTTACAGGGGAAATCACTCAATGGGGATGCAATAATAAATGTGGTAACCGGGGACATCTTGTTAACGCTGTTAAATCCGTTTGTTATGATTGAGTCACCGTAGGAGGCAAAAACAGAAATGCTAGCTAAGTCCAGAAAACCAGAGAAGTTGGCAGCTATCGGATTGCAGACCCCTGAACTTATCAACACAACTAGCAGTAGCCGTGGGGGGTTCCTACGATGCCCTAGACCCCTCGATCACAGCCGGAGAATTAAATAGGCCTAAAGAAAGAAAGGGGACATCTAAACTGCCCCAGAGCAGACCCCAAAGCAATAGGCAGCCCCCAACATATAATGACGGTGAAGCAAGAGGAAAACACTAACACAGACAGAAAGATAGACTGAGCAAAGACGGGGCCCAAGCTAACTACATAGGAAAGGACAGGAAGGATGCTGTCTGCAATCCGTGAAAAACCCTATGAAAATAAGAGCCAACAGACTGACAGTGAAAAAGGCCCTGAAGACGCTAGGCTTCAAAAAGCTATGTCAGTACTCAGGAATATTCTGAAGACAGAGCAACAGGCAAAAGGAGATTCAGCTCACCCCAGCAGGGAATGGCAGAATCCAGAAAAGCAAGGAAAACAAAAACAAAACACAAATGCAACAGGCAAAGCAAAAAAACTTAGCTTTAGGGGAGCAGGAATCAGACTGGTGTCCTAAAAGTCCACAGAGAAATGACCCGCAGGGCAGAAGGGCGTCGGCAGCCTTATATCCAGTCCGTGACTCCACTCAGCCAGTCAACCTCATTAGACTCAGGTGCCTGATAATCAGGCTCATTACCTTCCTTTACCAGAATAGGGAGTTCACAAGACCTCAGTGACGAAGGGGAAAATGAACTCACAACAGTACCTCCCCCTTGAGGAGGGGTCACCGAACCCTCAACCACGCCACCAGGGCGATCAGGGTGAGCCCGATGAAAGGCACGCACCAATCTTTTGGCATGAATATCAGAGGCAGAGACCCAGGAATTATCCTCCTGACCATAACCCTTCCAATTAACCAAATACTGGAGTCTCCGTCTAGCCAAACGGGAATCCAGTATTTTCTCTACCTCATATTCCCTGTTACCTTCAACCAATACAGGGTCTGGAGGTGCCACCCCAGGAACAACTGGTTCAACACAAACCTCTTCAACAAGGACTTATGAAACACATTATGGATTTTAAATGTGACAGGAAGAGCCAAACGAAAAGAGACCGGATTAATAATCTCCAAAATCTTGTAAGGTCCAATAAATCTAGGCTTAAACTTAGGAGAAGCCACCTTCATAGCAATATTTTTTGATGATAACCACACCATATCACCAATCTTAAACTGGGGACCAATGGTCCTATGTCGATTGGAAAACCGCTGGGCCTTTTCCTGGGAGAGAGATAACTTATCCACCACTTGGTCCCAGATCTGGTGCATTCTCTCCACCACAGTGTCAACACCTGGGCAGGCAGAAGGCTCCACCTGCCCTGAAGAAAATCGAGGATGAAATCCAAAGTTACAAAAAAAAGGTGACATCAAAGTGGCAGAACTAGCTCTATTATTTAAAGCAAATTCGGCCAAGGGCAAAAATGAAACCCAATCATCCTGATCAGCGGAAATAAAACCTCTCAAATACGATTCCAAGGTCTGGTTTGTTCTCTCTGCCTGCCCATTGGTCTGGGGGTGAAAAGCAGAGAAAAAGGACAACTGAATTCCCAGCTTGGAACAGAAAGTCCTCTAAAATCTAGACACAAACTGAACTCCTCTGTCAGATACAATGTTCTCAGGAATCCCGTGTAAGCGAACCACCTGTTGCAAAAACAGGGGCACCAACTCAGAGGAAGATGGCAACTTAGGGAGTGGTACAAGATGAACCATCTTATAGAACCTATCACAAATCACCCAAATAACAGTCATTCTTTGAGAGACCGGCATATCAGAGATGAAATCCATTGAAATATGGGTCCATGGCCTCCTGGGGACCGGTAAAGGCATCAACAACCCACTAGAGCGAGAACAAGATTTAGACCGGGAGCAAGTCCCACAGGACTGCACAAAATTCCTGACATCATGAGACAAGGTGGGCCACCAAAAAGAGCGACTCACCAGATCTCTAGTACCAAAAATACCTGGATGACCAGCCAATGCAGAGCAATGAACTTCAGACATCACTCTCTTCTTCCACTGGTCAGGAACATACAACTTTCCACTGGGACAACGCTCAGGTTTGTCCTCCTGGAACTCTTGCAGCGCAAGTCTCAAATCGGGCGAGATGGCAGAAAGAACTACCCCTTCGCCTAAGATGGTAGCAGGCTTGGTCACCACAGGAGAATCAGCAAAGATACTCCTAGAGAGGGCGTCTGCCTTGACATTCTTAGTTCCAGGAAGAAAAGAGACCACAAAATCAAAACGTGTAAAAAACAAGGCCCACCTAGCCTGTCTAGGGTTCAAGCGTTTAGCCGACTCTAGGTAAATCAAATTCTTGTGGTCAGTGAGGACCACAACTTGATGTTTAGCTCCCTCCAACCAATGTCTCCACTCCTCAAATGCCCATTTCATGGCCAACAGTTCCCGATTCCCCACATCATAGTTACATTCAGATGGAGAGAACTTTCGGGAAAAGAAAGCACAGGGATTCATTTTAGATGTTACAGGATCCTTTTGGGACAAAACAGCTCCTGCACCAATCTCAGAAGCATCCACCTCTACCTGGAATGGGAGTGAGACATCAGGTTGCCGCAAAACCGGGGCGGAGGTAAATCTTCGCTTCAGCACCTGAAAGGAAGCAACAGCCTCCGGAGACCAATTCAACACATCAGCACCCTTCTTAGTCAGATCAGTCAATGGCTTGGCAATACTAGAAAATTTTGCTATAAATTTCCAATAAAAATTAGCAAAACCCAAAAACTTCTGGGGGGCCTTTAAAGAAGTGGGCTGAACCCAATCATAAATGGCCTGTACCTTGGCCGGGTCCATTTCAATAGTTGACGGAGACAAAATAAATCCCAAAAATTGAATCATCTGTACTCCAAAAAGGCATTTCGATCCTTTGACATACAGGGAATTCTCCCTCAAGATCCGGAACACAGTCCGAATATGTTCCACATGAGAATCCCAATCCTTGGAGAAGATCAAAATATCATCCAGATAGATAATCAAAAATTTATCGACAAAGTCTCGGAAAATATCGTTCATGAAGCACTGGAAGACAGAAGGGGCATTAGTGAGCCCAAAAGGCATCACCAGGTACTCAAAATGTCCCTCCGGAGTATTAAACGCCATCTTCCATTCATCCCCCTGCTTAATGCGGATAAGATTATACGCCCCCCTGAGGTCAAGCTTGGTAAACCAGCAAGCACCTCTAACTCTAGAGAATAGATCCGAAATCAGGGGTAACGGATACTGATATTTAATAGAAATTTTATTGAGGGCACGATAATCAATACAAGGCCTTAAAGAACCATCCTTTTTGGCCACAAAAAAAAAACCGGCACCTAAGGGTGAAGAGGATGGTCTAATATGACCCTTCTCCAACGCCTCCTTAATATAGGACCGCATAGCCTCATTTTCGGGTACAGATAAATTGAAGAGCCGACCCTTGGGAAATTTACACCCCAGGCTTATTTCAATTGCACAGTCATAACTCCTATGAGGAGGCAAGGACGCAGACTCATTCTCACTAAATACATCATAAAAGTCCGCCAAATAGTCAGGAACATCATGCGACTGAGGAGAGGTGGAAAAAACCGGAGCCTCACTAAAGGCACACCGACAACCCCAACTCACCACAGACACAGATTTCCAATCCAAAACTGGATTATGAATTTGCAACCAGGGAAACCCCAGAACAACGGCATCATGCAGACCATGCAACACCAAAAATCTGCAATTTTCTTGATGGTCTGGGGCGACCCGCATGACCACCTGGGTCCAAAACTGAGGTTTATTTTTAGCCAAAGGAGAAGCATCAATCCCCCTCAAAGGGATAGGCGTCTGCAGAGGTGTCATCGGAAATCCACAACGTTTAGCAAAATCCAAGTCCATTAGGTTTAGCGCTGCTCCCGAATCCACAAAAGCCTTGGCGGAAAATGTGGACAGGGAGCAGATCAGAGTAATTGCCAGAAGAAACTTAGGTTGAACACCACCAACAGAAAACGTGTGTGCAAAGCGTTTCTCTCGTTTAGGACAAGCAGAAATAATATGCGAGGCATCTCCACAAAAAAACACAGCTTATTACGCCTTCTGAACTCCTGACGTTGCGCCTTAGACAAAACTCTATCACATTGCATAGGTTCAGACATCTGTTCAACCGGTGGCAACACCTCTCGTGCAATCCTACGTTCACGCAAACGCCGACCAACCTGAATGGCTAATGACATAGAATCGTCCAGACCAGAGGGAACAGGAAATCCCACCATAGTATCTTTTACGGCTTCTGACAAACCCTTCCGAAAGAGAGCAGCCAAGGCATTATCATTCCAGGTAGTAAGGACCGCCCACTTTCAGAACTTTTGACAGTACAACTCTGCAGAATCTCGACCCTGGTTCAATGCCAACAGGGTCTTTTCAGCCTGATCAATAACAGTAGGTTCGTCATACAACAACCCCAAAGCTTGAAAGAATGCGTTCACATTAGTCAGAATAGGATCATCTGGTTTCAAAGAAAACGCCCAATCCTGGGGATCGAGACGCAGCAAAGAGATGACGATTTTAACCTGCTGCGCGGAGCTCCCTGACGAGTTAGGCTTCAAGGCAAAAAATAATTTACAATTATTTTTGAAACTCAAAAATTTAGATCGATCCCCAAAAAATACATCAGGTGTAGGGATCTTTGGTTCAACAGCATGCGAATGAGCAAGGTAGGCGGAAATTCCCCGCACTTCCGCAGCGAGCTGCTCCACACGATCAGACAATTGCTTTATCTCCATTGAGAGAAAAAAAAAACAATTCCCCCTACGGCCTCAGAGGTATAGAGGAAAGAATATACACACAATTTTTTTTTTTTTTTTAAAGCACAATTCTTTCCTGCTTTTGAGTACCCTAGGATCTGCGGTATGGCGGGTGATTCTGTTATGATTGAGTCACCGTAGGAGGCAAAAACAGAAATGCTAGCTAAGTCCAGATAACCAGAGAAGTTGGCAGCTATCGGATTGCAGACCCCTGAACTTATCAACACAACTAGCAGTAGCCGTGGGGGGTTCCTACGATGCCCTAGATCCCTCGATCACAGCCGGAGAATTAAATAGGCCTAAAGAAAGAAAGGGGAAATCTAAACTGCCCCAGAGCAGACCCCAAAGCAATAGGCAGCCCCCAACATATAATGACGGTGAAGCAAGATGAAAACACTAACACAGACAGAAAGATAGACTGAGCAAAGACGGGGCCCAAGCTAACTACATAGGAAAGGACAGGAAGGATGCTGTCTGCAATCCGTGAAAAACCCTAAGAAAATAAGAGCCAACAGATTGACAGTGAAAAAGGCCCTGAAGACGCTAGGCTTCAAAAAGCTATGTCAGTACTCAGGAATATTCTGAAGACAGAGCAACAGGCAAAAGGAGATTCAGCTCACCCCAGCAGGGAATGGCAGAATCCAGAAAAGCAAGGAAAACAAAAACAAAACACAAATGCAACAGGCAAAGCAAAAAAACTTAGCTTTAGGGGAGCAGGAATCAGACTGGTGTCCTAGAAGTCCACAGAGAAATGACCCGCAGGGCAGAAGGGCGTCGGCAGCCTTATATCCAGTCCGTGACTCCACTCAGCCAGTCATCCTCATTAGACTCAGGTGCCTGATAATCAGGCTCATTAACTTCCTTTACCAGAATAGGGAGTTCACAAGACCTCAGTGACGAAGGGGAAAATGAACTCACAACATCCGTGTCTGTGTCGTCTGTCGATCTGGAAGGTATTCCGGAGTACCTGAAGGATTTCGAAGATGTTTTTTCCGAAAGTGAGGCTGAGGCGCTGCCACCACATAGACCCTATGATTGTGCCATTGATTTAGTACCCGGAGCCAAGTTACCTAAGGCTTGATTGTTCAATTTGTCTGGGCCTGAGCGCCAAGCCATGAAGGAGTACATAGATGAGAGTCTCCGCAAAGGGCATATCAGGCCTTCTGTGTCACCTGTGGCAGCAGGGTTCTTCTTTGTGAAGAAAAAAGATGGTGGTTTGCGGCCGTGCCTCGACTTTCGGGAACTGAACAAGATAACGGTTAGGAACTCTTACCCGCTTCCCCTCATCCCAGACTTATGTAACCAGTTAGCTGGGGCCCAATGGTTCTCCAAGTTAGATCTGCGGGGGGCCTACAATCTGATAAGGGTTCGGGAAGGGGACGAGTGGAAAACGGCATTCCTCACATCAGAAGGACTCTTTGAGAACCTGGTAATGCCATTTGGGTTAACTAATGCACCCGCTATTTTCCAAAATTTCATCAATGTTGTGTTTTCTGATCTGATAGGCCGTTTTGTGATTATTTATTTGGATGATATTTTGGTGTATTCCCCGGACAGTCAATCTCACTTGCAACATCTAAAGACAGTTCTCCAGAGACTCAGGGAGAACCAATTGTTCGCCAAATTGGAAAAATGTTCGTTTTTTGTACAGGAGCTGTCTTTTTTGGGGTTGATTGTGTCCTGTGAGGGGTTTCGTATGGATCCTAAGAAGGTGCTGGCGATCGCTGACTGGGTTCAGCCTCGAGATCTCAAGGGGCTCCAGCGCTTCTTAGGATTTGCGAACTATTACCGGAGATTCATTAAAGGTTTCTCACAAGTGGTTAAACCACTCACGGATCTTACCCAGAAGGGAGCTGATGTAAAAAATTGGTCTGTCCTCGCTAAGGAATCCTTCTCAGCGATTAAGAAATGTTTTATGTCTGCCCCGATGTTGGTGCAACCTGACCCGTCCAAACCATTCATTGTGGAGGTGGATGCTTCTGAAGTGGGGGTGGGGGCTGTGCTGTCCCAGGGTCCGGCCACCCTTACCAATCTCAAACCCTGTGCCTTCTTCTCCAAGAAGTTCTCTTCAGCTGAGAAAAACTATGATGTAGGCAATAGAGAACTTTTTGCGGTCAAGCTGGCGTTTGAGGAATGGAGGCACTTTTTGGAAGGGGCGGCTCACCCTATCACGGTTGTCACGGATCACAAAAATTTGGCATACCTTGAATCTGCTAAGAGGCTTACTCCTAGACAGGCCCGTTGGTCACTTTTTTTTTCACGATTTCAGTTCTCAATTACTTTTCGACCGGGGTCCAAAAATGTTAAAGCGGATGCCCTGCCCAGAAGTTTTGATCCAGTGTCTCCCCCTGAGCCGCCGTCCTCCATTCTTCCCCCAGGGGAGGTAGTGGCGGGGGTCTCAACTGAGTTGGAACAAGAAATCCTAAGGTCTCAGGCCCTAGCTCCAGCAACCAGGCCAAGCGATAAACTGTTTGTTCCAGATTCAATGCGGCCTAGACTTCTGCAGGAGTTTCATGATTCTAGGCTGAGTGCTCATCCAGGTATCACAGCCACTAGAGAGGCAGTAGCCAGGGGTTTTTGGTGGCCTTCATTAAGGTCCGATGTCAAGGAATTTGTTTCTGCTTGTGGCATGTGTGCCCGTTCCAAAAGCTCGCATAACCGACCGGCTGGGGAACTCATACCTTTACCGGTTCCCAGAGGCGTATCTAGGCTTCCTGGCACCCGGGGCAAGAATTTGGTTCGGCGCCCCCCCCCCCAAGTACATATGCGACTTGCACAGTTAGTCATGTACCCACGATCTGCTCTCCCTAATGCTCTCAATGTTCAGTAAAAAACTGAAAGCAGGATGAGAAGCTCGTTGTCACGGGACCATAACTATGAAAATCGCATATGAGTGAAGTGTCCATGTGATGACTACTGCAACCTGCAGAGCTGAATCCTGACATTGCAGCTTCTGAATTCTCACAACGAATGCACTGCACACTTTTAGGATTCTCCCTTGCCGATATACAGTCATGTCAGCACAAGTATGTGATTTGTATACTTCTGGCTACATTCCGACTAGACGTGCCCGGCCTCGCTCCGTTCATTTTCATTGAGTGAGGCCACACATGTCTAGTCAGCATGTGACCGTATGTATGTAAATTACCGGCACGAGAGAATTCAGAAGTCTGCAGTCACATAGAATGTCTGCAGACTCAGCACAGACCTGGACAACCCCTTTAATGCTCCTAACAAATAAAAACATGAGAATTAGTCAGTGTCACAAATAACATTTACATCCAGGTACCTTATAGATGATGTCGTCTCTGCAGTCGTTCTCCTTTTCTTCTTCTTGTCCAGACCCCATGATGAGTTTTCTCATCACCAGCCGTCTCTGTAGACTTCCATCTTCTCCGGTCTTCTGCAGCAAATCTCCACACGATGCCCTTAAAGATAGAAGTCTCATTATAATGCTCCTAAATACAAATATCTGCAATATACTGTCACCTCACACTATTCCCCTCCCTCCTCATACTGTCTCCTCATATATTTACCCCCTCACTCTCTATACTGTCTGCTCACACATATCCCCGACTCCCCATACTGTGTCCACATACATTCACCCGTTCGCACCCCTTACTGTCTGCACCCATCCCCCATACTGTTTCCTCATACTCTTCATTTTGTGTCCTCAAATCTCCCCACACACATTAAATACCATCCCCACGCCAAATCCCCCACACACATTAAGTACCCCCCCATCCCCACTCCCAAATCCCCCCACACATTATGTACCCCACTCCAAATCTCCCCACACATTATGTACCCCCACTCCAAATCCCCCCACACATTAACCCCCATCCCCACTCATTAACCCCTCCACACATTAAACCCCCCCCAAACTCATTAATCCCCCCACTCAGTAACCCCCATCCAACCCCCATCTCCACTAGTTAACTCCCACACTCATTAACCCCATCTCCACTCATTAACCCCCTAATCATTAACCCCCATCTCCACTCATTAACCCCCCACATTAACCCCCATCACCACATCAATCCCATCTCCACACATTAACCCCCATCTCCACACATTAACCCCCATCACCACATCAATCCCATCTCCACACATTAACCCCCATCTCCACACATTAACCCCCATCCCCACATTAATCCCATCTCCACTCATTAACCCCCATCTCCACTCATTAACCCCCATACATTAACCCCCATCCCCACATTAACCCCCATCTCCACCCATTATCCCCCATCTCCACTCATTAACCCCCATACATTAACCCCCACATTAACCCCCATCTCCACCCATTAACCCCCATCCCCACATTAACCCCCATCTCCACTCATTAATCCCCATCCATTAACCCCCATCTCCACTCATGAACACCCCCCCATCTCCTATCTTCGGTGGTTCTTCAGCTCCACAGAGGAGCACACTTACCACCAGCGTTCGCTCTGGGTGCCGGGGAGTGACGTCAGCAGCGTGATCACATGACCTGATCACTCTGCTGACGTCGCTCTGACCCAGCGGTCAGAGCTTCAATTGTACTGGCGTCTGTATAGACGCCAGTACAATTGCTGCCTGGGAGTCGGCGCGGCCTCCTTCTCTGCGTCGGCTGTCAGCTTGACAGCCGACACAGAGAACCGCCGACTCTCAGGATGGGGGGCGGCAGAACGCAGCCGACGGGCGGGAGACACTGCCGACCGCTGCAAGGCGGCCGGGCGGCCCGACTGCGCCCCCCTGCTGCCTGCGCCCGGGGCAACTGCCCCGGCTGCCCCCCCCTGGATACGCCACTGCCGGTTCCTTATAGGCCATGGACTCATCTTTCCATGGATTTTATTACCGGCCTTCCACCTTCCAGGTGCAATACCGTGATCTGGGTGGTGGTGGATAGGTTTTCTAAACAGGCCCATTTCATTCCCTTGGCAGCATTACCTTCAGCAGAAACATTGTCAAGGTTGTTTGTGCAGCATGTGGTCCGATTGCATGGGGTACCCCTGAATGTTGTGTCTGACAGAGGTGTGCAGTTTGTGGCCAAATTTTGGAGGGCGTTCTGTATGAAATTGGGCATCTCACTCTCCTTCTCGTCGGCATATCATCCGGAGAGCTATGGTCAGACAGAACGCACCAATCAATCCCTGGAACAAATTCTCAGGTGTCTGACCTCCGCCATACAGGAGGATTGGTGTGATGCGTTACCGTTGGCTGAATTCGCTTTTAACAACCGGGTGAGTCAGTCCACCAACATGTCCCCATTCCTGATTAACTATGGCTTTAATCCGCATTTTGGGGAGTTTTCTCAGGTGGATTCCGGTTGTCCAGGAGCAGAGGGGTCCGTTCAACGGTTAAAAAACCTCTGGGCTGAAGTCCGGCGTAATATCTCTCGGGCCCAGGGGAGGTACAAATATTTTGCGGACAAAAGGAGAGCATCGGGAGACATGTTTCAGGTGGGAGAGAAGGTTTGGCTCTCCACGCGTAACATCAACTTAAAGGTACCATCAGTTAAGTTGGGACCAAAGTTCATTGGTCCGTACGAGATTATGGAGATAGTCAACCCTGTGGCATATAGGTTGCGTCTCCCCGCCTCCTTAAAAATATCTAATGTGTTCCATAAGTCTCTGTTGAAACCAGCAGGATCTGTCAAAGAGAACTCTGAGACTGTTGTTCCTCCAGTGCTGGTGGAGGGTCAATTGGAGTATGAGGTCGGACATATTGTGGACTCTCGGCGGGTGCGCCGCTCTTTGCAGTACCTGGTCCACTGGAAGGGATATGGACCAGAAGAGCGCTCATGGGTCCCTGCTCGCTCGGTACATGCAGATCGCCTGGTTCGGGCATTCCATGCCAAGTACCCGGGGAAGCCTGGGGGTCCAGAGGCCCCCCATTGAGAGGGGGGTACTGTCATGATCCCAGTGCAGGTTTTTGAGCTGCACACTGGTGGTTAATGTCTGGAGCTCTGTGCAGGTTTTGACCTGCACACTTGGGGTTAATGATTGTGGCCTCATTCTGGTTCTGGGAGAGCTTCATAAACCCCTGGGTAGCTTCAATCCCTGCCAGTTATACTTTTGCCTTTGGCCTAGTGTGCTGACCCCCGTGTGCCTGTTTGTTGCTATAGCTTGTTTATATGGTTCTGACCCGGCTCTGTTTCCCATTGAGTTTGCCTGTTGATTTTGTACTGCGTTATTATCTGTGTATGACTCATTGCCTGTGACCTGACTTCTCTCTGCTCGCCCCCTTTGGTACCTTGCAGCTATCTCTGTGTGTGACTCATTGGCTACGTCCTGACTATACTCCCTGTCTATGCCCCTTGGTAACTTTGTCTCGCAGTTACCCTGCTAGGAGTTATCTTGCAGCTCCTAGCTCTGTGGAGTTTAGGCCACGCCTCTAGCAGTCACGTGCTTCAGGTCCTGCGGCTCTGAAGTACGCATCTACTCGGCTGCTGCCCACTCCACAGGTAGCTTTGAGCACGCTTTCGCTTTACTCAGGACACGCGCACTCGCTCAGTGAGCAAGTTCAGTGCGGTGTCTCTGACATATACAGGATGGGAGGGTGGGAGCGGAGCCATGTATACAAGGATGAGAGGATGGGAGCAGAGCCATGTATGCAGAATGGGAGAGTGGGAGCAGAGCCATGTATACAAGGATGGGAGGGTGGGAGCGGAGTCATGTATACAGGATGGGAGAGTGGGAGCAGAGCCACGTAAACAAGGATGGGACAGGGGAGCCATGCATATGACAGGGGAAGCCACACAGAGCTGGACAGGATGGGGGGAACCACACATACATTTTCTGATGATTAGAAAATAATCAGCATGTACAGTACTCCAGTACAATTTTTCTTAAGTGCTCAATGCTCCATTTCCTTGTAGGTTCCAATCATCATTAGCAGTGACGGTCATCAGTAGAAGTAGCCCGGTGCTCCCACTGAAGCAGAGAAACAAGCCAGGTGCTCCCACTCATTCAAAGCCTATGGTGAGTTGAGTCACATTATAAATGTTATAATTAAATGATAAGTATGCACTGCTAAACTACAACCGCGTCCATAGCCCCGCCCCTTATGACCAAAGCCCCGCCCCTGTCACACCTTCATCCCCGCCCTGCCAGGCCATGGAAGAATGGTCTTGCTTGAAGCCGGTCCCTGTTGCAAAAAAGGTTGGGGACCACTGGTGTAGGTGATCCGGGGCCCCGGCAGAAAAAAATGTACACTATGATTCCGCAGCCTACGTTGCATTTCTGTGCCAGCTGTGCGTAGTGAAGCACATATTGGGCCCGCCTCCCTGCAGCCAGTCACAGAGTGTATTGCTTAAGACTAGTTCAGTCCCGCCCCTTCCCTGAGTACTCGCTGTCTATTAGCTCTCTGCAGAGCTGCCTGCTGCATGGACCTCTGGGAAATGTAGTTCCTGGAGGGGTGTGTCTTTGAGGGGGTGTGTCTTTGAGGGGGCCCCGTTTAAAAGTTTCCTATGGGGCCCAATCAGTTCTAGTTACGCCCCTGCATCTGGCATAATTAAGAGTAAATGCTGTGTCGTCACAATGGGGGTGTCATGGGTTTACTGTTACGGAGAGAAACCAGAAGAACCCAGCGTCTGATTTCTCCTTCTCCTGGCCTTATTAGAAGCACTTCACCTTCATATTAAACAATGTAAGTTTTTCTTAACAGTGCAAGGGATAATTTGCTCATTTGAGAACTCCTGGAGGCTTCCCTGCATTAAGGTTCTCAGCGGTGCATTGCCACTCCCATCTCCTATATAATCTGCGTCCTGGCTAGCGCTCATCGTCAGAGTAGATTTTGCTGCATGGCTGGAGGTTGCTTGTTGTTATTATTGGAGAAAGGCGTTTGGCAGTTTTTGAGTGTGTGTAATTCCCTTTCTTTTCCTATTTTGGTTTAACCCCATCCTCCACTCCCGCTGCATTTCTGTATTGTTTGTGTGAGTATATTTGTATGCTTGGTATTTTGTGTTATCACTGTTCATATTACCTTGTTAGTCTGGTTAGTGTATTACTGTACCTTCCCTTGGTGGAGAAGGGTACAGACTGAGGCCGGATTCAGGAGCTAAGGCAAGTTACGTGGCTCCGGCGTCTTCACCATCAAAAGTAATCCAGTGAACAGGGCAAGCTAGAGCGTCCCCTAGCATTAGGGACAGGGAAGGAGCCCTTGGACCTGGGACACCCGACAAAAGTGGTGTCAGGGGAATGCTCGGGGGAGGTCTTGAAGGTATTTGGTTGAGGAGAGAAGGAGGTCTTGGGAGGACCAGAGATTACATGAGGGAAAATATCAGGTGATTAGTTTGGAGATATACGGAGGAGACCAATTATGGACGACTTTGAAGATCAAAGTTAATAGTTTGAACTGGATACACTGGGGAATTGGGAGCCAACGATGGGATTCGTAGAAGGGAGAAGTGGAGGAATAGCAAGGTGAGTGGTAGATTAGCCGTGCTGCAGAGGATGGACTGGAGAGGTGTGAGAATGTTAGCAGGGTGCCACAGAGGAGGATATTGCAGTAGTCAAAATGGGAAATGATGAGGACATGTAAGAACATTTTTGAAGATTCATGATTGAGGAAAGGATGGATTTGGGTAATATTTTTGAGTTGGAGGCGGCAAAAAATAGACAAAGCTTGGACGTGCAATTTGACGGTGACTCGGATGGTGACTCAGAGGCAGCAGACTTGTGGTACAAGGGAAAGTGTGATATCATTTATTGTGATAGACAGATCAGGTAGCGGAGTTAGGTGAGATGGAGGAAAGATGATGAGTTCTGTTTTGTTCACATTGAGCTTTAGGATGTGTGATGAGAAGAAGGAGGATATGGCTGATGGACACTCTGGAATTCTAGACAGCAGTGAGGTCATGTCTGGGCCAGAGAGGTAGATCTGAGTATTATCAATGTATAGATGGTACTGGAAAGCATGAGATTGTCTGCGTTGTCTCAAACCAAAGGTATAGATTGAAAAAAGTAGGGGCACCAGAACAGAGCCTTGAGGGACACCAGTAGAGAGAGGGTGGGGTGAAAAGGTATTGTGGAAGTGGGAGATGCTTATCATGCAGTTAGAGAGTTATGAGGAGATCCAGGACTGGGCAATGTCTGTGACATCAAGGGAAGAGTGGAGCTGTGTGTGTGGCCCAATCACAGTCCAGAGCTAAATCCCATTGAGAATCTGTGGAAAGACTTAAAAATTACTGATCACAGATGTCATCAACCAATCTCGCTGAGCTTGAGCTAATTTACAGAAATGAATGGGCAAAAATGTTACCTTTAGATGTGCAAAGCTGGTAGAAATATGCCCCCAAACCAGCAATTAGAGCAAAAGGTGGTCCTACAAAGTTTTGACTCAGGGGGGCTACAAATGCACATCACAATTTTCAGATTTATGTTTTTAAAATAATTTGAAAACCATTGTATCATTTTCTTTACACTTCACAAATACTTGCTACTTTACGTTTTTTTTATCACATAAAATCCCAATAAAAGGCATTCAAGTTTGTGGGTGTGTAAAAATTCAGAAAAGTTCATGGGGTATAGATACTTATTAAAGGCATTATATACACTACCGTTCAAAAGTTTAGGGTCACTTAGAAATGTCCTCATTTTTTAAAGAAAAACAGTTTTTTTCCAATGAAGCTAACATTAAATGATTCGGAAATACATTCTATACATTGCTAATGTGGTAAATGACTATTCTAGCTGCAAATGTCTTGTTTGTAATGCAATATCTTCATAGGTGTATAGAAGCCCATTTCCAACAACCATCACTCCAGTGTTCTTAAGGTACTTTGTGTTGGCTAACTGTGTAAGAAGGCTAATGGATGGTTAGAATACCCTTGAAAACCCTTGTGCAAGTATGTTAGCACAGCTGAAAACAGTTTGGCTGATTAGAAAAGCTATAAACCTGACCTTCCTTTGAGCTAGTTGAGAATCTGGAGCATTACATTTGTTGGTTCCATTAAACTTTCAAAATGGCCAGAAAAAAAGACCTTTCATGTGAAACTCGACAGTCTATTCTTGTTCTTAGAAATGAAGGCTATTCCATGTGAGAAGTTGCCAAGAAACTGAAGATTTCCTACAACGGTGTGTACTACTCCCTTCAGAGAAGAGCACAAACAGGCTCTAACCATAGTAGAAAGAGAAGTGGGAGGCCCCGCTGCACAACTGAGCAACAAGACAAAAACATTAGAGTCTATAGTTTGAGAAATTGATGCCTCACAGGTCCTCAATTGTCAGCTTCATTAAATAGTACACACAAAACGCCAGTGTCAACGTCTACAGTGAAGAGGTGACTCTGGGATGCTGGCCCTCAGGGCAGAGTGGCAAAGAAAAAGCCATATCTGAGACTGGCTAATAAATGGAAAAGATTAATATGAGCAAAAGAACACAGACATTGGGCAGAGGAAGATTGGAAAAAAAGTGTTATGAACAGACGAATCCAAGTTTGAGGTGTTTGGATCACTCAGAAGAATATTTGTGAGACACAAAACAACTGAAAAGATGCTGGAAGAGTGCCTGACGCCATCTGTCAAGCATGGTGGAGGTAATGTGATGGTCTGGGGTTGCTTTGTTACTGGTAAAGTGGGAGATTTGTACAAGGTAAAAAGGGATTTTGAATAAGAAAGGCTATCACTCCATTTTGCAACTCCATGCCATACCCTGTGGACAGCGCTTGATTGGAGCCAATTTCATCCTACAACAGGACAATAACTCAAAGCACACCTCCAAATTATGCAATAACTATTTAGGGAAGAAGCAAGCAGCTGGTATTCTATCTGTAATGGAGTGGCCAGCGCAGTCACCAGATCTCAACCCCATTGAGCTGTTGTTAGAGCAGCTTGACCATATGGTATGCAAAAAGTGCCCATCAAGCCAAACCAACTTGTGGGAGGAGATTCTGGATGCATGTGGTGAAATTTCTCCAGATTACCTCAACAAATTAACTGCTAGAATGCCAAAGGTCTGCAATGCTGTTATTGGTGCAAAGGGAGCATTCTTTGACGAAAGCAAAGTTTGAGAAAATTATTATTTCAAATAAAAATCTTTTTTTCAAACCTTGTCAATGTCTGGACTAGATTTTAAATTCATTTGGCAACTCATTTGATTAATAGAAGTATGACTTTTCATGGAAAACACAAAATTATCTGGGTGACCCCAAACTTTTGAACGGTAGTGCATATATTTATAATTTTGTTTACAGGAATTTTTGAACATGTGATTTGGTACAATGTTTTTGCTGCCCCCATTTTTTTTAATTGCTGCAAAAATTGAAAAGATGACAGCAATGTTTCAATACATCCATAGGGTCAGTCAATTCAGAGTTTGCAGTTGTAATTTTTTAATCACATAAAAATGGTGCATTTACATGACATTTTCAATTTTTAATGCAAATTTCCTGTTTACAGTACAACTGCACCATGGTTTTTTTATTACAAAATATGCATTAAAACTAGATGGTGGCCCGATTCTATCGCATCGGGTATTCTAGAGTCTCTGTTAAAATAAAAAATAGTGATATACTCACCTTCCGACTGCCCCCGGACTCTTTCTCTCCTCTCACCACGCGCCCGGCATCTTCTGGTCCCAGTAATGCTTTGCGCGAAACACCGCTGATGATGTCGCGCTCACGTGAGAGTGAAGTCATCTCCGGCCCTTCTCGCTAATCATTACCGGGACTGGAAGATGCCGGGACCTTGGTGAGAGGAGGGACAGAGTCCAGGGGCCGTCGGAAGGTGAGTATATAACTATATTTTATTTTAACAGAGACTCTAAACTACCTGGTGCGATAGAATCGGGCCACCATCTAGTGTATTATAGAATCACACAGTTGGAAGGGACCTCCTGGGCCATCTGGTCCAACCCCCTGCTCAAAGCAGGATTCGCTAAATCATCCCAGTCAGATGTCTGTCCAGCCTCTGTTTGAAGACTTCCATTGGAGGAGAACTCACCACTTCTCGTGGCAGCTTGTTCCACTCATTGATCAGTCTAACTGTCAAAAAGTTTTTTCTAATATCTAATCTGTGTCTCCTCCCATTCAGTTTCATCCCATTGCTTCTAGTCTTTCCTTGTGCAAATGAGAATAAAGTTGATCCTTCTACAATGTGACAGCCCTTTAGATATTTGTAGACAGCTATTAAGTCTCCTCTCAGTCTTCTCTTTTGCAAACTAAACAATCCCAAATCCTGCAACCTTTCCTCATAAGACAGGGTTTGCAGACCAGTCACCATTCTGGTTGCTCTTTTCTGAACTTGCTCCAGTTTGTTGATGTCTTTTTTAAAATGTGGTGCCCAAAACTGGACACAGTATTCCAGATGAGGTCTGACCAAAGAGGAGTAGAGGGAAATAATGACTTTACGTGATCTAGACTGTATGCTTCTGTTAATACATCCTAGAATTGCATTTGCCTTTTTTGCTGCTGCATCACACTGTTGACTCATTCAGTCTGTGATCTATTAGTATACCCAAGTCTTTTTCACATGTGCTGTTGCTTAGCCCTATTCCTCCCATTCTGTATATGCTTTTTACATTTTTATTGCCCAGATGTAGTACTTTGCATTTTTCCCTGTTAAAAACCATTCTGTTAGTTGCTGCCCACTTCTCCAGTTTATTTATATCTTTTTGAATCCTCTCTCTCTCTTCTCTAGTATTAGCTATCCCTCCTAGCTTTGTGTCATCAGCAAATTTAATCAGTTTACCCTCAATTCCTTCATCTAAATCATTGATAAAGATGTTGAACAATACAGGGCCCAGGACAGAGCCCTGTGGTACCCCACTTGAGACATTCTTCCAACTGGATGTGCAGCCATTTACGACCACTCTTTGGGTCCGATCACTAAGCCAGTTATGAATCCACCTAACAGTTGCCTTGTCCATTCCATACTTAGTCATTTTTTCAATAAGGATTGTATGAGATACTTTGTCAAATGCTTTGCTGAAGTCAAGATATACTATATCTACAGCATTTCCTTGATCCACCCAATCAGTGATTCCGTCATAGAAGGAAATTAAGTTAGTCTGACATGACTTATTAGTTACAAACCCATGCTGACTCTGTTTAATCACTTCATTCTTATCCAGGTACTGACATACATGTTGTTTAATAATTTGTTCAAAGATCTTTCCTGGTATAGAAGTCAGACTCACCGGCCTGTAGTTGCCTGGGTCCACCTTCCCCTTTTTGAAGATAGGAACAACATTTGCTCTTCTCCAGTCTTCTGGGACTTCTCCTGTTCTCCAAGAATTTTCAAAGATTATGGAGAGGGGTTCAAAAATTTCTTCTGCTATCTCTTTCAGTACTCTGGGGTGTAATTTTATCGGGACCTGGAGACTTGAATTCATTTAGGTTAGCTAAGTGTTTCCTCACTATCTTTCTGTTTATAGATATCCTGGATTCTTCTATTCCCTTAATAGGACAGTGAAGAACAGTTGATGTTACATTTCCTTTCTGAGAGAAAACAGATGCAAAATAGGAATTTAAAAGTTCGGCCTTCTCAACATCCTGTCTTACCATTTCATCATTTTCATCCCGTAAAAATACCGTAATTATACTCATGTTACACCCGGAGCTGCTGTCACTGTTCTGCTGTTACCTAATGTATTGTACTCCAGTTACAGCCGGAGCTGCAGTCACTGTTCTGCTGTTAACTAATGTATTGTACTCCAGTTACACCCAGAGCTGCTGTCACTGTTTTGCTGTTATCTAATGTATTGTACTCCAGTTACTCCCAGAGCTGCAGTCACTGTTCTGCTTTTACCTAATGTATTGTAGTCCAGTTACACCCAGAGCTGCAGTCACCATTCTGCACTTTCCTAATGTATTGTACGCAAGTTACACCAAGAGCTGCAGTCACCATTCTGCACTTTCCTAATGTATTGTATGCAAGTTACACCCAGAGCTGCAGTCACCGTTCTGCTCTTACCTAATGTCCTCCTGTTAAACCCAGAGCTGCAGTCACTGTTCTGCTCTTACCTAATGTAGTGTACTCCAGTTACACCCAGATCTGCAGTCACTGTTCTGCTGTTACCTAATATATTGTACTCCAGTTACACCAAGATGTGCAGTCACTGTTCTGCTTTTACCTAATGTATTATACTCCTGTTACAGCCAGAGGTGCAGTCACTGTTCAGATCTTACCTAATGTATTGTACTCCAGTTACACCCAGAGCTGCAGTCATTTTTCTGCTGTTACCTAATGTATTGTACTCCATTTACACCCAGAGCTGCAGTCACTGTTCTACTGTTACCTAATTACCTAATGTATTGTACTCCAGAATATGTACAGGACTGTGCCTGTGTAATAAGCGACGCAGCACTGATGCCTTTAACGGCTGTAATGTGCCTGTACAATAAGCAATGCAGCCATGTTGCCACGACGACTAAGCAACTGTCGCTGATTGGTCGCGGCCTAACTGCAGACAGACAGAATTAGACAATTATATAGTAGATGACTCATGTAAGGACATGCTAAGGAAAATAACTATAAAATGCCTCTTCCACTGCTTCCATCTTATGACTGGCATTTTTTCTTGTTGCGTATATGATTTGCCGCTGTTCTTAAAAATCCCGGATTTTCTTCCTCCCTCATCTAAATTTTGCTTCCAGCTTTATTTAAATCTTCATCATTTTCTTTTCGAGACATCACAGGTTTTATGTTGTGTTTTTCCTAGCACTGAACCCAGCACCTTTCCTTCTGAGCCCCCTCTCCTGCCTCTTTCTACAGTCGTAGTGTCAGCAGGTGTTAAGCTTCGTTTATTCCATGGTGTCACTCTGGTCAGAAATCTAGAGTTTTTCGCTTTTTTTTTCTACTTTTTCTACTTAGATGCTTTTATCTTCCAAACAGTTTTAACATCAGGGTCAGACATGAAGATTTACTGATGATTTTGCTATGAAATATCTGTTACATAGAAATTAATGTCTTACAATTTCTACTCGTGTGTTCCTTAGCTTTTTGGGAGTCATAATCAATATGGCTATCATCACTATTAATGGCTCTTGCAGGAATTATCACTCGCTGAAAGCAGGAAAATTAACAGAATTGGAAATTTAGTGTAGCACATGCACAGGGAACTGTTAGAGCATCTACCGGAATGCTGGAGCTTACAGACTCTAAGAAGAGTTTTGCAGTGGCTGTTAAACAGGGACATACAGACACTAATCATTTTTCTCCTGAGTGGTAGAAGACTACAACTCCCAGGGATCCTTGATCCAGTGAGATGATAGAAGAAGGGAGGAGGAGGGACTTTGGGGAGGACGCTGAGAAGAAAGTGAAAGTAAAGAGAGAGAGGAGAGAAAACGTGGCTGCTGCTGGTTATGAGAGACAGAGCGGTGTGGATCTTGATTCCCCTAAGTTGCAGAGTGTGGGGGACCCCGTGGAGATACCAGTGTTGCCGGAGAGAGCAAAGATCCAGAGAGTCCTGCCAGTACTCCCATCGGATAAAGGTCTAAATCCTGCAGCCCTCAGCTGGAGTCTAAAGAATCCTCCGATTGTTGGAGACACAGTGAGTGTTCTGCTGAGACTTGTGATTCTATCAGCGCGACTTACAGTGAGTACACTGCAACCAAGACTATTGACAGCAACATTCATTTAAGTGCACCTATGTTTTCTACTTTGTGCGCCAACCTTCCTTTGCGCGCCCACATCCGCGGCAACTGGGCCCCAACGGTTGGACTGAGTAAATGCAAAAGAGGGGGAATTGGCCACATTATATTTGCCGGGTTGGGGTTTAATTAGTCTGTGATGGGTATATGACTTTTATAGAGCACAGTAAATCGCATTGTATGTTTATTCCTGTAAATCCATTTTAATTCTGCTTCCTAGCAATAAATCTGTCAAACTGTTTTACTCCTGCTTCCTGAGTGTGTACCGAGCTGTAGCAGGGGTTTCCCAAATCAGCCCCTGGCAGAAGATAACTGTCCTTCTGCAGCCCAGAGACAGAGCTCCAATCAAGATTCGGGTGGAGGCACTGCGTACAGAAGAGGTGAGACCCCCCATAACACCCAGGGTACAGTGGTAGCCATAAAGGGGTGTTACAGTGGTGGCACTGCTGAGATTTCAGAACAAACACAGGAGTATTTACTATGGAGACTTTAACAGAGCAAGAAGCGTATTTGTGGTGTGAAGAGATGTAGGTTGCAGCTAAACAAAGCTTTGCAGTGAGTGGTGACCTCCGTGATTCGTCTGATGAGATACTGAAAATAGTTAACCGACTCACTGAACTTGCCCACCATAAAGTGGTCGACTGCAGGAAGGAAAAAGGGGGACAATTACCCACAGCCCTGATATCAACAGGGCAGATTTTAAGGAAAGAATATTTCCCATCCATGATAACAGTGTCCCCAGAGCATGGTAGACAATGGAAGATCACTTGGCCTATTGAGTCCGAAGTGGAGACCCGACAACAGGGATCAACCACTCAGCCTAGAAAGACTAGCGTAAGTCCGCCCTCTACTCTATTTAGGGCCAGTCAGGAAGAGACAGCTGTCCCTGCTGATGTGCTTATGACAGCGATGGAAAAGTTAGTCAGTCAGTTCGCAAAGATGCAGCCAGAGGGGAACTACTGTCTTCTAAGAATTTTTTCGGGTGCCCTCCACACCCCTGCATGAGAAGAAGGGAGGGATGTCACTTTGCTGTGCTTAGAAGAGTGGCAGTGCACGGATGCAGTAAAGAAGCAGAGAATAGTAGAGAGTTTGAGGGGTACTGCTATGGAAGTGGTGCAGGCTGTTTGGCGGAACAGGCCACAAGCAACTTATCAAGATTATATGAGTGCTTTAGAAGATGCTTTTGGATCCCCTGAAGATGCTACTGATCTTCTCTATAAACTCCGTACCACCTATCAACTGCCAGAGGAGAAGATGTCTGACTATCTCTACCGGTTAGACAAGCTGGTTCATAGAATAGTATCTAAAGGTGGAGTCAGCCCTAAAGAAGTTGATCAGTGTCGTCTGGAACAGGTACTCAGAGGAGCTCTCACGTATGATTCAATTGTCCAGCGGATGAGGTCTTGTGATAGAGAGAAGATTCCTGGTTCTTTTCATGAGCTGCTTAAGGAAGTTCGCAAGGAGGAGTTTATTTTGGCAGCGAGAGAGAAGACATCCCCTCGGGTGACTACTGTTGCCCTGAAGCCAGCAGCCGACTGCCGAGAGATGGAACTGCTGAAAGTCATCGAGAAACAGGGGGAACAGATTACACAATTGTTAAGTGCCCAGGCCAAGACAATACAGCAGCTACAAAGTGCTGTGGAGGTAGCCGAGAAGCAAACCCTGGTTTTAGGGAGCGAGAATGATGACCTCTGTAGAGTAAAGAGTATGAGACCAAAAGGGTGCTTTGCTTGTGGGAGTCCAGACCATATGGCTCATCAGTGTCGGAAGAGGTGGATCTCAAGGAACTCTTCACATTCGTCCAACCAGACTGGGTGGATGGATAGGGTCCCCTCCTCGGAGGTGAAGACTCGGTGCCATGGTCATCAAACTAATGCCCTTTCTATGCAATGCCAAGTGCCAAATGTGACCCCAGATTCTCTTCCTCAACTGACTCGGAATCAAGTTAGAAAGGCGCAGCAGGAGGATCGGTCAGTGGAGGTAGTCTGATGGTGGGTTAAAAGGGGCTTGTGGCCCCAGAAGAATGCCTTGAGAACAGAGGAGTCTGTTCTGCTGACTCAGCAGCTAGAGTCGCTAGTAGCAAGAAATGGACTACTATACCGGGAGACAAAGCACCAGAAGGGAGGAGTGTGTAGACAGTTGGTGTTACCCACCCGTTTTCGGAGGATGGTCATGAAGTCCCTGCATGATGATCATGGACATCTTGGCATCGAGAAAACCACGGGTCTTGTGGCTGACCGATTTTACTGGCCTCGGATGGAAGCAGATATAGAAGAATACTGCAAATCATACTCCCGGTGGTGTCCTGACCCTTATGTGGTGATGGAGAACCAGTCTGGTGTCCGGGCCCCCAGAGTAAAGTCTGAGAAAGGGGGGAACTGTCAAAACCTATCATCAACACCATCTGTTGCCTGTGGGAAAGAACATCCCTTTACCACCATTGCAAATTCAAGGAGGTCGTACCACCCCTCTGTGCAATAGGAGAAGTTGTAGGGGTGAACCTCCACCCCAGCTTGGGGTTGCCTCAGGAGGAAGTGGCAGTGAGTCTGGGGATGAATGGGAAGCTGATGATCAATGGAGTTACAGATGGACCGAGGACCCATGCCCCACAGGCTCGGGCCTTGAATACCATACTCCTGAAGTGGAAACACGAACAAAGGACATTTGTCAGAAGGCTAAGGCACACTGGCCACAATTGGGGCAGAGTCCAGAAGAAGGACATTTATTGAATGGAGAGATCCATCCGGAGGAGCCCATTTTGGAGAGACAAGAGTCGGAGGTTGAGGAGGGGTCCCCCTTGGTACACACTCGTCCCAAGCGGGACGTTAGGCCCCCATGATGTTGACCTATGATAGAATGGAACATACTGTACCACTGAGGTCCCTAGACTGATACCCTCTAATTCCAATTCTGTTTGGCCCTATTACTTGGTATCTCCCATGTGTCCAGGTGGTAGTTTGTGTGCATGTAAATTTAATGTTAGTCAGGATGCTCTAACCCCCTTTCATGCTTCAGGTGGTGAGTCCTCATATCGTGATGGGACACTTTCAATGACTCCCCAGGGGGAGAATGTAGCACATGCACAGGGAACTGTTAGAGCATCTACCAGAATGCTTGAGCTTACAAACTCTAAGAAGAGTTTTGCAGTGGCTGTTAAACAGGGACCTACAGACACTAATCATTTTTCTCCTGAGTGGCAGAAGACTACAACTCCCAGGGATGCTTGTTCCAGTGAGATGATAAAAGAAGGGAGGAGGAGGGCCTTGGGGGAGGACAATGAGGAGAAAGTGAAAGTAAAGAGAGAGAGGAGAGAAAACGTGGCTGCTGCTGGTTATGAGAAACAGAGCGGTGTGGATCTTGATTCCCCTAAGTTGCATAGTGTGGGGGACCCCGCGGAGATACCAGTGTTGCCGGAGAGAGCAAAGATCCAGAGAGTCTTGCCAGTACTCCCATTGGATAAAGGTCTAAATCCTGCAGCCCTCAGCTGGAGTCTAAAGAATCCTCCGATTGTTGGAGACACAGTGAGTGTTCTGCTGAGACTTGTGATTCTATCAGCACGACTTACAGTGAGTACACTGCAACCAAGACTAGTGACAGCAACATTCATTTAATTGCATCTGTTTTCTACTTTGCGCGCCAACCTTCCTTTGCGTGCCAACATCCGCGGCAACTGGACCCCAACGGTTGGACTGAGTAAATGCAAAAGAGGGGGAATTGGCCACATTATATTTGCCGGGTTGGGGTTTAATTAGTCTGTGATGGGTATATGACTTTTATAGAGCACAGTAAATTGCATTGTATGTTTATTCCTGTAAATCCATTTTAATTCTGCTTCCTAGCAATAAATCTGTTAAACTGTTTTACTCCTGCTTCCTGAGTGTGTACCGAGCTGTGGCAGGGGTTTCCCAAATCAGCCCCTGGCAGAAGATAACTGTCCTTCTGCATCCCAGAGACAGAGCTCCAATCAAGATTCGGGTGGAGGCACTGCGTACAGAAGAGGTGAGACCCCCCCATAACACCCAGGGTACAGTGGCAGCCATAAAGGGGTGTTACATTAGCAATTGTCCCAAGGTGCCCATAACCAGTCTAAATGAGCGAGGGGGAACTATAAGGTCAGAGTATAAGTGCCCCTTGCTGAATAAGATACTGACTGGATGCTGTATCATCACATGCCATTACAACATTGTTAAGCTTTCTATCTACAGTATGGACCACCCGCAAAAAAGGACCCTCAAGAGATGCTGAAAGTCCAAGTGGTTGTCTTCGATCATGTGTCTGCTGTGGTTGTTTTTGTCAATTTCCTCAGGCTTCCCATATTCCCCTCATGGATGTCTGCAATAATATGAGGTGTCCCGAACATGTGTTTTTTTTTTTTTATTTTTGGCTTGTGGAGGGTGATCTTAGGCAAAATTGTGACCCCCACCATGGATGAAAAGCCCCTACACATGAATAGTCTCAGGATGCTTTACTGTTGACATGACACTGAACTCATGGTAGTAATCACCGTTCATTTTATAATTCTTCCAGATGCTCCAAACATTCTGGAGGCTTCATCAGAGAGAATTATTTTGCAGGAACTACAGGGATTTGACAGCAGGGGACTGTGGTAAAGTTTTGTACTCTGGTGAAGTCCCCTCATTGTATACTGTAGGGTTCGCTCACATCAGTGTATTATATATCGCTCAGATGTTCATCCCGAAAACTTGGACGAGTTTCATGCAAGTGTCATGTGTATGTCACTTCGGAATGTCATGCAACTGCAAGGCGAGTGTGTGATTTTTCTTCTCGCCTAGCATCTGTATGACATACGTATGTAATCCGTAAGCAAGACATTTTTAGCATCATCTTTTACATACTATAATACTCTATGTAACTTAAAGCTAGTTTACAAACCTAATAAAGCAATCTATATATATATATATATATATAAAAAATGAATGTATGTATGTGTGTGTGCATTAAGCCATGCCCACTTCACATAGCCACACTCGCTCCACACGCAAATCTACGTATAATAAATATCTAATATACATACTGTATATATACTGTGTATAAATATCTAATCTAATAAACATGCACTGCTCAAAAAAATAAAGGGAACACTTAAACAACAGAATATAACTCCAAGTTAATCAAACTTCTGTGAAATCAAACTGTCCTCTTAGGAAGCCACACTGATTGACAATCAATTTCACATGCTGTTGTGCAAATGGAATAGACAACAGATAGAAAGTATTGGTAATTATGAAGACACACTTAAAGGAGTGGTTCTGCAGGTGGGGACCACAGACCACATCTCAGTACCAATGCTTTCTGGCTGATGTTTTGGTCACTTTTGAATGTTGGTTGAGCTTTCACACTCGTGGTAGCATGAGCACAACCCCCATCTGTGGACGTCGGCACTCATACCATCCTCATGGAGTCGTTTTCTCACCGTTTGTGCAGACACATGCACATTTGTGGCCTGCTGGAGGTCATTTTGCAGGGCTCTGGCAGTGCTCCTCCTGTTCCTTCTTGCACAAAGGCTGAGGTAGCGTACCTGCCCTCCTACAGCCCCCTCCACATCTCCTGGTGTACTGGCCTGTCTCCTGATAGTGCCTCCAGCCTCTGGACACTACGCTGACAGACACAGCAAACCTTCTTGCCACAGCTCGCATTGATGTGCCATACTGGATGAGCTACACTACCTGAGCCACTTGTGTGGGTTGTAGAGTCCGTCTCATGCTACCACGAATGTGAAAGCACAACCAACATTCAAAAGTAACCAAAACATCAGCCAACAAGCATTGGTACTGAGATGTGGTCTGTGGTCCCCACCTGCAGAACCACTACTTTATTGAGGTTGTCTTGATAACTGCCAATAATTTCCATCTGTTATCTATTCCATTTGCACAACAGCATGTGAAATTGATTGTCAATCAGTGTTGCTTCCTAAGTGGACAGTTTGATTTCACAGAAGTTGATTTACTTGGAGTTATATTCTGTTGTTTAAGTGTTCCCTTTGTATATATATATATATATATATATATATGCTGTATATATAAAATAAATATCTAATATATATATTTCATAGGCACATCTTCTTGACGACAACAGGTTACACTGCCTGTGTTGCCAGTAGCAACCAATCACTAAGCATCTTTCATTTCACCAGAGTTGTTTAAAAGATTAAGGTTGAGCTGAGATTGGTTGCTATGAGCGACAGTTTTCCTTTTAGACAGTTGTTGTAACTGAGACCTATTATTCTTATCATTTCTATGGTGTTATCGTCCTTCTGTAAAGCTGGAAATAACACAATTTATTACCGTGCTGACACAGACCACCCTCTGACACAGACTGCAGGGGGAGCCCAGAATCAGGAACGTCTTTTTGTCTGGCATGAAGCATCCTCAACTTAAAAATTCAAACATAGATTAAAAAAAGAAACGCAAGACGAATTTCTCCAAACCAGGTAACAGCACCAACCTGATAATGTTGGCTTTGACGGGATGATGTGGGATATTAGGGGTAGTAGTCCGGTGGCTCTGATGGGATGATGTGGGATATTAGGGGTAGTAGTCCGGTGGCTCTGATGGGATGATGTGGGATATTAGGGGTAGTAGCCCGGTGGCTCTGGCTGACGGGATGATGTGGGATATTATAATGAATGTGGCTATGTGGTGTGGGCGGGGCTATACACTCAGCTTTATATATATATAGATATAATCATTATAATTTGTGATAACTAACCACAGTTAGTTACTATGCCCAGCAACGCCTGGCTCTTCAGCTAGTCTTATATAAAGATATAGATACATAGATGATAGAAAGATATTACATATAATAGATAGAATAGCTAGATACAGTATGTACGTAACTGGAATAGATAGGTCGATTTTAGATGAATGGAAAAGATAGAATACATACAGTAGATATATAGATAGGTAGATAGAATAAACAGCCACGATAAGGCAATTCTGGTTGCTGGAACTAGTAATGAGCAAGTATACTTGTTGCTCGGGTTTTCCTGAGCATGCTCAGGTGATCTCCAAGTATTTTGGCGTGCTAGGAGATTTAGTGTTTGTCGACACAGCTGCATTATTTGCGGCTGCTGGACAGCAGCTGCTCGGCACACATGAATTGGCCAATTCTAAGTATTCTCAATTTTTCATATTTTCTAGTACAGTGATGCAATTTAAACTTAATATATTTCATGTTTGCATGCTATAGCGCTATAGAGGGCAACTTTATTTTGTTGGTTATATATGGAGATGGCTACTCTTAGTATGCACCTGTGCACACCTTATTTCTGTTTGGAAGTGACTGTTAGTCTTTTGGTATTTAAGCTGATTATACAGGTGCGGACATATCATTGGTGCAACCCGTGCGGCCGCACAGGGGTCCAAGAGGCATGCGGTCCCATTTCTACCTCCAAAGCAGGTGCAATTTTGCATTTTTAGGATCTCTTGTGCTGCAAAGATCCCATGTATTGTTTTACATAGGGACCCTTTTCTGTCTGTGTCTACTAGTGTCCCTACATATAATAAACTTACACCCTTTGGTACCTTTCATGTGGCACTAAAAGGTGTTGAGCCTTGCTTAACCTAGTAAATGAATACATAAAAAAATAACTTGTTGTCCTCCCTATTTTTGATAACCAGCAAATGTAAAGTAGACAGCTGTGAGATGATATTATCAGTATGGGAAGGTCTATGGTTATTGGACTCTTCCCAGCCTAAAAATACCAGCCTACAGCCACCCCAAAAGTGCCGCAACACATTAGATGTGCCAAATCTGTCACCATCACTCTTCCCAATTGCCTTGCTGTGTATACTTCTTATCATATATGTTCTCAATAGTCAGCCACAACATGTTCTGTGTACATGGTAAATAAGGAATGACCCTGGGTAACGGTGGGGGCTGCATGATCCGCATAGAGTTACATTTGTTGTAAATGGTATAAAATATTGCCTTGTGTTTTCAGTAGATCAGATAAAGTGATTTGCCCAGGACCTGTGTGCAGTCTCCTTTGTCTCCAAGCGCGCTTGTAAATTAAGGGCGTAAACTCCTAATTTGGCTTCACTGGTGATCTGGCATGCCTGACTTTGGGTCAGAACGAAAACAGCTACAACATTAGTAAGACTAGAAAAGAGAATCACTTCCTGATGGTTGTCAGATAGGGAAGTACACAGTCAAGTTCAAGTGCGGAGGGCTGCTATGGCCAGCATGTACCTATTATTCTAGACAGTGGCAGGCATGACTAGAATCCCAAGTGAACAGTTAAGTATTGTCAGGAGCTCAAGGCCCACCCTAGGGGCAAAATGGTTCATTGTGTCCTCTGGCGCACAAGTGAAGATGGACGCGGAACCGTGTGAAGGGAAGGTAGTGGACCCCGGTGCACTGGAATGGAAATCCCTAGTACTGATGGAGCCAGTGGACATAGGCATAGTCCAGGAGGAATGAATGGTAGGGCTGAAGATGTGTTGTGCCCTAACCTAAATGCTACAACCTTTATGAACTTGAACTGTCCTGTAAACTTCTGTTTGTTGAAATGAACTTGGTTTGAATGGTGTGTGGCGGCTCCTGCAGATGAAGGCCTTGAGACAGCGGAGGCCTGCAACTTGCAAATGAATGTGATGTACCCCACACCTGACAGCACTAGAACACAGTTTTCCTGTAAATTGCCAGAGCATAATGGGACAGCAGCTCGGCCTTGACTACAGCTCTCAGGCACTTTACACTCTCACCCATTGACTTGCATTGGCAAGTTTTGTCCGATATATGTGGCCACTTACAGCAAGTTGCAATTTTTTTCCTCAGCCGGATTCCAGCTGAAGAAAAATTCATAGATGGACACTGCCTCATTGAATAGCATTGATTTTTTTTATCACGTTGCATACGCTGATTTTTATATGCAGATGTGATAGAACTCTTAGCCCCAGGCTCCACTGTCGTAAAATCATCACAAAGGCCCCATTCCCACCACACCATTTTGCATCTTCTACCATACCGTGAATATGGCAGACATGCTTTACCTGCTGGGAGTTGTAGTTTTCTCCATAAATTGCACTTAACATAGTAACAAAGTTAGCAAGGCCGAAAAAAGACATTTGTCCATCCAGTTCAGCCTATATTCCGTGAGAATAAATCCCCAGATCTATGTCCTTCTTAAGAACTTAATAACTGTAAGATACAAAATTGTTACGCTCCAGGAAGACATCCAAGCCCCTCTTGAACCCCTCGACTGAGTTCGCCATCACCACCTCCTAAGGGAAGGAATTCCAGATTATCACTCATCTCCTCCTCATCTCTGTCTAATGCCCTACCTGTCTTCTCTAAAGTGCTGCACTGCCGTACATCACTTTCTCATCTCTCTCTGCCATCCTACCTGTCCTCTCCACAGTGCTGCACCACTTATGAACTTTCTTAAAGTGGTTCTCTGAGAAAGTGATAAAATTGCCCATCACATATTTCAAGCTGCAAACTGTCTTAGTCACATGTCAGGATGGTTTGCAGATTGAAAAAACATTTCTCTAGACATGTGTCTCAACTGTCAGAGGAGCAGGATCGTGCAGAAACATACTTGATTTACTCACTCAGCCATGGAGCAGGGTGGTAAGAAAATTTTATATAGCGGACACACTGCCACTTAAATTTGACATAAGCGTTCACCTCAAAATAGCTTAGATTTCAAATTGATTATTACTGGTGCTCTGGAAAGTTAGTGATTGAAACTGCTGATTACCTTAAAAAACAGAGCCATAAGCAAGAAATTTGAAAATGGCAATATTTTGTAGTAAAACTGCCTCCATATTTCTACTCAGGTGTATGGTTAGTGTGTCAGTTGGGAATTTGTCAATAAAGGTAATATTTTCACATAGTTGAAGCGTGGACCACCAGTAGTAGTGTCACTGGTAGGCCCTTGTCACCCCAGTCAAACAGAGTCCTGAACACAAACACATGACACTGCTGCCCTCTACAGAGACCAGCCCAACTGGCAGGAAGTATACTATGGGCCTCAATAATTTATTATCCTGCTTTTTGTAAAATGAAGGGTTAGATCTGGTTTTACTGTGAGATACTTCTGGTGAATGAGATCCGATAAGTGTAGTCCGTGTGCAAACTCCAGAAGGAAAATGGTCTGTATTCTGAAGCCTGACCTCAATCCCAAAAGCAACATATTCCCCCTCTGTTTTTTAATGGCTTCTAAGAGACTTGGACTGCAAAAAATGCAAAAAGGTTACATTTTTAGCCAAAAATGTATCTTCTCTATTCAAAAAACTGCCTAGAAATGCCCCCTTTGAAGGAAATATGCATGAACTCCACCTCTTTGCATTCCCAATTAGCGTGGTAATATTGCCATTAATTTTCCAAATTAGTTTCTCAAAAAGGTAAAAAAAATAGAGAAATAAAAAATCTTTTTTTCCCATCACATACTTCCTGGATGTGTAAAATGACGATCCCCTATGGACCCTCTTCTTACAGAGAAAATGTCTGCGTTTCTATGGAAACACATAAAACTGATATCGCGCTTCTCCGAACCTTGGAAAGTACAAGAGTGTACGGAATTCTTAAATATTATATGAAAAAAATCGTTTAGAATTTCAGCCAATTTTCTGTCTCCGCAATCCTCCCAGGGCGGGTTATCTGCTCTGCACTTCACGTCTTATATTTTTATTATTTTTTTTTTCAGCCAATAATAAGCTCTTCTCTGATATTGATCTATTTCATATGTGAGATGGATATTCCTCCCTTATAAATTATGCTTAGAGTAGGAGTGCTTATCACTAAATGGCTTTCTCCATTTGAACGACATTATCGCTGGAGAGATGAAAACGCAAGGCGCAGATGGGATGTTGGCAAAAAGTGCATTCAGCGCGCTGCATATTGAGAAATTCAATTTATGGCAAATGACCGAACCAAGAAAAAACATGTACTATATATATATATATATATATACATACATACACACACAAATCTATATTACAGCGATGCATTCTATGACAGTATATCATCATTTGAGAAAAATAAAATAAGCTACTAATATTACTTTTGTGAACAAATAATGACTATATTATCCATTTACCTCTTTATGGATGAAGAAGTTGCACCTTTGAGTAACCTGCCAATATCACTCAGAACAGTGCTGAGACACTTCCTAATATATTGAATTTGAAGAGTTTGACCGACCAATAATATTAAAATAGTTGTGTCAAACTTGGAACTTAACCTCTATCCTTGTTATAGTGAAAAACTTTCTGATCTTTGGGGTCCAACTGCTGGGACCACCAGTGATCCACTTCCGCTCCATTCATTCTTGAAGTGAATGCCGAAAGCCACCCAAGTGCAACACTTATCTATATCTGGCAAACCCATTGAGAATGAACTGAGCGGAGGTGAGCGTCTTCAACCTTCACTCCACTCAGAGAAGCCTATTCCGAGCCCAATTCTTAGGATCAGTGGATGTTCCAATGGCCCGATACCTAAGAATTGGAAAGTTATCCCCTATGCCCTATCCCATGGGTGGGGGATAACTTTGCAACTTGAATCCAGCTCAAATGGTCACAAAAAATTTGTCATCTTTATTGAAAACTTTCTTTTGTAGGAGGGGAAGACAGTGCAGATAGAGACCTGGGCACAAATAATGAAATTGGGGGTGGGGGTGGCATGGGGTGTGTGGATAGAACAGTTAATATTTAAAAAAGAATAGAGGTACAGAGATACATAAAGTGCATGTATACTAATGCCAGAATCCTCGACAACAAAATGGAGGAATTGGAGTTAATGTTGTTGGAACATAATTATGATATGGTGGGGATATCTGAGACATGGCTGGATGAGAGCCATGACTGGGCGGTTAATTTACAGGGCTATAGTCTGTTCAGAAATGACCGAACAAATAAGCGAGGGGGAGTCGTGTGTTTATATGTAAAATCATCCTTAAAACCCATCCTGCGTGATAATATATATGAATCTAATGAAAATGTAGAGTCCCTGTGGGTAGAGATAAGGGGAGGGGGGAAAATAATAAATTACTGATAGGGGTTTGTTATAAGTCTCCAAAAATAATGGAAGCAACAGAGAATATCCTCATAAAGCAAATAGATGAAGCTGCGACTAAAGGAGAAGTCATTATTATGGGGGACTTCAACTACCCTGAAATACATTGGGGAACCGAAACCTGCAGTTCCAGCAAAGGTAATAGGTTTTTGACAACTATGAGAGACAATTACCTTTCACAACTGGTTCAGGACCCAACAAGAGGGGGGGCACTGCTAGACCTAATATTAACCAACAGGCCAGACCGCATATCAAATGTAATGGTTGGGGGTCACTTGGGTAATAGTGATCACAAATTAATAAGTTTTCATGTATCCTTTAATAAGATGTGTAGTAGAGGGGTTACAAGGACACTAAACTTCAGGAAGGCAAATTTCCAACGGATGAGAGATGATCTTGGTGCAATTAACTGGGACGATATCCTGAGACATAAAAATACACAAAGAAAATGGGAGACGTTTATTAGCATCCTGAATTGGACCGGTGCACAATATATACCGTATGGGAAAAAACATGCTAGAAATAGGAGGAAACCACTATGGCTAAATAGAGCTGTAAGGGGAGCAATAAGTAACAAAAAGAAAGCATTTAGAGAATTAAAGCAAGTAGTTAGTAGTGATGAGGCATTAAATAAATACAGAAGATTAAATAAATTCTGTAAAAAGCAAATCAAAATAGCAAAGATTGAGACAGAGAGACTCATTGCCAAAGAAAGTAAAAATAATCCCAAAATATTCTTTAACTACATAAATAGTAAGAAGCTAAAAACTGATAGTGTTGGTCCCCTTAAAAATAGTCTGGGTGAAATGGTGGATGAGGATGAGGAAAAAGCCAATATGCTAAATGACTTTTTTTCAACAGTATTTACACAAGAAAATCCCATGACGGATAACATGATCAGGGATAAAAATTATCCATTAAATGTCACCGGCTTAATCCAGCAGGAAGTACGGCGGCGTCTAAAAATCACTAAGATTTACAAATCCCCAGGCCCGGATGGGATACACCCCAGAGTACTGCAGGAATTAAGCACAGTCATAGACAGACCATTATTTTTAATCTTTAAAGATTCCATAATAACAGGGTCTGTACCACAGGACTGGCGTATAGCAAATGTAGTGCCAATATTCAAAAAGGGGACAAAGACTGAACTTGGAAATTATAGGTCAGTAAGTTTAACCTCAACTGTGGGTAAAATCCTGGAGGGTTTTCTAAGAGATACTATACTGGAGTATCTGGAGAAGAATAACCTCCTGACCCAATATCAACATGGGTTTACAAGGGACCGTTCCTGACTTATCTGATAAGCTTTTATGAAGAGGTAAGTTCCGGACTGGACCAAGGGAATGCAGTGGACATGGTGTACATGGACTTTTCAAAAGCTTTTGATACAGTGCCACACAAAAGGTTGATACATAAAATGAGAACAATATGGATAGGGGAAGATCTGTGTAAGTGGGCTAAGAGCTGGCTCAAGGATAGGAAACAAAGGGTGGTTATGAATGGAGCACATTTGGACTGTGTCACGGTTAGCAGTGGGGCACCACAGAGGTCAGTTTTTGGCCCGCTTCTTTTTAACATATTTATTAATGACCTTGTAGGGGGTATAGAGAGTAGAATTTCAATATTTGCAGATGACACGAAACTCTGCAGGGTAATCAATACAGAGGAGGACAATTTTATATTACAGGAGGATTTATGTAAGCTAGAAGCTTGGGCTGATAAATGGCAAATGAGCTTTATTGGGGATAAATGTAAGGTCATGCACTTGGGTAGAATGAACAAGATGAATAATTATGTGCTTAATTGTAAAACACTGGGCAAAACTGTCACTGAAAAAGACCTGGGTGTATGGGTGGATGACAAACTCACATTTAATGGCCAGTGTCAGGCAGATGCTGCAAAGGCAAATAAAATAATGGGATGCATTAAAAGAGGCATAGATGCTCATGAGGAGAACATAATTTTACCTCTATATAAGTCACTAGTGCGACCACACTTAGAATACTGTGTACAGTTCTGGTCTCCGGTGTATAAGAAAGACATAGCTGAACTGGAGCGGGTGCAGAGAAGAGCGACCAAGGTTATTAGAGAACTGGAGGGTCTGCAATACCAAGACAGGCAGGGGCTGGCTGGCACTTTTCAGCCTGGGGGGCAATCACAAGGCAGTGGCCCTCCAGTTGGGGTGCTTTTGCCCTGCTTATCTCTGGCTGCTGCATTAAAGCAGCAGAGATAACAGGCTTTAATAACAGGCTGGTACATAGATATGGGAACAGAATGGAGCTAGCTGCATATACAGTCATGGCCAAAAGTATTGACACCCCTGCAATTCTGTCAGATAATATTCAGTTTCTTCCTGAAAATGATTGCAAACACAAATTCTTTGGTATTATTATCTTCATTTAATTTGTCTTAAATGAAAAAACACAAAAGAGAATGAAGCAAAAAGCAAAATATTGATCATTTCACACAAAACTCCAAAAATGGGCCGGACAAAAGTATTGGCACCCTCAGCCTAATACTTGGTTGCACAACCTTTAGCCAAAATAACTGCGACCAACCGCTTCCGGTAACCATCAATGAGTTTCTTACAATGCTCTGCTGGAATTTTAGACCATTCTTCTTTGGCAAACTACTCCAGGTCCCTGATATTTGAAGGGTGCCTTCTCCAAACTGCCATTTTTAGATCTCTCCACAGGTGTTCTATGGGATTCAGGTCTGGACTCATTGCTGGCCACCTTAGAAGTCTCCAGTGCTTTCTCTCAAACCATTTTCTAGTGCTTTTTGAAGTGTGTTTTGGGTTATTGTCATGCTGGAAGACCTATGACCTCTGAGGTAGACCCAGCTTTCTCACACTGGGCCCTAAATTATGCTGCAAAATTTGTTGGTAGTCTTCTGACTTCATAATGCCATGCACACGGTCAAGCAGTCCAGTGCCAGAGGCAGCAAAGCAACCCCAAAACATCAGGGAACCTCCGCCATGTTTGACTGTAGGGACCGTGTACTTTTCTTTGAATGCCTCTTTTTTCTCCTGTAAAATATATGTTGATGCTTTTGCCCTAAAAGCTCTACTTTTGTCTCATCTGACCAAAGAACATTCTTCCAAAATGTTTTAGGCTTTTTCAGGTAAGTTTTGGCAAACTCCAGCCTGGCTTTTTTATGTCTTGGGGTAAGAAGTGGAGTCTTCCTGGGTCTCCTACCATACAGTCCCTTTTCATTCAGATGCCGACGGATAGTACGGGTTGACACTGTTGTACCCTCGGACAGCAGGGCAGCTTGAACTTGTTTGGATGTTAGTGGAGGTTCTTTATCCAACATCCGCACAATCTTGAGTTGAAATCTCTTGTCAATTTTTCTTTTCCGGCCACATCTAGGGAGGTTAGCCACAGTGCCATGGGCTTTAAACTTCTTGATGACACTGCGCATGGTAGACACAGGAACATTCAGGTCTTTGGAGATGGACTTGTAGCCTTGAGATTGCTCATGCTTCCTCACAATTTGGTTTCTCAAGTCCTAAGACAGTTCTTTGGTCTTCTTTCTTTTCTCCATGCTCAATGTGTTACACACAAGGACACAGGACAGAGGTTGAGTCAACTTTAATCCATGTCAACTGGCTGCAAGTGTGATTTAGTTATTGCCAACACCTGTTAGGTGCCACAGGTAAGTTACAGGTGCTGTTAATTACACAAATTAGAGAAGCATCACATGATTTTTCGCACAGTGCCAATACTTTTGTCCACCCTCTTTTTTATGTTTGGTGTGGAATTATATCCAATTTGGCTTTAAGACAATTCTTTTTGTGTTTTTTCATTTAAGACAAATTAAATGAGGATAATAATACCAAAGAATTTGTGTTTGCAATCATTTTCAGGAAGAAACTGAGTATTATCTGACAGAATTGCAGGGGTGTCAATACTTTTGGCCATGACTGTATATGGGAGCAGAACCAAGTTTTCTGCCTACATAGATACTGTAACAGAAGCAAGCTGACTATATAGACACGAGACCGGAACCAAGATTGCTACGTAGACAAGGAAACTGACAGGAGCTTACTACAGAGATAAGGGAGCAGAATCAAGCTTGCTGCCTACACAGATACTGTAACAGAAGGAAGCTGACTACAGAGATATGGAAGCAGAACCGAGCTTACTACAGAGATATGGGAACAGAACGGAGCTTACTACAGAGCTATGGAAGCAGATCCAAGCTTACTACAGAAATAAAGGAGTAGAACCGAGCTTACTATAGAGATAAGGGAACAGAATCGAGTTTACAACAGAGATAAGGGAGAAGAATCGAGCTTACGACAGAGATATGGGAGCAGAACAGAGCTTACTACAGCGATATTGGAGCAGAACAGAGCTTACTCCAGAGATATGGGAGCAGAACCAAGCTTACTACAGAGATAAGGGAGCAGAACAGAGCTTACTACAGAGATATTGGAGCAGAACAGAGCTTACACCAGAGATATGGGAGCAGAACTGAGCTTACTACAGAGATATGGGAGCAGAACCGAGCTTACTACAGAGATATGGGAGCAGAACGGAGCTTACTACAGAGATATGGGAGCAAAACCGAGCTTACTAGAGAGATAAGGAAGCAGAACAGAGCTTACTTTGTCTACTACAAGATACAGAAACCAGACCAAGCTTAAGGCATACATATTATATTGTACAGGGAATATGTAATTTTAAGGGGTTGTCTGGTTAAAACAAGATATCACCTATACTTAGGATTGATGATCAATGGGACCCGCACTGATTGGCTTATTAGAGGAATTTTATCCCTGATTTGGGAGATTTTTTCATAGTTACGAAACGACATAGGATGAATGCCAGATCACCTCTCAATTCATTCTCTATGAGGCTGCCAAAAAAAGCCGAGCACAAGTCACATATTCACATTCTCGTTGTTGGACTATTGGGAGCTCCATTCATAGAGAATAAATAAACTGTAGGTTTCATATTTGCACTTCTGCTTCATTCTAAAAGGTTTTGCATAATATAAAGGACGCTTGGGTAACTCATGTTATCTCCACCACAACAGGGAAAATGATAACGAAGAGCAATGGCAAAAAGTATATAACAATCCTTGTCTGTTACCTGTGATATAACAGCATGGCGCCAACATTCAACTTTCTTATTGCATGATGGGTTGGGAAAGAGGGCAGAAGAGGAGGAAAGATGTAGGAGAGTGGGGTTAAAAAAAGGAAAGACAGAAGAGTAAGAAGGAAAGGAGGGTTGCTAACAGGCCCGGATTGGTAATATAACCAACTGGGCATTTTCCCGCTAGGCCGCTGTCATGTCAGCCGCAGGTGGCAGCGCCTGCTCATCTGACCACTTGCCAGCTGATGCGGCCACTGGCCTGCTGTTGCTCCTGCCGCCGGCCCTCTGCGGGCATGGCGTTTAGTTTCCAACCCTCCTGCACTGCAGGGAGATAAGCCACCCCTCCTCCCCACCCCATCCTCGCCGTAGCATGAGACCTCTCCCCGCAGCCACTCACAGCGTCGCTTGCCTGCTCTCTTCTCTGTTCACAGGACCTGTGATGAGGTCACATGAGGGGAGGAGTCAGGGGACACATGATCAGGAGCCTTTGTCCAGACCCCTGATCATGTGACCCTTGACTCCGCCCCTCCTGTGACCTCATCACAGGTCCTGTGCGCTCAGCCTTGCCTCTTGGTGTCTGCAAGACTCTGCTGTGCTGTTGTCATGGTGCTGGATGAGGTAAGTATGTGTCGGGTCAGGAGGGGTTTACAGGGTAGATGTAGCAGAGCTGTGTGTGTGTGAGGTGTACGGAGTGGAGCCGTGTGTGTACAAGGTGTACGGAGCGGAGCCGTGTGTGTACGAGGTGTACAGAGTGAAGCTGTGTGTGTACGAGGTGTACGGAACAGAGCTGCGTGTATGAGGTGTACGGAGCGGAGCCGCGTGTGTACGAGGTGTATGGAGTGGAGCCACGTGTATGAGGTGTACGGAGCGGAGCCGCCCGTGTATGAGGTGTACGGAGAGGAGCCGTGCGTGTACAAGGTGTACAGAGAGGAGCCGTGCGTGTACGAGGTGTACGAAGAGGAGCCGTGCGTGTACAAGGTGTACCGAGAGGAGCCGTGCGTGTACGAGGTGTAGGGAGCGGAGCCGTGTGTACGAGGTGTACGGAGCGGTGCCGCGCGTGTACGAGGTGTACGGAGCGGAGCTATGTGTGTACTTGGTGTACGGAGCGGAGCCGCGTGTGTATGGGGTATACGGAGCAGAGCTGTGTGTGTATGGAGTGGAGCCATATGTGTACGGGATGTATGGAGCAGAGCCAAGTGTGTACGAAGCATACAAAGCAGGGTTTTCCCACAGACACAGGAGTACATGGCGGAGCCCCGAGGAGCATTTTAAAACACACACATGACGTTCCACCTGAAGGATGTGCTGGAAGCTGACCGGAAATGAGATAATTTCTTGAGGAGATTGTGACGGAGCCAGGAATGCTTCAGATCCATCACCGTGTCCTCTGGCAGTGCAGACAGCAGGATCGCTGTTGTGAGTTCATTTTCCCCTTCATTACTGAGGCCCGAGGAACTCCCTCTTCTGGTAAAGAAAGGTAGTGAGCCTGATTATCAAACACCTGAGGCTGATGATGATGACTGGCTGAGTGGAGTTACTGACTGGATATTAGGCTGCCGACGCCCTTCTGCCCTGCGGGTGATTTCTCTGTGGGATCCTTGGAGACCAGTCTGAATTCCTGGTCCTCTAAAGCTAAGTTTGCTGCTCGGCCTTTTGCTTTGGTGCTTTGACTTTGTTTTGCTTTATTTTTCTGGATTTCTGCCATTCCCTGCTGGGGTGTGCTGAATTCATTTAGCTCTGTCTTCTGAAAATACCTGAGTGCTGATTTAGTTTTTGAAGCCTAGCTGCTTCAGGGCCTTTTTCATATCAGCTTGTTGGCTTATGTCTTTGATAGGGTTTTGGCAGATTGCAGACAGCAGCCTTCCTGTCCTTTCCTATCTAGGTAGTTTTGGGCCCTGTCTTTGCTCAGTCTATCTTTCTGTCTGTGTTAGTATTTTCATCTTGCTTCACCGTCATTATATGTTGGGGGCTGCCTATTGCTTTGGGGTCTGCTCTGGGGCAGTTTAGATTTCCCCTTTCTTTCTTTAGGCCTATGTAATTCTCCGGCTGTGATCGAGGGGTCTAGGGCATCGTAGGAACCCCCCACGGCTACTGCTAGTTGTGTTGATAGGTTCATGGGTCTGCAATCTGATAGTTGCCAACTTCTCTGGTTTTCTGGACTTAGCTTGTATTTCTGCTTTTGCCTCCTACGGTGACTCATTCATAACAGATCGCCTTGGAATCGGGTATGCCGGCCATGTGAGTGGATCATGATATGTCCTGCACCGGGAGGCTCAGGTGGGCACTACAATGGGAGCCGGGCTGCTATAGTATCTTTATAGAATCTTTATTTCTTTCTCTCTTTTTCTTTCTCTGTTCTTTCTCATTCTCTGCTCTGTCTTTCCCTCATTTTCTTTCTCTCTCTCTGTTCTTTCTTTCTCTCTCTAATCTTTCTTTTTTTCTTTCTCTCTCTCTGTTCTTTCTTTCCCCTCTTTCTTTCTTTTTCTTTCCTCTCTGTTCTTTCTTTCTTTTCTTTACTTCTTTCTTTCTCTCTCTGTTCTTTCTCTGTCTCTGTTCTTTCTTTCCCCTCTTTCATTCTCTTTCTGTTCTTTCTTCTTTCTCTCTCTGTTCTTTCTTTCTCTCTCACTCTCCTTTCTTTCTCTCTTTTTTCTTTCTCTCTGTTTTCTCTCTTCCTTATTGCCAGTCAGTGTGCCCATAATGCCAGCCACTGTGCCTTCAGTACCAGTCAGTGTGATCAGCAGTGCTAAATGGGTGCGATTAGGCATGGACATGGGTGTGACTAGTTGCGAAATGGATGTGGCCGGGGCGTGGCCCAAATTTGCAGTGGCGCGCTGCGTGCTCCGCAGTCTTTGTCTCTCTTTCTCTTCTTCAAAAGTTGGGAGGTATGATAGGGGCAGCTATGACCAGGGGGTCTCATTGCCCAATGGATTGCAGCTCTGCCAGGAATTCTGTCACCGTGCGTACAAAAGGGGACAGAGATTTGGGAGGAGTACTGTACCTAAAAGCAATAAATATGACTGAGCTGAAATACTGGGCACAGCTGTGACAACATGTTATATAGTCGTGTTAATCTCCTCTCACTTCTTGTAACCTACAAGTGTACAGAAATATTATATAGTCACCATGTGACTAGTGGGCCTGTGTAACTTCAAATGCCAGTGCTCAATTTTAGTCCCAGTCCGGCCCTGGTTGCTTAGTGGGAACGGAAGAGGGGAAGGAAGGAGGGAGAGAAATAGGAATTTGAAAAAAAATGTGGTAGCTATATCAAAATGTAATTTGAAGAAACTGGACCGTCTTACACCTTGATGATTACATTTACACTTTACAATAGCCATCCACTTCTACTAACTCCCTCGTATCTCCTCAGTATAATTCTAAAGTGTCTGTGAGAGCCTTGTCATCTCCATAGCAGGAATAAATATTTTGGCGGCTCGAAGATATTGGTTTAGTAGCCGCTCATGTTCATCAATTCATAGAAAAATAATTCGGCCATTAACGGTTCAGTTACTGCAGCACAAACATCTGTGTCCCCGGGGGAAGTGACATGATAGTCTTATAGGTTTACCTATAGTGCTTAATACTATAGCATCGCTCAGCTGAAATCCCTACGGCCAGCACATATTTCTCTCCGCGCTCTCTCTGGTCGACTCTTTCTAGTTCTTTATTTTCCTGTTGAAAGTAGAGAAGCTCCTCGGGGCATCATCCTGCCATTCATTTATGTTCCACCGTCTACAGATAAAGGAGGAGAGAAACAATAAACCACAGTTGAGAGTCAGTGCCTGCGAAGTGTCTGATGCCCCGAAGAAGCTGAGACATCCTGGTGTAGATCTCTATAACGTTGGCATTACTCTTTGGGAATTTTACAGCTGTAGAGAAACTATTTTTCCATCACTTAGAAGTTCTGTGTTTTCCTATGCGAAGCAAAGAGATTTCAAAGGCATAAGACAAGACAGGTATAGATAACTAGGGATACCATCATTGTAATATGGTTCAAGATCCCCATTCACATTGTCGGCTGAACAAAGCTTTGACCAATTGTTCACCGACAGTCATCTCTGCCATATCTTTCATACAAAATATTGAAAGGGTGAACAGAAAAAGCACAATTACCAAACAAATAAAATAAAATAGTTTTTATTGCATACGCATTAAAAAATAACAATTGAAAATAAATAATAAAAATAACAACCTCTATTGTGGGACATGAAAGGCTAATCACCCCTTTAAACACACAAATATGGGCAAAAGGTAGAGACAATTATACTATACTGAGTTCCCTCTCATTAAATGCGCTCGGACAAAGCCGCAATTATAAAAAGCCCAGCATCAGCCATAGCTTATACAGCGCTTAGGAAAGAAACACATGCACTAATTCCCGGCTTTTAGTCATAGAAAAAACACCTGAAGAAGAGGACGAAACGCGCATCGGGGTGAGGGACGCGGCTTTCATTCCACACGATTTCAGTGGGCTAGGTGAGATATTTTTACAGCTATCATTTTACTTGCACCTTAGGTTCTAATCTTGGTGGATAGTTACTTGTATTTGGGCATTTTTTTCTATGGCTAAAAGCTGGGAATTAGTGCATGTGTTTCTTTCCTAAGCTCTGTATAAGCTATGGCTGATGCTGGGCTTTTTTTAATTGCGGCTTTGTCCGAGCGCATTTAATGAGAGGGAACTTTGCCCAATATTGTTCACATAATTCTGGTTAGCTGCTATAATATAATTGTCTCTACCTTTTGCCCATATTTGTGTGTTTAAAGGGGTGATTAGCCTTTCATGTCCCACAATAGAGGTTGCTATTTTTATTATTTATTTTCAATTGTTATTTTGTAATGTGTATGCAATAAAAACTATTGTATTTGTTTGGTGATTGTGCTTTTTCTGTTCACCCTTTTAATATGGTGTAATGGACGGGTTTATTATGATTGCAGGTGGCACATTAATTTGTGGGATTATAAAGTGATTATAATCTTTCATACAAAGGAGCACTTGTTTGGCCGAGTGCTCCTGTGTTCTCTATGATGAGACCTATCTTTGAGAGAACAAAGTGATCACCAGTCTGAAATCAGACATGCCCAATCAACATCTCCCCCTGATAATAAGTTGGCCAGCACCCATTTGGCCAGCACACAGGGTGTTGGCTAAGCCCATAGAAGTCTTTAGGCTTTGTTCTGATCTGTGAGAGGTATTTATGTATTTTTTTTCCTTTAGAGTAAAGGAAATGGGAAAAAACCAGCCCTAGACACCCCCCCCCCAAGCCAACAGCATCCCAAGTACACCATTGACTAAAAATGAAGTTCTGTTAGATTTTCATCATAACATCCAGCATTTTACCTAAAAATATAATGTAATTGTTTCATTAAAAATGACAGAATCAGTGATGGAGTCTCCTGCCCCGTTATGTAAATGGAGAAGAAAAGAGTGGAGCCTCACGGTCCTGTCTGTTGCTAAAACCACTTTTATTTCTGGTGAAAGTTAAAGCCAGGATAAAATCAGTGGTAGAAGAACAATAGGACAATAAAAACTGTTGCTGAACAAACGTGTTTTCGATCCTGTACTAGGATCTTCTTCAGGATCAAAACTTCCTCTCCAACTCCACCATATCAAAGATGGGAGCTTCTTCTCTATAACTGCCGGGTGATCTTTGAGCAACAGAAGGACATTTTATATATCGTATGTATTCCCTTGTCGGTTGAGGACTAGAGTAATTTACCCGTTTAGCTCTACCAATCTTCTGTCACTTTTTTATCCTTAATTTTGAGTTATTTACGTAGTGCTGATATATTCTGTGTCCGTGTAATGAGAGCGATATTGGAATATTGCAAAAAGTACAAAATATGACATTCAAATCTATCACCACATGTTTGAATGCATAGAGGTATCTGTTCTTTCATTGCTATCCTTACTTGCACAGCTTACTAGGTTATGCACCCTGCTATCTCACTAGCTTTGCAGTACTACCCATGGGAGCTCCCATCTCCTATGTGTCTGATTTTTCTCTCCATAGTTTCTCAGAATCTTTTAATTTAGACCAGGTTTTATGCAGGCTTTACTGTGTAGAATGGGATTTGTGGGTCATGCAACAAGATTTATTCGAGGGTTTGAGAAGTGCAAAGAACAAATTGAATAAGGAGGCGACAAAGGCATTCTGCAAGTTAACCTTGAAGAGAAACCTACCATGTACTAATTAAATAGGGCACTGCTAGGCAAAAGCTGGGCAGTGCTTCATAGGAACTTAGACCTGGCTCCTGCAGTCAATGACACATTACCTACAGTCATGGCCAAAAGTATTGACACCCCTGCAATTCTGTCAGATAATACTCAGTTTCTTCCTGAAAATGATTGCAAACACAAATTCTTTGGTATTATTATCTTCATTTAATTTGTCTTAAATGAAAAAACACAAAAAGAATTGTCCTAAAGCCAAATTGGATATAATTCCACACCAAACATAACAAAGAGGGTGGACAAAAGTATTGGCACTGTTCGAAAAATCATGTGATGCTTCTCTAATTTGTGTAATTAACAGCACCTATAACTTACCTGTGGCACCTAACAGGTGTTGGCAATAACTAAATCACACTTGCAGCCAGTTGACATGGATTAAAGTTGACTCAACCTCTGTGCTGTGTCCTTGTGTGTACCACATTGAGCATGGAGAAAAGAAAGAAGACCAAAGAACTGTCTGAGGACTTGAGAAACCAAATTGTGAGGAAGCATGAGCAATCTCAAGGCTACAAGTCCATCTCCAAAGACCTGAATGTTCCTGTGTCTACCGTGCGCAGTGTCATCAAGAAGTTTAAAGCCCATGGCACTGTGGCTAACCTCCCTAGATGTGGCAGGAAAAAAAAAATTGACAAGAGATTTCAATGCAAGATTGTGCGGATGTTGGATAAAGAACCTCCACTAACATCCAAACAAGTTCAAGTTGCCCTGCAGTCCGAGGGTACAACGGTGTCAACCCGTACTATCCGTCGGCATCTGAATGAAAAGGGACTGTATGGTAGGAGACCCAGGAAGACTCCACTTCTTACCCCGAGACATAAAAAAGCCAGGCTGGAGTTTGCCAAAACTTACCTGAAAAAGCCTAAAACATTTTGGAAGAATGTTCTTTGGTCAGATGAGACAAAAGTAGAGCTTTTAGGGCAAAAGCATCAACATAGAGTTTACAGGAGAAAAAAGAGGCATTCAAAGAAAAGTACATGGTCCCTACAGTCAAACATGGCGGAGGTTCCCTGATGTTTTGGGGTTGCTTTGCTGCCTTTGGCACTGGACTGCTTGACCATGTGCATGGCATTATGAAGTCAGAAGACTACCAACAAATTTTGCAGCATAATTTAGGGCCCAGTGTGAGAAAGCTGGGTCTACGTCAGAGGTCATGGGTCTTCCAGCAGGACAATAACCCAAAACACACTTCAAAAAGCACTAGAAAATGGTTTGAGAGAAAGCACTGGAGACTTCTAAGGTGGCCAGCAATGAGTCCAGACCTGAATCCCATAGAACACCTGTGGAGAGATCTAAAAATGGCAGTTTGGAGAAGGCACCCTTCAAATATCAGGGACCTGGAGTAGTTTGCCAAAGAAGAATGGTCTAAAATTCCAGCAGAGCATTGTAAGAAACTCATTGATGGTTACCGGAAGTGGTTGGTCGCAGTTATTTTGGCTAAAGGTTGTGCAACCAAGTATTAGGCTGAGGGTGCCAATACTTTTGTCCGGCCCATTTTTGGAGTTTTGTGTGAAATGATCAATGTTTTGCTTTTTGCTTCATTCTCTTTTGCATTTTTTCATTTAAGACAAATTAAATGAAGATAATAATACCAAAGAATTTGTGTTTGCAATCATTTTCAGGAAGAAACTGAATATTATCTGACAGAAATGCAGGGGTGTCAATACTTTTGGCCATGACTGTAAATTATATCACTTTATTGAGTTTGTACCTTAGCTGCTCAACCATTGGTACATATTCCTAGGGGGGCACATGCCATATTTCTAGAAGATATTTGCATTGTCAAAGTGCTGTGCTTGTAAGATGCATCGCAACAGGGTACATTGATGACCGTTATTCAGGTTCTCTGGTACCTTGGGTGAATATTTGATTCAGTTTCTTCATTATTTATAAAAATGTGTTTTTGGCAAATCGTACAGGTTCATGGACCTTCTTGAATCCCTCTAATTGCCTGGTTTATCACATCATATGGACGTTATATAGTAGGCAGCGATAGTATTGTTGGTGGCACAATTGTCATACGACCTTAAACTCTTGAGCGTCGGTTGCATTCCACCATTTCAGCCGGATCTATTGCTAACAAGTTTGTAAAATCAAACCCTGACATTTTCTTAAGGACGTCTTTGGAGTGGAATTGCTTGTAGTGAAGATTTCACTGTGTCACTATTGACAATGCTTTGTTAATAAAAATAAAAAGGGGCGCAGAAAGTTTTGCTCTCGTAGAGTATACATATGAAACAAGCAGAAATCGTCTTGATCAGTAGGATTCGGATTCTTCTAGTAAAGCGTAATCACATATCTCACTTCTGCCTTTCTTCCATCTTTACTGCTGAAATGTAAAAAATAATAGTATCTGTTTTAAGGACCCTTGAGGCGAAATTCAATTTTATTACCATCATAACTGCACAAAAACTGTAAATCTGGAAGACGAATCTGGGAAGCAGCAAGCCTCTCATGCAGCCTCTGCCGTACCCCAGATATGAATTGCTTCTTTATTAAATGCTGACTGATCCCCGGGTGATAGAAGGAAGTTTTACAGGCTATTCCCTTGGAGATGCCGGTCAATGACTAATCTACCATTTCAGCTCTGTAGCTCTTCTGTCGCTTATATATCATTGATTGTGAGTTATTTACATAGTGCTGACATATTCAGTAGCTGTGTATCAAGCGTTAGAAGAATATTGCAAAAAGTCCAAAAGAAAGCATTCAAACCTTGCACCATACTTGTGAATGCATGAAAAAATTCTGGCCCGTATAGACCCTTTTCACACATTCCTGACTTTTATGACGATACTTATGCTACTTATGATACTTTTCCATATCTAATCCATCTCCAATTAAAATAAGTGAGATTTTTTTTTACATATCTGCTTACATGCCCTATAAAAAAATCTTGGATTATTAATGAAACACAATCAAATCACAGTTAACAGTGGTTAGCAGTGGAGTACCATAAGGGTCAGTATGGCAAATTGAATTAATTGTATATAAATGTAGGGTCAATACCATGGTCGCAGGTGGCGCACGTGGTCTGTGGACCTATTGTGCCACAGACCGGACCTACCCTGGAGGGGTGTGACTAAGCAGCTACCTTTGAGGCCACGCTTGTGTGGCAGGTAGCTGTCAGGTGCTATTCCAGGGCAGCGTCCGGCAGGGTCTAAGCCATTAATCAGATTCCTAGACAGGGAAGGATGGCCACTTGGTACAGGCTCAGGCTGGGAAGATAGAACGGCCACTTGGGACAGGTTCAGACTCACAGGTCTCGGGTAACAGTTCTGGTGCCGCCGATGGGTTACAGATACCGTGGATGCTGTTTCAGGATACGGCTACTACTGGAACGGATACAAGAAACAAGAACAACCAATACTGGACTAACAGGAAGCAACAGTTGCACAAACCAACACCACTAAGACTAAACTATAAGGGTTGCTCAGGCACCTATATTGGGCACCTGTATTGGGGAGGGTGCTTTTTATAAAAGATGTCTTCCAGCTATTCACCTTGCAGATGAACACATTATTCTAAATGCCTCTCAGCAACAAGCTAAGGGAATTTAGCAAAATGCACACACTGCCCTTTTAAGAGCAAGGGAGGGCATGTACGTGCACACTAGGTGTGCCGCCGGGAGCTGCGGCCCTCACACAAACTGAAAGCAGGAAGTAGGAAGAAGGAACATGCCGGAGACCCAGCCGAGGGCAAGGGTGGTGAGTAAGCCGGTGTCCCTATGTAAGGAGGTGGCGGGGACCCTCAACTGCCTTCTTTCTCCTATACAGTATATGTCAGGAACGTGTTTCCCATGCGGCACAGGTGCATCCCTGCTTGGGACAGAAGAGGCCCCCATCTGGGGCATAAGCGTGTTCCCGTCTGGTACAGTGAGGACCCCCATTTGGGGTATATGTTAATCCCCGTCTGGGACACAAAGAATCCACAGCTGGGGACTTCAAGCTGCCAAGGACTGTTAGGCAGTGAATCAGGGCACGGGAACCCTGATAGTGCCTGCCAGGTGACTGTGAGCTTCCAGGAGCCATTGGGAGCTGATGTCTGTGCTGCCGCTGCCAACAGAGCACCATCTCTGAATAGGGACAGTTCAGGAATTGTTACCTTCTTCTATTCTTTAACTTAATTAAACAAGTTGCCACTGTTGGGCCCTAAAGAGTGTGATGTGCTGTGCATCCGGAGGATGCTGTTCTAACATGGAGAGCAGCCGTGATTCTGAGATAACCCACTGTGACCTGGGGCTGGGACTGTAACTGTCTTTTTATGTGCAAGGGGCTGGGGTGCTCACCGATTGTGACCTAGTGGATTTGGCTATGATTACCACCCCTTGCAACTTTGGTACACTTTGGCGTAGTCGGCAGGATCGTGTCCAGCAGCCTGGAAACCCAAAGACTGACAGAGAAGGATTCGGGGTCTATGACTGGGGCGGGAGCAGCTGAGATGGCATTCCTGGCACCTTTCCCAATTAGAACCAGATGAGGGATTGAGAGTGACTTTGAAATGCTGATGGAGAAGACTCTCGAGCTGTGTGAATTATTGACTGCTGTGAAAGAGTTGAAGATGGCGGCTAACAGTGATTTTTGCACTGTTGACCGCTGTGAAAGAGTTATAGATGGCTGCTGACACTTTAAAATGGCGCAAAACACTGGCAAGGAGACAGCCAGTGACGTGAAAATGCAGGATGGTGCCGCCTTTTGTGGGCATAATGGAAGAAGTTTTGCACCCAAAGGAAGGAGGCTGCACCCCCCCGTGAGTAATGCCCACCCAAAATGAGTGTAGGCAAAGGAGAAGTGGCCGTGCTCTCAGCCTGATGAAAAGAAATGGCTGGAGCAGCAGAAAATGACGCCACTCACGAATGGTTGGAACCCAGAAGGAGAGACGCCATTGCCGAGTGAGTTACCTGTCCATGTGCAGCAGCCGGTGAGGAAGATCGTCGGGAGCCAGAGCGCCACGGATAAAGAGGACTCTGAGCCAGAAGGAGCAATCGAGAAAGTGGAAGCGGTAGAAAGCGCGACCACCGCAGCCGTGATCCTGAGTTTGCGCTGCCGCAGTGGAGGACCATCGCAGCTGGATGCAGTCACAGTGAGTGCGACGCTTATCCTCACCCCAATCCCTGGACCTGTTTTTGCTCCGATGACAGAATGCTGTGGCGGTCACAATGGTCTCCGATATCGAGGAGAGACAGTCGCAGGAGGATTGCAATGACCTCAGCTCCTGCAGTGAGAAAGAAGGCAGAGGCGCCCTTAAAGAAATCGGTGGCCACAGTTGGGTCACGGGAGCGGTAGGCTCCAAGTTTGCTGAGCCGGCCATTGCCAGAGGAAAGAAGATAGTGATCCAGGGCCAGAATGTGGCCCATTATGCTACGCAGAAGCCTTGTATTGATTGATGTGGCCCCTTTAAGAGAGTTATGCCGCTTGCACTAAATGAGAGACTGTTCCACATCTCCTGAAGGGCAGGGAGCCCTGGACGACACCAGGATTGAGTGTTGGTGGTGACCCGAATGGTCACAAATAAGAGACTGTGTTTTTGTTTTCCTCCTTCCTCATCCAAGTTTCATTTGCACACGTTTGCGCATCCCCTGAGGATTACGGGACTGAAGCCCTGAAAGGGTTAGTCACTGTGGACTGTGTGTGTAGTTGCTTTAAGGACTGTATTGTTTTAACCCTGGACTGTCCCCTGATGCAACCGCCTATGTGTGTTTGAGGACCCGTGATCTGCTAAAAGGAGGGAGGGGAGAGATCTGTGCAGGAGGACCCGAGGAGCGTGCCGAGTCAGGACTGGAAGGACCATGGATGAGTTGGCTGTCGGGCCGGTGTGTTTATTATGGGTCCCAGGAGCCAAAGGACCAGGGTCTGTTGAACCCCTTTAAGAGAAACTTGAACTCATTGATTCCGGGGCTCCAGACTATAATGAGCACCAAGGTTGCGTCGAACCCATCGGCAGACTCAAATAAAGACTGTATTGGTGTTATTGATGATTTACAAGTTCTTTTTTGCCAACAGAAATAGGGTCGACCTTATTTTAGGAGGATGAAGGAGTATAAGGAGGTGGCGGGGACCTTTAACTGCCGTCTTCCTCCTATATATGTCGGGCACGTGCGTCCCTTGTGGCACCCGGATGGTTCATCTATGCTTAAACCGTAATGTCATGTATTAATATGTAATTTGTAATGTGCTGTGTTTGTTATGCCTGTTCCTATGCTGTGTATGTTGTGATGTGCTGTGTTTGTCATGTTCAAGCATAGGGACAGAGAGAGTTAAGTCAAGAAAGGGGACTAGCTGGCTTACACGGAAGTGATTTCCTGCCTCTGAGCAGAGCCCAGGCAGGACAGTCTGAGGCAGGGTGTGTGTCCCAGTTTGGCGCACAGGTGCGTCACCGCTTGGGACAGAAGGGGCCCCCATCTGTGGCATAAATGTGTTCTCATCTAGAACAGTGAAGACCCCCATTTGGGGTATGTGTGCATTCCCGTCTGGGACAGAAGGAATCTCCGGCTTGGGATTTCAAGCTGCCAAGGACTGCCAGGCAGTGGAAAGTGCATGGGAACTGTGATAGTGCCCTCCAGGTGACTGTGAGCTTCCAGGAGCCATTGGGAGCTGATGTCTGTGCTGCCGTTGCCAATGGAGCAGCATCTCTGAATATGGACAGTTCAGGAATTGCTACTTTCTCCTATTCTTTATCTTCATTAAACAAGTTGCCACTGTTGAACCCTAAAGAGTGTGACATGTTGTGCATCCAGAGAACATTGTTCTAACGTGGAGAGCAGCTGTGATTCTGAGGTAACCCACTGTGACCTGGGGCTGGGACTGGAACTGTCTTTTCATGTGCAAGGGGCCAGAGTGCTCACTTACTGTGGACCTAGTGGATTTGGCTATGACTACCACCCTGTGCCACCTTGTTACACCTACATGGAGGGAGAAGGGGACATCATGAATGAGGCCTGCAGCCCCCTCTTCTTCAAGCTCACGAAGACTCTCTGCATAGAAGTTGGAGGCCACCACCTCATCACGGACTCCCACGAATTCTCATCAGGATTACAACTTCCACTAGAAGAAAAGTAACATCTCCCACCATCTTCACGACTAGGACATTTCTCTTCATCAAGCCACCCTCAGCATTGGATGAAGCAGATAGAGTACCAAGAACTTGGCATTGGAAAGTACCCCTCGATTTATTGAAATTAGTTACCACTCCAGAGGATTCAAGGACCAACTGGTTGGTCAGTTGAAGAGACTTGGAAGATGCCACGCCTTGACTTTCTCTTCACCATACCTACTAGAGACTGAAGATACCTGATCAGGATCCATTTTCAGCCTGGTCTCCAAGATGACAAGTCCACGAGGTAGGTAGGTACCAGAGGGCAGGTCATTGGCACAATCGTCGGGACTGTGTGGGGACATTGCCTTCATTTCCCTTTTCTCGGAGACACCAACACACAGAGACTCGTTGACTAGCGGACCTGATAAAGAAGATGGCAACGCTGCTGGCTGACCTGAACGTATTGGGATCAGATACCTCTTGTGACTTGGCTGAAGGGTCACCCTCCCAGGGCTGTGGGGTACTCGGTACCGGGCCGGTGTCGGCGGGATGTGTCACAGCAGCGGTGACCCGGTCCGTGGCCCTGTAGTTGATTAAATGAATAGTTTGTGATGCCTCCTGTGGTGTTCGGCAAGTGAGATGTTAAGCCGATGCTGCATGCAGATCCTCTGGGACTGGTGGTGTGGTGCAGCCAAGATGGTGAAGCTCCCCACAGGTGGAGCTGTAGTCCCAGGGCAGTGTAGGTGTATGGGTAGAGGAGAGGCACAGGGGGTGTAGAAGCTGGTCCCCGATGTAGTGGTACAGGGTGTGTTAGCGCAGGATAAATTGGAAGACAACAGGGCACGTAGTTCCAAAGCTTTACTCACAGTCTGTAGTACACACAGGTGCCTGCCTCCGTGCTGTGTCCTCCGGGTCAGGGACTCAGTCAACCACCAGATCAGATGGAATGCTCCCTTCCAACACTCCGCCAACATGTGCCTTTCTGAACGTCTCCTCTTATAGCGCCTTTGGTGTGAAGTACTCCTAGTACTGAGTTACACTGGAGTTCCTCCTGACAGATGTTCCTAAGAACCATACTTGTATGGCAGACAGCTGTAGCCTGCTTCGGGGACTCCATACTCCTGAGTCCCGGCTCACTATCCAAGTTGCTGTTGTGTCCCCAAGTCTTAGATGGGAGTAGTGCATTTACAGCTCACTACTCCACCGGTGTCTGCTGTAGGACCATTAGTATCCATACAACCTCGGGGACTGGGCCCCGGCCTTGGGTTTAGAACTTCTAGGCAGGGTTCTCTCCTAACCCATGTCCTCTGTCCCCTTTTACTCCTTCATTCCGTACTAGTTTCTCCTTCTTATGGAAGATCAGGTTTCTGTTCAATGTCTTTCTCCTTCTTTCCTTTCCCGTGCCAGCAGACCCAGGTCACTGAGGTCGGCTGCAGCACCTCCTTCCTCCATCCCTCTCCCAGGGATCTTCTCTCCTCACTCTCCACTACTGACTGACTGACTGACCTGAAATCCTAAACCTTCCCGCTCTTTTATGTATTCTAACTCCACCCGCCTCCCAGCACATTTTGTGTTCCAAGCAGGGAGCCACCAAATGTGCTCTGCTGCACTCCAAGCAGGGAGCCGCAATGTGGCTTTGCTGAACTACTGTGTTGTGTGGGATGCAGGTGTTGGAGCGTGGTCTGGAGCCTCCAACCTACCTGGATGGTGGGGTACCACACCTCAGGAGGAGGTGCAGTACCTCTGTGGCAACTGAATCCTCAGGGGTGCCACATTCCCCCCCGTTAAACACAGCACGTCCGCGGGCTGCAAGTCAAACAGAGTTAACAATACAGGAACATACAAATTTTTATTTTGCTGAATAAACATTTCCTATACTAATCTTCTCAATATGAGAGGCACTCATCCTTGAACGTTGCAAACAATTCTTAGTTAACTATCTAAAGTCTTAATTTCTTCATCATCTTTCCTTTTTCACATTTTCTACCCTTCTGTCATTAGCTTAAAGTGATAACCGCTGATACCTGGTTCATCACCTACATTTTCCAAATCTTCATTCTTTAGTCAAATCTCTCATCTCTTTATTAAAACATTCCTACATCTTATATGAAAGCTATTATAAAACACATTATCAAATACTTCACATTAAAACTTTCAATAATTCTTGTAAATGCTGGACACCGCTCCCAGCCGGGATCTCTTGCAGTGTCCTTTGATTGGAGTCATGCTCCAAAGGAGGTAGACGTTATCTTCGCAAATTGTCTATGTAAAACCAAGAGAGGGCACCTAAATAGGTGCAAACTATGTACAATAACAGTTCTGGACCATTCAGCGTTCATGATCTCTGCTTTTCAAATGTGAAAGCTGCCATTACAACTGGGCAACAATTGGAAAAACAAAACTAAACCATGATGATCAAAATAGAAAACAAAAGGCACAACGGTGCAAATACTCTCCTGGGTAACGAGAGTTATTTATTTTTGCTGGAGATTGCTAGTGGTGGTCTCCTCCTGGGATTTATGGAAACTGGTTACTGGAACTGCTTCCAGGGGAGATACTTTGGGTGTCTTCATCCTGTCGCTGGTTGCTTGCCATAGGGCATAGTGGTAACAGCTGGTGTGATTGCTGCCTAGGGCACTGAAGCTGTGGTAAAGGGAACCCATGATGCATATCAATGCCCATCAGCTGTTCCCCATTGGTGGGTTGTTCCGCTGCCCTGGTGCGGGACCTAACATCCAGGGAGGCCACGCCTGTTGGCGTTGGTAGGCGGCTACGCGGGGGCTTTGCAGCCAAGGGATCCCGATGTCACTATCCCAAAGCAACCTAGACTCCTCCCAGCCCTGAAGATGCTTGATTGTGCGCGCCTGCTCCAGCCATACCCTTCACAGTAGGGACCTCTTCCACCTCCACATCTCCGATAGCCTAGTGTCCCCAGCTGATTCTTCCAACTGTCCCATTTCGAGTTCCTGCAAGTCAGCCGCTGACAACGTGAAATCAGGGGGCAACCCATTAGGAGGGCCGGGGTATATACCTTTCGCCTCCCGGCGGTGCGGTCTCTGCTCCGATGCAGGCAGTGTGCCGTTCAGTGCGATACCGGGAAAGGCGGTGGAGCTAATGGCGGCTCCGGGTCCGCAGGGGTCTCTGAAGGGACCTGCGCGGCTGCATCTGGTACGGACGGGAGCTCTTCTTCCTCCACTTCAGCTCCCAGGGCCTTGTACAACTCCTCCGGTGGTAGCGGCAGAGAGGGAACACTATACACTGCCAGTGGTATGGCAGCGGTCGCAGGCTCCACAAGGTCTGCCTGGAAAAGATCCGGCGGAGGAGGTGCAGTACCTCTGTGGCAACTGAATCCACAGGGGCGCCACACTGGCACAAATCAATCACCACACAGGGCCTCCAGACTAGAATCGGCACCTGAGTTCTTAATTCTGGACAACCGATGGGAATACCAGGCAGTACATGCAAGGCGATCTTCTCCATGTATAATGCTCCAATCTGGAACTCAAGTAGTTCAGACAGGAGTTGACTGCGTCTGAATAAGGCTCATGCTCCACTTGACAACACCCTCACCGGATTCTAGAGGTGATTCTTTATGGCTTGCAAGCACAGTCTCTCTCACCAAACCAAAGCCTCCATGTGCCATGGATACAGTCAGTCATTTGTGTAGAGGTAATACTCCCACGAGGGCAGCATCTCCCACTAGCCCTAGGTTTTGGCTTTTATGCTTCACTGGACAAAGACGTAAGGATGTTACAGTGAACTGCAGCAGTGCTGTAATCCTATCTCATAACTGAGTTCCAGCTTCTGCTCAGCTTGCCAAACACAATCACCATTCGTGGTTTCTGAATGGGTAGCTGCTTCAACAGTTTGGGGAAAGGGTGGTCTTTGGAATGACAGGGCAAGACCTGACGGTTACTTCATAAATGTCACACGTCTAGTCTGCTCTTGAAGTTTTTTAAGGAGGTTCTGGGATCGGCTCATTGAGGACTATACGGAAGGCTACCAGGAAAGCCTGCAGGTCCGAGGTGATAAGAGCCCCTTTTAACCATAGGAAATTGAGCCATGCCAGGGCATTTCCTGCTAGGTAGAACATCAGAATCCCACCTTGGCCCAATCAGAGGAAAACTGCAGTGCTGACCAAAAACTTCATAGTATTTCATGTACTGCTCTAAGAATCCATGACACTGCTTCAGATCCCCATAGTAAAGAGGCGGATTAGAAAGGATGGGTTCCGTTTCTGTGGCAAAGATTTCAGGTTCCTTAAGTGCAGCTGTAGGTACTGCAACATGGGCTGGTGCAGCAATAGTCAAGGCTTCTGATCAGATGTCCTGAGCAGAGATGGATGGACTCCTGGATGTACAGGTCCGGCAGGTTCGGCCAAATAGTTAAAAAAAGTTTGGGTTCGGGTACCAAAAATCCCTGGACCCTTATTCAAAACGGGACTCCATTCACTTGAATGTGGGGCATGAACATCCGCCGCATGATCTTGCTGTTATTAGCGGCAGCAGGTGTAGGCTGATGGGAACAGCCTCCAATCACAGCTGCGGGCTCATGCTGTCATTTGACAGCATGGGAACCGTGGCTGTCTGACCAGTGGTAATGAGTTTACCACCAATCAGAGGCAGTGTTTGCTTCACCGTCACGCTCATGACAGTGCGAGAAACACCTGATGTTTGGGGGGGGTCGAACCTGAACAGTAACACGGACTTCCTGGTGAAGTCCATGTTAGGTGTCTGTGCCCGAACAGTAGGTGTTCGGTATGGACGCCGAACTTTGCTGTTCAGGTTAGCCCATTTCTAATCCTGAGTCTGTGCATGAAATTTTTTTTCTTTCTATCACATATACTAGCCAAACAATGATTTGAATAAGTCCAAGAATTGAGGACCATTCAGCTTAGCAGGGCCTATAGCCTGAGCAAACTGTTATGCTTGCAGGTGGCGCACATGGGTCATGGTCCAACTCTACCACAGATCAGATGTACGCTGGAGGGGCATGACTAAGCAGCTACCTTGGTATTTACTGGAGCCTCTAGTGGTGAGGCCAGGTAGCTGTGAGGTGCTCCAGGGTGGCATCTGGCAGTAGCATCTGACACCAAGGGTCTAAGTCATTAATCAGATTTCTGGACAGTGCAGGATGGCCACTTGGTACAGTCTCAGGCTGTGCAGACAGGATGGCCACTTGTTACAGCTTCAGATTGTGCAGACAGGACAGCAACATGGGACAGTTTTAGACTCACAGGTCATGGGTAATAGTTCTGGTGCTGCCGATGCAGCCACGAGGTACAGATACCGCGGACGCACTTTCAGGATACGGACACCACCGAAATGGACACAGGAAGCAAGGAAAACCTATACTAGACTAACGGGATGCATTATAAGGGAATAGCTTTAACAAGCTAAGGACGGTGGACCTGGAAACATACAGTTGCACAAGCCCAAAACACTAAGACTAAACTATTGTGGTTGCTCAGGCTATTCCTATTCCTCCCTATTGGGGAGGGCACCTTTTACACAAGATGCCTCCCAGCTATTGGCTGGGATACACCTTGAAGGTGAACACATTATGCTAAAGGCCTCTCAGCAACAAGTAGTGTACGCTGCGACGAACACAGAAATTGAAGGCAGGAGCAAGCTGGGGTGGTGAGTAAGCTGGCATCCCTGCATGAAAGAGAAGGAAACACCATGTAGGGATGCTGGCAACAGCACTACAGTCATGCACTTGGGCAAAGGAAATAGAATATATAAATATGTACTACTGAATGGTAAAAAATGGGTAAATTTTACACTGCAAATTCAATTTTAGTGACTAGTACCAAGCATCTGCTGCCAAGGCAAATAAAATAATGGGATGTGCTAAAAGAGGCATTTATGCTCATGACAAATACATAATTTTGCCGCTAATCAAGTCACTAGAGCGGCCACACTTAGAATAATGTGTACAATTTTGTGTTCCAGTGTATAAGAATGACATAACTGAACTAGAGGGAGTGCAGAGAAGAGCGACCAAGGTTATTAAGGGAATGGGTGAAGTGCGGTATATAGACAGGTTATCAAACTTGAGGTTATTCAGTTTGCAAAAACAAAGGCTTAGGCTAGTTTCACACTTGCTTTTTTTTGCAGCGCGTTTTTCCCGCAAAAAAACGCATTGAAAAAACGCATACAAAAGCATACAACTGCTGCGTTTTTTTCAAGCATTTTTATGAGCATGCATGAAAAAAATGCAGCGTTTTTATGCGTTTGTATGCGTTTTTAGTGCGTTTTTACCGCGTTTGCGTTTTTTCCAACATTAGGTGGCCCCTCACACTAACCCAAACCATGACTTTACTAACCCTAACCCTGACCCTAACCCTAACCCTGACCCTAACCCTTAACCAAATCATACTTAACCCTAACCCAAACCCTAAACCCTAACTAACCCTAACCCTGACCCTAACCCTAACCCTAACCCTGACCCTAACCCTTAACCAAACCATACTTAACCCTAACCCTGACCCTAACCCTAACCCTGACCCTAACCCTTAACCAAACCATACTTAACCCTAACCCAAACCCTAACTAACCTTAACCCTAACCCTAACCCTAACCCTGACCCTAACCCTTAACCAAACCATACTTAACCCTAACCCAAACCCTAACTAACCTTAACCCTAACCCTAACCCTAACCCTGACCCTAACCCTTAACCAAACCATACTTAACCCTAACCCTGACCCTAACCCTAACCCTGACCCTAACCCTTAACCAAACCATACTTAACCCTAACCCAAACCCTAACTAACCTTAACCCTAACCCTAACCCTAACCCTGACCCTAACCCTTAACCAAACCATACTTAACCCTAACCCAAACCCTAACTAACCTTAACCCTAACCCTAACCCTAACCCTAACCCTGACCCTAACCCTTAACCAAACCATACTTAACCCTAACCCTGACCCTAACCCTAACCCTGACCCTAACCCTTAACAAAACCATACTTAACCCTAACCCTGACCCTGACCCTAACCCTAACCCTGACCCTAACCCTTAACCAAACCATACTTAACCCTAACCCTGACCCAAACCCCAACCCTAACCCTGACCCTGACCCTAACCCTAACCCTAAACCCCCTTAACTAACCCTAACTCTAACCCAAACCCCTAAATTCCATGGTTAACAAAAAAAAACGCATGTGCAAAAAAACGCGTACATGAGCATGCCAGTGCGCACATATGCGCATCCATAGGCTATAATGGCCATTTTTAGCGCAAAACGTGCGCATATGTGCGCATGCGCTTTTTTGCAGGTCCAAAAAATGCAACATGCTGCGTCTGGAAAATACAAACGCACACCCCAAAAAAACGCAGCGCATGAAAATCGCATACATGCGCTTACCAGCGCGCAGGTATGCGCACCCATGTTAAATATAGGGGAAAAAACGCATGCGCACATATGCGTTTTTTTCCAGCGCAAAAAAACGCAAATGTGAAACCAGCCTTAGGGGTGCTCTTAATACAATAAACAAATACAGCAATGAGCGGGCAGTACAGAGTTATTTCTAATGATCTTTATCACACATAGGCCTGCAACAATGACAAGAAGGCTTATTCATAATCCTTAGATGCAGATTCTTTACTGTAAGAGCAGTGTGATTAGGGAACTCTGCCACATGATTCTGTGATGGTTGATTCACTACAAAAGTACAAGAGGCCTGGATGCCTTTCTTGAAAAAAAGTTATGAAAACTAGATTCAGTAATGGGACATGATCCAGGGAACTAGTTTGATTGCCGTAAGTGGAATCGAGAAGGAATTTTTTCCTTCCTCTGGATCAGAATATTAGGTAATAGGTTGAACTCATTGGACTCAAGTCTACCTACAACCTTAACATTTTTAGAGTTTGAATTTTTACCAGGAACCCGTTAGTACAGGAATCCCCAACCAATGGCTCGTGAGTCACTTGTTGCTCCTGGGTCACTCATGTGTGGCTCATAACCGTCTACTCAGGTGGGTGTCAATCTCTCACTGAAGGGGCATTATTAATTTATAAGCACTCAAGGTATTACTAATTTTCATGGGGGTATCTGGGGAATTATCAATTGATAAGGTGCACTCATAGAATCACTGATTTTAACGTAGATACTTGTGGCATCGTTGCTATTGGCAACACCCCATCGTTGAAGCCCGAGAGAGCAGTGGAGCCTACCACTCGTTGTACACAGAGCTATGTGAAAACCCTGAGAAGTTTTTCGAGTACACGAGAATGTCGGAACAGAGCTTTCATGACTTGCTGCTACGTGTCCGAGGATCCATCACCAGGCAGGACACACAGCTACATTGAGCAATTCCTGCTGAGGAACGTATGTTGGTGGCCCTGAGGTAGGCAATTTTGAAAAAGAAACCCCCTTCTTTAATATGATTGTTCTAAAAGCCATGTACTGATTTTTTCCCCCATTTTCTGTTCGGCAGATTCTTGCTACCATAGAGACCTTATCAAAAATACATTTTCAATTCCGGATTGGAGTGTCAACAGTTTCTGGGATTTTTGGAGACACCTGCCGTGCTTTATGTGATGGGCTACATGAAGAATTCCTCCCCCATCCCACAACTGAACTCTGGCTGGAAAATGCTGTAAAATTCCATGACATTTGTAATTTTCCAAATTGTTTGGGGGTTGCGGACAGCAAACACATATGTATTATGAAACCTGCTGGAAGTGGATCCGAGTATTTCAATTTCAAAAAATACTTTTTGATTGCTCTCATGGCAATTGCAGATGCTGACTGTTGATTTGACTCCGTGGATGTTGGCTCCTTTGGACGAGGAAATGACTTACAGACTTTCACAAATTCTCTCATGGGCCAATGTTTGTATGGGAATAATTTCAATTTTCCACAGCCACGACCTTTTCCGAACACTGAAGGACCACCAATGCCGTTTGTTGTGGTTGGGGATGAGGCATTTCAAATGTGTGCCAAACTCATAAAACCTTACTCCAGTCAAGACTTGAATTACATCAAAAGGATTTACAACTATCGACTGACAAGGGCACAAAGAACTGCGGAGGGTGCCTTTGGATTGCTGGTATCTAAATGGCGCATTTTGGGAACAGCCATCATTCTAAAATTTGAGACAATTGATGAGGTTGTGAAAGCGTGGGTTGTTCTGCACAATTACATCCTGGTGAAAGAGCGACACCACTTAGAACTTGAGGAACCTGTTACTACCACATTGCAGGATTACCAAGATCACCCTCTGAGGACTACAGTGGAAGTTGCCCAAATGAGGGATAAATTTGCTGCCTACTTTGTTTCGAATATTGGACATGTGGCATTGTATGATGAAATGGTTTAAGCCACTAATAAGGCCGGTTTCACACTAGCGCTTTTTCAGCGCGCGCACGGCCGGGGGTAGCTCCGCCCCCGAGCCGGCTCTCTGCCCGGCGTGCCCGCCCCTTCCTTGTAGCGCCGCCTCCTAGCGGACAGCGGCGCCTGCGATCGGCGCACCCTATCTTTAGCATAGGGTGCGCCGATCGTGCGCAGGCCGTGCGCTAGTTGCGCTTTGACCTGCGCTGCGCACTTTTGACGGTGCGCCGTGCGCGCCAAAATCAAACTTTTCGGATTTTGGCGCGCACGGCGCACCGTCAAAGGTGCGCAGCGCAGGTCAAAGCGCAACTAGCGCACGGCCTGCGCACGATCGGCGCACCCTATGCTAAAGATAGGGTGCGCCGATCGCAGGCGCCGCTGTCCGCTAGGAGGCGGCGCTACAAGGAAGGGGCAGGCACGCCGGGCAGAGAGCCGGCTCGGGGGCGGAGCTACCCCCGGCCGTGCGCGCGCTGAAAATGCGCTAATGTGAAACCAGCCTAAGTAAAATGTACCTGTAATGTTTGCTGACTTTAATACTAACACCTTCACTGTAACTTTAATACTAAACACCTTAACTGTAACACCCGTTAATACTTCACTCAACAATACACACATGTTTAAATAAAGATATAAAGAAAAGACAGGGAGACAGGGAGTGTGAAAAAAAAGAATTTTTATTAACAAAAATAAAAGCAATGTTTAATGTAATGCTTCCTGGACCTACTCATTCTGAAGTACGCATGCATATCGAACGCATTCACGCGCATGTCCTTGCGTACCAATGTGTTCCCTTAGACAGTAATGCGCTGCTTTGATGCACTCATCTGCATGCGCATGACTGCGCATAATTGACGCTTCAAAGTATGCAACATGTTGCATCGCCCGAACCACCTCACACCGTGAAATGACGCATGCGTACACATCTGCATGCAAACCGATGCAAATGCATGTCCCTGTGTATACAATGTTAAATATATGCACTTGTGACGCATGCGGATCTATGCGGATCATACGCTGCGCACAGATACGGTAATGTGAAACCAGCCTTAGATATTAGAAAAAAGTTTTTGACCTTGAGGGTGATCAATGAGTGGAACATGCTGCCACGGGAGGTGGTGAGTTCTCCTTCAATTGAAGTCTTCAAACAGAGGCTGGACAGACAACTGTCTGAGATGGTTTAGTGAATCCTGCGCTGCATTGAGCAGGGGGTTAGACATGATGACCCTTGATGTCACTTCTATGATTATAATACATGGCACTATATTATTCCATAAGGAATCTATACTTTTCCAATGTACAATACTCGAGCCCAATTAAGGTTTCATTCTTGGAGGAACTTTCCCTTTTTAAGAACTGCAGTCCAGGAGGAATTAGGCCTCTAATTTTTTAGACTGAATTATGAAAGTTTACGCCCTGCCAACTCCGGAGGGATTAATGCTACATCTAAATTGACTGCATTATAACAATTCAGCCGTGGATCTAAAATATGTGATCAAATCTTTCAATATTAAAAATACCAACAATTCAGTTCAGAAATTTTATTCTGCTCTGCGTTATTTCTGGCTCTTCAGAAGCAGATTGCAGAATCGTGACGACGGCTGAAAGAAAGATGTTTTATTAAAACAAAAATATAATTTTAATTGAACAACAGCTCAGTGTTCATCCCAACCCTTACAATGCTGCAAATTATCACTATATATACAGATAATGGCAGCTAAAACACCTGAAACTAGTAAATTGGGATAAGGATATAGAATGAGAACTCATATGGAGCACCTTAAGGCTACGTGCACACGTGCGGAATTGCTGTGGAAATTTCAAGCGGCAATTCCGCAACTCCCTGCCATGGGAAATCCACGGGAAATACGCATGTGGAATTCCCGCAAAAAAACTAGCGTTTTGCAAGCATAATTAGCTTGCAGAATGCTAGCATTTTCCAAGCGATCTGTAGCATCGCTTGGAAAACTGATTGACAGGTTGGTCACACTCGTCAAACATAGCGTGTGACAAGTGTGACCAACTTTTTACTATTGAGGCTGCCTATGCGGCATCAATAGTAAAAGATAGAATGTTAAAAATAATTTTAAAAAATTAAAAATTGTGATATTCTCACCTTCTGGCATCCCCCGCAGCGTTCCTGATCCTGGCAATGCTCCCAGCAAGTCCCGTTCCCAGCGATGCCTTGCAACAATGACCCCAGATGATGTAGCATCACGCGAGACCGCTACGTCATCACAGGTCATTGTCGCAAGGCATCACTGGGAACGGGACTTGCCGGGAGCATCGCTGAGACCTGTGAATGCTGCAGGGGCCGCCGGAAGGTGAGAATATCACAATTTTTTATTTTAATTCTTTTTTTTAACAGGGATATGGTACCCAGGGCCTGGAGGAGAGTCTCCTCTCCTCCAGACCCTGGGTACGATCCGCACATTTTCCTCTTATTTTGTGCATGGTGGGCATAGCCACATGTGGAAAGTAAGTGGATCAATGCATTCCTATGTGTGCGGAATCCCCGCGATTCCGCAAAAAGAATGAGCATGCTGCGTATTTTTCCACGATGCGATTCCGCCGTGGAAAAATGCGCAGCATTAGCACAGCATGTGCAGAATGCCATTGAATTCAATGGATTGCAGATTTTTAGCATTTTTGCAGCATTTTTGGGGTGAAAAAACGCGGCAAAAACGCTAAAAATCTGCAACATGTGCACATAGCCTAAATACTCTGTTTTCAGATCACCTACTCCACTCACATTCAGATCTAGATTCTAGTTACCTGTCAGGATGCACAATCTTGCTTCTAAGAATGCATTCACACATCCATGTGTCAATTTTCAGTGATTCATGATGGGGTGAACATACTATTGACACAACCTTTTGAGTTGTACAGGGTTGCCAAGAAGTAAAAGTATTTTTATCCATTGAATTAGAAATATTGTTTTCTAATTTACCAAGATGGAATAAACTTAATTGAATGTTATGCGTATAGGCCAGTTGTTGTTACTCTGAACAGTATTTCTGGATGAGTGGAACAACTCTGAGAGCATATGACGTTATGATCTTTTATGGCAAAATGTTCTTTGCCAGTACATATGAGTGCACAAATGGTTAATGGTGCTGAGTGTTACATATGACTAGACATTTGAGGTAGTGAATGGAGTGGTTAGTGTAAGGATGAACCCAATACATTTCAGGATATAAATGCCAGTGTGAGGGAGGTACAGGGTGGTAGTCGTGGCTGATAGCATTTGTGTAAGCGCGCCCTGCCCTCCCATCACATACACATACTGGCTATAACAATGCATACCTGTGGCTCCTTCAGCAGCACAGTCACGGTCCTCTGTCCATTACTAGAGGCTTCCTTGGTCCAGTTTAGTGCAAAATGAGCCACAGTCCAATTCAACTTTCAAACAGGTAGCATTACTGATTCTGATACACAGCATATTCGTATTCCTTCCAGCATCAACATCAGGTTTCACAACGTGCAACTCCTCCTCTGTCCCTGTCCTTCTTTCTCTCACTAAGCTCGCTTCTGGGATGGACCGTACCTTTCGATCCCTTCAGCCTTACTTCGTTAGGGGACTCCCTCAGCCGTTTCGCCTCAGTCCTGAGGGCATCAGCCCACACAATAAGCTGCCATATAATGAGAGATCTGCCCGCACTGCTTAGTTTTTGCCGGCAACTGCAGTCCCACTAATACTGCACCACTAGCACTGTTGCTCCTTCTGGTGAAATTCTGGCCACAAACACTATATGGCTGAACATTAACCTTTGGTAACATTGCATGACATGGTGTGGCCCAGGGCTAGTTAGCCCAACTGAGCTGCATGGGCGCCCTGGCCCCAACTGACTTCTATAAGGAAGTCCTTACTAACTTATCCACCGTGCCCCTCCTATCTTAACTATGTACACTACTATTCCTACCACTAAAATGTACCCCATCTTGTGGCCAAACCTGGGTACTACACTCACCCTACCAGTACAATAAGATACATAAATAAGGGATATAAGGGGTTAACGAGACTTTACAAACCCTTACACCTGTTTCCTGCCACTTGGGTCAGTCACAAAAAGCAAGTGAAACAGGTAGGAGCCTTGTTATCTGAGACAGCCCGTGTCTAGTAGGTGGGGAACAGGGACATTTGTTGTACGATGGCCTGCCATAAGTTACAGAGGGAACTGATTGTGAAAAAGTGGGCGACCATATGTGTGGAGGAAGATATCACTCAGTAATAGAGGAGGGTGTAAGGTGTAGACATCCTGTAGAAAATGGATGTGTGATGTTTTCTTCTACAGAGAAAGTGAAGAGTGCTATAATTGTTAAGCTCAGACCACCACCTCAGGGAGTGAGATAGAAGCAGTGTGTCTGTGAGGCTGACAAGAGGCCTTGAGGCTATAAAATGTTAAAGACAAGACAGGACTGATTCCTGAGAGCTACCAGAGAAAGGAATGAAGGTGGTGATAACACTGTGGGAAGAGCCACAATAATTGAAACCCTGCTGTGTGAGCAGCGCAGTGGCTCAGTGATCAGCACTATTAGTGCACAGTCAGATGGCTGTATAAATCAGACCACAATGCACAGACTGACTGACAGCTCTCCCCATCCAACCATGAAAGCTTACTGTATTTCTATGTAACTGTCATGTTTGGGTTGGGACAGCGGCAGCCAGTCAGAGCACTGTGGTCTGATCTCCGTTTGATTTATAAAACAGTCTAACTATGCCCTTACTTTGCAGTCCCTGTTGTCCTAGGTTCAAATCCTCCATTCTACATAGAATTTGTATGTTCTCCCCATGTTTGTCTGGGTTTGGGTTCTCCAGTTTCCACCCACACTCCAAAGACATATTGATAGGTAATTTAAATTTTGCGTCCCAATGGGGACAGTGATTATGATGTTTGTTAAGGGTGGTGGAATATTATGGTGCTGCATAAGTAAGTAAAATAGTTAAGGAGGGTATGAGAAGAGAGGCCACCATGGAGAGAGTGTGTGTAACTCAGAGACAGAGATAGCAATGAGCATTTTATTGTGCTGAGAGAAAGGATGAAAGAGACTGTGCAAACCACTGAACTTGTTACTGCAAATATGTTCTGTAATGTTCTTCTTCATTGAAAGTTAAAAAAAAAGTTGAGCTGTTTTCTGTTGTTCCTTTGCATGGCAACCCGCATAAGTGATCCAGAATATGTTACAGAGGGGTGCAATCTACTACCCAGGACATACAAATGGGGCAGTTTGATGTAAAGAAAACCTCCTACATCTTCCAGATTGCAGCATACTATGAGATTCCAGCTAAGCTTTTAGGTGCGTGTCCATCACCACAGTGCTGACAGGTTTCAGGAGGCAGAAAGATGAATGTACAGTCATATGTTAAAGTTTGGGCACCCCTATTAATGTTAACCTTTTTTCTTTATAACAATTTTGGTTTTTGCAACAGCTGTTTCAGTTTCATATATCTAATAACTGATGGATTCAGTTATATTTCCGGATTCAAATGAGGTTTATTGTGCTAACAGAAAATGTGCAATCTGCATTTAAACAAAATTTGACCGGTGCAAAAGTATGGGCACCCTTATCATTTTCTTGATTTGAACACTCCTAACTACTTTTTACTGACTTCCTGAAGCACTAAATTGGTTTTGTAACCTCATTGAGCTTTGAACTTTATAGCCAGGTGTATCAAATCATGAGAAAAGGTATTTAAAGTGGCCACTTGCAAGTAGTTCTCCTATTTGATTCTCCTATGAAGAGTGGCATCATGGGCTCCTCAAAACAACTCTCAAATGATCTGAAAACAAAGATTATTCAACATAGCTTTTCAGGGGAAGGATACAAAAAGTTGTCTCAGAGATGTAACCTGTCAGTTTCCACTGTGAGGAACATAATAAGGAAATGGAAGAACACAGGTACAGTTCTTGTTAAGCCCAGAAGTGGCAGGCCAAGAAAAATATCAGAAAGGCAGAGAAGAAGAATGGTGAGAACAGTCAAGGACAATCCACAAACCACCTCCAAAGACCTGCAGCATCATCTTGCTGCAGATGGTGTCACTGTGCATCGGTCAACAATACAGCGCACTTTGCACAAGAAGAAGCTGTATGGGAGAGTGATGCGAAAGAAGCCGTTTCTGCAAGCACGCCACAAACAGAGTCGCCTGAGGTATGCAAAAGCACATTTGGACAAGCCAGTTACATTTTGGAAGAAGGTCCTGTGGACTGATGAAACAAAGATTGAGTTGTTTGGTCATACAAAAAGGCGTTATGCATGGAGGCTAAAAAAACACAGCATTCCAAGAAAAACACTTGCTACCCACAGTAAAATTTGGTGGAGGTTCCATCATGCTTTGGGGCTGTGTGACCAATGCTGGCACCGGGAATCTTGTTAAAGTTGAGGGTCGCATGGATTCAACTCAGTTTCAGCAGATTCTTGACAATAATGTGCAAGAATCAGTGACGAAGTTGAAGTTACGCAGGGGATGGATATTTCAGGAAGACAATGATCCAAAACACCGCTCCAAATCTACTCAGGCTTTCATGCAGAGGAACAATTACAATGTTCTGGAATGGCCATCCTAGTCCCCAGACCTGAATGTCATTGAACATCTGTGGGATGATTTGAAGCGGGCTGTCCATGCTCGGCGACCATCAAACTTAACTGAACTGGAATTGTTTTGTAAACAGGAATGGTCACAAATACCTTCATCCAGGATCCAGGAACTCATTAATAGCTACAGGAAGCGACTAGAGGCTGTTATTTTTGCAAAAGGAGGATCTACGAAATATTAATGTCACTTTTATTTTGACACGGGTAGCAATTACCATGGTCTGCAGTAACATATTATTTACATAATCAAAGGGCTTTTATTACTGATTAGATTGCACATCGATGTATTGTAAATCCCACCGGCTTTGATTATCAGTGCACATCGGGGTCTTGAAGTTTCTACCAATCAAGCCACATTATTCTCTGATTTTTTCCCACTCTTTGAAGGGCCGGTTCATCAGCTGGGAGCTGACATTTATTACATTATATTGTCCTTCTGAACACATTCTCCAGACAGAAGAATTCATCTTGCTACTCATGCAGTCAGTCAAGAAAACAGATGCAAAACCAATCCTAGTGTGCACGTGACGTATTATGGACACCGGCGTGCCTACATGTTTGTTGATGTGGGAAGATGCTTCAGAAAAACGCTGGTGGTGTTTTCCCTGAAGCGTATTTTTTTTTCATATTCTTGGACGTCTCTTGCGGCAGCTTTTACTCCCGACATCTTTTTTTTTTAACATTCTAAATATAAAATAACAGTTTCCAAGCAGGATCCTCCAGAAGGATAGACCGGTTACTTTAAGCTACTTTCAAAGCCTGAAGCGGTTAAAAAAAGTGACAAATGACAAGAACACACAATATTCTCAGAAAGTGGTTTTGACATTGCTTTACATTACGCTCATTCTTTTGATGTTTTTTATGGTTTTTTTCAGACAGGTTCCAGGCAGAATCCACCTTAGAAAAACATGATGTGCACATGCCCTGAAGTAATTAATGAGAGTTTGAGCAAAAAAGTGCAAAGGCCAAAAATTCAAAAGAAATTAGTTCTTTAATTATTAGAAGAATATGACAGTGCCACTTGAGTCTGTGTGTTGTGTTGGTGTTGTGGTCCACTTCCATGAAAATGTATGGGGCTGAGCTGCAGTACCACGCTCAACTATGGAAATTTCTGGAAGAAAGTAGCAATGTTTTTTTAATCCTATGCAACCCTTTTAAATGGTAAAATAATTACGGTAAAGTAACACGGGCGCTACCTATCCAAAAAACTCAGATGCAGCTGGTGAAGAGACAGGACTGTGTCGGCTCCTGTTATAAAGTCTGAGCGAAACGTATATTTGTGTGATTCACCGCGCTATGCTGCGCAGATGTATACAGAAAAAAAAAAAAAAAAAAAGAAAAGGGAAATAATACTTAACAGCAGTTATACGTACTTACTTAAAAATGAAGTTGATGTAGAATATTCTGTGTAAGTTGAGATGTCTACGTGGCAAGTAGTTTGCAGGTTATCTGATGGTAGAGATCTAGTTTTTGATAGCTGCTGATGCTATTGGAACAATGATATATTAAGGTACCAATAAAACATACAAAAGGTCACACCACTCCTTGCATGTCCACCATACTCACTGGTTGTATCTTAACGTTTATATTCTCTTCGGGGTGTTCCCTTTATGGTGGATCAATTGATACAATACTAAATATGAAGAGAATTTCAATTACTAAGGCTACTTTCACACATCAGGTTTTCGGCGTCAGGCGCGATCCGGCGTCGTGCCGGAACGCCGGATCCGGCAAATGTTTTGTAAAACCTGATGTGCCGGATCCGGTTTTCTGCCGGATCCGTCTTTTTCTTGACAGACAAAACCGGATCCGTCTCATCCGGTTCATCCGTTTTTCTATCCGTTTTTCGACGGATTACGCCGGATCCGGTTTTTAAAATTGACCCTTGTGGCCTTCCGAACGGGATTGGCTACTGGAAAACTAGATATAGCATGTTCCTACAGCCCTTCTTTGACAGGTTGTAGAGAAGAAAGTGCAGGTTGGAGAGAAGAGCAAGTTACTGGCGAAGATGGATGTTGTGATTGGAAATATTACCAGTAGAAGTTCTGTGACGGTTTCAGGGACAATTTTCCACTATACTTTATGTCACCTCAAGGCAGAGTACACTGGGATGACAGAGTGTGAGAGATTTTTGCCCTAAACTTGTGTACCTTCTGGACCAACAGTATATACCTTTGCCAACCAAAGTTGGCTATCTTGTCATGGTCTTACTATTTTTACCTTTAGGCCACAGGTGTGTACCTGGTTGTGTTTTATGCAAAGTATTTCACCTTTTAACAAAAGTTGTGTACATTGTTAGGAAATCACCAACAATAAACACAACTTTTTAAGTGAAATACTTTGCTTCAAACACAACCAGGAACACAACTGTGGCAAAAAGCTAAAATTTACCCACAGTTATACCTGGTTTTGAATACCTTTTTACCTTTGAAATACCCTGTATTTAACCTTTTTTTAAAACATAGTTCGCCGCAGAAAGAAATGACAGACAACCATTGTGAAACGATAATTTAACTTTTATTTAAATTTTTTTTTTTTTGTAGAATGTTTTTAAAGTGCAAAAAAACTTTTTTAGAAAGGTTTTAAACCCAATGGGCATTTTTATTACAAAAAAAAAACATTACAATTCTGTGTACTGTGGGGTGGAAATACTGCTGGAGGGGCTGCGGGACACTTCGACACTGGGTGTGTGGAGAGAGGACTGGGATCTTGGTGGGGAAGGAACAGTTAGAGGTGAAGGTGTGGAAAAAACTACAGAATGGGTGGACATGTGGGAAGCAGAAGAGGTGGTGGGTGGTGGAGTGGAGGGTTGGGCAGGGACTGTAGGAGCAGATGATGTTGATGGAAAGTTGTATGGGGAAGGAGTTTGGTACGGGGAAGGAGTTTGGTACGGGGAAGGAGTTTGGTACGGGGCAGGTTGCTGGAAGTGGGGAGATGACTGGTACTGGGGAGGTTGCTGGTACTGGGGAGGTTGCTGGTACTGGGCAGGTTGCTGGTATGTAGTAGGAGGGGGAGGATGAAAAGTGGCTGGAGGGGGTGCAGATGTAATAGGAGGGGGAGGATGGAAAGTGGCTGGAGGGGGTGCAGGTGGAGGAACTACAGTGGTGGGAGGTGGAGGTTGGGAGGTAACCTGCTGTAGAGCACCGTGGCACGAATGCATTACATGCATCTGCTGGGCAGGAGAGAGCGTTTCCATGCGCTCCACAACAGACCTGAAAAAGGTGTGGTTTGGCGAAGATCTTGCTTCTGAATGCATGGTTTGCAGAAGTGTCTTCACCTCCAGAATGCTGGAGTTGATCTGCTGAAAGCCTGCGGAGATTTGCGCTGACAAGACTTTGAGACAGTTCTGGAAAGATGCATTCAGATGCAATAACTCTTGCGCATAACTCTTTTCCTGACCCCACTGCCGCTGTCGCCCAGTACCCGCAGGTGTACTAGAGGCGGCAGGGGCAGAAGGGTGGGGTAAAGGGAAAGCGATCTCCTCACCAGCAGCTTCATGTAATGTAGGCGGCCACGATGCTCCTGTGCTGGTGGATGGGACAGATGGGTCGAATGTGTGGGAAGGCAGGGAAGGTGCAGATGTACCGGGGCGGTCGAAGTGTCCCTCGGTGCCGGTCTCCTCAGGGATCGCCTCAGAAGGGTCCAATCGTGCAGGCTCCCGAGTGCTGCTCACCGTGCTGTGGAATAAAGAGAAAAAAAAACAATTAAAATACTGACATGGTATGGCCCTGGCTGAAAAAAAAAAGTTACATCTAACATTTTTTTCACATGTGGTGTGTAATATTTACCTTCTGGTGAGCATTGTTTCCCGGAGGAACAACAGGGCTTCTGCGTACTTGTACTTGCTCCTGCGTCCTCCAGATCCACTCGGGGCCCGCATCTCTTTATTGAACTCCTTCTTGAAACGATCCCTCACAGACCGCCACCGATTCACAATTCTGTTCCCTGAAACGAGAAAGGAGTGGTTAGTATACAACATCAGTGTTTCACAAACTCCAGTCCTCATGGTCCCCAGGGGTCATGTTTTCAGGATTTCAATAGTAAATAGAAATCCTGAACACATGATCCGTGGGGACCACGAGGACTGGAGTTCGGGAAACACTGGTTTACATCAAGCAACCGTTACTGTATATACTTACGCTCTTTAATCTGGTCCCGAGCTTCGAGGTCCTCCCAGCGGCCCACAAGGAGAGAACAGATTTCCTCCCAGAGTCGTCGGGTAATGATCAGGTCAGCGTGGCGGCGGTCAGCCATATTCCAGAGCGGCTCCCTTTCTCTGACGAGATCGATGAGGCGGTCCACATCAATCCCTCCATCCTCACCGTCAGAGTCGGGAGCACGCTGTGAAGGCTGTTAAAGAAAAAGACAAAAATAACATAATTAGCCTCCACAAAAGAAATGAAATAAAAAGTGCAAAAAAACAAAGCCAAAATATTTATACTTACATGCTGGTGACCGCCGCGTTGCTGTCGCCGACGACCCTGGGAGGCACTGCGAGGACCTCTTGGCCGAGCACCAGATTGGGAAGACTAGAGAAGAAAACAAAAAATGTTATGAGTTTGGATGTAGGCATTTGTTTGCTGTGTGTGGTCTGCAGAACATTGTTTTCTATGTGTTGTGTGTAGTGTGATGTTGTGTTTCTGCGTTTGATGCAAAAAACTTACGAATTGTGAGCCCACTCCAAGCGTCTGTCCACCCCTTCCTTCTTCTTCTGGGAGCTCCTCTTCATCTTGTGATTCCTGTTTTGAAATAAAAGGCAATGAATAGACATATATTACAGAGATGATGGATTTTGGAAATAAAAACTTACCGTCAAACGCTGACGATGCGAGGGAGGGCTCCCAGAAGAAGATGTGCTGTCCTGTTGATGGCCAGACTCCATGGCTGTGGGTATTGCTGCTGCCAGTGATGCCATTTCTGCTGCTGCTGCATCTCTTTGGCGGCTGTTGAATAAAGAGAAACAAAGGGCCAATGAATATCTTGATATTCCATGGCCCTAGTTTGGAGGAATGGGGGATTTGATAATTACCGTCTCTCATCTGCTTCTGGACTCCCCTCCCGTTCAGCATGCTGCTCCATTTGGGGTGGTGCTGATGGTGCTGCTGCTGCATCTCTTTGGCGGCTGTTGAATAAAGAGAAACAAAGGGCCAATGAATATCTTGATATTCCATGGCCCTAGTTTGGAGGAATGGGGGATTTGATAATTACCGTCTCTCATCTGCTGCTGGCCTCCCCTCCTCAGCATGTTCTATTTGCTGCTCCATTTGGGGTGGTGGTGGTGCTGATGGTGCTGCAGTGGTCTTCTGCCTTCTCCTGCTTCGCTTGGTTGCTTTCTTGGGTGGCATGTTGGGTGTGGCTGTGGGTCCCACTGTCTTGCTTTTATATATGTCTTGTGGGCAGAGCTACTGAGCATGCTCAGACCAAAAAACCGGATCCGGCCGCCGGATCCGGCTTTCGCCGGATCCGGCGCATTGCGGCGCTCATAGGCTTTCATTGTGTGAAAAAGCCGGACGCGCCGGATCCGGCGTGTCCGGCTTTTTCGCCGGAGACAAAAAACGTTACAGTAGACGTTTTTTCCAGACGCCGGATCGCGACACATTGCGACACATTGCTGGATCCGGCGAAAACCGGATGAAACGCATGGCCATCCGGCGCGATCCGGCGCAAATGCAAGTCAATGGGGGTGAAACCGGATCCGGCATTGCATTTCGCCGGATCCGGTTTCTGTCAAAAGCGCCGGATTGCGCCTGACGGCGAAAACCTGATGTGTGAAAGAGGCCTAACAGTGACCACAACCTTGATAATCAGTCCCAGTTCCTGGGGTACATATGCACTTGTGCTAGATTTGTTATGCTACCCAGGTGCAAATCCTGATTGACTCTCTATAATGGTCTTTGTTGGCTTTATTTAGAGCCAGTGCAGGGTGTTTTTTTTTTTCCTTTCTCTGTGTGTATTGTTGCCTCAAGATACGCCTTGCTGCTACTCATGTTTTATTTATTTAGTTCCAGTAAAATTATTTGAAATTATCTTAAAATTGGTATAAATAAAAGTTATGTTTTAGTTTAGTATATTATGCACACAAGTTAGGTATACTTTTATTATTTAGGAGACAAAGCGGACTATCCATTTTAATAAATCAACAATATAATATTGCAATTATAGCAGCAAGGCGTAACTTGATGCAACAATACACACAGAGAAAGGAAAAAAAAAAAACCAAAAAAAAACCCCATACATTTCTGCCCAAGACTAATGATTGGTATGGGTTGCAGCTGGGTGAGCTAGTATATAAGGACGGGCTGACAGGCATTCAGCATAGCCCTGATGAAGAGGGAAGCACCCCTCGAAACATGTTGGTGCCTCTCGTGCACCTGGCCTCATCCCTGCCTGTGATGTCACAGTAGCTCCGCCCCCCACTCTCGCTGCGTCCTCGTCAATACTTCCGGCCGGAGTACACGAGTTGCTGGCGTCTACCCGCTCCCCTACTACATGCTGCATAGCTTATCACTCCATCAGCAGCTGCTGCCTCAGCCAGAGCCGCTGCCTCAACCAGACTGCGCCAGAGCAATCACCAGAAGTAAGTGCATAGAAGTCCTATTAGGACTAACTGATTATTGGAATGCTAGCATAATTAGGGTGTCTAGTGGATCCCTCCTTACACTGCATTGCTTATCACTCTATCAGCAGCTGCTGCCTCAGCCAGACTGTGACAGAGCAATTACCAGAAGTAAGTGCATAGAAGTCCTACCAGGACTTAGGCTGTGTGCACAAGCTGCGGATTTTGCTGCGGTTCCGCAGCGGTTTTGGCCGCTGCGGACCCGCAGCAGTTTTTGCTGCGGTGTACAGTACCATGATTCCCTATGGGAATCAAAAACCGCAGTGCAGACGGTGCAGATTTTTCCGCGCGGATTATCTGCGGTTTTCAATCCGCAGAAAGAATTGACATGTCAATTCTTTCTGCGGATTCCCCTGCGGTTTGCCATCTCCTCCATTGAGGAGATGAAAAACCGCAGGGCAAAACAGCAGAGCAATCCGCAGGTAAAACCGCAGGTCTTTTGACCTGCGGTTTCACCTGCGGATTTTACAAAATCCGCGTGGATGAATCCGCACATAATCCGCAGCGTGTGCACACAGCCTAACTGGCTACTGGAACGCTAGCACTATTTGTGGGTTTAGTGGATCCCTCCTTACCCAGCACTTTGTCATTTTTTTTCAACAGTGGATATCGTCCCTGCACTGGCTCTAAATAAAGCCAACAAAGACCATTATAGAGAGTCTATCAGGATTTACACCTTTTTTTTTTTTTCTGTATACATCTGCTCAGCATAGCGCGGTGAATCACACAAATATATGTTTCGCTCACCTTTTAAATGGTGTGAGGCAGTGACAAGTATTATATGCGAGGGTCGCTATGTATCTCCCAGGATGCGCATAGAAGCGTATTAAGGCCACTGGAGTGCATTGCAGTCACAGGCATAACTGTGACTGCAGGGCAAAATAAAAGTAAGTTTTGTCTTGGGCAAGCTATTTGCCCAAGACAGATTTAAGAAAACCTGGCATGGGCTCTTATTTTTGGAGCGAGCTACAGGATGGTAGTGGGGCAGTTTGCTCCCTCCAGGCCGGGTCTTACAAGTGGCCCATGGCCACAGATTTCATTTAAAAACCCTGCAGCAAAAAATTGGATGGGTTGGAGTGTTTTTACAAATTGCAGAGCAGGTGGCTCTGCAACATCTGGTGTGCAGTTAACACAGAGCCAAGGGAAACAAATGCCTGGCACCCCTCAGCATGACACAGTGGTGCAGTCGCCCATGGCAATGGTCTCGGATACGGACTCTTGTGATGCCCCGGCTGCGATCCGGAGGATACCGTTGTTTTCCCTTTGTAAGTTTGTTTTGGGCACTAAAAATACTCTGCTTTGAACTTTCCTGTGGTCACTGCCTATCTGTCGCACTGCACCAACCCCGCTGCACTGCAATGGGTATTCTAATCTCATACAAATATAGTATATCTATAGGATATACCATTTAGGTATAGTAGATGAAAGTCCCACCAGTGCTTTTATCTCGAAAATGGGGCCGTCGTGCATAGCTGTTAGTGGAGAAGTAGTCAAAATTTACATCCTAATGAATAGAAATTACAACCATTTCTCCACCAACAGCCATCTCCATTGGGGCCCCATTCTTGAGATAGATGCAGGTCCTATTGGTTGAACCTGCATCTGCTGTTTACTATTTATTTATGTCAAATTCTTCATAAATCCTCCCTTTAGGTATAGAGGTGTGTGTGTGTGTGTGTGTGTGTGTGAGTGTATATACACAAATATACCAAATCCCACCAAAAACTTGATATGCAAGATGTTTGGGTTTTCTTCATATACTCAGCCTTCCTTCTACATTCCATAGATATACTGATAGCAAATATAGAATGTAATCCCCGGGATAGTGATGATGATGTGTCTGTACATCAAATCAATGGTGCTATATAAGCGAGTAAAATAAAAAAAATGTTTTATGGGCCACATGAACCAGAAAATACTCTGGTATACCTAAGGTCTGATATCATAAGAGGTTTTGAAGGTCAAATCCCAATTGGAGATGATGGCATAGCCAAATGCTTGCCACCATGGCAGAGCACGCACTGGAAGAGTACAGGGACATGGGAGAGCACCTACACAGGCAAGTGCAGGAAATAATAATCAGGTGCTGAGTAACAGCCGAAGCGAGATCACTTTCGGGTCAGGACTCTGGCACAAGCCTAGTGCACCCGACAAGCACGGGGGCGAGGCCTATGAGTGCGCATGTGCGTTCAGTGAGGAACCTGGGGAGGCTGCAAGGCCGGGAGCACAGTGACAGTACAGAGCGCCCAGCCCGTCGGGAGACCGGAGCGCAGGAAGACATGGCGGTAACAGTACCCCCCCTTTACGCCCCTCCTTCTTACATCTGCAGAGGAACCTCTCGAGAATACGAGGGGCATGAATGTTCTCTCGGGGCTCCCAAAATCTCTCCTCAGGACCCAAATCCCTCCAGTCAATCAAAAAGAAGGTTCTCCATCTAACCCTTTTTGAGGCCAGTATATCATTTACCTCAAAGACATCCCTAGTGTTACTGGATGGAGGAGAGTGACTGGATGTGGCATGGAAATGATTGAGAACCACGGGTTTAAGGAGAGATACTGTACATGGAAGGTGTTGGGAATATGAAGTGAGGCAGGCAACCTCAGTTTGAAGGTAACATCATTGACTTGCTTATCACTTCATCTTGCCAGAAGCCCTCTCAAGCGCATCCTTAAGGGCTCGTTACACTAAGCGATATCGCTTGCAATATCGCTATAATGTCACTAGTTTTGTGACCCAGCAGCGATATTGCTAGCGATATCGCTACATGTGATAATTACCTCCGACCGGCTCCCCTGCTGGTTATCGCTGTAGCGCGAGAACATCCTGGGCCATTTCTCGTTGGCCACTTCCTGCTGGGCTTCCTGCAGTGGCAACGAGCGACGCGCGGACGCAGGCGGGAGGATGTCAGGATCGCCTCGTCTGACAGGTAAGTAGCGACACCCGACCGCTGCTATGTCGCTGGTGAGATCTGCCTGTTTGGCAGCTCACTAGTGACCACTTAGCGATGCACCAGCTATCCTGACCGTGTCATATTGTGGTCGGGATCGCTGGTGCATCGCTATGTGTAACGGTACCCTTAGTCTCCCCTCAGATCAGAGAAAACTCCTTCGACATGGAGTCAGCTGCTGGCACGCCCAAGACAAGGGAAACCGGGAGTGGCATATTGGGGTGTTGACCAAAAGTGATGTAGAACGAAGACTAGGTAGAAGATTCGCTGAGATGCTATATGTGAACTCTGCCCAGGTAGGAAGGCTGACCCAGTCATCCTGATGGACATTAGTAAAGTGCCGAAGGTAAGACGTCAGGACCTGGTTGACTTGTTCTACCTGGCTGTTAGTCTGAGGGTGATAGGCCGAGGAAAAATCCAGAGTTACCTTCATGAGTCTGCAGAGAGCTCTCCAGATGCAAATAGTAAATTGTACACCTCTGTCAGATGCTATGTGTAGAGGGAAGCCATGAAACTTGAAAATGTGACTAACAAAGATCTTTGCCAATTCTGGAGCAGATGGTGAGCCGGGTAGGGGAACAAAATGAGCCATTTTCGAAAAACGGTCCACAACCATCAAAATAACCGTACAATCCGAGGAATGAGGCAGATCAGTAATAAAAATCTATGGCAATGTGTTGCCAGGGAGCAGAAGGTACCAGAAGGGGATGCAAGAGCCCGGAGGGAAGTTGCCACCTCCTCATATTGACAGAGGAAAGGCCACCAGAAGTAGCGAGAGATGAGAGAGTCTTCTTGATTCCAGCATGGCCAGCCAATTTATAGAAATGACCCTGTCCTTCTCTGCCACGAACATCTTATCTGGTGGTGTGGTAACCCCGAGTGGAGCCATGGTGATTGCCCTAGAAGGGTCGATGATGTGAGGGGGATCCTCCGACTGGAAGGAACTGGAGAGAGTATCTGTCTTAGCATTGTCGATGCCTGGCCGAAAGTGGAGTTCGAAGTCAAACCGAGCGAAGAACAGGGACCATCTGGCTTGTCAAGGGTTAAGCCTTTGCGTGGACTGAATGTACACCAGATTCTTGTGGCCGGTGTAGACAATAAAAGGATGTATGGCTCCTTCGAGAAGATACCGCCACTCCTCCAACACTAACTTAATGGCCAACAACTCCCTGTACCCGATGGAATAGTTGCATTCTGAAGTGGAGTGTGCTTTGGAGAAGAAACCTCAGGTGACTAATCGACCTGAAGAAGACTTCTGGGAGAGAACAGCACTGATAACCGTGGACGAAGCGTTCACATCGAGAGTGAATGACTTGCTAGCCACAGGACGATGCAATATAGGAGCCTCTGCAAACCTCCGTATCAGGGTTAAGAAGGCCTCTTACGCCTCAATTGACCAGACTTTGGGATTGGATCCTTTGCGGATAAGAGCCGAGATTGGCTTAGTCAGTGACGAGAAATAAATTGTCGGTAGTAGTTCACGAAGCCAAGAAAGCGTTGAATGGCCTTAATCCCCTGAGGTTGTGGCCAGTTGAGAATGGCAGACACCTTTTTGGGATCCATCAATAGACTAGAATTGGAGATAACGTAACCTAGAAAAGGTAGGGAAGTCTGTTCAAAAATGCACTTCTCGAATTGGCGTAAAGCTGATTCTCTCATAGTCACAGCAATACCTGGCGAACATTCCATCTGTGGGTGGGCAAGTCCGGAGAAAAAAACAATGTCATCCAGGTAAACCACCACGCAATAGTATAACAGATCATGGAAGATGTCATTAACCAACTTTTGAAAAACCTTGGAAGCATTGCAAAGACTGAAGGGTATAACTAAATACTCGTAATAACCGTTCCAGGTGTTAAATGTGGTCTTCCACTCATCCTCGGAGCGAATTTGGACTAGGTTGTAGGCCCCACGAATGTCAACCTTAGTGAAGATCCTTGCTCCTCGCAGACAATTAAAGAGCTCTGGGATGAGCAGCAGTGGGTACCTGTTCTTCACGGTAATCTCTTTGAGACCTCTGTAGTCAGTACAAGGACGAAGTGAGATGTCTTTCTTTTTGTCAAATACTGTAAGAATCCAGCAGAAGACATCCGTGAAGGGCCAATAAGGAGCTGGTAATCTGACAGGAGCGAAGACAGGTCGAGACACTACGAATGGACAAACCAGTAACAGGCAATGATCATGGCAGTGCGCACCCCAATATAGAACATCTCCTGAGCGCCAGTCAGGGATAGATTCATGTGCCCTCAGCCAGGGTAGCAAATTGGGCAGGACATAGAATGCAACTCCACCTCTTCTGTAACCTTCTGTCATGATCCATGCTGGATCAGGACTGATAAAAAGCACAGGTAACCTTTTTTTTTTTTTTTTCCTAAGCTGTGCTTAAGGTTGGTTTTTGCCCCCGGTGGCCATTAGGATTATTGCACTGTGGTGTCGTTTGTTCTAAGTTTGCCCCCGGTGGTGGTGAGCGTCATTGCACTCTTGTTTCTTTAGTTAAGTGCACATGATTAAAATTCAGGTGTGATTGCTGACTCTGCTATAAGAGTCACAGGTGTTGGTGATAGTGTTCATTTCAACCATCCTTGGTGGAGGAAGGAGCTGGAGAGCATTCCTTGCAGCACTGTCTTAGCCCTGGTGTGAAAGGAGTTATAGGGGATTTCCTTGTAGCTCTGACAGAGCTTGGTGGCAGCGATTCAGGAGGAGAGCTGCATGCTGGTGGTGGACTCGGTGGCCAGGAGCAAGTGCAACAGAGTAAAGCTAAGTGGTGTTTCCCTGTTTGTGTCTTTCCTTGTTGTGTATTAGTGCAGTGGTGGGGCCAGTGCCTGTGCCACCCAGCTTCCTAGCAAGGGATAGGTGTATGGTGTGCTAGAGCGACAGGTTCCTGATCGGCGCCCGGTGCAGAACCGGGATAGGGTATGTTAGGAGCGTTAGGGACACTGACTCAGGGGAATGCAGGAGGTCTCCATGTCCCCTTTCCCTATCGCAGGGCCCACCGTTGTAACTGTTTAACTTCCCTTTGTCTTGTTGTTTTAGTTACCGGCCTGCGAGCCGTGTCACACAGGACAGTATCATGTGCCGCGTCCTGTTCTAGTTACCGGCCTGCTGGTCGCGTCACACAGGACGGGTCCATGTGACACCTTCGTGATGGTTTCACGCAGTGGCCTTCCTTCTACTGAGGAAATCAGCCGCGGTTCCTCCAGAAGCCTGACCAGAATCTGATGCTTTCTGACCTCCTTAAGACTTATGTTGCCTGCCGAGCCCGAATCCATATACGCCAACTCAGAGTAGAGCCTATTCTCAAAATTATTTGGACAGACATGGTTAAGGGTAGAGAGGAGTCACACACACCTAAGGAGGCCTCTCCTACATGACCTAGGCGGAGGAGTTTCCCGGCCGCTCGGGGCAAGAACGGAGGAAATGCGAGGCACTACCACAGTAAAAACAAAGGCCTTGCGCGACACTCTCTTTCCCTCACAGATCGGCCATTCTGACCCAATCCACCTGCATAGGTTCAGGTGAAAGAACGGAAGGGGATGCTGACGACCGTGGGCTAGGAGGCCTATGGGTGGCAGGGACTGGACGATGGTACTTTTTCTCTCGAGTGGACTCTTGAACGCTCCTGGAAGCGTAGATCAATACATGTGGCCAGGGAAATTAAATCTAGGGAGGTAGGAGTATCCCGACCCGCAAGTTCATCCTTAATTCAACCCAACAACCCCCGCCAGAATGCACCGACCAGCGCTTCGTTATTCCATCCCAGTTCCGAGAACAGAGTACAAAAACAAATGGCATATTGCCCAACGGTGAGGGAGCCTTGGTGGAGGTTAAAGAGACTCAGTGGCTGAGGCTACGTAACCTGGTTTATCAAACACTCTGTGGAAGGTCTCCAAAAAGGTTGACAGCTAAGAGGTTATGGGATTGTCCCGCTCCCACAGAGGAGTAACCCAAGCCAGTACCTCCCCCTCTAAATGAGAAACCACAAACGCCACCTTAGCCCAATCTGTGGGGTATTGATGCAGAGATAATTCAGAATGTAGACGGCATTGATTCAAAAAAACCCTGGCACAGCTTGGGATTGCTACAGCACCAGGGTGGTTTACCTAGGCGGGGTGGAAGGTGCAGGATGGGATCGGGATTACAAGGCAGAGCTTGTGCAGAAGCCGAGGCGGCAGACTGAAGGGATAACAGACGGTCATCCACGGAAGCCATATAGCTTAAAATGTGAGTCTGGGTGTCACACAGCTGAACAAGCTCCTGTAGGAAAATGGCAAGCTGGGATGCATTCCCTGGGTCAGAGGCCTGTAAGGCAGAGAACTGGGATTCCGTGGATTCTCCCACAAGTACACCAACTCCTTTTTGAGCAGCAGCTGAGGCATCAGCGGCGTTCATGGCCTGATTATTCTGTTATGAAACCTAGAGTGGACCTACTGGATCATGGTACCGACCGACCCTGGGCAAGCTGGCCAGGTGAAACTGACCCCTATACAGGGACCATTAGGGGCAGGCCCAGGAGGAAGGTGTACCGCAATAGTTATTGCCAGAGGATCGGCTCGAGGACAAGGAGAAGAATCAGCGTACTCACCGAGAATAAGACGGAACTGAGCAGCCGCGGAGAGACACAGGATCCGGGACAAGGCAGAGTTCACAGAGGAGAACGACACAGGGTCTGGGACAAGGCAGAGTTCACAGAGGGTGCGAGATCCTAGGCTGAGCAGAGCACGCCCTGACAGGCGTACAGGGACAGAGCAGAGCACGTACAGGGGTAGAGCATGCACTGGAAGCGTACAAGGACCTGGGAGAGCACCTACACAGTCAAATGCAGGAAATAATAATCAGGCGCCGATGAACGGCCGAAGCCGTCTGATATACCTGATACCGGACACCCAGCGAGATCACTTCCGGGTCAGGTCTCTGGCAGAAGTCTAGTGCACCCGGCAAGTGCGCAGCCGAGGCCTAAGAGTGCGCATGCACGGATAGTGAGGAACCTGGGGAGGCTGCAAGGCCGGGAGCACAGGCACAGCGCACCCCGGTCCCAGCAGCCCATCGTGAGACCGGAATGCGGGTGGACATGGCGGTAACACTCATATTTTACATAGTCATTAAAGAGTGATCTATTTCAAGTATTTATTTCTGTTACTGTTGATGATTATGGCTTACAGCCAATGAAAACCCAAAAGCCATTATCTCAGTAAATTAGAATAATTAACAAAAAAAACCTGCAAAGGCTTCCTAAGCTTTTAAAAAGGTCCCTTAGTCTGTTTCAGTAAGCTCCACAATCATGAGGAAGATTGCTGACTTGACAGAAGTCCACAAGGCAGTCATTGACACACTCCACAAGTAGGGTAAGCCACAAAAGGTCATTGCTAAAGATGCTGGCTGTTCGCAGAGTGCTGTATTAAAGCCTATTAATGGAAAGTTGCATGGAAAGAAAGTGTGGTAGAAAAAGGTGCGCAAGTAACAGGGATAACCGCAGCCTTGAAAGGATTGTTAAGAAAAGATTATTCAAAAATTTGAGAGAGATTCCCAAGGAATGCTGCAGTCATTGCTTCAAGAGCCACCACACACAGACATATCCTGGACATGGGCTACAAGTGTGGCATTCCTTGTGTCAAGCCACTCATGACCAATAGACAATGCTAGAAGCGTCTTACCTGGGCCAAGGAGAAAAAGAATTGGTCCAAGATGTTTTCAGATGAAAGTAAATTTTGTATTTTCCTCTTCGCCACGACAGCACCCACAGAGAGGGGATCCGCCCCCAGAACAGGAAACCTACAGAGAGATAAATGGGGCGGTCCCCCTCGCTCCCTCAGTTTGGTTTCCTGTTCCTGCAGAAGAGGATGCCTGGTCTGGTAGCCGCCTGCGTGCAGAATATGAGCAGCAGGGGCCCCAGGACCGGAGGCAGCGTCGGGCGGAGAGGTGTATTTCCCCCCCCCCCCCCCAGAGCTGGCGTAATGCAGGTGAGGCTGGAGGCGAAAGTGGTGCCAAAGCTCACTGGGGTTATGGCTATATTCCCCCCCCCCCCCCCCCCCCCCCCCCGAGGGGGTGGACGCATTACAAACGCCATCGGGCGTACTGAGACCGGCGCGCCCCCCCCCCCCTCCCAGTGTGGCAGAAGGGCTTGTGCGGTGTGTGCTGAGCGGCGCTGCTGGGAGTCATACCTGGCAGGAGAAGGACCCCGTGCGTGGAGAGGGGGCGCAGACGCGCGGTGTTGCCGGCCGCATCACTATTTGCGGTGACCCAGCGCTCCAGAAGAGGCAACCCGGAAGTGGAGGAGGACTTCCGGGATCAGGCTGAAGGCAGAGACCGCGGGACAACACCCGCGCATGCGCAGTAGGGGGAGAAAGGGGGGGAAAAAAAAAAAAAAGAGAAAGAGGAGCAGCTATGGCAAAGGCTTTAAAAGGAAGCCACAGACACAGCGCTAGTGCGCAGTCATGTCGTCCTTAGATGACTCAGCTTCGCTCCCATTAGGTCAGCTAGTGGTATCCCCACTTGGCAGTAGACAGAGCAGTGCTACGAGGAGAACCAATAGCACCAGAAGAAGTGGCAGCTCTAGGAAGGAATCCATTGGGCCTTCCAGGCAAGATGAGCCATTAGAGAAGAAACGTAAGGAAAAGAAGTCGTCCCGTGCCTCGCCTCAGCCTGGGTCCCGGACACCGCAGCCGGATAAAAGAACAGAGAAGGCGAAACATAGTGAGTGTGCCTTATGTTCGCAGCCCCTCCCGGATGGCCACCCAAAGAGATTATGCCAATCATGTGTTGAGGAGGCCTTGCAGGAGGAATCCTCACGGAAGAAGGAGGATATCTGGGCACTGATAAGAGAGGAACTACGGGCCTTAGGCGGTTCCAGTAGTCTAGGGGGTCACTCCTCCGTGAGAGAAATACGTTCATCTAAAGGATGAGTCTCGCTGGCGTCTAGGTCACCGTCAGATACCGGAGAACTAGATTCCGATAAGTCCCAGGAATACCTTTCCTCAGAGGACGAAGATCAGACGTGTTTCCCCACGGACAGTGTCAGTAATCTCGTGAAGTCTGTCCGAAATACCATGGGGTTGCCGGAGAGTAAGGACCCCAAAACCCCTCAGGACATAATGTTTGTGGGTATTTCCCGTAAAAAGGTCCGAGCATTCCCAGTGGTCCCAGCTGTAAAAGACCTAGTTAAGAGGGAATGGGAGAAACAAGGTCAGAGGACCTTCCTCCCCTTAACGTCAAAGCGTAAGTATCCCTTTGACGATGAGGAGTTAACGGCCTGGTCGAGAGCCCCCAAGGTGGATGCGGCAGTGGCCTCTACCTCCCGTAGATCCTCCTTGCCGGTGGAGGATTCGGGAACTTTGGCTGATTCTTCGGATCGTAAGACCGATACATTCCTCAAAAGATCTTGGGAAGCTTGTACGGCAGCCTTTAAGCCCGCAATAGCAGCCACATGTACGGCAAGATCTATGTTGGTGTGGCTGAACGACTTGGAGGACAATATTAAAAATGGAATAGCTAGGAGTAGGCTTCTTTCCTCTATGCCCCTCATTAAGGGAGCCGCGGCCTTCCTCTCCGACTCCTCCGCGGATTCTCTCCGGTTGTCGGCTACAGCGGCAGGACTGACCAATGCAGGCAGGCGGGCCTTATGGTTGAAGGGGTGGAAAGGAGACACACAAGCAAAAACTAGATTGTGTGCTATACCCTGCCAGGGTAAGTACCTGTTTGGTACAGAACTGGATGAGATTTTGACAAAAGCGGGGGAGAGGAAAAAGGGGTTCCCTAACCCGTATGTTCCGTTCAACAGGAGGGCCTACAGGAAGCCGCCGTTCGGTAAAAAGAGACTTTAGACCCCAGGACCGCTGGGGAAATAAGGACCCCAAGCAAAGAGGCAACCTATTCGGGAAACGTCCCTTCAGAGGAGACAGATCCAGATTAAATCCGTTATACCGGTAAGTGGCAGGCTATTAAGATTCAGCCGCCAATGGATGAAGGTGACATCAAACCCGTGGGCCCTAAGTATTGTATCATCAGGCCTAAAATTAGAATTCGTTCGGTATCCACCGAACTCCTTCTTATTGACTTCTATGAAGTCCCGATCTCAGCAGGAAGCTCTGGAGATGGAGATTGCGGTACTGCTAACTAAACAGGTTCTAGTGGAGGTCCCAGACGACGAAACAGGGATGGGCTTTTATTCTCCTCTATTCTTAGTCCCAAAACCAGATGGCTTTTACAGGACTATAATAAATTTAAAGAAACTTAATACCTTCCTAAGACTGAGGTCGTTTAAAATGGAGTCGATTAAGTCTGCAATAAAGCTTTTGTTTCCCAGGTGTTATATGGCGGTCTTGGACCTAAAGGACGCCTACTACCATCTCCCCATATATCGAGGGCACCAGAGGTTCCTGCGGGTAGCAGTCTGGTTCAGAGGTCGGATTCAGCATTTCCAGTTTGCGGCAATGCCATTCGGGCTATCCATGGCTCCTCGGGTATTTACCAAATTAATGCTGGAAGTAATGTCATATGTAAGGCTGAATGACACCCTAGTTGTCCCTTACTTAGATGACCTACTCATAGTGTGGAATTCTGTTTCACAGTGTGAAGCAAGAATAGCTAGGATTATCTCATCCCTACAAACACTGGGTTGGCTAATTAACTGGGAGAAATCCAGACTAGAGCCAGTGACCTGTCAAAGGTTTTTGGGCCTGCAAGTAGACTCCGTAACTGAGGAGTGCTTTCTGCCAAACGCCAAAGTAATGGCCATAATCGACAAAGTACAGAATGCTACAGGAAGACCCGTAATATCATTGAGACAGGGCATGTCCTTGCTGGGGTCACTAATATCATGCATTCCAGCGGTGCAATGGGCTCAGTTCCACTCTAGAGGACTACAGTGGGCTATTCTGCAGGAGACAGACTGCAGGGGCGGCTGGAAGGGAAGATATCCGTATCGCCCGAGGTGGTTGAATCCCTAAAATGGTGGTTAATTCCTTCCAATCTATCGAAGGGAGTACAGTGGTGGGTGACTCCCTCCAAGATACTCACCACGGATGCCAGCCCCTTAGGTTGGGGAGCCCACCTAGAGGAGCACATGGTACAAGGCTGGTGGAGAATGAAATAGAGGCCTCCTCTAATGTAAAGGAGCTAACAGCGTTTTTTTTTATGCGATATCTCACTTCCTCCCGCAGTTAAGAGGCGCCCACGTAAGGATCCAGACAGACAATACCACCGCAGTAGTCTATATAAACCGGCAAGGAGGCACGCGGTCAATGCCACTGATGTCTATCGCGGGAAAGATTCTGGAGATGGCCGAGGTCCATCTTCTCTCCTTGTCAGCGCTCCATATAAGAGGAGTGGACAACTCCCGAGCAGACTATCTCAGTCGCCAGGCCCTATACCAGGGAGAGTGGGTCCTCAGCAGAGACGTCTTCGAAATGATAGCGTCAGAATGGGGCAGACCGGAGATAGACCTATTCGCAACCAGAGCCAACAGGCGCGTAAAAAGGTTTGCTTCTCTCTACAGGTCGGACAACCCAGATATTCTAGATGCCCTCCAAGCACCCTGGGCATTCCAACTAGCCTATGCCTTTCCTCCGATGGTGCTACTACCAACAGTAGTCAGGAAAATAAGACAGGAGAGGGCGAGGGTCAGAAATGATAGCCCCGTTTTGGCCAAAAAGACCGTGGTTTTCATGGCTGAGAGCCATGTCGGTAACCGACCCGTGGATCCTGCCGCTGCACCAGAATCTTCTCTCGCAGGGACCCTGCTACCATCCACAGGCCAAAGCCCTGCACCTAGCGGCTTGGAATTTGAAAGGGAGCTACTGAGGCAGAAGGGTTTCTCAAAGAACCTAATCAATACCCTGCTACAAAGCAGGAAGGAGTCCACGACAAAAATATATGCTAAGGTGTGGAGGAAGTTCCTGGCCTTTCACCCAACAAAACTAGCTGGTGAAGTACCCATTACGGCCATTCTAGAGTTTCTACAAAGAGGCCGAGAACTTAGACTCTCAGTAAGCACTCTTAAGGTCCACGTGTCAGCCCTAGGAGCCCTGTTTAACTATAACGTGGCAGCAAATAGATGGGTGACTCGGTTTATCTCGGCCTGTCAACGAGCAGAACCGGTGCATGTGCCTCGACTTCCAGCGTGGAACCTTACTCTGGTTTTGGATGCCTTCACTCAGGCACCATTTGAGCCCATAAGCTCAGCATCAGTAAAGTGCCTCTCATTGAAAACGGCTATGCTGGTGGCCTTAGTATCGGCCAGGAGAGTGAGTGATCTTCATGCTCTGTCAGTAGACCCACCGTTCCTGTTAACAACACGAGACAGTCTCATTTTAAAGACGGACCCGTCCTACCTGCCCAAACGGGCAACTAAATTTCATAGGTCTCAAGAGATATGCCTACCTTCATTCTATGAGAACCCGTCAACACAGGACGAGGAGAAATATCACACCTTAGATGTGAAAAGAGCCGTGCTAGCCTACCTTGATAGGACCAGTCCCTGGAGGCAGAGTAGGTCTCTTTTTGTCTCATTCCAGGGCAGCAGGAAGGGGTCTGCAGTTACATCAGGCACGATATCCAGATGGATTAGAGATGCGATCACAATGGCGTATCTGACAAAAGGAGAAGACCCTCCACTGGGGATTAAGGCGCACTCTACTAGAGCCATATCATCCTCCTGGGCCGAGAGGGCGAACGTCCCAATTGAACAAATATGTAAGGCTGCAACCTGGTCTTCTCCATCTACCTTTTATAGTCACTATAGACTAGATTTGTCCTCTACCGAGGATCTAACTTTTGGTAGATCAGTCCTTAACACGGTGTGCCCGCCCAAGTGATTATCTCTGAAAATCTCTCAGTGGGTGCTGTCGTGGCGAAGAGGAAAAACCGGATTACTTACCGGTAATACTCTTTTGTAGAGTCCACGACAGCACCCGCTCACTTCCCTCCCGTAAGAATTTTTTCACACATGGGTCTCCTTGGTGGTGGAGATTATAATTTAAGTTAGATATGTGATTAAACTTAGTAAGCTTAAAACTGCATAGGGGTAAGATAGATGAATCGCCCAAACAGTTGACTAAAACATGTATGGCGGTTCCTCCGTTGTTCTCGGTAACACAAACTGAGGGAGCGAGGGGGACTGCCCAATTTATCTCTCTGTAGGTTTCCTGTTCCGGGGGCGGATCCCCTCTCTCAGTGGGTGCTGTCGTGGACTCTACAAAAGAGTATTACCGGTAAGTAATCCGGTTTTCATTTGGAAATCAAGGTCCCAGAGTCTGGAGGAAGAATGGAGAGGCAGACAATCCAAGCTGCTTGAGGTACAGTGTGAAGTTTCCACAATCAGTAATGGTTAGGGGAGCCATGTCATCTGCTGGTGTAGGTCCACTGTGTTTTATCGACCAAAGTCAGCGGAGCTGTCTACCAGGAGATTTTAGAGCACTTCATGCTTCCCTCTGCCAACAAACTTTTTGGGATGGAGATTTCATTCTCCAGCAGGATTTGGCACCTGTCCACACTGCCAAAAGTACCAATACCTAGTTTAAAAACAACAGTATCACTGTGATTGGCCAGCAAACTTGCCCTACCTTAACCCCATACAGAATCTATGGGGTATTGTCAAGAGGAAGATGAGACACAAGACCCAACAATGCAGCTGAGCTGAAGGCTGCTATCAAAGCAACCTGGGCTTCCATAACACCTCAGCAGTGCCACAGGCTGATCGCCTCCATGCCACACCACATTGATGCAGTAATTGATGCAAAAGAAGCCCCGACCAAGTATTGAGTGAATTTACTGAACATACATTTCAGTTGGCTAAGAGTTTGTATTTTAAGATAATTTTTCAATTTGGTGTTAAAAAGTATTCTAATTTACTGAGATAATGACTTTTGGGTTTTCATTGGCTGTAAGCCATAATCAACAACATTAACAGAAATAAACACATGAAATAGATAACTCTGTTTGTATTGACTCGATATAATATGAGTTTCACTTTTTGTATTGAAGTGTAGGTAACAGCAGGTATGCAGGATGCAGTGAAGAGACGCGAGACTGGATTGAACTTTGGCTAGAGAACTTTTATAAATTTAAGCCACTAGGGCGATGCTAAGCAACCAATGCACAATAACAGCTATTGTCCTTGCAGGGACTCTGCACAAACAAACACTTTCAGAGAGAACACGACTAACCCGGCAAAGGCCGGTTGCTATAGGGCCGCGATATGGCCGATTACGGGTCCTTATTTCCTATAGTGTCACTTATCCGTCCTGACGTCCCTCGACGTCTCTGAGGCTGCTTTTTGTGTCACAGCTGCTGGGCCCAGCTGCTGAAGAACTGTCGTAATCTTCATTCGCCCCGGAGCCAAGATGGAGTTGGGGCACAACAGGCCCTGAGGAAGTCCTTTCATGACGTAACCCCCTGTAGAGACAGCGGGGTTCAGCTCGTAAGCGAGTTCAATAAGACTCCAGTCTCCAAGCAGGGTTGTGTCGCAGTTACCAGGAGTGGCGGTTGGCAGGCCACGTGCCCGGCCTGGGCCTAGGCAAAGAGTTTCTCTGTAGGCGAGGAGTAGGCCCCAACTGCCGACTGCAGCGGGGTGACATCAACTCCGGGCAATGATTAACAGGCCGCAGCCGCGGGATGGTAGCGGGCGGGCTGGAGTGAAGCGGCTGTGAGGGGCGGCGGACAGGCCGCAACAGACTGGAGCACAGCGGTAACCGCTGCGGACGACCGTGGGCAGGTAGTGACCCTGGATTGGAGTGAAGCGGCAGTCTCTTGTTAAGTTCAGTGCTTACTCTCTGCAGGCCACTGTAAGTCTACCCTCTGCCGGCACCGCTGGTCACCGTCTGTCACTCTGGCTCTCTCAAACTCCCACAGTCTCTTGCTTTGTGTCTGACGTTCAGCCAACTGACTCCCCTGCGCGCTCCCTGTCCCTTTTATACTCGCCCCTCCCCTTGCTGTCCTGTCACTCCCAGCAGTGCACTCTCCTCCTCCGCTCCCCGGGTACAGTTCCCTTAGGAACCTAGATGGCGGTCCCCTTGGTTCTGGCCCGGACACTCTGTGGGGGCCCTTCTCCCTACACTCCCCCATCCTGTATGCTCGCCAGTCCTCGGGCGAGGGCCTCAGTATACTTGGGTTAGTCTGTGGAGATGTCAATTTTTGTTACCATATGAACTGGTCCTATTCGTATCGTTCGGGGGGTTTGCCAGCTGTTGACCGCTCGGAGCATCTTAGTTCGACTGGGGTGGTGGGCTAGCTGGTTCGGGCAGGTTAAGGCTAAGTGCACACGTACCGGAACTCTCGCGGAAATTACCGCGAGAATTACGGAATTCCAGTCCGCGGGAAAATCTCATTTTAAATTCCCGCGATTTTCCCGCGGAAAAACTAGCATTTTGCAAGCGTAATTAGCTTGCAAAATGCTAGCGTTCTCCAAGCGATCTGTAGCATCGCTTGGAGAACTGATTGACAGGTTGGTCACACTCGTCAAACATAGTGTTTGACAAGTGTGACCAACTTTTTACTACTGAGGCCGCCTATGCGGCATCAATAGTAAAAGATTGTAAAAAAAAAAAAATAGTGTTATTCTTACCCTCCGGCGTCCCGCGCAGGCGTTCCCAGTAATCCTTTGCGAAAATGCCCGCGATGACGTCAGTTCTCGCGGGATCGCGGTAATTCGCGATGACGTCGCGCGAATGACCGCGAGACTTCGCGATCCCACGAGAACGGACGCCATCGCAGGCATTTTCGCAAAGGACTACTGGGAACGAGAGCGTGAAGAGAAGCAGGAAGACTGCGCGGGACGTCGGAAGGTAAGAATAACAATATTTTTATTTTTAAATTCTATTTTTTTTACAGGGATATGGTACCCACAGCCCGGAGGACAGTCTCCTCTCCTCCGGACCGTGGGTACCATCCGCAAATGTTCTGCTTACTTTCCGCATGGTGGGCACAGCCACTTGCGGGAAGTAAGCGGAACAATGCATTCCTACGGGTGCGGGATCGCCGCGATTCCGCAAATTAATGAGCATGCTGCGGTTTTTACCGCGAAGCGATTCCGCCGTGGTAAAAACCGCAGTATTAGCACAGCATTGCGGAATGCATGGGATGCTTATTTTTCGCGGTTAAAACCGGCGCGGAAACGCGAAAAACGCCACGTGTGAACTCAGCCTTATTGTGTCAGTTGGTTTGTCTTTGAGTAGAGAGCCCCTGGATATTGTGGGGAAGTCTTCTTCGTCGTCTGGGTCCCAGAACACTGGCAATGGTTCAGAGACCTGAGGAGTAGGTTCAGGTTGTATCGGATCGGTGGAAGTACATGGGCGTAGCATATTACAGTGCACAATGCGAGTAGGCAGTGTTCCGTCTTTCTCTGGTCGTATTTCGTACACAGGTCCTTCAGGGTTTACACGGCGTAGGACCCGATGGGGACTCTCTTCCCAGCGTGGCTCTAATTTGTTCTGGGGTGTTGGTCTAGTATGAGTACTCGGTCTCTGCTTTGGAGGTTGGGAGGTGGAAATAAATTCTTTCCTGGGTGTTCTAAGTCTTGGAGTTTGGTATGTACAATTCGATGAAGAGTTTGCAGTCGGTGACGGTGATTTCGTACCCATGATGATACCCCGGGGTTCCTCTGGGTCCAACTCTACCTCCGTGATCCCTTTGCCTTTTCGTCCGAATAGCAGGGAGTAGGGGGTATAGCCGGTAACTCGGTGTACCCGGTTGTTGTAAACCCATAGTAATTCAGGGACATATTCAGGCCAACGGGCCTTCTTGTCACTCTCCAGAGTACACAACATTTGGATTAATGTCGGATTAAATCGTTCGCAGGCCCCGTTTCCCTGCGGGTGGTATGGCGTGGTCCGGGATTTGTCAATACCATAGAGACGGTGTAGTTCCTCCATAATTTTTCTGAAAAAACATGCTCCTTGGTCGGAATGTATCTGTTGAGGGCAGTCGTATACTTTTATGAAGTTTCTACAAATTGCGGAGGCAGCCGACTCCGCGATCTGGTCTTGAGTGGGAGTGACCACAGCGAACTTAGTGAAATGGTCTACCATGACGAGGTAGTGTTTGTACCCCTGGAATGCGGGACCAATGGTCAGGTAATCCACCGTCAGAAGCTCGAGGGGCGCTGAAGTCACTATTGTTTGTACTGAGGCTCGCTGTGCGGGCGGTTTGGCTAATTCGCATAGGCGGCAGGCCTGACAAGTCTTGCCCAAAACAGCATGTAAGCGTGGATGGTAAATTATCTGTTGTAACTAGTGTTGAGCATTCCGATACCGCAAGTATCGCGTATCGGCCAATATTAGCTGTATCGGAATTCCGATACTTAGATCTGATACTTTTTTCATATCGAATACCGGAATCGGAAGTTCCCATAATGCTAGGAGCCCGCTTGATTTGATTCAGCCAATGGGGATCCTCAGAAGTGTGGGCACATCCTGATAGGCATGTTAACTACTGGCATGGCTGTGATTGGCTGCTGAAATGATGTCATGATGCACTATAAAAACCGCAGCAGCCGCCATTTCGGGTTCACTCTGCTGTGAATTCAGTTGGGGACAGGCTGCTGTTGAAGACTGTGAGGGACAATTAGAAATAGCGATCATCAAACATATCTATTGCTCTACCCAGGCTACATAATCCACCACTGTAGCTTTTTTTTTTTTAGCCCAGCAGCGCAGTTTTAATAGCTGTCTGCAAGGGCTGTGTGAGTGCAGACCCAAGCTGTGTAGTGTGTCCTGCAGGCACGTCTGCTTGTAGGCTGCCCAGCGTGTGTCTCTGCCTCATAAACATTTTTCTTTTATTGCTGCTTTTTTTTTTTTTTCTCCTGTATAGTGTGCTTCCATACGTATCCATATACGTTGGTTGCAAACACTAAAGGAGTTGACAGTGGAGCCTTTCAGTGCTATAGCCCATTTCTCTGCACTGTTTTTGGCTGCCTGATAGGTCTCTCTGTGTGTGAGTGCAGCTCACGTTGCAGTGTGTTCTACAGCCACCGCTGGTTGTAGTCCGCTCAGCGTGCGTCACTGCCTCATACATAGTCCTTTTTTTGCAGCTAATTTGTCCAGATTTTTGCTCCTATATTAGTGTGCTTCCATCCGCATCCATTGTCATTGGTTGGTTGCAAACACTATATAGGATTAGATAGAGGAGCCTTTTTGCTGGCTTGTGCCCTTCAGAGCCAGCCAGACTAGCATCACCCTATTATATTTTTTTTTTTTTTTTTTTTTTTGAGCCTCATCAATTGCATTGTAGGTTAGCTTCCTGCTTTGTAAGCGCTCCAAAAAGTTTGTGATACTATAGCTTTCAAACTTTGGTCACATCCTTTTATTTCCCCCCCCCCCCCCCAAAAAAAGGAAATAAAGTTCACCAAACACTCCACTTTACAGTTGTGTAGGCCACATTAGATCATATTAAAGTGTAGCACACACACTCTTAGCCAAATTAGTGTTTCTTAGGGGTGGCTTAGTGTTCTTATTCCTGAACACCTGCTAACCAGTATTTTTTACTTTTCTGCCTATCTTTATCAGTCTACCAAGATGAAGAAGGCAGGGAGTAAGGCACGTGGTCGTGGCCGTGGAGTTTCAGCAGGGAGAGGACGTGGGGATTATGTGCCTGCTGTGGCCACCAGTGACCCGGCATCCCCCACTTTTACCAGGCAACAGTCCTTCATGTGCAGCTTTGTAGGACCTCGCCGTACCCCACTGCTGCGTGACGAACAAATTGAAGCCGTTGTCAGATGGATGGCAGCTAACGCATCCACTTCAATGACTTCCGCATCCTCTCAGGGCCAGAGCACTGAAGAGCAACCATCTGTCTCTTCACCACCTGCCAAATAGCCCAGGCAGTCTGAGAGCCCTGGACAGGAGCCATCTCAATCCTCTGTTCTCAGAATCTGTTGGCTTGGAAAGAGGTGGGAAGCCAAGCAGCATTCTAGAGCGCGAAGAGGGAGTATGCAGTGATGCGCAACTGCTTTGTCCCTCTGAATCTGAAGAGGCGGTTGGGCCAGTGCCTATTGTCAGCACACCTCAGTACTCATCTGAAGATGATGAGACTCAGTTGCCAATTTCTGGTGCATACGGTGCTGGCGAGACAACCCAGGACCAGCCGGTGCTTGAAGAGGGGAGTGGAGATGAGGTCCTTGACCCATCATGGCGTCAGCCACAGGAAGGTGGTGGGAGCAGCTCTGAGGAAGAGATTCCCCGAACAGCCAAAACAGGAGGGAGAGGGCGGGGGCAGACTTGGTTACCTGTAGCCTCCACTTTGGCACCCGTGAAGAGCAATCCTCTTCCAAAACACAAAACTGGTGCTCCCAGGACTTGCAGTGCGTGGTCTGTTTTTGACACAGTTGCAGATGACATTTACTTTGTCAAATGCAAGCTGTGTCATCAGAAAGTTTAAACGAGGGAAAAATGTGAGCAACCTCAATACCACAAATATGTGGAAACATGTGCATACCAAACACGAGGTGGAGTTACACAGACACACTGAAGATGTAGGCCAATCTTCAGCAGCACCTACCACCTCTTCAGCTCGTGTTGGGGCCTCTTCCTCCAGCTCACACACAGCTGGTTCAGCTTCCTCACTGGAACGCCATGGAAGAACCTCTGCCACTGTCCAGAGACCCAGTGAAATTCCACCCACTGAACCACGTTCTCAGTCATCAGCACACTCCCAGGCCACTCGCCAGCAATCGGTAGCACAGGCATGGGAGAAAAAGTGGCCATACTCGGCAAACCATCCCCGAGCACTGGCTCTGAATGCCGGCATTGCTAAACTACTGGCCCTTGAGATGCTGTCATTCAGGCTGGTGGAGACTGACACCTTCCGGAACTTGATGTCATTGGCAGTTCCACAATACAATGTGCCCTGCCGCTTTTATTTCAGCAGGCAAGCCATCCCTGCCCTGCAAAAAAATGTGGAGGGAAAAATTAAAAATGCGCTACTAAACGCCGTCAGTAGCAAGGTCCACCTGACCACCGATGCGTGGACCAGTAGCCATGGACAGGGACGATACCTTTCCCTCACTGCCCATTGGGTCAATGTTGTGGAGCCGGGTACAGATCTGGAGAGTGGCTCTGTACGTATTCTGCCAACTCCAAGGATTGCAGGAATGCAGTCTGTACATATTGAGTCCTCCTCCTACTGTAGTTCCTCGGAATCAGCACTGCGTGAGCCTGTTAGGCCAGATATGAGCACAGGTGTGGCCAAATGTCAACAGGCAGTCCTTAAATTAATTTCTTTGGGGAATCGGAGCCACACAGCACAGGAGCTCTGGAATGCCATCAAGCAGGAGAGCGATGTGTGGTTTGTGCCAGCGAATCTCCAGCCAGGTTTGGTAGTGAGTGACAATGGCCGAAATCTAGTGGCAGCTCTGGGCCTAGGCAACCTCACTCACATACCATGTCTGGCACACGAGCTCAATTTGGTCGTGCAGAGCGTTCTGAGGGACTATCCGGATCTTGATGCACTGCTGCACAAGGTTCGGCTAGTGTGCTCACTTGCGGCGTTCCAGCATGGCAAGATCGCGCATTGCATCTCTGCAATTCCAATTCCGCCTGCCAGAACATCGCATCATATGTGACCTCCCCACCAGGTGGAATTCAACGTTACATATGTTGGAGCGGTTGTGTGAGCAGCAGGCAGCAGTAATGGAGTACCAGCTGCATCAGGCGCAAACAAGTCGCACTGTGCGCCGGACACACTTCACCACCACTGAGTGGGCCACTAAGAGGGACATCTGCCAAGTTTTGCGTGCCTTCGATGACTCCACGCGGATGGCCAGTGCAGATGATGCACTAGTCAGCATGACTGTCCCCCTCATCTGTCTGCTTCAAAAAACCTTACAAGCACTAAGTGAGGAGGTTTTTGAAGAGGTGGAGGATGAGGAGTCAGAAATGCCATCTGCTTCTGGCAAGTCTGCGCAACGTGCTTCCACACAAAGGCCCAGGCAGGGGACACTTAGTGAGGAGGATGACGAGGAGTCAATGGAGGAGGAGGAACACATCTCTCCAGAGGAGGGAGGTACACAAGGCTCTAGTAGTCAGTGTGTACAGCAAGGGTGGGGTGATGCTGAGATGCTGCCTCAAGCTGGGGACAGCGTTTCCGGTACAGTTGGCAGTCTGCAGCACATGGCTGATTTCATGCTGCAGTGCTTGTTAAATGACCGCCGCATCGCCAAAATTTTCCACATGGCTGATTATTGGGTGTACACCCTCCTAGATCCTCGCTACCGGGACAACTTACAAAGCCTCATACCACAGTTGAACCGGGAGCGTAAAATGCGGGAATACCAAGAAACACTTGTGCAGGCCATCATGGTCTCCATTCCCCCCGCAAGTGTTGCTGGTAGTGCTTTTCAAAGCAGCCATGTGGGTAGAGGCAGTGGAGGAAGCTCTGCACAAAGAGGTAGCTGAGGCATTGCCGTAGGACAAGGCAAGGCCAGTATGGCCCAAATGTGGAAAAGTTTTGTGGGACCGCCACAAACGGCTACACCATCACAGACGGCTCCAGTCAGCAGGAGGCAACGTTTCCGTCAGATGGTGACAGACTACTTGTCTTGCCCTGTTAGTGTATTCCCAGACAGCTCTTCCCCGTTCAAGTATTGGGTCTCTAAGCTGGATACATGGCCAGAGCTTAGCCAGTATGCATTGGAGGTGCTGGCTTGCCCTGCTGCCAGTGTATTATCGGAACGTGTCTTTAGTGCTGCAGGTGGTGTGGTAACAGACCGTCGCACGCGACTATCCGCCGATAATGTTGACCGGCTTACTTTTGTGAAAATGAACAAGGCCTGGATCTCACCTGAATTTGCCAGTCCTCTTCCAGAATAAATAATTGCCTGGCAACAGGATCCAGGTCTCCTGTTGTGTTCATGTTTCTATGACCTGAACTTTCTTTCCCGGGCTACAGCAATGCCCCTTGTTGCTCAGAAGTGCTGTCCACACAGACAAAACACTCGCTCATGTGTAAGTGGGGTTTGGTAACGTCAGCTGATTTTCCCCCCCCCCCCCTGCTGTGTGTACGGCAAACTCTCCTGCTGCCTACAACTTCTGACTACCTCTGATTTAATATGTTGTCTGATTTGCCCTCTGTCTCCACTCTGTTTTGAGTAATTCCTCCGGCCTACAACACTGCCGGTTTCTGCTCTCAAGTGCCGTCTGCACAATCAACACTTGGTCCTGTAACATCTGCTCATCTCCAGAGGTGAGTCCGGCAATGTCTCCTGCTTTGTCTACATTCCCACTACTTGTAGTGGAAAAGTGGACAGATCAGGAGACATTGCCTGACTCGCCTCTAGGGAGTAGCTGCTGTTACAGAACCCCAGTAACACAGGAACAAGTGTTGGTTGTGCAGACGGCATTTCAGAGCAGCAACTGGCGTGGTTGGAAGCCAGCTGAAATACTCGAAACAGAGTGAAGACAGAGGCCTAATTGGAGTACGTTGACAGTTAGTTGTCTAGAAACAATCGCAAACTGCCACCAAGTAGGCCTCAGCCTACTACCTGATTTTCCCTGGGCTCCGACACCGCCAGTTGGTCCTCAGAAGTGCTGTACGCACAGACAAAACACTTGTTCATGTGTAAGTGGGGTTCGGTAACGTCAGCTGATCCCCCTGCTGTGTGTACGGCAAACTCTCCTGCTGCCTCCAAATTCAAATAACGTCTTATCTTAAACTGCCTCCAAGTAGGCCTCAGCCTACTACCTGATTTTCCCTGGGCTCCAACATCGTCAGTTGTTGTTCGGAAGTGCTGTCCACACAGAAAAAAACACTTCATGTGAAAGTGGGGGTCAGTAACGTCAGCTGATCCCCTGCTGTGTGGAGGGCAAACTGCTGCTGCCTCCAAATTGTAACTACTTCTGATTTAAATACTCTCTGATTTAGCCTCTGTCTCCACTCTCTCTAGTATTTCCCCTGACCTCCAACACAGCCAGTTCCTGCTCACAGTTGCCGTCCACGCATTCCACACTTGTTCCTGTATTCCTGGTGTTCTGTTACGTGAGTTGATCTCTCTCTCCCCCCCCCCCCCCCCCCCCCCACAATGTGTGTCCGGCACTGTCTCCCGCGCTGTCCGCCTTCCCACTACAAGTGGTGGGAATGTTGATGGAGCAGGAGACATTGCCAGACACACATCAGGGGATCTGCTGACATTACAGAACCCCAGTAACAGGAACACGTGTGGATTGGCCAGACGGCTACTGTACGCATAAACTGGCGGTGTTGGTGGTCAGGTGAAATCCTGGAAACAGAGTGGAGACAGATGCCTAATTGGAGCACGTTGACAGTTTGTTTGTAGTCTACAACCTATATAATACTGCCACCAAGTAGGCCTCAGCCTACACCATGATTGTCCCTGGACTCCAACATCACCAGTTGCTGCTCCGAAGTTTCGTTGGCACGGGTACTCCCTCCTGCCCAGCCTGGTTCCAGCACGCCAGCTGTTTCCGGGTAGTGTCAAGGTCACTTTGCCACCAATCCGTTGTCCTGTCGTCTTGCGGCCGGGTTAACCGACTCTACGGTGCCTGCAGTTTAGGTGACTCCTATGTGGACTGCGGGATCTGGCACTGAAGGCTGGATCCGTAGTGCCAATGGGACATGGACCCCCTGTAGGACTGTGGGTTTCGGTAACTGCGGCCGGCTTGCGGCTGGCTACTTTGCTTTGGATGGGTACCTTCTGCTACCCATCCGGGGGCCAGGACTGTCAGCTGGTTCTCGCCAGAGCCTTTGGCCTAGGTGCCTCCATCTCGGTATCCGAGGTCCAGCACCGTCAGCTGGTCCTTGGTAGTGCTTTTTAGCACAGGTACCTTCTGCTTAGTAAACGTGGTCCAGCACCATCAGCTGTTCCTCAGTAGTGCCATTGGCTATTGTTCCTTCTGCTGTCAATACGGGTTCCAGTACTGTCAGCTGGTTCTCGCCAGTTTCTCAGCCTTCTTGTACCTTCTGCTACATTTCCAAGATCAAGCTTTTTGAAATGGTCTTTGGTAATCCTTATTGATCTCCATGACGACAACCCTGATGACGACGACCCTGAAGACCACACCAAAGAAGACCAGAAATATGACCCTAAATAATATGACTTGGAGGACAAAGAACATGAAGACAACCACCAAGATACAGAAGAACAAGAAGCGAAAGCAGAAGAACATTAAGCATAAGACTAAAAATCAGCATAGAAGATATCAAAATTATAAGCAGAAGACTAAGCAGTAAATGGGGGTGAGTCCGTTCCTCCTCGTGGTGCCCCTGGAAAATGGCTGCTGCTGCAGGCCAAACTGAACGTGGACAAATCCTGTTGTAAATCTTTTGACAGGAAGAACGTAAGGTGTAATCTTATAACTTTTATAGATAAGTACTACAGGAATGCCTGTCACTATAAGAAAATTAAGAAAAAGAATAGGAAGAAGATGAAGAAATGGCATATGAAAATTAATAATAGCTGAATATGAAGAATGGGGAAAAAAAATAATGGGAAGAAGGTGAAGAAGATGAATAAGGTGAAGAAAAAGTTGATGAAAAAAATGCTACTGCTGCGGATCATGAAGGAGAAAGTGTGGGAGAAGTGCGAAAGAAGGTGAAGAGCATGGAAGTTGTGAAACATACATATCTGTCAAAATATAAAAAAGTTAACATAGTCAATATCTTTTTAACTCCTTCTTGAAGAAAAAAATTGGAATTAATGCTATGCCATGTGATTTGAATAAACCACTATGCCTTTAATGTCTCCTCCACCTCCCACAATACATTCTACATGATTCTTATTTGTTTTCAATTATGTAGAAATAGCCAACAAGGAAATACACTGTTCCAAATTATTATGCAAATTATATTTTGCTTTTCCTAAATAGTCGGTACAAATGACAGTCAGTCTAATAAGTCATCACCGGTTAGAGTATACATCGAATGTTATCGAAGAAACCTCCCAATGATAACAGTATAATCTCCAAAATGACTAAACTCTAATTGCACTGTTCCAAATTATTATGCACAGTTGAATTTCTAAACATTTGATATGTTTTAAAGAACTGAAAATGCTCATTTGTGGAATTTGCAGCATTAGGTCACATTCACCGAACAAAAAAGCTATTTAACTCCAAAACATCCTAACAGGCTAAGTTACATGTTAACATGGGAACCTTTCTTTGATATCACCTTCACAATTCTTGCATCCATTGAACTTGTGAGTTTTTTGGAGAGTTTCTGCTTGTATTTCTTTGCATGAAGTCTGAATAGCCTCCCAGAGCTGCTGTTTTGATGTGAACTGCCTTCCATCATAGATATTTTGTTTGATACTCCAAAGGTTCTCTATAGGGTTGAGGTCAGGGGAAGATGGTGGCCAAACCATGAGTTTATCTCCTTTTATGCCCAAAGCAGTCAATGACTCAGAGGTATTCTTTGCAGCATGAGATGGTGCATTATCATGCATGAAGAGGATTTTGCTCCTGAAGGCACATTTCTGCTTTTTATACCATGGAAGACAGCTGTCAGTCAAACTCTATATACTTTGCAGAGGTCATTTTCACACCTTCAGGAACCTTAAAGAGCCCTACCAGCTGTTTCCCCATGATTCCGGCCCAAAACATGACTCCTCCACCTCCTTGCTGACGTCGCAGCCGTGTTGGGACATGGTGGGCATCCACCAACCATCCACTACTCCATCCAGGGTTGCTCGACACTCATCAGTAAACAAGACTGTTTGAAAATTAGTCTTCATGTATGTCTGGGCCCACTGCAACCATTTCTGCTTGTGAACACTGTTTAGGGGTGGCCGAATAGTAGATTTATGCACCACAGCAAGCCTTTGAAGGATCCTACACCTTGAGGTTCGTGGGACTCCAGAGGCACCAGCAGCTTTAAATATCTGTTTGCTGGTTTGTAATGGCTTTTTAGCAGCTGCTCTCTTAATCCGATGAACTTGCCTGGCCAAAACCTTCCTCATTGTGCCTTTATCAGCACAAACATGTCTGTGCTAAGAATCAACCACAAACCTCAACAGTACGACGATCACGTTTAAGTTTTTGGGAAATATCTAATGTTTTCATCTCTTGACCAAGGCATTGCACTATTTGATGCTTTTCAGCCGCAGAGAGATCATTTTTCTTTCCTAAATTCCTTGAATCCTGTGCCCTGCTTAATAATGTGGAACATCATTCTTAAGTAGTTTTCCTTTTAATTGGGCTCACCTGGTAAACTAATTATCACAGGCATTTGAGATTCATTTCAGTGATCCAAAGAGCCCTGATACACAATATCATCTGAGTTTATTTGAAAAACAAAAAATTACATCTTTATGACACTTAAATCTAACTTGCATAATAATTTGGAACACAGTGTAAAGGGCTTTTTTTTTTTTTAATTCCGATACCGGAAGTCCCATTGACTTGAATGGGACTTCCGGTATCGGAATCGGCGATACCCGATATTTTTTTCGTATCGGGCAATACCATCCGATACCATATTTTTGGGTATCGAACGGTATCGCTCAACACTCGTTGTAACCATTGCAAGGTCTTTTGAGCTCCGAAATGAGCCCCTTTTTCGTGGGCTTCTCGAGCCAGTTCGTTAAGTTGGGCTCCGGGCGCAACTACCTGCCAAATCGTCATAGATGTTGTCCTTGATGTCATTTTACGATACAATAGTCCCTTTCGGATACCCAGTCTCTCCCATTGTTGTAACATCAGCGACATGTCCAGAGTCAAAGTCTGTCTTTGGGAGTCAGTGGGCAGTTTGCCAGCGGCGACCCATTTCCTGAGAAGCCCAATTTCTTCGTCTTCTTGCTGCTGTTGGATCCATTTATCACGGGATTGTTCCAGCATGCCCCTTAGGGTCTCCAAGGGGAGTACTTTCTAGATGGTAGCTGTGAGCACGGCAGCGGTGAGGGCGAACGGTATCTTTCCCTTCCAGTTCGTCATCTCGACTCTTCCCTGGGGTTGTATGTCGAATCCTGGAGAGGGCGTCGGCATATACATTCTCGGCCCATCTTTTATAGATGAATTTCGTCATCCGGGCCACCCATCTTTGTTCCAAAGCCCCCCAGTTTGGCGTTCTCCAAATGAGCCAGCGGGTTATTGTCGGTCAGCACCTCTACTTCGGAGCCCGCCAGGTACTCTGCGAACCGCTCCGTCATGGCCCACACTACTGCGAGGAGCTCGAGCTTAAAGGAGCTGTAATTGTCAGGGTTGCGCTCGGAATCATGGAGTGAGTGGCTTCCATATGCGATCACTCTCTCCCGGCCGTCTTGAACTTGTGACAACACAGCCCCCAGCCTGTGAAGACTCCCGTCAGTGTGCAGGATGAACGGTTGCGAGAAATCCGCATAAGCTAACACCGGAGCATCCGAGAGTGCAGCCTTAAGGTCTTGGAAGGGCTCTTCTTGAGGTTGTAGCCACTGGATTTTTCATCCATTTGCCCCAGCGGGAGCCCCCTTCAGCAGGTCGTGCAGGGCTCGAGCTCGACATGCAAAATTCTTTACGAAACGACGGTAATATCCGGCCAACCCCAGGAAGGCCCGCACGTCTTTTATCGTCTCAGTGGAAGGCCATCCCTGATTGGCAGCAACCTTTTCCCGGGACGGCCTTGCGCCCTCCGCCGAGACGATATGGCCCAGATATTCTGGGTGCGAAATAGGTGGCATTTTTGGGGTTTTACCTTCAACCCGTACTTTTGCAGCCGGCCGAGTACCTGCCCCAACCGCTTCAGTTGGTCCTCAAACGTGGCAGCATAGATGATGATGATGATGATGATATCGTCCAGGTATATCAACGTGGCCTTGAAATTGAGATCTCCCAGACATCGCTCCATCAACCGCTGAAAGGTCCCCGGGGCGTTGGCCAGTCCGAACGGCATTCGATTGAACTCAAATAGTCCCATAGGAAGTATGATCGCCATCTTGGCCCTGTCTTCTGACATGGGCACCTGCCAGTACCCACTGGCCAGGTCCAAAGTCGAAAAATACGCTGCCTTCCCCAAGGCAGACAAGGATTCTTCTATCGGGGTAGTGGGTACGAGTCTTTGATGGTGCAAGCAGTCAGCTTTCGATGGTCCACGCAGAACCGTAGGGTGCCATCCTTTTTGCGGACCAACACAATGGGAGCCGCCCAGGGGCTTTGGCTTTCTCGAATAACTACCTTCCGTAGCATTTGGGCCAGCAATGTTTTCACCTCTTGGTAGAGCTGTGGGGGAATCTGTCGATATCGTTCGCGGATGGGGGCCACTCCTGCCATGGGAATCCCATGGGTGATGGCGGTGGTACATCCAAAATCTTCCTCATGACTAGCAAATACCTCGTGGTACTGTCCGAGCAGTGTTTTTTATCTGGGAAAGATGAGCTCCACCTGCATCTCTAAGCTCTCCAAAGGTATCAAGGCTCAAAATGGCAGGGCCATCACCGTCTGCCCAGGGGGCAGTACAAGCAGGGGAGTCGCTGGCGCGATGACTTTGCCCAAAGCCTCGCCTTACCGGCAGTCCTGATGTTCCCGCGCTTCCCGCACCAACTGCTGGAATACCTGTCCTTGGGCCATGCGGGAACCCCACTGCTTCAGGATCGTGTGTGTGTGTGTGAGAGATCATTGGGAGTTCGGCAATCTGCTCCTCATAGTATGTTCATGCCCAGAATGACTGGATGCTGCTTATCGGTTTCCCCTTGGGTCAGTACCACTCCTCTGCGGCCGAGGGATTTACCGCACAGCGTCACCTGTACCCACACCACCCCGGCAACAGGGATCGGTAGTTGATTGGCGGCTGCTAGTCTGATCATGGGTCCCCACTGGGGTCTTGCTGCTTCGGAGAAATTTTGCCAGAAATAAGTTGCAGGCATAGTTGTCACTTGTGACCCCGTGTCCACTAGGCACCGAACGGCCCGGCCCTCTACTTCTGCCCATACCACCGGATATTTTGCGACCAAATCTTCGGGACTTCCACCACCCCTATTCGTGGTTTCTGGATCTGAGCGGCGTCCCCCCAGCCCGGAGCCCTCTAGTTTAATGGCCGCCGAGGTGGGTATCTCCCACACCGTGGACACTAGGCTGTCCAGTCCCGGACTCAGTCCTTCTCTTCACTTTGGTCAACTAGCCCTTGATTTTCTTCAATTCCTGTTTCATCTCCTCCACCCATTGAGGCTCCTCAACTGCGTTCATGGAAGCCTTCACACTCCGGACCTTTCCCACGGGGACCGCCATCCCCTGCTCCTGCTCCCGAGCGCGTGCTTGACTTCCCACCTCTGAAAAGTCTATACGGGGATTCATTCTGACCTGCTCCTGTAAGGCCTGCTTTATTAATGGGTCCCGCAGTCCAGTCACCAACAGGTCGTGTACGGTAATGTCAATAGGTCCTACCCCTACGCCGTCCTTCCTTTCGATGGCCGTATACAACTATTGGAGGACATTCATATACTGGGTGATGGTCTCTCTCTGCATCTGACAGAACAACCGGGTCCTCAACTCTCCCACATTGGTTGGGTCCCCATGGGTCTGTTTTAAAATCTGTAAAACTTTATCAAAGGTGTTGCGGTATCCCAGGGGCCTCAAAATTACTGAATTCCGAGCCTCCCCATCTAATGCCATGAGGGCTACTTCGGCTTCCAAGTCAGGAATCATCGGGTGCATCTGAAAGAGCCCCGCATCCATTCTGTCCAGCTCCATAGCATGGTATTAGAGCCGGAAAACCTAGGCAGGTTGCTCAGCATAGCACCCAACGAAATGCTGGAGCGGGGGCCCTCGCTATCTGTCGAGATCACGGCCCTGCCCTGGTCTGGGGCATCGTTGTCCGCGCTCGGAGACTGCATCCTGCCGACTACGCCAAATGTAGGTAACAGCAGGTACGCAGGATGCAGTGACAAGACGCGAGACTGGATTGAACTTTTATAAATTTAAGTCACTAGGGCTATGCTAAGCAACCAAAACACAATAAGAGCTATTGTCCTCACAGGCACAAACAAACACTTTCTGAGAGAACATGACTAACCCAGCAAAGGCTGGTTGCTATAGGGCCTTGATATGGCCGATTACGGGTCCTTATTTCCTATAGTGTCACTTATCCGTCCTGATGTCCCTCGGCGTCTCTGATGAGGCTGCTTTGGTGTCGCAGCTGCTGGGCCCAGCTGCTGAAGAACTGTCGTAAGGAGTTAGGGCACAACAGGCCCTGAGGAAGTCCTTTGATATAACCCCCTGTAGAAACAGTGGGGTTCTGCTCACAAACGAGTTCAATAAGACTCCAGTCTCCAAGCAGGGTTGTGTCGCAGTTACCAGGATTGGCGGTTGGCAGGCAACAGGCAAAGAGTTTCTCTGTAGGCGAGGAGTAGGCCCCAACTGTTGACTGCAGCGGAGTGACGTCAACTCTGGGCAATGATGAACAGGTCGCAGCCGCGGACTGAAGCGGGGCGTCTTATGAACTCATTTTCTGCTCCACCAGTTGAGAGTTCTTCCGTTCTCCCTCTGGTGGTGACAGGAGGTAGTGAGGTTGGTTTAAGTGGTAGTGATCTGCCACCTGATGAGGAGAATAACGATTGGATCTCTGGAGTATCAGATTGGATATAAGACAGCCGACGCCCTGTGCTGGTGATTCAGTCTGCTTCTCAGGTCTAGGACTTCAGCTATCTTCCAGTCTTCTCAAGTTAAGTTTGTTTTTTGCTATTGTTCACACTTGCGCTTGTGGGTCAATTCAGTTTCTTGTGTGGTCAGCCTGCCCCTGCTGGGGCAATGCTGAACTTCCACTCCTATTTATCTGTATTTGCCAATTTGCCTTTTTTATACCTTATTAGATTGAAATATTCTGAAACAGAGCAAAAAGAGGCCAGAGTGCTGATATAGTGGGAGAAGTCTAGTGACTTCAGGATTAATTTTGCTATCAGACGTGTTGGACATTATTTTGGTAGGGTTTTTTTGGCAGATTAAACAACAAAAAGCAAAAAACACAAATGTCCTGAACTAAAAAGTAAAAAATATACTGCAAATAATGCATAAAGGTAATAATAATAATGGTATTTAGTAAACATAATTTTGATCAAAATAATGTACAAGCCACGTCACGGCAACCCTTGTGGGACAGTCCCTACTCTAGTATTTAAAACCTTTTCACTTGCCAAGTGACGTGAATGTGAATAAGGATCGAGCGGCTGAACCACTAGAAACAGCTTAGGCCAGACTGGATGGCTTTCCCAGCTCAGAAAGAGGGCGGTCACACCCATATATGCACTGAATGCACAATGAAATGAATAAAAAAACAAATCTGAACTGAGAAAAGTAAGTTAATGTGTATGCACAATGTAAGTGCAAGGGTTGCCATGGCGGGATGGCTTGTACGTTATTTTGATCAAAATTATGTTTACTAAATACCCTTATTTTATGCATTATTTGCAGTATATTTTTTACTTTTTAGTTCAGGACATTTGTGTTTTTTGCTTTTTGTTTTCTCTGGTTAATGGTCATGTGTTAATATGCACTTACATTAACTTACTTTTCTCAGTTCAGATTTGTTTTTTATTTTTTGGCAGATTGCAGACAGTGGCTTTCCTTTCCTGTCCTTTCTAGTTAGTCTGGCCCCATCGTTTGCTCAGCCTATTTTCCTGCCTTTGTTTGTGTTTTCATCTTGTTTCACCTTCAATACATGTGGGGGGCTGTCTTTCCTTTGGGGTCTGCTCTGGGGCAGTTAGTTTTCCTCTTTTCCTGCTTTAGGCTTATGTAGCTCTCCGGTTGTGAAGAGGCATCTAGGACCATCGTAGGAACGTTCCACGACTGCTGCTAGTTGTGTGGCTAAGATCAGGGATCTCCAATCTGCATAGTTACCAACCTCTCTGGTTTTCTGAGACTTATCTTGGGTTTTTTTTTTTTTCCTCCTCGGTGACCCATTCATAACAGGGGCGGTAACGGGCAGGCCGCAGCTGCGGGCTGGAGTGAAGTGGTAGCGGCTGCAAGGGACGGCGGACAGGCCGCAACAGGCTGGAGCACAGCGGTAACAGCTGCAGACGACCGTGGGCAGGTAGTGACCCCAGATTGGAGTGAAGCGGCAGTCTCTTGTTGGTAAGTTTGGCGCTTACACTCACCAGGCCACTGTAAGTCTCCTCTCTGGTCACCGTCTGTCACTCTGGCTCTCTCAGACTCCCACAGTCTTTCTTTGTGTCTGCCGTTCCGCCTACTGACTCCCCTGCGGGCTCTCTGTCCCTTTTATACTCACCCCTCCCCTTGCTGTCCTGTCACTCCCAGGAGTGCACTCTCCTCCTCCATTCCCCAGGTACAGTTCCCTTAGGAACCTAGATGGCACAAGAACTGAAATAAATTGACATTTTGCTGAAATTCTAATTAAGGAAGAATCACCTATATCAGTATAAGGCCGGGATCACACATGCGAGAAACACGGCTTAGTCTCACATGTTAATACCCAGCACTGCCGCCGGCACCTGGACTGGAGTATGCCGCCGCATAGCAATACATGCAGCCGCACGCTCCACTCCCGAGTGCTGGCGGCAGTGTGGGGTATTAACATGCGAGACTCGGCCATGTTTCTCGCATGTGTGATCCCGGCCTTATACTGATATGCGTATGCATTTTTTTGTGGTGTGCGATTTTATTTTCCAGACGCTACATGTTGCATTTTTTTGGTCCGCCCAACCACTTCAAAAAAGCGTATGCGCACGTTTTGCGCTAAAAAAAGGCCATTATGGCCTATGGATGCGCATACGTGCGCACTGGCATGCGCATGTATGCGTTTTTTTTAGCGCTGCGTTTTTTTTTTTGGTGTCCACTATTTAGACAAGTTATAAAATTCTAAAGTAAAAAAAGTCTATATAAAGGAGGTGTCTGCCAACACTGTACCACTACTACAGTGACAGATTGGAGAGCAGACATTCAGCAGCGAACCCATCTTCTATCAGCGTCAAGAATGTGAGTATTATGATCGTATGCCTGTCCTTTTAAATTGTGTATGTACTAATGATTTTTATTATTTTTTACATGCAGTATGTCTTCGGAATCAGAATATTCCCCATCGTGACAGGAATTGGCGCAAGCAGACCGTGAGGTGATTATTTTCGTGCATCTGGTAAGTATATCTGCTGCTACTCCAAATCTCTTACATTTTTTTTATTTTTTTTAAGACATCATCATCTTCTGCGGACGGGACTACTGAGGGCGAAGAGCAGGAGCAGCGAAGCCAAGTCCCGGTGGTGATACGGAATGTATGTATGAAATGATTTGTAATGTTCTTTATTTTTTTATCTTTCTTTTCTGTTTTTTTTTTTTTTTTTTTTTTTGTAACTTTTTATTCAATTTAAATTTGATTATTCGAATGAATGTGTTTTGTCTAGGTTCCACAACGGGATGAAGACGTCTACCTGGATAATGAGCAGCTCATCAGCCTGGTCCAGGAGCGTGCCCCGTTGTGGGACAGCCATGACTGGCTGTACAAGGACAATGTGGTGACCCGGCGGCTATGGAATGAGGTTGCCGCAGCGTTGATGGATGGCTGGGACAGCGCCACAGCATCCTCCAAAAAGGCGTTTAAGTATTTCCCTGCTCTGTATTGTGCCGCAGTGACTGTTGTCCTTGATGGCACTGTTGGGTTTCGTGCTATATTCTAGCAGGAAACCCAACGGTGTCATCGGGCTCTACAGTGACTGCTTTGAGTATTGTATTGCTGTATTGTGCCGCAGTGACTGTTGTCCTTGATGGCACTGTTGGTTTTCGTGCTAGATATATTCTAGCAGGAAACCCAACAGTGTCATCGGGCTCTACAGTGACTGCTTTGAGTATTGTATTGCTGTATTGTGCCGCAGTGACTGTTGTCCTTGATGGCACTGTTGGTTTTCGTGCTAGATATATTCTAGCAGGAAACCCAACAGTGTCATCGGGCTTTACAGTGACTGTTTTGAGTATTGTATTGCTATATTGTGCCGCAGTGACTGTTGCCCTTGATGACACTTTTTTTTTTTTCCCCCCCCCCCAACAGTGGACAAAATCCGAACACGTTGGCGTTCAATCAAGGACCACTTCAACAGTGATGTTCGCGCTGAGGGCCAGGTTCGCAGTGGATCTGCGTCAAGGACCAGGACTAGATACCGTCACTATCACGCGTTGCAGTTCCTAAGACCGGTCCTTGCCACGAGATCGTAAGTATTATAAATTTTGGGTTTTTATTTTTGTTAATCTGTGTTTTTCTAATCCACAGCTGATGCTTCTTGTAAAGGCATGGTAGTAATGATTTTCCTTTCTTCCACAGCACCTGGAGCAGCACCCTGCAACCTGGCCCTGGAGCGGTCCTTCCTCGGACGTCCTCTGACCCGTCCCAGTCATCCGACAGCCAGGAAGCACCTTGCAGGTCAGTCACACACACAGCTGGTGACCAGGAAGCTGGGCCATCAGGTGTTCCCCTGTCCCAGGTCTCTGCCACTGGTTATGCGGGCACTACCCGCCAGCGGCAGAGGGCCTTGGACAGGAATGTCTTGCCCGAGTTTATGCACTTGAGCGAGGCCTTTAATGCCAGCCTCAAGTCGCTGTCCGACAGAGTTGAAAGCGGTTTTGCACTCATGGAACGTGGTTTTAACCACTTTGAACACCGCTTCAATTCTGTCGAACAGCGCCTTGACCGTCTGGAGGCAGACCTCAACAGACCAGCGCACCATTTTTTTAGTAAGATTGAAAAGGGCATGGCAGAACACCTTAGTCCTGAGCAACAGCTGAATGTGCTGCAGGCCTGCAACAATGCTTTCTTGCAGGGTATGCAGCATAATCGGTACGGTCAGCAGTCAGTGGTGTCATTTCCACCTGTGCCACCATTAACTTGCTTCACCTCACTACCGACTTGTGCTGCATACCACTGCACGGACACCTCTATTCAAAGCCAGGACACCCACCGTTACACCACCACAAGTCTGAGTGCAGGTGGTCACTTCACTAACACCACGATGGCAAGCGCTGCTCCTTTCTGGAGCACCACCGCCACCCCCATGCATGCGTGGAGCTCAGCCACCACTAGGCAAACGTGGAACAGCCCTGCCGCTACAACAACATGTAGTAGCCCTGCCACCACCACTCCGCAAACCTGGACCATCACTGCTGCCACTAGTCCTCCTGCAAGGACGAACACTGCCAACCAAGAGCAGCAGCCACCGCGGCAGCAGCCACAGCAGCAGATGGGGGACCTCCATTCAATATTTGCTCCAAGTTCAAGGCGAAATCAATCAAGGCGGGCATTGGGCCCAAGTAGGTCCAGGCAGACAAGCCTATGGCGACATGCACTTAGAACAAATGTACCTGAACCTATTTCCTCTCCTCCAAGTGTTCCTAGTTTAATTCCCTTAACTGGACTACCTTCCCCCACAAGTTTTGTTGCCCCTTCCCCTCAAACACCGTCTTCAACTGCAAGTGTTGCATCTTCCCTGCACACCCCCAAATTGCAACCATCTGCCCCCAAACGCCGAAAAAAATAAAGTTTTTTATATTTTTGTGGTTAAAAATAAATGTACATTTGTGGTTCACTATTACAAAGTTTGATTAATGTTTTTGGCACCGCTCACACACACTGATGGGTAAATACACGTAATAGGTTAAAAACCAAGGCCTAATATAGTCATGACTGTACTAGGCCTTTGTATTTAACATATGTTAAATACAAAGGCCTAGTATAATCATATGTGAAATAACAAGGCCTAGTATAATAAATACCAAGGCCTAGTATAATCATGTGTTAAATACAAAGGCCTAGTATAGTCATATGTGAAATACCAAGGCCTAGTATAATAACTCGAGTTTTACCGACTAAGATCTGGTTTCCTGAAAAACAAACTGATGAAACTTGTATAAAAAAAAAAGTTTCTTTCTAAACACTACCACAATTTTAGTTAATGTTAAATAAAAGTTGGAATTGAGCTGATTACATTCATCCACTCAATGCTTACTTTTATTCCCCATTGACTTGCATTGGGGTTGGGTTTTGAACGAATCACATGCTTTTTTTTTTTTTTTACACTAGTTGGACAATTTTCTTTTGAAAAAATTTGGTTTCCTGAAACCCGATCCTACCAACGTCGCTCAAAAGTCATAATCATAACTATTTATCAATCATGGCCTGGTTATAGTTATCAATCATGGCCTGGTTAATACACATCAGATTTAACATGCAGCTTTGCTTACGTTCCAATATATTTCATGCAGACTAGCAATGCTGCATTTTAACTCGTATGTGTATTTACCTGCCCAGGTGTGAGAATATCAAAAAATTCACAGGTATACATGGGAAGTTTTTTATTTAATTGGAGTTTAAAAAATATAGTGCACTCAGTAATGGTATCAAATAAGGTTTTTTATTACCATAAACAAACGAAAACATTCTTACAACATTTCATCTTGCCAGTGCACCCGTATTACATCAGAAATAAAGTAGGCCGCAAATTGGTCCCTCATTTGGCCAACTTCCATGGATGACCTGAGAGGCAATGGGTTAGGAGCATCATCGTCCAGTTCAAAGGTCGGGTGCTCTTTAGCCATCACAAAATTATGTAGAACCACACAGGCCTTCACCATCTCATCGACTGTTTCAAGTTTATGATTAATGGCCGTGCCGAGAATTCGCCATATGGAGACAAGAATCCCAAAAGCACACTCGACAATTCTTCTGGCCCTGGTCAGCCTGTAATTAAATATTTTTTTGGTGTGGTCCAAGTCCCGGCTGGAGTAGGGTTTCAGTAAGTTTGCGCACATTTGAAAAGCCTAATCCCCAACCATTACGAAGGGCAGTGATGGAGATCCGGTGTGAGGAAGAGGCCGTGGCATAGGGAAATTAAATTGGTTGCGATACAACCTCCGGCCCATGTCTGAGTTTTTAAAAGCCTGTGAGTCATTACCACGGCCAAATGCGCCAAAGTCCACTGCTACAAACATACATCCGGCATCTGCAATGGCCATGAGTACTATTGAAAAGTACTTTTTGTAATTATAGTACTCAGATCCTGTTCTTTTGGGTTTGATGATCCGTATGTGTTTACCATCAACAGCTCCCAAACAGTTGGCGAAATTGCAGACTGTCCAGAATTTGTCAGCAATTTTCATCCACATTTCAGCGGTGGGCAGGGGCATAAATTCTGGACAAAGAACATTCCAGAGAGCCCGGCAGGTGTCCGCAACAATTCCAGACAACAAGGTAGAGATTCCAATACGGTACTGGAAGTGTAGTGAAGATAGGGTTTCTCCAGTCGCCAGGAATCTGTGAACAGAGAGAAGTAAAATTAATATTTATGTATATTATTTTAAACTATAAAATATTAGTACATTCACGAAAACTAATTACCCAAGGTTCTGAATACTAAATTTTAAAAAAACCCATCAGACCGCACCCCTTGGTTTTTAAATATTACGTACCGTAATGTCACCAGTAGCCGTTCCTCAGGAGGAATCGCACAACGGAGCTGTGTGTCCTGTCTCCGGATGGATTGTTGGACATGAGCAAGCAAATCCCTGAAGCTTTCTTGGGACATCCGGATATAATCTGTAAATTTCTCCGGGTTTGCCTGTAGCTCGCTGTAGAGGGTGTGGTATGCCCCACGGCTCTCCCGGAGTTCAACAATCGGATGTATCCACATACGTCGCCGCTGCCGTCTTCGCTGACTCTCTCTTCCTTTGTTCATGGCAAGCAACTGCATATGCCTGAGCCATCGCGATGTCCAAATCCAAGTTGAAGTGAAAACTCTTCCAGCGCAGATCCATGGTGACATGAGAAGAATCAAGCAAATTGGAAGAATACTGTAGACAGGGTCTATATATTAACATACCACACCGACATTGACGTCCCATTGGTCTTGTGTGGTGTTGAATGGTTTTTTTTTCTTCTTTTTTGGGGGTTGTCCAAAAATCTGTAAGCAAACGCACTAAAAACGCTGCATTTTTTTTCCTGCATGCGCATAAAAATGCTTGAAAAAAACAGCGTTTGTATGCGTTTTTTCTATGCGTTTTTTTTGCGCTAAAAACGCGCTGCAAAAAAAAGCAAGTGTGAAATTAGCCTAAGTTATACAGAACTCAAATATGGTGGACGGCAGCAGGTTTACTAATCCTCTAGTGATAATCTTCTGCTGATAAAACTGTGATTTTTATTCATACTGTAGTAAGCAGCATCGCTGGAATCAGAGTCTCAGTCTCTACATTTTGCTGCTCTCAAATTAGGTGGCAAAAACCCAGTGACAGATCCCTTTCCTTCGCTTACAGTTGCAGGGGAGTCTGTGGTTTGAATTCTTTTGCAACTTCTCCTAATTAATATTTCAATTGGGCTAAAAGTCATGATGACTAATTAGGAAGATCAGACTCATTAGTTATAACGCAAGATAATGTTATTGAGAAAGTGTCTTGTATGACAGATTAACCTGTGATATGCACTTAAATGTGCAGTGATTCTGATTTTACAAGGGCCGTCGTCCAAAACTCACTCACACTTGTCTGATTCAGCTCATCCATCAACCGCTTCTTTCAGACGATATTAAGCATGTCATCGCTGGCAGCAGTGAGCCATGTTTGCTCACTTTACTTCTGGTTTATCGCTATTTAGTAAAGACGCCTCAGGTCACTGAGCAATAAGGCTAGATGTTCTGCATACTGAAGTGAATGTGATTCTACGGAGGATCGAGTCTGACACATACAGTACCGCATCCATATGATGTGCCGTCAGTTTCGGATAGGTGGGGCACTGGCTGAATACTAAATGGAGCCTGTAGGGTTAAAGGGGCAGCAGCTATGCTTTAGCTCTTCAAAATTTTTCCCTCCATGATATGGTTTCATCCATTATTGGTGGCATTGGGTACAGGCATGAAACAATTTCTCAGACAACTTAAGGGGGTTGATCAATTAAAACAATTACTGTAATTACCTATCCGCAGGTAAAAACTTGTCTGAACCCTTGGACTCGCATCAATTTGCAGAATGGCACACTTTTATCCCTGACGTGGAACCTCTATTTCTATTACAAAATGGAGCAGAAGGTCAGACACCCAAGTACAGCTCCATACATTCTCTATGGAGCTGCCGAAAAAAGTCGAACGTATCCCTGCCCCAATCATACAGACTGCTGCTCCATCCTAAAGGAGATAAGTGTCGTGTCCTGCTGATCGGTGCGGATTCCAACGGTCAAACCTCCGCCAATCAATGAGTTAGAGTTATCACCTATCGAGTAGATAGACTTGTTTTCACCAAACAACCCCTTAAATGGGCCCATTTTAAAGAAAATGGCATCTATTGAAAGGATTCATCATCAGTCCATGGCTCTGAGGATGATATAAAGTTCACCCCAAGAGAAGTAAGAAACATGGCTCAATGAAGTGATTATCTATGTAATGCAAATATACTCTAGATTCGAGTTAGCGGCATCAAAGGAAAGTCATTCTGGTCTCCACTTTGGTGGGTCGGTCACATCCATTTATTATGTTACGGATACCTTGGGGTTCTACATTTCTACTACATTGTGTGGAGATGGTTTTCCCTGGTAACAGCAGCAGCTAATTGTTGAAGTAGAGAAGCTGAACCATACCATTGTCCAGCTTATAAAGGTAAGTCCAGAGATAATTGTCAGGGACATGCAGGATGTAAGCTAATCCTGGCTTATTATTTCAATAGAGACACACTGCCTCTCGGAAGAAGAGTTTTAATTGTTTTCTAAACCAGTGGAGGAAGCTTTTGTTATAATGACATTCTTAAATAAACCATTCAGCTGACTCGGGTTGTGTCCACTGCTGGTGCTTTCTGCAGGTCGGAAATTGTTAATGCTCCTTTTATTGTATGTTGAGGTTTATTCACGTTCCAGTGGATGCATTATGGCCACTGGGCAGTGGGACCTGCTTCCTACTCAACTAATCATTCCTGGGAGGTCGTCCAAGATCATTCCATTGATAACAAAAAGCATTATTAATTTATCAGTTGGCAGCCATTCAAAGGACTAGAAATAGCACGGTCATCAGAGAGACTTAAAGAACAGTCCAATAATGAGGCCATTATTATAATTATTAATGCACATTCAGATATTCATTGCAGAGCATCAGCAACTACACGGCATAATTACGACTGGCCAAAAAAGGAATTATAGTCACTTCAGAATAGATTTTTCATTTTACAGACCTTGGAGATGGTGCCAGTCTGTATCATCATAGTGTTATTGGTTATTGATAGTAGTTGTTAATCCATTGTCTGGGGTTAAGGGCATTACACAAAATCCTGTTCCAGTCATTCGTCATAAGGACATTAAGAATAGTATACATCCGGACATCAGGAAGTGAACAGAGAAGCCACTGGATAAATGGATTTTTTTTTTACCCTTTTCAAGTTGGATGGTGGCTGGTACCTCTATGACGAGCTTTGCCCAGTGTCATCAACAGGAGAACCTTTCCAGTTGCAGTGTCTCCTCCAGGTTCTCTTAGAGGTCTTGCATTGCTATTACAACGAGGAGCCATGTTGACATCAGTTATCTTTCTATTTGTCATATCTCTAAATTTTTGTTCTTTTGCAACCTAACTTTTGGTCCACCTTGGTGTGCTCTTCTGTCTTGTTTTTGGCCATTTCCTGAATTCTAACTTTCACCTTGTACTACCCATATCGCTAATTGTCCATTGGCTCAACACTGTTGTTTTCTTTTTCTGCCATTACTTTGGTTAAACACCAGCAGAGTCTAGAATCCAGATATCTTTATGAATGCCTTAGGGGTATTCTCATCTTATGCGTTTATGACATTCACAGAATATGTAACACATTTTTTGTAAATGTATGTCCCACCAATAGGAACCAATGAACTATGAAAACTTGAGGTGGGTGTGGTCAGCTGACTCTCTGGGCTTGACTCACAAAATCTCTGAACTTCAGCATAAATCCTGAGCCAAAAGAACCACTGCAGAATCCTCTCTTGCGTGTTTTTAACCACTAGGTGACGGACCAGCATGTGTATTTGGGCCATTTCAAGCACGACGGTACGACTAGGCATAACCAACTTTTTCACTACTTCATCCACATCATCAAGGTCCGACCGACTTGTTCACATTTGTGCATGTCACATGTGTTTTTATTCGATTTTGTTCCCTGCTTTTGCATGGTTTGAGAGACCCCACCCCTCTCTTGTGTGACATGCACATAAAGAGCCATCTTACACCACGTGCCCATACTAGGAAGCTCCTGCCTTAATCCTGTTCATTTATACACTGTTCATATGTGCAGGTTTTAAATACATTAGATAGGGACTGCTCCATTAAGGGTTACCTTGACGAGGTGGAGTGGCTTGGTATATACTTTTTTTGCAAAAAAAGTATCGACTAAATACCCTGTATTTGTTGTCATCTTTTTACCAGCACTTGCTGATTATTGTCATATTTTTTACTGCAGGGTATTTTTGCACATTTGTTATTCTGTGCTTTCTTTTTGTGTTTCAGTCAGTGGGTGGTGTGAACACTGTCCGACCGACTGTTCACATTTGTGCATGTCACATGTGTTTTTAACCGCCCTATCTAGTTTGCTCGAGTCCCCTTGCTCCACCCAGCGCTGTATGGCTACTGGCAGATTTCGCACCAACCGGTCAAATACTACCCTCTCTACCATCAGGGCTGAGATCAAGGTCTCAGGCTAGAGTCTTTTTTTACTAACAACAACAGGTCATATGCCTGAGACCTATCGGGTTGGGTCTCCACAAAAGACCGCTTGTGCACTCGTTCCCGTTCTTAAGAATTGACCAATAGTTGGGCAAGGAGCCATCCTTAGAGTTTCCCATAGTTCTGGGCATCCTCCTGGTCGGGGTCAAAGTAGTCCCACTGGGAAATTGGTAAACTTTCCCTCTCCACTGTACTTTCAAACACAGTCAGGAAAGCTTCCATGTTGTCCTTAGGGCTCATCTTCATCAGTGCTGACTTGACTCTGTCCGGGGCCTCAGGACAAACCGGGGTCAGCGGTGGGGGCATCTTTCACAGGGCCAAAATCTGTTGCAGAATCAGGCTGTTAGTCTCCTGCTGTTGCTGTTCCTGCTGCTGCTCCTGCTGCTGCCACTGAAACTTCACCTGATGCTGTTGGGTGAGGACCAACTGCTTTAGTAGGTCCTTCATGTTGTTTGCAGGCCTGAGCTGTAATGTCACAGGCATGACCACCAATATGCAGTTTTCTTTGGGGTATGCCTTAGTTCACACTGCCCGCATTCTCCACCATGTGTAAGGCAGCGGCTTTCTCGTCCATGTGGTAATTAGGCAGTGACAAAAGAAATTTCAAAATAAATGTCTTTATTTTCAAACTTTCAAAATAAATCAAAAACTTTTATCCACCAGACGATTTTACCACCCTATAATCCGCAGATGTGGTAAAGTCTTGGTTGAAGTCTCTGATCTGGGTTTCATAAACTGAACCTTCTTGCTCTGTTACTTGCAAGCCAACAACTGACACACCCAAGCCTTAACTGAAAGTTTAAATGGGAATCGTGGACATGGGCCACGCCAAAAACCCAGAGTGCAGGGAGAGATCCATCCTACTACCATCCTACAGATCTCTACATAATCAAAAGCCCATATGAAGTTTTTTTTTTAAATCTGACTTGGTCAAATAGATTGACTAAATCCATACTCTCTATTATTTTGCATTGTATGCTTCTATGAACATTCTGGGGGACATATAACAACCCTCCTATATGATTCCCATCACAGCCTCACATCTCATAATAGCATATAACATTTACTGCCATGGACATTATACAGTATTATAAAGTATTCAACATTTACAGAGATAACTGGCACAATGTTGTAGAAGTGGTGAATTTACCTTCGTTGCCAGCTTTCATCACCATAACAGCCCTTCTAACAACAATCTTCAGGCAATAGTTCATGTACAATTGTGGTGTAAGGTCCCAGAGGGCAGTTGCAGTGGTTGATCTGCTGCTCTATGTTGCACTGGTACTTTACTGGAAAATCTTGTCCCAGGCCTAGTGTCCTGTTATAAGTGCTGTCACGAGTGCTGTCACACTAACTTTTGTGTCATGATGAGTGCTGGTCACACTCACTTTAGGACTCAGCCATCTTTGGTTACAGAAGCCGCCACACACAGATCAGGAAACAACCAGTTTGTTTCAACACACAGAAGTTTACTCAACAGTTTAAGTTCATCAGATTGTGACATGCAGTGTCGGGTACAGCATCTTCAATTTCTTGTTTTTGTAATACAGTACATTTTCAGATTTTCTTTCTGTTTTACCAGGACGATCTGTCTGTTCCCTGTTCCTGTCAGCCCAAAGGATTTCCTGTCCAGTTCTGCAGTACACCCAGATCTGTTACCTTTCCCACACATGGTTCCATGTCCATCTCCCTCTGTACTGGAGAGGTTGAAGTGCTCCCCATAGCACCTGTCTCAAGCCTTGAGCTCCGGACACTGCAGGAATATCCGCAGGGAATTTTGTAAGGCCTCATACTGCTTTCACTATAGGCCCACTGCATCTTAAACTTGACCTTGTCACATTAGCTAAAGAACTCTAGCTAACTTCATCCAGGAAGCACAGTCCTATCCCTATCACTAAGCCCTCCCACTGTGGGCTAGTTCCAACACTTAACTATTTCTGTCCCTGCAGCCTGTTGTTGGGCAGATCTCCCTTACAAACACTAATGTTCTTATAACAGTACTAGCTATTGAACCCGTTCTACGCCCAGGTGGCGAGCATTCATATTGATATATGGTCTCCATCCTGGTATGTGCTACTTCCATCCTGCACCCTAATATTGTCATGTGCTGCTACCATCTTGCGCCCCCATCCTGTCATATGCTGCTCCCATCCTGAACCACCTTCCTGTCATGTGCAGCCCCGATCCTGCACCCTCATCCAGTTTTGTGTGCCTGCATCTTGTCATGTGCTACTCACTCTCGTCATGTGCTCCCATCTGCGCCCCAATCCTGTCATGTGCTCCCATCCTGCGCCGCAATCCAGTCATGTGGTGCTCCCATCCTGGCCCCCATCCTATCATGTGGTGCTCCCATCCTGCACTCCCATGCTGACATATTTTCTATATATATTCAGTAGAAAGTGGCTGGATTGCTCCGCTGACGTATCTATAAAAATGGAGCTGGCAAGTGCGGACTGTGCAGGCACCGACTCCGGGGCCACAACACGCCCTCTTCTGACATCACGGTCTTATTTCAATAATTTGCGCCCACCAACAAAATGGCGTGTGAAGTGCACTATAGTACATGCCCCACTTCCGACGGAGGATTCATGTCACGGCCTCCGGCCCGAAGAGACCCTGTGGCAATACCGGATAGGTAAGTTGTTGTGCCAGAGATCGTGGTATGCATTCATTGCTTACACATACCGCGATCTCCTGGGCCACAATCCTCATCCTCGGATGCGTAACTCTGTGGGGTCCAGACTGCGCAGGTGCGTCGTGCTTGCGCAGTCTATAAAGGCTTCGGACAGAGTGACGCTCCTAGCATTATATTATAGCTGCACTAAGCATAGTACATATACAATGCCTATCAGACTCTTACCCTCTGTAGTCTTATGCTGTACACTACCAGTGCTATGCATTTCCTTTACACTATGCATTTTACTATATCACAGTCTATATCACAATACACATTTAAAACCGCAGGACATAGTTTACACTTCACATTACACAATATATGTATGATAAAACATGACACAATTAACATGACACCATTGTTGTCTAGAGGGGCAGGAACACGACAGTACAGTCCACACCCCTACAGTGGCAAAATGAGGCATTCCGATTAATGGTAACCACTTCATGTGACATTCTGTGTAAACAGATCTTGGCTTCGGTGACATTTCTGGCCATTACTCCGTTCCTGGAGATTGATTAATCCAGGGCTAGTCTATGTATTTGCTATAACACAGTTTCTTCTCCAGATCTGCAGAGTGTTCATCTTCTGAGAACAGGCTCAGCAAGAAACCTCTCACAGACGCGATTATGTATTCTGCTTAGATGTGAAATTGCTCACATTATAAGGTTTAGTGGTCTAATAAAGAGGACAGTGGCAGGAATACGTTCCCGGGACGATTGAAGAATGACAGTATTCATTGACTGCATGTTAATACACCAAACATGAATCACATTGGCTGAGATGTCCTGGGCATTTAGTGGGGAAAAAAATCATGTTTGCCCTCAAGTATTAAACTCCGCAAGGGACTAAATGCATCTAAATGCATCTTATTTTCACATACACCTCCCTGAAAATGGCCGCAATCCATTGATTGTTAACGCCGCCACCCGTATCTCAGCATAATGTCTTCTAAAGATCCCAATGCTTAATGGAGAAGAATGAAATTACTCAGCTAAGCATTATTATTTCTTCTTTATTCTCCTTATGCAGGATGCCTTGGGAATAGTTATAGATTTGGTTTCCGAGTTATAATATTTTAGCTCTTAGTTTCCCAACAAGCTGATCGGCAACATTCATACAGACAATGATTGTAAAATTCTTTAAATCCACTATTGATAGGACTTGGTCAGTCTCACATTTCTGGTCCTCTGCAGAAAACTATCTAAAGATTTATTTCCAGTTTCAGAAAACCCCTGTCCTCTTGTAGGGAAGTGGACTGACCTATGGACCTGTCTGCAGTAGTAAGAAAATTTGCGTTCTGCAACCCTCAGCTGTCAGTGTTAGCAAGGCTGGTTATCAAGAATAGAGGGATCCGCACGCTATTTTTTAAATTATTTAAATAAATACTTTTTAAAAATGGCGTGGTGTCCCCCCTATTTTTGAAAACCAGCCATGCTAAAGCTGACAGCCTGGGGCTGGTATTCTCAGGCTGGTAATGGGCCATGGACCTCCCCCAGTTTTCAAAATAGCAGCCCGCAGCCGCCCATAAAAGGCGCATCTATTCAATGCACCAATTCTGGTGCTTTGCGCGGCCTTTTCCACTTGCCCTGTAGTAGTGGCACATGGAGTTCTTATTTGTGGGGTTGATGTCATCTTTGTACTGTCTGGTGACATCAAGCCCACAGCTTATTAATGGAGAGTAGTTTTTAAGACACTTATCCATCACTAATCCTATAGTTGTATTGTAAATAATGTCACAGCCAGAATAAAGTCTTTTATTTGAAATCAAAACAAAACACACTTTTCCAATTTTATATAAAAATAACAAACAGTTATACTCACCTAACGCCTAATTCCACTGAATCCCTTGTCTTCTGTAATAAAACAAAAATAAAAACCGACAATATCCCTCACCTGTCCGACATTCTGTCCCACGCCATAATCCATGTCTGGGGATTAATAGATGGTGGTTGGTGCCAAGATGCGATCATCCAGGCTAAGAACCTCTGGGGAATGAGCTGCAACAAGCGCTGCATCAGTGAGCAGTGGTGAAATTGAGGTTACCGGAGGTCAGTGAGGCTGCATTCCCAGCCAGGCTGAACTGTGGTGACCTCAGCACTGTGAGAAATGGTCACTGATTTCACCGCAGTGAACTCTCTGAGCTGAACTGTGGTGAACTCAGTGACTTTTTCTCACAGTGCTGAGGTGACATCAACCCCTCAAATATGAACTTCACTTGCCACCGTTACAGGGCAAGAGGAAAGAACGGGGCAAACACCAGATTTGGCGCATATAATAGATATAACTTTTCTGGGTGACTGCGGTTTCTAAATGTGTTGGCAACATAAGTGAGCAATGCCCTAAGTGAAAATGACCAAATTGTGCCCAAAGTGTGAATATTTTCAAGCATTGCTTTAACTCAACACACAACCATTAATTTCTAATGTGTTGTGATTTGTAGATCTCATGGATCTGGAGCCATCATGAGAGCAGCTGAGGGGAAGCTGACAGAGCCTGTAAGTGTGCTATGGCACATGCTGCACATGCAGCAGAAAGGCCTTTGCATTTCATCTGTGGGGCGCCAGGGTGTGGGAACACTACAGCTTGTTGCCACGACTACCACCCTGGACACCTTACACATGTGCACTCAACGTCTTTGGTTGACCATGGTGAGGCTTGTTCTGAGTGAAACATGTTGTGTTAACCAACTGTTCGGTGTTGACCACTGTGCTGCAGCTCATTTTCAGGGTTTGGGCAATCTTCTTATAACCTAGATCATCTTTATGTAGAACAACAATTCTTTTTTTTTTCCAGATCCTGAGAGCATTCTTTGATAGAGTATGAGAGTGATAGCATCAAATTTTGCACACCTGCTCTCCAATCACACCTGATACCATATAACATTAATGAGTCATATGAAGATCGGGACGGAAAATGGCTAATTTGGCACAATTTGGCCATTTTCACATTTTCACTTAGGGTTGTACTCACTTTGGCTGCCAGCGGGTTAGATATTAATGACTATGTGTTGAGTAATTTAGCTATACAAGCTGCACACTGACTACTTTACATTTTTATCTAAGTATCAGATCTTCAGTGTTGTACCATGAAAAAGATATAATAAAATATTGTGGTGCAGCAAAGGGTGGAGTGCTGGATGGAAGATATATTTCTCCCAGCAGAATAAAATGTGGCCAGAATTATTCCTAAGGTTCTGGACCAGCAGTGATGTCACGATCATGTGATCAGCCCATGTGATGTGTACCTCACTTGTGGGTGTGGTTATGGGCTATGTAATGGAAATTGTTGTTTGGTAGAGTTGAGCGACTTTTGGTTTTTTAGGGTCGCGTTTCGTTTCGTGAAACCCGACTTTTCCAAAAGTCGGGTCGAGCAAGATCGTCCGATTATAGGGAAAAGTCGGGGTCGTCCCGAAACACGAAACCCAATGTAAGTCAATGGGGAATAAAAGTCGGCAGTGAGAGGAGGACAGGAAACACACCTACAGTGCCCATTTGAATGCCAAAAGCATCAATTCTTCTTTCTTAAGCTTGTCAACCTTAATTAACTTCATAATACAAGTTACGCACTGAAAAATGGGGGTTATTTGGCTAAAGTTGTGGGGGGGGAGGGCTGGCTGCAGGTTTTCATGTGCCCTGGGCGAAAGAGCGCCCCTTTAACACATACCACAACTCATCATGCTCCGATACGGCAGAGAAATAGCGGTATAGTACAATGAAAAATACCTCACTTTTTACATCTCATGACGAGGCCATCTATTTCTCCATACAGAATCATTGGTCCCATATAATGTTTGAAACAGTATATGATGAGCTCCACATAATGCTACAGTATATGTTGGTCCCCATGGATGAAGCTCCACTGTCTTATGGGCCCAAATAATGCTCCAAACATAATGGGCCCCATTTCTAATGCTCTAGTGTATAATGGGCCCTGTAAATGCTGCTCCAGTGTCTGATGTCCACCTTTGGAATGTTCCAGTGTATGGTGGGCCCCATCTATCATTCTCCAGAGTATAGTGCTCCCCAAAAATTGCTGTCCCAACATTGAAAACAATCAAATAAGTCTCCTCGCTAGGGAATCCCTGTACTTGTCTGGACAGGTGCTGTAGCTTGCTTAACAGCTCGCCAGCCGTTCTCACGCCCAGTATGGATTACACGTGATTGCACAAAGGTGAGAAAGGGTACCGGATCCCCAGATAACATGTATGGATAGCGTACACATTCAAAATATATGTCTCAGGAGGCAGGCTCAGACGGTGTTAGGCCCAGTTTGGATTGCACGTGATTGCACAAAGGTTAGAAAGGGTACCGTATCCCTGGATAGCGTACACATTCAAAATATATGTCTCAGGAGGCAGGCTCAGACGGTGTTAGGCCCAGTATGGATTGCACGTGATTGCACAAAGGTTAGAAAGGGTACCGTATCCCTGGATAACATGTATGGATAGCGTACACATTCAAAATATATGTCTCAGGAGGCAGGCTCAGACGGTGTTAGGCCCAGTATGGATTGCACGTGATTGCACAAAGGTTAGAAAGGGTACCGTATCCCTGGATAACATGTATGGATAGCGTACACATTCAAAATATATGTCTATACAGCATGAGGCAGGCTCAGACGGTGTTAGGCCCAGTATGGATTGCACGTGATTGCACAAAGGTTAGAAAGGGTACCGTATCCCCGGATAACATGTATGGATAGCGTACACATTCAAAATATATGTCTCAGGAGGCAGGCTCAGACGGTGTTAGGCCCAGTATGGATTGCACGTGATTGCACAAAGGTTAGAAAGGATACCGTATCCCTGGATAACATGTATGGATAGCGTACACATTCAAAATATTTGTCTCAGGAGGCAGGCTCAGACGGTGTTAGGCCCAGTATGGATTGCACGTGATTGCACAAAGGTTAGAAAGGGTACCGTATCCCTGGATAACATGTATGGATAGCGTACACATTCAAAATATATGTCTCAGGAGGCAGGCTCAGACGGTGTTAGGCCCAGTATGGATTGCACGTGATTGCACAAAGGTTAGAAAGGGTACCGTATCCCTGGATAACATGTATGGATAGCGTACACATTCAAAATATATGTCTATACAGCATGAGGCAGGCTCAGACGGTGTTAGGCCCAGTATGGATTGCACGTGATTGCACAAAGGTTAGAAAGGGTACCGTATCCCTGGATAACATGTATGGATAGCGTACACATTCAAAATATATGTCTCAGGAGGCAGGCTCAGACGGTGTTAGGCCCAGTATGGATTGCACGTGATTGCACAAAGGTTAGAAAGGGTACCGTATCCCTGGATAACATGTATGGATAGCGTACACATTCAAAATATATGTCTATACAGCATGAGGCAGGCTCAGACGGTGTTAGGCCCAGTATGGATTGCACGTGATTGCACAAAGGTTAGAAAGGGTACCGTATCCCTGGATAACATGTATGGATAGCGTACACATTCAAAATATATGTCTCAGGAGGCAGGCTCAGACGGTGTTAGGCCCAGTATGGATTGCACGTGATTGCACAAAGGTTAGAAAGGGTAGCGTATCCCTGGATAACATGTATGGATAGCGTACACATTCAAAATATATGTCTATACAGCATGAGGCAGGCTGAGATGGTGTTAGGCCCAGTATGGATTGCACGTGATTGCACAAAGGTTAGAAAGGGTACCGTATCCCTGGATAACATGTATGGATAGCGTACACATTCAAAATATATGTCTCAGGAGGCAGGCTCAGACGGTGTTAGGCCCAGTATGGATTGCACGTGATTGCACAAAGGTTAGAAAGGGTACCGTATCCCTGGATAACATGTATGGATAGCGTACACATTCAAAATATATGTCTCAGGAGGCAGGCTCAGACGGTGTCAGGCACAGTATGGATTTGACGGCCCAGATTACACAGCGAAGTAGCAGGGAGAGGTAAAGATTGCAAATGCTGGGGCCCTGCCCAAGCAAGGGGGGCCCACTCGTGGGCGTCGGTACTGGCACTGGGCCCCTCATAGTACAGCGGTGTGTCTGACGGCGGGTGTGCACCACCATCGTCAGAGACACTTGATTGCACTATGAGGGACCCTGTGCCAGTGCCCGCGCCCAAGAGTCGGCCTACCCACCTGTCCAGGGCAACGGCACTCGCACGGTGTCGTGCGGTAGGTGGTGACCCCGGCCATGGGGGGGGGAGGCAGCACAGTTAGGGAGTTTTAGAAAGTGGCATATGTTGATGTTGGACATTCAGCTGATGCAAAAGGCGAAATAGGTGAAGTACCAGGAAGAGGTGGACCAAAGCAAGCCATTTTTCTTTCACCCTATGTGTCATCAGGGGAAGGTGGGACAAAATCCTTGGAAACCCATGCGTGGTTCATTTTAATGAAGGTTAGATCATCCACATTTTGGGTTGACAGACGGGTCCTTTTTTCTGTCAGGATTGATCCAGCTGCACTGAAGACTCTTTCCGATAGCACACTTGCAGCTGGGCAAGCGAGCTCCTGTAAGGCATATTGTGCCAATTCAGGCCAGGTGTCCAGTTTAGAGGCCCAATAGTCAAAGGGGAATGACCTGCGTGGGAGAACATCGATATGGGAGGAAAAGTAGTTTGTATCCATAGTTGACAACTGCTGTCTCCTGTCACTTTCCATCGATGCAGTATTACCAGTTGTGTGAGCGGTATTTGAAAAATCAGTCCACAACATTGTCATGAAACCCCTGTCTCCAACGCCACTTCTGCTGTGTGCACCACGAACACCTCTGCCAAGCTGCCCCCGGCCCGTACGGCTCGTGTGAGAACCATCACCGCTGCTGTGTGCTGGGAATGCCTCAAGCAACCGATTTACCAGAGTTGCTTGTTTATTAGCCAATATTAGGTCAAGGTTCTCCTGTGGCATGATGTTTTGTAATTTGCCTTTATAGCGTGGATACAGGATGCTGGCCAACCAGTAGTCGTCATCGTTCATCATTTTGGCAATGCGGGGGTCCCTTTTTAGGATCCGCAAGGCATAATCTGACATGTGGGCCAATGTTCCCGGTGTCAATGATGCACTGCGAGTGCTGGTTGGAGGAGCACTTTCTGGCAAATCCACATCCCTCCAGTCACGCACAAACCCTGTACCAGACCTTGCCACGCCAACATTTTCACTTGCCCCACGAGATGCATCCTCCTCCCCTAAGTAATCATCCCCATCATCCTCCTCCTCCTCCTCTTCTTTCTCCACCTCGTCCAGGAGAGGTCCCTGAGCAGATAATGGCTGATTGTCATCAAGGATTCCCTCCTCCTCTTCCTTCTCATCAACATTGGCTGAAGACGCCTGCTCCTTAAGGTGCGTCAAAGTTTGCATGAGCAGACGCATAAGTGGGATGCTCATGCTTAGGATGGCGTCGTCTGCGCTTACCAGCCGTGTGCATTCCTCAAAACACTGAAGGACTTTACAAAGGTCTTTCAGCTTCGACCACTGCACACCTGTCAACTCCATGTCTGCTCTCAAAGTGCCTGGCCGTGTATCCTCCCACAAATGCATTATGGCCTGCCTCTGCTCGCACAGCCGCTCCACCATGTGCAGGGTGGAGTTCCACCTTGTTGCAATGTCGATAATGAGGCGGTGGTTGGGAAGGTGGAGCAATCGCTGCAGCTTCTGCATATGAACGGAGTGTACAGGCGACCGGCGGATGTGCGCGCACAGTCTTCGCACCTTCTGGAGCAGGGCTGTTAACTCCGGATAATTTTTGAGGAAGCACTGCACCACCAGGTTCAAGGTGTGAGCCAAGCAAGGTATGTGGCTGAGTTTTGAAAGGGCTATGGCTGCCACAAAATTACGGCCGTTATCACTAACTACCTTGCCTGCCTCAAGATGTACACTGCCCAGCCATGACTCAGTTTGTCGCTTCAAGTACTCGGTCAGCACCTCGGCGGTGTGTCTGTCGCCCAAACACATCATCTGCAACACAGCCTGCTGACGCTTTCCACTAGCTGCTCGATACGGGGACACATCGTGTGCAACAGTGGCAGCTGCAGATGGAGTGCTCGTACGACTGTGCTCTGTGGACGAGCTTTCGCTTCTGGAGGAGGAGGAGGAGGAGGAGGAGGGTCGAACGCCTACAGCCAACTGTTTCCTATACCGTGGGCTAGGCAGCACTGTCCCACCACTGCTGTCCCCTGTGGACCCTGCATCCACCACATTAACCCAGTGCGCAGTGATGGACACGTAACGGCCCTGGCCATGCCGACTGGACCATGCATCAGTTGTGAGGTGCACCTTTCCGCTCACTGACTGCTTCAGTGCATGGAAAATGCGGTCTTTCACATGATGGTGGAGGGCTGGGATGGCTTTGCGAGAGAAGAAGTGGCGACTGGGTAGGTCATAGCGTGGTACTGCATAGGCCATGAGTTCGCGGAAAGCTGTGCTTTCCACCAACCGAAAGGGCATCATCTCAAACGAGATTAGTTTGGCAATGTGGGCGTTCAAACCCAGTGTACGCGGATGAGAGACTGAGTACTTTCTTGACCTACTCATAGTGTCTGGGAGGGTGAGCTGGACTTGAGAGCTGCATATGGTGGAAGTAGCGGTGGACAGGGCGGACTGAGAGAGGGTTGATGATGGTGATGGAGTTGGTGTTCTTTCTGATGGCCTAGAATCAGTCTTTCGTTGATATAACCGTGGGATTCCCTGACTGCTGTGGTCTTGCAACGACACCTCAACATTTGCTGCTGTGCTAACCGGTGGGCTTACAGTGGGGGAAACAATGTAGCGTTGCTGACTACCTTCGTTGTGATCAGTTGCACATGTGGCACTTGAGGTTTGGTGTTGTGTCCACGCTTGCAAGTGCATGCTGGTTAAATGTCTAAGCATGCAACTGGTATTCAAATTTTTCAGATTTTTCCCTCGGCTAAAGGTCTTTGCGCACTTCTTACAGATAACCTTGGCCTGATCATGAGGATTTTGTTCATAAAAGTGCCACACTGCACTCTTCCTACTTTGGAGGACATTTTGCGGCCTAGCACGCTGTGATCTTTTGACCCTCTGGACAAGCTGTCCAGCAACTCTTTTGATGTTTGGAACCTGTCTTTGGAGTGCTCCGGGCCTGCCAGATAACAGCTGTTGCGATGTCGATGTCTGCTGTGGATGCTCCTCATCTGAGCTATTGGAAGCAGCACCCTCTTCCCCCAATGGATGCCAATCTGGGTCAACAACTGGGTCATCCATCACCTCCTCTTCTATGTCATGTGCACCTTCCTCTGTGTCACCGTGTATGGTGGTATAGTGCGGGAAGGGGCACCTGAGTCTCATCAGGGTCAGAATCTGGCTCTGTACACTGCGAGGACAATGTAGTGCTCTGAGTGAATGTATCAGCAGAATCATCCATCAGCGGCTGTGCATCAGTGCACTCCATGTCAGATTCATCTTGGCCTGGGTAATTCACCATTTCACTTGATAATCCAGGCATGGTATGTGAAAACAGCTCCATGGAGTAATCAGTAGTATGGCCTGCGTCATCCTTCAATCTTGGTTGGGGTGAAGGACACAAGGAAAGGTGTGGTTCATGAACATGAGCCTCCAATGACGACTCAGTGCTTTTACTTTTTACAACTGAAGAAGAGGAGGCGATAGAGCTGGAGGCTGAGTCAGCAATGTAAGACAAAACTTTTTCCTGATGCTCTGGCTTTAAAAGCGGTTTGCCAACTCCTAGAAAACTAAGCGTTCGAGGCCTTATGTAGCCAGACGATGACGCAGGGTCAGCACCTCCTGCATTCGGTCCTATTTTGCTCTTGCCACTACCATCAGATCCACCACCAACACCATCATTACCAGCTGCCAACCCCCGCCCAATTCCACGGCCTCTTCCACCAGCCTTCCTCATTTTTGGTAGAAATGTAGACAAAATCCAACAAACTATATAGTAATGTAAAACAAGGTACAAGGTGTCTATAGGACAGGGGAGATTTTGAATTTCTGCACACACTTTTGGACACTGGACACTTTTGGATTGTGTGAGGCCCACTGATATCTGAGCGCTATGTGACAGGCTCGATGGCACAGCTGTGACAAAAGTGACTAGAGGATAAGGGAGATTTTGAATCTCTGCACACACTTTTGGACACTGGACACTTTTGGATTGTGTGAGGCCCAATGAATATCTGAGCGCTATGTGACAGGCTCGATGGCACAGCTGTGACAAAAGTGACTAGAGGATAAGGGAGATTTTGAATCTCTGCACACACTTTTGGACACTGGACACTTTTGGATTGTGTGAGGCCCACTGATATCTGAGCGCTATGTGACAGGCTCGATGGCACAGCTGTGACAAAAGTGACTAGAGGATAAGGGAGATTTTGAATCTCTGCACACACTTTTGGACACTGGACACTTTTGGATTGTGTGAGGCCCAATGAATATCTGAGCGCTATGTGACAGGCTCGATGGCACAGCTGTGACAAAAGTGACTAGAGGATAAGGGAGATTTTGAATTTCTGCACACACTTGTGGACAGTGGACACTTTTGGATTGTGTGAGGCCCACTGATATCTGAACGCTATGTGACAGGCTCGATGGCACAGCTGTGACAAAAGTGACTAGAGGATAAGGGAGATTTTGAATCTCTGCACACACTTTTGGACACTGGACACTTTTGGATTGTGTGAGGCCCAATGAATATCTGAGCGCTATGTGACAGGCTCGATGGCACAGCTGTGACAAAAGTGACTAGAGGATAAGGGAGATTTTGAATCTCTGCACACACTTTTGGACACTGGACACTTTTGGATTGTGTGAGGCCCAATGAATATCTGAGCGCTATGTGACAGGCTCGATGGCACAGCTGTGACAAAAGTGACTAGAGGATAAGGGAGATTTTGAATCTCTGCACACACTTTTGGACACTGGACACTTTTGGATTGTGTGAGGCCCAATGAATATCTGAGCGCTATGTAACAGGCTCGATGGCACAGCTGTGACAAAAGTGACTAGAGGATAAGGGAGATTTTGAATCTCTGCACACACTTTTGGACACTGGACACTTTTGGATTGTGTGAGGCCCACTGATATCTGAGCGCTATGTGACAGGCTCGATGGCACAGCTGTGACAAAAGTGACTAGAGAATAAGGGAGATTTTGAATTTCTGCACACACTTTTGGACACTGGACACTTTTGGATTGTGTGAGGCCCACTGATATCTGAGCGCTATGTGACAGGCTCGATGGCACAGCTGTGACAAAAGTGACTAGAGGATAAGGGAGATTTTGAATCTCTGCACACACTTTTGGACACTGGACACTTTTGGATTGTGTGAGGCCCAATGAATATCTGAGCGCTATGTGACAGGCTCGATGGCACAGCTGTGACAAAAGTGACTAGAGGATAAGGGAGATTTTGAATCTCTGCACACACTTTTGGACACTGGACACTTTTGGATTGTGTGAGGCCCACTGATATCTGAGCGCTATGTGACAGGCTCGATGGCACAGCTGTGACAAAAGTGACTAGAGGATAAGGGAGATTTTGAATCTCTGCACACACTTTTGGACACTGGACACTTTTGGATTGTGTGAGGCCCAATGAATATCTGAGCGCTATGTGACAGGCTCGATGGCACAGCTGTGACAAAAGTGACTAGAGGATAAGGGAGATTTTGAATTTCTGCACACACTTGTGGACAGTGGACACTTTTGGATTGTGTGAGGCCCACTGATATCTGAACGCTATGTGACAGGCTCGATGGCACAGCTGTGACAAAAGTGACTAGAGGATAAGGGAGATTTTGAATCTCTGCACACACTTTTGGACACTGGACACTTTTGGATTGTGTGAGGCCCAATGAATATCTGAGCGCTATGTGACAGGCTCGATGGCACAGCTGTGACAAAAGTGACTAGAGGATAAGGGAGATTTTGAATCTCTGCACACACTTTTGGACACTGGACACTTTTGGATTGTGTGAGGCCCAATGAATATCTGAGCGCTATGTGACAGGCTCGATGGCACAGCTGTGACAAAAGTGACTAGAGGATAAGGGAGATTTTGAATCTCTGCACACACTTTTGGACACTGGACACTTTTGGATTGTGTGAGGCCCAATGAATATCTGAGCGCTATGTAACAGGCTCGATGGCACAGCTGTGACAAAAGTGACTAGAGGATAAGGGAGATTTTGAATCTCTGCACACACTTTTGGACACTGGACACTTTTGGATTGTGTGAGGCCCACTGATATCTGAGCGCTATTTGACAGGCTCGATGGCACAGCTGTGACAAAAGTGACTAGAGAATAAGGGAGATTTTGAATTTCTGCACACACTTTTGGACACTGGACACTTTTGGATTGTGTGAGGCCCACTGATATCTGAGCGCTATGTGACAGGCTCGATGGCACAGCTGTGACAAAAGTGACTAGAGGATAAGGGAGATTTTGAATCTCTGCACACACTTTTGGACACTGGACACTTTTGGATTGTGTGAGGCCCAATGAATATCTGAGCGCTATGTGACAGGCTCGATGGCACAGCTGTGACAAAAGTGACTAGAGGATAAGGGAGATTTTGAATCTCTGCACACACTTTTGGACACTGGACACTTTTGGATTGTGTGAGGCCCACTGATATCTGAGCGCTATGTGACAGGCTCGATGGCACAGCTGTGACAAAAGTGACTAGAGGATAAGGGAGATTTTGAATCTCTGCACACACTTTTGGACACTGGACACTTTTGGATTGTGTGAGGCCCAATGAGTATCTGAGCGCTATGTGACAGGCTAGATGGCACAGCTGTGACAAAAGTGACTAGAGGATAAGGGAGATTTTGAATTTCTGCACACACTTGTGGACAGTGGACACTTTTGGATTGTGTGAGGCCCACTGATATCTGAGCGCTATGTGACAGGCTCGTTGGCACAGCTGTGACAAAAGTGACTAGAGGATAAGGGAGATTTTGAATCTCTGCACACACTTTTGGACACTGGACACTTTTGGATTGTGTGAGGCCCAATGAATATCTGAGCGCTATGTGACAGGCTCGATGGCACAGCTGTGACAAAAGTGACTAGAGGATAAGGGAGATTTTGAATCTCTGCACACACTTTTGGACACTGGACACTTTTGGATTGTGTGAGACCCACTGATATCTGAGCGCTATGTGACAGGCTCGATGGCACAGCTGTGACAAAAGTGACTAGAGGATAAGGGAGATTTTGAATCTCTGCACACACTTTTGGACACTGGACACTTTTGGATTGTGTGAGGCCCAATGAGTATCTGAGCGCTATGTGACAGGCTCGATGGCACAGCTGTGACAAAAGTGACTAGAGGATAAGGGAGATTTTGAATTTCTGCACACACTTGTGGACAGTGGACACTTTTGGATTGTGTGAGGCCCACTGATATCTGAGCGCTATGTGACAGGCTCGATGGCACAGCTGTGACAAAAGTGACTAGAGGATAAGGGAGATTTTGAATTTCTGCACACACTTGTGGACAGTGGACACTTTTGGATTGTGTGAGGCCCACTGATATCTGAGCGCTATGTGACAGGCTCGATGACACAGCTGTGACAAAAGTGACTAGAGGATAAGGTAGATTTTGAATCTCTGCACACACTTTTGGACACTGGACACTTTTGGATTGTGTGAGGCCCAATGAATATCTGAGCGCTATGTGACAGGCTCGATGGCACAGCTGTGACAAAAGTGACTAGAGGATAAGGGAGATTTTGAATTTCTGCACACACTTGTGGACAGTGGACACTTTTGGATTGTGTGAGGCCCACTGATATCTGAGCGCTATGTGACAGGCTCGATGGCACAGCTGTGACAAAAGTGACTAGAGGATAAGGGAGATTTTGAATCTCTGCACACACTTTTGGACACTGGACACTTTTGGATTGTGTGAGGCCCAATGAATATCTGAGCGCTATGTGACAGGCTCGATGGCACAGCTGTGACAAAAGTGACTAGAGGATAAGGGATATTTTGAATCTCTGCACACACTTTTGGACACTGGACACTTTTGGATTGTGTGAGGCCCACTGATATCTGAGCGCTATGTGACAGGCTCGATGGCACAGCTGTGACAAAAGTGACTAGAGAATAAGGGAGATTTTGAATTTCTGCACACACTTTTGGACACTGGACACTTTTGGATTGTGTGAGGCCCACTGATATCTGAGCGCAATGTGACAGGCTCGATGGCACAGCTGTGACAAAAGTGACTAGAGGATAAGGGAGATTTTGAATCTCTGCACACACTTTTGGACACTGGACACTTTTGGATTGTGTGAGGCCCAATGAATATCTGAGCGCTATGTGACAGGCTCGATGGCACAGCTGTGACAAAAGTGACTAGAGGATAAGGGAGATTTTGAATTTCTGCACACACTTTTGGACACTGGACACTTTTGGATTGTGTGAGGCCCACTGATATCTGAGCGCTATGTGACAGGCTCGATGGCACACCTGTGACAAAAGTGACTAGAGGATAAGGGAGATTTTGAATCTCTGCACACACTTTTGGACACTGGACACTTTTGGATTGTGTGAGGCCCAATGAATATCTGAGCGCTATGTGACAGGCTCGATGGCACAGCTGTGACAAAAGTGACTAGAGGATAAGGGAGCTTTTGAATTTCTGCACACACTTGTGGACAGTGCACACTTTTGGATTGTGTGAGGCCCACTGATATCTGAGCGCTATGTGACAGGCTCGATGGCACAGCTGTGACAAAAGTGACTAGAGGATAAGGGAGATTTTGAATCTCTGCACACACTTTTGGACACTGGACACTTTTGGATTGTGTGAGGCCCACTGATATCTGAGCGCTATGTGACAGGCTCGATGGCACAGCTTTGACAAAAGTGACTAGAGGATAAGGGAGATTTTGAATTTCTGCACACACTTGTGGACAGTGGACACTTTTGGATTGTGTGAGGCCCACTGATATCTGAGCGCTATGTGACAGGCTCGATGGCACAGCTGTGACAAAAGTGACTAGAGGATAAGGGAGATTTTGAATCTCTGCACACACTTTTGGACACTGGACACTTTTGGATTGTGTGAGGCCCAATGAATATCTGAGCGCTATGTGACAGGCTCGATGGCACAGCTGTGACAAAAGTGACTAGAGGATAAGGGATATTTTGAATCTCTGCACACACTTTTGGACACTGGACACTTTTGGATTGTGTGAGGCCCACTGATATCTGAGCGCTATGTGACAGGCTCGATGGCACAGCTGTGACAAAAGTGACTAGAGAATAAGGGAGATTTTGAATTTCTGCACACACTTTTGGACACTGGACACTTTTGGATTGTGTGAGGCCCACTGATATCTGAGCGCAATGTGACAGGCTCGATGGCACAGCTGTGACAAAAGTGACTAGAGGATAAGGGAGATTTTGAATCTCTGCACACACTTTTGGACACTGGAGACTTTTGGATTGTGTGAGGCCCAATGAATATCTGAGCGCTATGTGACAGGCTCGATGGCACAGCTGTGACAAAAGTGACTAGAGGATAAGGGAGATTTTGAATTTCTGCACACACTTTTGGACACTGGACACTTTTGGATTGTGTGAGGCCCACTGATATCTGAGCGCTATGTGACAGGCTCGATGGCACAGCTGTGACAAAAGTGACTAGAGGATAAGGGAGATTTTGAATCTCTGCACACACTTTTGGACACTGGACACTTTTGGATTGTGTGAGGCCCAATGAATATCTGAGCGCTATGTGACAGGCTCGATGGCACAGCTGTGACAAAAGTGACTAGAGGATAAGGGAGCTTTTGAATTTCTGCACACACTTGTGGACAGTGCACACTTTTGGATTGTGTGAGGCCCACTGATATCTGAGCGCTATGTGACAGGCTCGATGGCACAGCTGTGACAAAAGTGACTAGAGGATAAGGGAGATTTTGAATCTCTGCACACACTTTTGGACACTGGACACTTTTGGATTGTGTGAGGCCCAATGAATATCTGAGCGCTATGTGACAGGCTCGATGGCACAGCTGTGACAAAAGTGACTAGAGGATAAGGGAGATTTTCAATCTCTGCACACACTTTTGGACACTGGACACTTTTGGATTGTGTGAGGCCCACTGATATCTGAGCGCTATGTGACAGGCTCGATGGCACAGCTGTGACAAAAGTGACTAGAGGATAAGGGAGATTTTGAATTTCTGCACACACTTGTGGACAGTGAACACTTTTGGATTGTGTGAGGCCCACTGATATCTGAGCGCTATGTGACAGGCTCGATGGCACAGCTGTGACAAAAGTGACTAGAGGATAAGGGAGATTTTGAATCTCTGCACACACTTTTGGACACTGGACACTTTTGGATTGTGTGAGGCCCAATGAATATCTGAGCGCTATGTGACAGCCAGGCTCGATGGCACAGCTGTGACAAAAGTGACTAGAGGATAAGGGAGATTGGATTGCTTTTAAAAAAGCAGTTTGCGGAGCAGTGGGTAAACAGCAATGCAGGAATGTCAGGAAGCCTTAGAAGGCAGCCCAACAACCTACACCACTATATAGCCTCCCCTTGCACTGCACACACAGTGACTGGTGTGTTGTGCAGGCCAAATTGCTAGCAGCAGAAGCAGTTTTTTTTTCTTCTCAGCAGGACAAAAAAAAAAAATTGGGATTGCTTTTAAAAAAGCAGTTTGCGGAGCAGTGGGTAAACAGCAATGCAGGAATGTCAGGAAGCCTTAGAAGGCAGCCCAACAACCAACACCACTGATACACCACTATATAGCCTCCCCTTGCACTGCACACACAGTGACTGGTGTGTTGTGCAGGCCAAATCGCTAGCAGCAGAAGCAGTTTTTTTGTCTTCTTCCCAGCCTAACGCTCTCCCTACAGAATCAGCAGCAACCTCTCCCTATACTAAGATCGGCAGAAGTAAGATGGCGGTCGGCGTGCACGCCCTTTTATACCCCCTGTGACGCCCACCAAAGCAAGCCAATCACTTGCATGCCCTTCTGAAAGATGGTGGTGACCCGTGCCTATGTCATCACGTTGCCCACAGTGTCCGTGGATCCTGATTGGCTGAAAAAGAGCGCAAAACAAACTTTTGAAACGCGACTTTGGCGCGTAAGTCGCCGACCTCGTGGCCGACCTCATCCTAGGGTCGGGTTTCGTTTTATGAAACCCGACTTTGCCAAAAGTCGGCGACTTTTGAATTTTTTCGACCCGTTTCGCTCAACTCTATTGTTTGGCACATGGTCTGTGTGCAAAGTGTGAGGAGCTAGGCAGGAGTTAGCCTGAACCTGCTCTGTTGGACTACATGTGCTGCAAAGGTTTTGCGACAAGACTCATAGCAACCCTGGGAATGGCACTTGGTGGACGCTGCTGACCAGGCAGCCGCTTAGTTAAGCTTGTCCCGTGCAAGGGTGATTCTGAGACCAGTGGTTCTCCAAGTTGGAGTACGTTTTTTTCCCTTACCTTCTACTACCCACTGTTTAAAGTGTCATTAAACCGCTGAAGTTTGGACTCAAAGCCTGTGTGTTGCCTCGTTACTGTGGCCCTGCCACTGCCTACCAGAGCAAATCCCTACCAAAATGTGAAGGTGTACTCACTTTTGAGATATACTGTGTGTATATGTATATATATATATATATATATATATATATATATATATTTACAGTGGGGAAAAAAAGTATTTAGTCAGTGCAATAGTGCAAGTTCCACCACTTAAAAAGATGAGAGGCGTCTGTAATTTACATCATAGGTAGACCTCAACTATGGGAGACAAACTGAGAAAAAAAAATCCAGAAAATCACATTGTCTGTTTTTTTTCATTTTATTTGCATATTATGGTGGAAAATAAGTATTTGGTCAGAAACAAAATTTTATCTCAATACTTTGTGATATATCCTTTGTTGGCAATGACAGAGGTCAAACGTTTTCTGTAAGTCTTCACAAGGTTGCCACACACTGTTGTTGGTATGTTGGCCCATTCCTCCATGCAGATCTCCTCTAGAGCAGTGATGTTTTTGGCTTTTCGCTTGGCAACACGGACTTTCAACTCCCTCCAAAGGTTTTCTATAGGGTTGAGATCTGGAGACTGGCTAGGCCACTCCAGGACCTTGAAATGCTTCTTACGAAGCCACTCCTTCGTTGCCCTGGTGGTGTGCTTTGGATCATTGTCATGTTGAAAGACCCAGCCACGTTTCATCTTCAATGCCCTTGCTGATGGAAGGAGGTTTGCACTCAAAATATCACGATACATGGCCCCATTCATTCTTTCATGTACCCGGATCAGTCGTCCTGGCCCCTTTGCAGAGAAACAGCCCCAAAGCATGATTTTTCCACCACCATGCTTTACAGTAGGTATGGTGTTTGATGGATGCAACTCAGTATTCTTTTTCCTCCAAACACGACAAGTTGTGTTTCTACCAAACAGTTCCAGTTTGGTTTCATCAGTCCATAGGACATTCTCCCAAAACTCCTCTGGATCATCCAAATGCTCTCTAGCAAACTTCAGACGGGCCCGGACATGTACAGGCTTAAGCAGTGGGACACGTCTGGCACTGCAGGATCTGAGTCCATGGTGGCGTAGTGTGTTACTTATGGTAGGCCTTGTTACATTGGTCCCAGCTCTCTGCAGTTCATTCACTAGGTCCCCCCGCGTGGTTCTGGGATTTTTGCTCACCGTTCTTGTGATCATTCTGACCCCACGGGGTGGGATTTTGCGTGGAGCACCAGATCGAGGGAGATTATCAGTGGTCTTGTATGTCTTCCATTTTCTAATTATTGCTCCCACAGTTGATTTCTTCACTCCAAGCTGGTTGGCTATTGCAGATTCAGTCTTCCCAGCCTGGTGCAGGGCTACAATTTTGTTTCTGGTGTCCTTTGACAGCTCTTTGGTCTTCACCATAGTGGAGTTTGGAGTCAGACTGTTTGAGGGTGTGCACAGGTGTCTTTTTATACTGATAACAAGTTTAAACAGGTGCCATTACTACAGGTAATGAGTGGAGGAAAGAAGAGACTCTTAAAGAAGAAGTTACAGGTCTGTGAGAGCCAGAAATCTTGATTGCTTGTTTCTGACCAAATACTTATTTTCCACCATAATATGCAAATAAAATGAAAAAAAAACAGACAATGTGATTTTCTGGATTTTTTTTTCTCAGTTTGTCTCCCATAGTTGAGGTCTACCTATGATGTAAATTACAGACGCCTCTCATCTTTTTAAGTGGTGGAACTTGCACTATTGCTGACTGACTAAATACTTTTTTTCCCCACTGTATATATAAATATATATATTAGTGGGTGCGGAAAGTTTTTAGACCCCTTTAAATTTTTCACTCTTTGGTTCATTGCAGCCATTTGGTAAATTCAAAAAAGTTCATTTTTTTCTCAATAATGTACACTCTGCGCCTCATCTTGACTGAAAAAAAGCAGAAATGTAGAACGTTTAGCAAATTTTGTAAAATTTTTGGAGCTAGTACAGCCATGAGTCTTCTTAGGAATGATGCAACAATTTTTTCACACCTGGAATTGGGGATCCTCTGCCAATCTTCCTTGTAGATCATCTCCAGTTCCGTCAGGTTGGATGGTGAATGTTGGTGGACAGCCATTTTCAGCTCTCTCCAGAGATGCACAATTGGTTTTAGGTCAGGGCTCTTGCTGGTGCAGTCAAGAATGGTCACAGAGTTGTTCTAAAGCCACTCCATTGTTATTTTAGCTGTGTACTTAGGGTCATTGTGTTGTTGGAAGTTGAACCTTCAGCCAAGTCTGAGGTCGAGCACACTCTGGAAGAGGTTTTCATCCAGGATATCTCTGTACTTGGCCGCATTCATGTTTCCTTCAATTGCAACCAGTCATCCTGTCCCTGCAGCTGAAAAACACCCCCATAGCATGATGCTGCCACCACCATGTTTCACTGTCAGGATTGTATCAGGCAGGTGATGAGCAGTGCCTGGTTTTCTACACACATACCGCTTAGAATTATCACCAAAAAGGTCTATATTCATCTCATCAGAACAGAGAAATTTATTTCTCACAGTCTGGGAGTCCTTCATGTGTTTTTTAGCAAACACTATGTGGGCTTTCATATGTCTTGCAGTGAGGAGAGGCTTCCATCGGGCCACTCTGCCATAAAGGCACAACTGGTGGAGGGCTGCAGTGATGGTTAACTTTGTGGAAATTTCTCCCATCTCCCTACTGCATCTGTGGAGCTCAGCCACAGTGATCTTGGGGTTCTTCTTTACCTCTCTCACTAAGGCTCTTCTCCCACAATTGCTCAGTTTGACTGGACGGCCAGGTCTAGGAAGACTTCTGGAGGTCACAAATTTCTTCCATTTAAGGATTATGGAGCCCACTGTGCTCTTAGGGACCTTGAGTACTGCAGAAATTCTTTTGTAACCTTGGCCAGATCTGTGCCTTGTCACAATTCTGTCTCTGAGCTCCTTGGTCCGTTCATTTTACCTCATGATTCTCATTTGGTCTGACATGCACTGTAAGCTGTGAGGTCTTATATAGACAGGTGTGTGCCTTTACAAATCAAGTCCTAACAGTTTAATTAAACACAGCTGGACTCCAATTAAGGAATAGAACCATCTCAAGGAGGATTACAAGGAAATGGACAGCATGTGTTAGGCACCAGGATTGTCCCGCTGCATGGGATGGATCTCAAGCCTTGTCTGGTGCTGTTGTCTCCCATTCAGGCTTGGCTGCTGGGATGACTGTTCAGCACAGACTTCGGTCCCAGCACCTTGCCCAGGCTCATGAGCATGTGTAGTTACTGCTGGCCCTCCAGCTAAGCCTATGGTGACTACTAGTTTATTTGTGCAGCGCTGTGCTCTGGAGCCTAAGTTCAAATTTCACCCTACTGATCATGTCCATGTCATGGTGCCTTACCATTGGTGCTCGGATGTCAGGTGCTCTGGTGAGGTGGCAGCTTCAGATTGGTCCACAGGCATGGTCCTGTCTGTCTGTACTTAAGTAAGGTATAAAAAGCTCTCAATGGTGCACGCCTGTGTGCTAGTATCATGTGTGTTTGTTGTGTTGGTGGCTACCTTACCACCCTGTGTGCATGTGTGCTGCTTATAACACTGCAAGTGTGTTTCTAGACAGGCAGTGTAGGGTGGGAACTCCCGATTGAACTTAGCATCTGCACCGGGCATCCTCGGGCACGCATGCTAAAGCACATCGTGTGTCAGAGTGTGTCCCTGAGCTCCTTGGCCAGTTCCTTTGACCTCATGATTCTCATTTGGTCTGACATGCACTGTGAGCTGTGAGGTCTTATATAGACAGGTGTGTGCCTTTACAAATCAAGTCCTATCAGTTTAATTAAACACAGCTGGACTCCAATGAAGAAGTACAACCATCTCAAAGAGGATCACAAGGAAATGGACAGCATGTGACTTAAATATGAGTGTCTGAGCAAGGGGTCTGAATACTTATGACCATGTGATATTTCAGTTTTTCTTTTTTAATAAGTTTGCAAAAATGTCTACATTTCTGGGTTTTTTTTCAGTCAAGATGGCGTACAGAGTGTACATTAATGAGAAAAAAAATTAACTTTTTTGAATTTACCAAATGGCTGCAATGAACCAAAGAGTGAAAAATTTAAAGGAGTCTGAATACCTTCCATACCCATTATATATATATATATATATATGTGTATATATAAATATATATATATATATATATATACTAGCTGAAGAGCCCGGCGCTGCCCGGGCATAGTAACTAACTGTGGTTAGTTATAGCAAATTATAATTATCCTCCATCCCATAGTACCGTGCCCATATACCCATCATACATATCCACAATCCCATAGGCCCGTGCCCATATACCCATCATACATATCCTCCATCTCATAGTCGAGTGCCCATATACCCATCACACATCCTCCATCCCATAATCCCATGCCCATATACCCATCACACATCCTCCAACCCATAGTCCCATGCCCATATACCCATCATACATATCCTCCATCCCATAGTCCCGTGCCCATATACCCATCATACATATCCACCATCCCATAGTCCCATGCCCATATACCCGTCATATATAACCTCCATCCCATAGTCCAGTGCCCATATACCCATCACACATCCTCCATCCCATAGTCCCCTGCCCATATACCCATCATACATATCCTCCATCCCAAAGTCCAGTGCCCATATACCCATCACACATCCTCCATCCCATAGTCAACCATTATGACATCATAATGAGTGGCAGGGCTTGCAACCTATGATGACATCAGCATCGCCATTGCAACCATTATGACATCATAATGAGGGGCGGGGCTTGATACACACACACTTTTTCCCCATTATGTAGATAGGGGCAAAATTGTTTGGTGAATTGGAACGTGCAGGGTTAAAATTTCACCTCACAGCATAGCCTAGGACACTCTCGGGGTCCAGATGTGTGACTGTGCCAAATTTTGTGGCTGTAGCTGCGACGGTGCGGATGCCAATCCCGGACATACGCACATACACACACTTAAGCTTTATATATTATATATATATATATATATATATATATATATATATACACACTCACTGGCCACTTTATTAGATACACCTGTCCAACTGTGTGTTAAGACTTAATTTCTAATCAGCCAATCACATGGCGGCAACTCAGTGCATTTAGGCATGTAGACATGGTCAAGACAATCTCCTGCAGTTCAAACCGAGCATCAGTATGGTGAAGAAAGGTGATTTGAGTGCCTTTGAACATGGCATGATTGTTGGTGCCAGAAGGGCTGGTCTGAGTATTTCAGAAACTGCTGATCTACTGGGATTTTCACGCACAACCATCTCTAGGGTTTACAGAGAATGGTCCGAAAAAGAAAAAAAATCCAGTGAGCGGCAGTTCTGTGGCCGGAAATGCCTTGTTGATGCCAGAGGTCAGAGGAGAATGGGCATACTGGTTCGAGCTGATAGAAAGGCAACAGTGACTCAAATTGCCACCCGTTACAACCAAGGTAGGCAGAAGAGCATCTCTGAACGCACAGTGCGTCGAACTTTGAGGCAGATGGGCTACAGCAGCAGAAGACCACACTGGGTACCACTCCTCTCAGCTAAGAACAGGCATCTGATGGCTACTTTCAGCAGGATAATGCGCCATGTCATAAAGCTCGAATCATCTCAGATTGGTTTCTTGAACATGACAATGAGTTCACTGTACTCAAATGGCCTCCTCAGTCACCAGATCTCAATCCAATAGAGCATCTTTGGGATGTGGTGGAACGGGAGATTCGCATCAGGGATGTGCAGCCGACAAATCTGCGCCAACTGTGTGATGCCATCATGTCAATATGGTCCAAAATCTCTGAGGAATGCTTCCAGCACCTTGTTGAATCTCTGCCACGAAGAATTGAGGCAGTTCTGAAGGCAAAAGGGGGTCCAACCCGTTACTAGCATGGTGTACCTAATAAAGTGGCCAGTGAGTGTATATATATATATATATGTTGACATCATTCTTTTTACCTTACATCCCCCTCTCTTCTTCTCTTCTTAACTTCCTCTGCTCCTGGCTGACTTCAGCTTGCCTGACACGGTGCGAAAAGTCACTACCAAGCGCTGTCTGTGACGGACACGTCGAAGTCTCCTGACGGTCTTGGAACGGCTGGATGTATTGCACCGCCATAAAATAGCTGAATGTGCTTCTTCAAGCAGACATCAAGCTGAATAGAGGAAGGTGTTGACGGGCATTGACCCCCATGGGCCCAGTCTTGGTCACACCCTCTGCAGTGTAGTTAGAATTAGTGTCATTCTTAGATGTATGTAGGTGTGCAGTATCATTTTTATTAGTATACCCATTTGTAACACTACCTGATATACTCATTACAATGTGATGTGAGGACTTCTTCCCTCTTTTGTGACTACTTTATTGCATTTATGTCATTTTAGATGCTTTTTTGTGATTAATTATTGCATTTGCTGGAATTGCATAACAGACCTAGTAACATGTGCCATAATGTGTAATATTTGTTCACATAACGATCTCTGATACCATAAGGACCCCCCTTTCTTTGTATATAATGAAAGGGCTAGAAGAATACATAAATTGCATAATGTATTTCTATATATGGCACAGATATGCAGAGACAGATGGGCAGAGCTGTTCATTAATTTGCTAAATCATATCTCTAGATCCGCAAATATCCCCTATATATAACAGTACCAGAGAAAAAGTGATGACAAGGATAGGAATATTTGCATTCTAGCAAATTAACACAACGCCTTGTGACAGAGACTTCTGCAAGTTTATTCTGGAAACTAATTTAATATAATAAAGGTATATACTCTGCGTGCTCATATTAGCCTATGGTTATATGGCATAGCACGCCGGAGATGCAAGTGTAAGAAATACAGAGGGACATGAAATGCTATTGCAGTCCTCATATAATTAATTTCTTTTCTTCTAGTACAAAGTGACATAGTCCTACTAAAGAGGTACATGAACCTTTAAGTTAAAAATAGAGCAAAATTAAATCTTTATAGGGTTGGGGTTTTGTGTTTCTGATGCAAAGCTCCAAATCCTCTGCATTACTTCACGTGGGCATATAGTTACTGTGTATGATAAAATTCTGACTACCAGCTGCCTCCATTAGGGGGTGCTCTTTTTAAATACACAGTAAAAGATCTTTAAAAGACCACCTCTTTGAGAAGACCACTCGCTTATCATGGCTAGATGTTCCCTGACAAACTTTACAGACTTTCAGTCTCCCAATATACTTTATTAATTTTTTTTGTCTACGCTCCCTCTAGTAGAATCAGTACTATACCACACAAATATGCCATCTGATGCCACCCATTATATGATTTCTGTCCTTAAATAATCCATAATTATTAGAAATTGTATGGCAGACTTTATTGGCATGTATCACACCAGTGACTCTAACGAGCAGTAAGTGCAGCCCTACTCATTGCGGACACCGCTCTGCTCCTCCTAGTCTCTGGTGCAAGACCTTGGCAGCCAGCTCATAGAATACGGTCCCCATTGCACCTGGCTGGTGGAGCAGTCTATAACTGGTGCATGTAGATGCAAGGTCGTCCCACTGAGCTGCCTCCTGGAGCATTTCCAGCCGTGCTGGTTGTATCTGCTATCATTGCCAGAGACTCGTGCCATGTCAGAATACATCCAAGAAAACCCTGCTAAGGGATTCATTCTCTTCTCTTGTCGATGCTTACTTATTCTTCTGACTAAGAAGGATGGCTCCCTAGATCCCTGCCTTGACTGGTCTCCAAGTATAGAGCCAGTTTTCCCCCAAAACATGGAAGTATTATCAAGGATAACACAAGCATGTAATAGTACAGTAATACAAGAAGCCGTAGACAAGTTTCCTATCAGCATTACAATACATGCATGTTTTCTGTCAGTCCAGGCTCTTTTGAGGTCAAATTATCTCCAGTCTGGAGCTCCCAATCTCCTCTGACTTGCTCTTCAGTCTAAACATTGTGCTGATAATAATGATTGAATGAGATTTATTGTTATGGGTCTAATAGAGCTGTAATATTTGATGGGACTCATTACAGTTCCCTAATATCTCTCGAAAAGAACTCATACCCACTGGTGCAAAATAATAACTCGGCCAAACTTTTCTTCATCATCTTCCAACAATGTCAAAATTATCATAAAAAAACATTCAAATATTAATTGTGGAATTTAGCATTCTGATATAGATTTTTATGTTCCCTGCCGGGATTGTTAGAAGTTTACTACAGAACTGCTGGACAAGAGTTACGACATCTTGTTAACATTGAAATAAATGTATTGATGGGCAGAAAATGAATGAGGATTATAAGGAAGATGATTCTAGAAGATGTCTCAGTGGTTAGCACTAGAGCTTTGCAGTGCTGGGGTCCTGGGTTCAAATCCCACCAAGGACAACATCTACATGGAGTTTGTATGTTCTCACTGTGTTTGTGTGGGTTTCCTCCGGGTTTTCTGGTTTCCTCCCACACTCCAAAGACATACTGATAGGGAATTTAGAGTGTGAGCCCCATCGGGGACAGTGCCAATAATGTCTGTAAAGCGCTGTGGAATTAATGGCGCTGTTGAAGCGATGGCCGGGGGACCAACACAATGCAGGGAGACTACGGTACACAAGATGAGGTGCAAGCAAGAAAGGGTTAATTTATTTACAAGCAAGGAAAGCAGTGTTTAGGAAAATGCAGAAACAGGGGTATGCTATGGAAACAGACAATTTACAAGGATAATATTCTCTAGCTGGGCCGTCAAAAAGCACGGAGCACCAACTATCACAGCTTAGTGCATTTATCCAACTGGCAAGACAACACAGTAAAAGCAATGTATGATGCTACACCAACTATAACCTATCTGGCCTTTGCTAACCAGGCCACACGGCTGCCGTGCTCTATCTATTGCAGCCTATCTTATACCCTAGCATGTGCACAGAAGAGGTTAACACTCACAGTAACATTGGTATCTCAGTCCATTCCCGAGGCCCCTGCAGCTTTGCAATATGTTGCGCACTTCTTCCTGGAAGCTCTGTGCAATGTGGTCTTTTCCTTGTGTGCAGGTCCAGTGATGCTCCTAGAAACGGTGGATTTCCTCCTCTGGATTCCATTCTTGTCTTTTCTTCGTGGCTCCTCACAGCAACACAGGAAAGCCACCTTGTTATCCCCAGAATAGATTACAAAGTCACAGTCTCAGACTAAACATTCTTTTCCTCACAGCTCCAGGCAGGCACGTCTGCTTCCTGCAGAAATCTTGGCTCTCAACTCACACACAGAAAAGCAGCCCCTCCCCTCTCCAGTGCTGTCAGAAGAAACCACACAGTCTTTACTGCAGGGGAGAGAGAATGTTCCATTGCTCTAACCAAGGGGGGGTGTTGTTAAAGTGGCAACCCCCTCACATGCCTCCCTACTTAAATATGGTTGTAGACGACCATCACAGCATCAAGGTTGCAGTGGGATAGAGATACTTGTAATGCAGAACAGCATCTATAGAGGAGAAAACACAAGTGGAGAAACAGACAGAGAACACTGTCCTATGTATCGGGCTGGTGGAACCCCTGCAGTAGACCTCTGGGGTCTCCGGATGTCTTGACTATCTTCCAGAGGAATACTTGCTGCAAGAGTTGTAGTAGGCTCTTGTCTGGACTCATCGTCACATGGCGGCAGTGGTACCTCCAGAAGATTACCATCTCTCTTCGGCTGAAGGCCCCCCACGTTGTCAGGGCCGATCCACCATTCATCATTGATTTCACCAGCAGGCAAGACAGGTTCAGGAGGTGGAGCATCACCCTCAAGTGGCACTGGTACAGGACGGGCCTCCTACCGGCATGGCCACAGCATATTTCTGTGGAGCACTCTAGGGGCGGACGCCTCATTCTCAACCTGCACCTTGTAGACCGGGCCGTCAGCATACACTCACTCGAATACTTTGTAAGGCTGTATTTCCCATCTCTCGCTTAGCTTACCCCTGGGGCATTTCTCTTTGACTAATACTCAGTCCCCGGGATTGAGCGGTATCTCCTGGATCGGTTTACGGCCTGCATGTTCTTTCTCCTGTAGCTGCTGACCCACCAACCGCTGTATTGTTTGCAATCGTTGCCAATGTTCGTTCACCCATGAAGTGACCGTTCGCTCCATCAGCTCTTCTGTCTGTTCTAACTTCAACTCCATGATCTCTCGTCCACCTCTTCCAAACAGTAGCAGATATGAGGTGTAACCCGTGGTGGAATGGACCCGATTATTGTAGGTCCAGACCAACTGTGGCAGGTAGTCTGGCCAGCATACCTTCTTGTCTTCTTCCAAACGTCCTCAGCATTTGCAGCAAGATTCGGTTGAAGCATTCACATGCTCTGCTGCCTTGAGGGTGGTAAGGGGTGGTCCGGGACTGCTCGATGCCATACAAACTATACAGTTCTTCAATCACCTTGCCTTGGAAACATGCACCTTGGTCAGAGTGGATGCTCTTTGGGCATCCATACATTCAGATGAAGTCTTGACAAATGGCCCACATCGCCGATTCGGCAGTCTGATCTCAGGTTGGGGTGACTATCGCGAACTTGGAGAAATGGTCGATCATCACCAAACAGTACTGTGGCCCCAGGGCTGAGTGTCCCACGAAAAGATAGTCGATCATCAAGACTTCCAGCTGTTCCTTAGTATGTATGGTCTGGATGGGAGCCCTTTGTTCAGTACTCTTAACGAGGTCACATACCCGACACTGCCGGGAGACCTCTTCTACCAGGGACCCCAACCGGGGGCAGTAACCGTGCCTTTGTAACCACTGGTAGGTCTTTGTTGACCCAAAGCGGGCTCCAAATTCATGGGCTTCTTTAGCCACTTCCTGGGCCATTCCTCCTGGGATGACCACCTGCCACCTTACATCAGTGTCTTTCAGCTATTCTCTCTTGCGATTTAACACTGATTCTCGCACCTCCAGCCTATCCCACTGGTGTAAGACACTCTTCATCTCAGCGTCCAGAATAACCCTCTCTTGTTTGCCTGGCTTCCGCTTCTGCGCTACCCGGCATTTCATCTGTCTCAGCCCTTCATCTTCATCTTGAACACATCCCCTTTCTTCATTGATTCTCCCCAGAGATCAGGGTAGCACGCAGGCCTCCCTACTTGAATGGACAGCAACCACTGGGGTCCTGAACTTACGGAAGTCTGGGGTTTCTTCCTCTTTGAGTTGTTCATCGAGATCCCCCACTGGTGTTTCCACCGTCGCTCATGACAGGCTGTCGGCATTTGCATTTTCAGTGGCAGAGCGATAATGGATGGTAAAGTCAAACTTGGCCAGGCAAGCCACCCACTGTTTTCCAAGGCCCCCAATTTAGCATTCTCAAGGTGGGCCAGGGGGTTGTTGTCCGTTCGAACTTGAATCTTGGTCCCTGCCAAGAAGCCCGCAAACTTCTCTGTCATGGCCCACACCAGGGCCAAGAGCTCTAACCAGAAAGAGCTGTAATTGTGGGGTTTTCTTTCGCTGTTTCGCAGGGACCTGCTAGCACACCCGATGACTCTCTCATGTCCATCCTGTATTTGGGAAAGTACTACACCGAGTCCATGAAGGCTACCGTCTGTGTACAACAGGAACGGTTGATTGAAATCTGTGTAAGGCAAAATCGGGGCTGAAGTAAGAGCATTCTTTATAGCCTGGAATGCCTCATCTTGCCTCTGGTCCCAAGGGATGCACTAGGTCTTCGGCACTCCAGCGGTCCCCCTCAGCATCTCATTCAGGGGACCCGCCTTCTTTGCAAAATCTTTGACCAACCGTCGGTAGTACCCGGCGAGCCCAAGGAAGGCCTGGAGTTCCCTCACTTTTCAAGGGGCTTGCCAGTTCTGGATAGCACCCATTTTTTCTGGTGAGGGTAGAACCCCGTCTTCTGACACTATGTGGCCCTGGTACTCGAACTCTCTCTTGAAGAGGTGGCATTTCTTTGGCGTCACCTTCAGATTATGAGCCCGCAGTCTTCCAAGTACCTGTCCAAGCCGGGCAAGATGGTTTTCAAATGAGGCAGAGTACACAATGATGTCATCCAGGTAGATTAGGGTAGCCTCAAAGTTTAAGTCTCCCAAACACTTTTCCATCAGCCGTTGAAACGTGCCCGGAGCATTGGAGAGCCCGAAGGGCATCCGGTTAAACTCAATCCCATAGGGAGGATGAAGGCGTTTTTTTCCTTGTCTTTTTCTGCCACAACTACTTGCCAATATCCACTTGGTAGGTCAAAGGTGGAGAAGTACTTGGCTTTCCCCAATGCTGTCAAGGATTTCTCGATGTGGGGTAATGGGCATGAGTCTCGCACAGTGCAAGCACTGAGTTTCCTGTAATCGACACAGAACCGGATGGTCCCATCCTTCTTCTTGATGAGCACCACCGGGGCCGCACAAGGGCTCTGACTACTCTGCACTACTCCTGAATCCAGCATCTGCCCGAGTAATGTCTTTACCTCTTGATACATCTTGGGAATTGGACGAGAGTTTCCGGTCGGTATCTCGTGTGTGATCACTTCGGTACAGACAAAATCTTCGGCGTAACGAGCAAATGCGGCCTGATTTTCCCACAGCATAGCTTCTATCGCCTGCACACGCTCAGGGCCTAGGGCCTTCACATCCACTTCCATTTGATCCAGGATGACCCGCCCATTCCATTCCGGGGATGGAGTCTCTTCGGGCCCCGCAGCGACTGCCAGAGTCCACCCTGTACCTTCTATCTGCGATAAAGACATCTCCTTCTGACTCACCACTTCGCCCTTGTGTAGGTACACCCGGACCAGATCTGTCCCTCACGGCAAGGTGACCTCCCCGGGGCCCACGTTCAAAGCTCTTATGGGGACGTGTCCTCGCTGGACCACTGCTATTGTACAAGCTATCATGACTTCTTGGTCCACTCCTCCGCCTACCACAGGCTGAATAATCACCTCCAGCTCATCAAGGTTGCGATGAGTCTCCACTGGAGGGTGTAATATACTTTCTCGCTCGGGAGGCAGGATTACAGGCTCTTTCCCTGGGGCCCTGATGACCCCTACCGTCTGATAAGATGGCCACTCTTCTGCGTCCCACAGACGCAGATCAATCACTGAAGGGCTTCTTGAGTAGCCCTGTGTGTAGCAGCCTTCTTCCAATAACTGGGTCCCCGATTGGTAAACATTATTTGATTGAGTTCTCCTAGGATATTCATTCCAAGTACTACAGGCACATCTTCTTTGATGGGCTCAGGGACTAGCAGGATCCCTTTCTTTCCCACTTCTTGCCCACAGATTCGAATATTCATCCACACGACCCCTGAGAGCGAGATTGTTGATTGGCAGCAAACAACCAGATCAATTTCTATTTCTCTGGCTTGGCCAGGGCCTGAAAATGCTGTTTGAAATATGATTCTGGCATCGTTGTCACTTGTGACCCGGTATCTAACACGCAATCCACTGGAACACCCTCAAATTCGGCATGCAGGATGGGACTCCCAGCAATCAAATGTTCATTATGATAAGGAGCGGCCTCTCTTCTTGCCTCCCCAACAGAGTGCCGCATTACTGCGCGGGGTGTTGGTAGTTTAACGGTGTCTGTGGCTTGCTTTGAGCATAATTCCGGCAGTCTCTGGCAAGGTGCCCTTGTCCTCCACATTCCCAGCATTGGATGCCTCCTCTCAGCCGAGGGGCACCCCGAGCCTGTCTTCATGCCTCCGATGTCTGACGGGAGGGAGCCCGCACCCACTGATTCCTTATGGATCAGGCCGAAGAGTGGTTATATGAGTACGATGGGTCAGACTGTTGTTCTCCCATTCTTTGCTCCATCCGGGTTAATTTGTCTTGCATACTGACAAGAGACCGCTGCTAGTCTTGCACTACCTGGACCAGCGCCTCCTGAAGATTTGGGTCCCCTCTGGTATTGGCACCCTGGACACACATCAGCCCAGATGCGTAGCTGTCTTCCTTGCTTCGGGACACTACTTCTGCCAGGATTTGATGGAGTGAAAGAGCTAGATCTGCACAGACCCGTTCTGACAGTGCTCTCCTCAAAGGTCTGTTGTGCAGTCCCTGAATGAATAGTTCCCGGATTATCCGGTCTTTGGAACCAATGCCACTGAACCCATCCATCTCTTTCCTCTGCACTTCTGCTAACACTTCTTGCAGTACTGTCACATACTAGGAGATCCCTTCCGCTTCCCGCTGCAGTCTAGAGAAAAATTTGGCGCAAAGCTGTCCCGCGCTAGCAGTCTTGCAGTAGATCTCGTCCCAAGACCTTCAGGGTACTACGGGTGAGTTCCGGCTGTAGACAAACGTTTTTCCGGGCCTCTCCATCCAAGGCAGTCCAAGCAATATCCACTTCAAGTTCTGTGCTGATGTTATAAATCTTCGGGGTGCTCTGCAGCTGGGACACCCAATCAGACAGGGGCATATTATTGCCATCAAACTTTGGAAGCACACTAAATATGGTGCCCAAAGGGAGTGTCCTTGCAGGGGTTCCACCAATGCCCACAGCATCCCCACTAACACTGGCACTCTCGCCATTGCCACCTGCTGCCTGCATCTTAGTGACAGTAACCCTGCTCGCAGCGCCACTTGAAGCAATGGCCGGAGGACAACCACAATGCAGGGAGACTACGGTACTCAAGATGAAGTGCAAGCAACAAGGGGTTAATTTATTTACAGGCAAGGAATTCAGTGTTTAGGTAAATGCAGAAAATGGGGTATGCTATGGAAACAGACAATTTACAAAGATAATATTCTCTAGCTGGGCTGTCAAACAGCACTGAGCACCAACTATCACAGCTCAGTGTATTTATCCAACTGGCAAGACAACACAGTAAAAGTAATGTATGATGCTACCCTAACTATAACCTATCTGGCCTTTCCTTCCCAGGCCACATGGCTGCCATGCTCTATCTATTGAAGCTTATATTAAACCCTAGCATGTGAAGAGGTTAACACTCACAGTAGCGTTGGTATCTCAGTCCATTCCTGGGGCGCCTGCAGCTTTGCAAGATGGTGCGCACTTCTTCCTGGAAGCTCTGTGCAACGTGGTCTTTTCCTTGTGTGCAGGTCCAGTGATGCTCCTAGAAAAGATGGATTCTGTTATGAATGGGTCACTGAGGAGGATAGCAGGCCCAGGCCAAGCCACAGAAAGCCAGAGAGGTTGGTAACCAAGCGGAAGCATACCCCTGATCCTGTCCACACAACTAGCAGTAGCTGTGGAGCGTACCTATGATGATCCTAGACGCCTCGGCACAGCTGGAGAGAGCTAACTATGCTCCAAAGCAAGAAAGGGGAAATCAAAACTGCCCCAGAGCAGACCCCAAAAGAATAGATAGCCCTCAAACATATATTGTCGGTGAGACAAGATGAAAACACAAACGCACGCAGAAAAATAGACTGAGCAAACGATGGGGCCCACACTGACTAGACAGGACAGGAAAGGAAAGACACCATCTGCAATCACGCAAAAAACCCGCAAAAAGTCCAACACTTCTGATGCACAAAAACTCTGAAGTCGCACGACTTCGCCCCCACTATATCAGCACTCCGGTGTATTCTGAAAGCAAAGCAAAAAAAAAACAATATAAAAGGGGACAAAACAAACTGGCACATGCAGTAACATATGGGCAGTGATTCAGCACAGCCCCAGCCGGAGCTAGCTTACCCGCACAAAGCAAAGATAAACAAATCCAGATCAAATGCAAACAGAACAACAAATGAACCACCTAGCCGAACATGCAGGGAAAGAGTAGGAGATATCAGACCTCAGGAGGCACAGGAAGAAAATCACCAGCAGGGATAGAGTGAGTCAGCTGTCTTAAATCCCAATCAGAAACCTCAGATCTCCAATCGTCTTCCTCATTATCAGGTGGCAAGCCTCTGTCAATCAGATCAGCTCCACTACCTCCAGTAACCACCAGAGGGAGCCCAGAAAGAGAACTCTCAATCTGACCAGCTCCACTATCTTCAGTAATCACCAGAGGGAAGCCAGAGAGAGAATTCACAGCAGGATTTCCTCCTCTGGTTTCCTTTCTTGTCGTTTCTTCATGGCTCCTCACGGCAACACACAAAAGCCACCTTGTTATCCCCAGAATAGTTTACAAAGTCACAGTCTCAGACTAAACGTTCTTTTCCTCATAGCTCCAGGTAGGCACGTCTGCTTCCTGCAGAAATCTCGGCTCTCAACTCACACACAGAAAAGCAGCCCCTCCCCTCTCCAGTGCTGGCAGAAGAAACCACGCAGTCTTTACTGCAGGGGAGCGAGAATGTCCCATTGCTCTGAGGAAGGAAGGTGCTGACTGTTAAAGTGGCAGCTTGTCTCTACGGTCCATAGCAATGCCACCCGCTTACACTATACAAATGAGTAAAATAATTAAATAAAAATAAATCAAAGGTGAGCTACAATGACTACGTTGCACTGTGCCATTTTAATGGTGTACGGAGTGCCCATAGGGAAGCAGGTGATGTCTGGGGCTGTTAAATTACAATGTTTGATACTTTTTCTGCCCAAAAGACAACCCTGACATATGCCCTACTTCCGATTCAAAGCACATGGAAGCTTGGTTAACATGAGAATGCATGTTATGGGTGAGTTAGGAGAGATAGCAGCCAGCTAATCACTATCTATGATGTATCTGCACCTTTAATCCTTCGAGCAGCCTGCAATTATGTTCTTACTGCCTGCAGGATTTTTAAAAGTGGTTATAGTGTTCTTTTGGGGAGCAGAGAATATTCATTTCTCTTTAGCAGCGGGCACAGGCTTCAGCCACAGCAGCCGGCTCCTGCCTCCTGTCACCCGCTGCTCCGCTGGCACCGAGCAGGCTCCCCTTACTCACAGAGGCCTTGGGTATCTGCCTAGTCTGCCTGCCCCTAACGCTGACCCTGACTTCTTGCTCACCCAAAATCAGTCCAGTGTAAAATTTTAAATAGCTGACAGTAAGGAAGAGAAGAGGAGGATGCAGTTGCAGAAAATCTTTCCTGCTGAGGCAGGATAGTGCTATCAAAAAGAGAAAGGGAGAGGATTGGTGAGATCATTGCCTATATTCCATTAACGTCAGTGTAAATTAATCTGCACTGTCTCAGGACTATCTGTAAGAAGCAAATATAAGATAATATTAAATAACTGAATATACAATACAAAAAAGAAAAAAGTCACATTTTCCAAAAGAATAAAAGACACTATAATTAATAAACAGAAAGACTATGTACAAGTAAGGTCCCATTATATTAAAAGAGGCGGGGCCCTTTTTACCTCTGGGGGTAAAGAAAATAGGTCATTTAAAAGGTGTTCTAATAATGTGAGAATGCAATGAGGATAGAGACAGAGATGCTTTTCAGGCTTCAGGAAAGGTTACAAATGACCTCAGTGGTTGCCATTGATGGAGACCACCTCTGAGATGTGCTCATTTTGTCTAACCTACAGCTCTAAGCTTGTTTTCTTGTTTCGGATTGCTCCTGATAAATATCACATCCACCTTTGTGGTGTAAGACAATTATTTCTAGCTGTAGAAAACTTCTAAAAGCAGAAAGAATTAAAATACAAATACTTTTTTCTCATTTTGTCAGTCATCAAGGTAGAACATAACGCGTTTCGCTGCAGATTTCCTGACAGTTCCTCTTCAATTATTTGTATTATTAGACACCTCTAACTTATTTTCCAGCATCATTTCTGTCTGGTTGCACAAAAATCCTGACAGAGAAGAAAATAGCTGCCAGGCGCTGGGGCAGATTTTATATTGATTTCTTTTCACCTTTTTGGATTCTCTTAAATGCATCTAACACTAATTTCTGCTTATGTACACACTGATGACAAATCTGGCATAATAAAGCCAGCGAGATATTGCAGCTTTTATTTTAGAGACGCGTTTTACTTTTGTATTGTTTCCAAACTGACAGCTGGTGATAGAAAATGAAAACTTGTCACCGTGTAGAGCGCAGCATTTAGTCAAAGAACGTCAATTGGCGGAAAACAGTTGTTTGTGAACCACCATTGAAAAATGGAATTTGCACACTAACTGGAGTATGGCAAGTAAAGTACACATCAATGTGTAACTATAATGGGAAGATAGAAAAAAGCGACCTCAGACCAATTATATTATATCATCTGGTTATAAGCACAAATGCATGGAAGCCAATAGCTAATTGTCATACCTCCATTATCTGGAGCATGAGAAATAATCACATAGGGGGCAGTATTATAGTGGTTGTATTCTTCTACACGGGGGCAGTAGCTATATTCTTGTACACAGAACGCATTATTAGGCTGTGTGCCCACGATGCGATTTTTAAGCGTTTTTGCCGCAATTTTCGGCTAGAAAACGCTACGAAAACGTTTAAAAATCGTGTACAGAACGCCCCCCATGCATTCCTATGGCATGCCACACATGCTGTGCTAATGCTGCGCTTTTTTCCACGGCGGAATCGCATCGCGGAAAAAATCGCAGCATGATCATTCTTTTGTGCGGAATCGCAAAGAATTGCCGCGATTCCGCACCCATAGGAATGCATGAGAATCACTTACTTCCCGCATGTGGCTATGCCCACCATGCGGGAAGTTAAGCGTCACATGTGCGGTTGGTACCCACGGTGTGGAGGAGAGGAGACTGTCCTCCAGGCCCTGGGTACCATCCCCCTGTAAAAAAAAGAATAAAAAATAAAAAATCGGGGTATATTTACCTTCCAACGTCCCGCGCTGCCATCCCGGGCCACAGCGTTCCCAGTAATGCCTTGCGGCAAGGTCCTGTGATGACGTAGTCTCGCGTGACTCTAGCGGTCTCGCGAGATCGCTATAGTAACGCGAGACCAACGTCATCACAGGTCTCGCAAGGCATTGCTGGGAACGCTGAGGCCCGGGATGGCAGCGCGGGACGTCGGAAGATAAATATACCCCGATTTTTTATTTTTTTATCATTTTTAACATTCTATCTTTTACTATTGAGGCCGCATAGGCAGCCTCAATAGTAAAAACCTGCTCACACTTGTCACACACTATGTTTGACGAGTGTGACCAAGCTGTCAATCACTTTCCAAGCGATGCTTCAAATCGCTTGGAAAGTGCTTGAGAAAATCACGGCAAAATCGCGAACAGAATCGCGGTTAAATCGCGGTGGAATCACGCTGAAAAAAACGCACGATTTCTGGGAAGGAGTCCGGTTTTCACTGTGCGTTTTAAAACGCTACGTGGGCACATAGCCTTAGGGTACATACCGATATGAAAAAAAGGTCCGATTTCCGGACTGAAAAAACTGACGAGTGTCATGAGATTTCTGTGCAATTTTTAAATGGAACATCCATGTGACATGTGTATGCAATCCGTATGCAATGCAATTATAACATGAGCTTTTCCATACAGCAGTTCTCTGTCCTTTACACATTGTTTTAAAATTAAATATTCTGCAAAACACACACACACTATATATATATATATATATCTCAGTGACATATATATTTGCAATGCTGCCATAGCACACATATGCAATGAAGAGGCAGTGACCCACAAAGTTCAAACACACAGTCTCTGTCTGTTTCCTCACAGATTGAGGCCATTTTCACACGTCCTGTTATTTCCAGTAACAGAAAAAATGATACCGGAGATGTCCGTGTCCGTGAATCGATTTATCACATTTGTGTGGCATCCGTGTGTCCGTGTGTACCATCCGTGTGTGATCCGTGGGCTGTCCGTATGCTGTCCGTGTGTCCGTGTATTGAAACAATTAGTTTCAATGTTAATCCTATGACTTTTAAAACGCACATGGATGGCACTCGATAAACAAGTCGCCCACCTTCAAGACCAGTTGCCGTAGTCGACTGCATCGCTGTGTAAGCTGTGGGTGCCAGCAGTTGCTCTTCTGGGCTCCGTGTTACTTTCACACAGGTCGTGATATGGATTACATACAGTAAATCCATATAGAATAGATACATATATACATGTCAGTGACAAATACAATTAGAATAGTGTGTGTGCAAATTACTGGACATGTATTTAATTAATAATAGATTATTTCACGGAAAAAAAATGGCGTGAGGTCTGTGGCAATATGTTATATGATGATGTGGCCTCTAGGGGGTCTCACTACGTTGATGTGTGTATTATCAGTTTAAGAACTTGTTGGTTGTTGTTAGCAGACACCTTGTAATGAAGGAATGCTTCACAAGTCTCATGTAATAAAAAGCCTGGAGATATCCAAGGAGTGTGATCCATGACAGGAAACAAATAACAGAACATGGTGGCAGCTGGGCACAGCACCTGCAAATCCTCAGAGCTTGTGTGAGGCTGGGACTGTACAGAGGATCACAGCACAGATTCCCTGACATTACTGCAAAATGGAGACTGGTCTGAATCCCCCTCAGGGACTGGATGTGACTTCATGTAATCTGTCCCAGACTTGGAGACACTGGAAGGAAGAGTTTACACTGTATGTGGATCTCACAGTGGCCCCCAGTGTGTCACGTTGACCCGTCCTGTGTGACGCGACCCGCAGGTCAGTAACTGAAGCAACAAGACGCGGCACGTGAAGCTGTCCTGTGTGACATGGCCCGCAGGCCGGTAACTAAAACAAGACACGGGGAAAGGGGAAACAGTTACAATGGTGGGCCCTGTGATAGGGAAAGGGGACGTGGAGACCTCCTGCACTCCCCTGAGGCAGTGTCCCTAACGCTCCTAACATTCCCTATGCCGGTTCCGCACCGGGCGCCGATCAGGAACCTGTCGCCCTAGCGCACCCTACACCTATCCCTTGCTAGGGAGCTGGGTGGCGCAGGCACTGGCCCCACCGCTGTACTAATACACACTAAGGAAAAACACAAACAGGGAAACACCACTTAGCTTTACTCTGTTGCTCTTGCTCCTGGCAACAGAGTCCACCACCAGAATGCAGCTCTCCTCCTGAATCGCTGCCTCCAAGCTCTTTCAGAGCTACAAGGAAATCCCCTATGACTCCTTCCACACCAGGGCTAAGACAGTGCTGCAAGGAATGCTCTCCAGCTCCTTCCTCCACCAAGGCTGGTTGAAATGAACACTATCACCAACACTGATTGCAACACCTGTGACTCTTTAATAACAGAGCCAGAGCAATCACACCTGCATTATAATCATGTGCACTTAACTAAAGAAACCAGAGTGCAATGACGCTCACCACCACCGGGGGCAAACTTAGAACAAACGACACCACAGTGCAATAATCCTAATGGCCACCGGGGCAAAAATCAAACTTAAGCACAGCTTAAGAAAGAAAAAGGTTACCTGTGCTTTTTATCAGTCCTGATCCAGCATGGATCATGACAGTACCCTCCCCTTAATGAGGGGCCCCTGGACCCTCAAGACCACTCCTTATCAGGGAACCACCTACAGTGGGGATGCCCAGACCCAGAGTTCACCCCAGCAACTACCTGCACATTAGGTTGATGAGAAACGAGCCCTCTGGTATTGGCAATGTATGTTCTGGAGGCAACACATGTCTCCGAAGCGCTGACCTGGGGAACGGGTTGTATATGCGTATGTTTGATATGAGCTGGTAACACTCCACAACACACTTCCCCTGGATGTTTTTTGGTGGCCACCCATACACACTCATTCACACACAGGTCCGGACCTGAACGTTTATTGCCACTCGTTCGTTTGTCACCATTTGGAGAACTCTTTCTGGGATTAACAACAGAGGCATCCCCCTGTGTCACCACACTCACACCCTCGCATTTCACCAAGGGGTACACCACCCTCCAACCTCTTCCACCACGAGGTCTGTGCCTCCCAGGGTTGGCCAATGGCGAGGGTTGAGACCTGGCCCCACTCTCCTGCAGCACATCCGCTGCTCTCACCGGAGAGGAAGGGGTTCATTGAAGAGAGACGGCAGAGACAGTAGTTCCTAGGCAGCAGTCCTCACACGACTGCCCCCAGCTGACCACTCCCCTCGCCCGCCAATCAATTACCGGGTTGTGTCTTTTCAGCCAAAGGAGGCCTAAAACAATAGGTACTGGCATTCCCTCCAAGACATAGCATGACAGCGACGCCTCATGATGTCCTATACGCAGATGAATATTCTCTACGACTTGGGTCAAGCTCCCCTGGCTCAGTGGAACAGAGTTTATGGCCTGGACGCTAATAGGTTGGGCTAGCGTCCTACACCTCAGACCATGAGTCCGGACAAAGCGAGCATCCACCAGACTGACTCTTGCTCCGCTGTCCACAAGCACCGGTATCACCTCCGGTACCCCGCCAGCCAAGACCTCTGCTGACATGGTACCTTGGGAGGACAAAATGGAGGAAATGTATACTCCAGTCCAATGGGTGTCGCCGTCCGGTCCAGCACCTCCCATCTTCATATGATTACATCCTTTTCTTTCCTTCCTGTCGTGGCTCCTGCACAGACACACTACTCTGCTCTGTTGAGGGCTGAGCAGAGTCCTGCAGTGCGGGAGAGGTACGGCGCCTGCACACTGCAGCATTCTGCTCTGCCCTCAACAGGGCAGAGCAGTGCGCCTGCGTCGGAGCCACGACAGGAAGGAAAGAAGAGGACGGCATCATATGAAGATGGGAGGCACCGGACCGCAACATCCATCGGACCAAGACCGGACCGCCCCCCCGGTGAGTATAATCTAACTCCTTTTTCTTCTCTTTCAGGTTACATCAGGGGCTTTTCTACAGCATTACAGAATGCTGTAGATAAGCCTATGATGTCGGTGTCGGCAGCTCATATTCGGAAAAAAGGGGTGACAGATTCCCTTTAAAAAATCCTTTGTTTGAAATAGACACAGATTCCTTTATTATTCTTAATTAAACTATACTTACAAACATACCTAATCTATGTGAAGCCCTTCTTCTCCTGTAATAAATATAAAATAAAAAAGCAACAATATACCATACCTGTCCAGCGTTGTGTCCCACTCCGTAATCCATATCTGGGGGGATATACATTTTTCAACTTGGACAGTGCTAAGATGCGACTGTCACTGGTGAATGAGGAGATGCTCCCAGAGCAGCCTCATTGACTAGCGCTGACTTTAACTGAGTCTGCGCTCCCTAACAGCCTGACCCACGATGAAGTCTGGAGCGTGGGAAAATGAACTGGAATTTTCCCATGCTCCGGGTCAGGCTGTGAGGTCTCTTCTTTGGCTATTAACATCAGCCCTCAGCTGTCTGCATAGCCATTGCTGGTTATTAATTATAGGGGGACCCTACGCCATTTTTTTCCCATGAAATAATCATTTATTAGTAAAATACATGTCCAGTATTTGCACACAAACTATACTAATTGTATTTGTCAGACACATGTATAAAGCTACCTATTCTAGATTTACTGTATGTAATCCATCTCTCCTATCCTGTCAGCTCCTGCAGTGATTTTACAGAAGCCGCCAAATGAATTTCCAGCTATTCTTCTATGTATCTCTCTCTACATTATAAATATATATATATATATATACTGTGTATATATACACAGTATATGTGTGTCACTGATATCCATATATATATATATATATACAGTATATATGTATTCTGTGTGTATATATCTATTCTTTTCTAACCTGTCAGTGTGATTTTACTGTACACCGTGTCACGGGGTTACCGTGACAGAACAGAGCCAGAAGACCGCAGCATCTGATGACTCCTGCTTTGCTGCTGAGAAGAAGCACTTCTCCGGCGTATTAAGGGTGTTTGTTTTCTTTCAGCAGGACAGGGGTTAATCGACCATGTGGAAATCCCTGATTTCAGCTGTGCTTGGTTAACCACTCCACTCTCCTATAAAAACTAGGTCTGCAAGGAGAGAGAGAGAGACAGACAGACAGACAGAGACAGAGACAGACTGGTGCTTGGAGAAGTTTATTGTGCGACGGTTGCTTGGTTTGTATGCTTGGAGATTCCTCATCCATTCCTGCTTTGTTTTCTTCCCCCATCCTTCACACCCTGGTGTATACCTCAGCTGCTTGTGAGAGTATTATTTGTGAGTGGAATTTTCTTTTACCCTTGTCTCGTTCCCCTGTCTGTCGGGTTGGTGTACTTCGGTACACGGTAGCGCCTCTCTTCCCCGGGAGCAGGGAAGGGGACAAACGCAGGGCTAAGGTTAGTTTCACACTTGCTTTTTTTTGCAGCGCGTTTTTCCCGCAAAAAAAGCATTGAAAAAACGCATACAAAAGCATACAACTGCTGCGTTTTTTTCAAGCATTTTTATGAGCATGCATGAAAAAAACGCAGCGTTTTTATGCGCTTGTATGCATTTTTAGTGCGTTTTTACCGCGTTTGCGTTTTTTTCCAACATTAGGTGGCCCCTCACACTAACCCAAACCATGACTTTACTAACCCTAACCCTGACCCTAACCCTTAACCCTAACCCTGACCCTAACCCTAACCCTAACCCTGACCCTAAACCTTAACCAAACCATACTTAACCCTAACCCAAACCCTAAACCCTAACTAACCCTAACCCTGACCTTAACCCTGACCCTAACCCTAACCCTGACCCTAACCCTAACCCTAACCCTAACCCAAACCCTGACCCTAACCCTTAACCAAACCATACTTAACCCTAACCCAAACCCTAAACCCTAACTAACCCTAACCCTGACCTTAACCCTGACCCTAACCCTAACCCTAACCCTGACCCTAACCCTAACCCTAACCCTGACCCTAACCCTAACCCTAACCCTGACCCTAACCCTGACCCTAACCCTAACCCTAACCCTGACCCTAACCCTAACCCTGACCCTAACCCTTAACCAAACCATACTTAACCCTAACCCTGACCCTAACCCTTAACCAAACCATACTTAACCCTAACCCTAACCCTGACCCTAACCCTAACCCTGACCCTGACCCTAACCCTAACCCTAAACCCCCTTAACTAACCCTAACTCTAACCCAAACCCCTAAATTCCATGGTTAACAAAAAAAAACGCATGTGCAAAAAAGCGCATACATGAGCATGCCAGTGCGCACGTATGCGCATCCATAGGCTATAATGGCCATTTTTAGCGCAAAACGTGCGCATACGTGCGCATGCGCTTTTTTGCAGGGCCAAAAAATGCAACATGCTGCGTCTGGAAAATACAAACGCACACCCCAAAAAAACGCAGCGCATTAAAATCGCATACGTGCGCTTACCAGCGCGCAGGTATGCGCACCCATGTTAAATATAGGGGAAAAAACGCATGCGCAGGTATGCGTTTTTTTCCAGCGCAAAAAAACGCAAATGTGAAACCAGCCTAAAGCTAGGAGACAGGGCTAGGGCGGAGGCCCCGGCATCCTCGCCATCTGAGGTATCCCGGAGAACAGGGCGAGTTAGGGTGCCCCCTTATGTCAGGGCCAGAAAAAGGTGCCCCTGGTCCCAGTTTACTCGCCAGCACAATCGTGACACACCGCATATGAATTGCCAGCTTTTCTTCTATCTATGTAATATAAATACATATATAAACTGTGTTCCAAATTATTATGCAAAAAGAGTTTAGGAGTGATAAGGTTAGAATTTTTTTGTTTGTCATTTAAACTCATTGATGGTGATGTGTGTCAGGGCTCTTTATATCACTGAAAGCAATTGCAGATACCTGTACAAATTAGTTTGGCAGGTGTGTCCAAATAAAGACAAGACTACTTAAGGCTGTTCCACATTATTAAGCAGCCTACATTTCCTGCCAAAATGGGAGAGAAAAAGGATGTGTCGGCTGCTGATGTGGCGCCCCTGAGGCTTCAGTCGCCACAGAGGTACTGCACCTTTTCCTAAGGTGTGGTGCCCCACCATCCAGGTAGGGTGGAACTCCCTTTCACATTCCAACACCTGCACCCCACACACAGGATAGTTCAGCAGGGACCCATCCATGCTTTATGCTGGAAAGGTCATGGGTTGCCTTTTGTGGTTCCTGGCTTTGTAAAACGAGAGGTGCTGGGGAGGCGGGTGGAGCTAGATATATAAGAGAGGGAAGGTGTAGGATTTCAAGTGACTTAATCAGTAGATCAGTCTGACAGAAGGTCAGTGAGGAAGGAAGCCACTCGGGAGGAGTGGGGATCCCTGAAAGAGGGATGGAGGAAGGAGTGCTGCAGCTGCCTCAGTGACCTAAGCCAGCTGGCACAGGAAAGGAACAGAAGGAGAAAGAGACGTAGACTGGAGACTACAGATTCCATAAGAGAGATAGAACAGATCAGAATGAAGGAGAATAGAAGGACGGTGGGAAGCAGGTTGAGAAAGAGAGAGAACCCTTCCAATCCAGAGCGCAAAGACCGAGGCCTGGTCCCCGAGGTTGATTGGATCTTTATGTCCGGCAACAGACACCGGAGGAGTAGTGAGCCACTAACGCCTTACTCCCATCATAGACTTGGGACACAACAGCAACTGAATAGAGAGCCGGGACGCAGAGAGGAGTCCCCGAAGCAGGCTACAGCTGTCTGTCATACAAGTAGAGACTAGGAACACATACAGAGAGGCATTCCAGGGTAACTAAGTACTGGAGTGCTTCGCACCTAAAGGCGCATTGGAGGAGTCGTTCAGTAAGGTACATATTGGCGGAGTGTGGAGGGGAGAATCCTATCCTGCCTGGAGGTTGACTGGGGCCCTGACCTGAAGAACACAGTGTGGAGGCCGGCAGTTGTGTGAACTGCAAACAGTGAGTAAAGCTTTGGAACCGCATACTCTGGTGTCCTCCAGTTATTCCAGCACCACTACATCTGGGTACCAGCATCTATACCATTCTGTGCCTCTCCTCATCCATTGCACCTACACTGCCCTGGGACTACAGCTCCACTTGTGGGGAGCTACACCATCTTTGCCGCACCACACCATCAGTCCCAGTGGATCTGCATGCAGCGTTGGCTCAACATCTTACTTGCCAAACACCACGGATGTCGTCACGAACTATCCAAATAAACTATTACACCATTAACATCAACGCCATTGATATTGGGCGCCCAGGGCCACGGACCGGGTCACTGCTGCTGTGACACACATTCCCCCTGACACCGGCCCGATACCGAGTATCCCGCAGCCCTGGGTGTGAGGGGAGACCCAATTTTGGCGTCACGAACAGGATGACGAGACCCGATGCCATCGGGTTCTGTGTGTCTTGGATTTACAACTTTTGAAAATGTGCAAAAGACCAAATTTAATAGACTGTAAAATGGACATTAGAAATGGCCGCTGGTGCGGAGAAGAAGGGTGTGAAGAGATGGTAGGTCCTAAGAAAAGACCGCGAAGGGTACTGGGCCTTCCCTGCCTGAATTACTATGTGACAGATACATGGCCCACCCCCTGAGGGGTACGCATCCTGGCTTGGTATGGAGGCACTGGAAGAAGATGCCACCCCCCGGAAGGAGGGGCAGAAGAAGCCAGTGGCGGGAAAGGGGCCAAGGCAGTAAGAAGAACGCGAGATCGCCATTTTGGAGAGTGAGGGAAGGAGGCCTGCGGAGTGCAGGGAAACAGATCTCCCTGGCGCCATGGCTGACGGCTCCAACCCGATCCACGAGATGAACTGCCGGCATTTGGAAGAAGAAATAGTCACGCTGACCACCCGGCTGCGACTGAGACAGGAGGCCTTGAGGAGATTAAGCCGGCAGCGTGCCCAGGAGGGGCCTACACCTGCGGTACTTGTGACACTGGTACCCGCCACTGCTGCACCAGATCTTTTCCTGGCAGACCCCACGGAGCTTGGAGCTGCTGCCATGCCACCAGCAGCGTACTCTGTCCCTTCTTTGCCGCTGATACTGGAGGAGTTGTACGCAGCCCAGGGAGCTGAAGAGGAGCTCCTGCTCGGACCTGGCACAGCTGTGCAGGTCCCGCCAGCCGCCCCCGCGGGACCGGAGCTGCTATTGGCTCCACCGCCATCCCCGACATCTCACAGGGCAGCACCCGCTACCACCACGCCAGCACCGGAGCAGAGACCGCACCACCGGGAACTCCCAGGTATATACACCGGCCTTCCTAATGGGTTGATGGGGAGGAGGAGGAGGACCATGCTGGTGGGGGTACAGTTGGAGCCGGCGTGCCCGATTCAACATCTACAGGCCAAAAGGGGGTTTGGATCATTTTGGGACGGTGATTTCGGGATTCCTTCACTGCCAAGTCCCCAGGTAGTGGCGTGTCAGAGCCGGCAAGCTGCAGAGGCCCAAGGAGCTAGACCTCGTACCAGAACAGTGGAACCACCTATTGAAGGAGAACAGTTGATGGGCATTGAGATACATCATGGGTTCCATTTGCCACAGCTTCAAGGCCCTTTTACAAGAAGCCAGAATCACGATGATACCACGTCTGATAACAGTTCCAGTTCAGCTTCCAGAACCCCAGGAGGGGATCACCAGTAGAAGAAAAATACTTTTCCAAATCTCGTTACCCAGGAGGGTTTGTTGCACCAGTTGTGCATTTGTCTTTTTTTCATCATGTTGCCCAGTTTTTGATTGGCAGCGTTGTTTTTGAAATGGAACTGTAGAGATCATAGATGCTGATTGGTCCAAAACTTTATTGTACATAGTTTGCAAATCTTTAGGTGCCCTTTCTTGGTTTTACATGAAGAACCCGTTGTGAAGCTAATGTTTTACCTATAGACACTTTGTGAAGATGATGTTTTTGAATGGACACTTTTCGAAGAATGATGTCTACCTCAAGGGACACTGCAAGAAATCCCGGCTGGGAGCAGTGTTCAGCACTTTGCAAGAATCGTTGAATGTTTTATGATGACGTATTTGATAATGTTATGTCTTATGAAAAGTAAATGTCTTTTATAGCATGTTTGACACAGAAAATTAGAAAAGTTTTGAGATAGAATGTGAGAATTGAATAAAGAAAGAAGAATTGAAAGTGACAGGTGACAGGCCAAGTACAGATGGTCAGTGTCTTGCGTCCAGTAGAGAGAGAAAGAAAAAGAGAATAATTGATAGAAAATGTAATAAAGAAAATGTGTTGAGTATAGCACTTGGAATTAAGAATTGCACTTAAGTAAGCTTTTGACACTAGGATAGGAAGTTAGGCTGTTTGTAACGTTTAAGAAATGTGCCTTCTACATTAGGAAGATTAGATAAGTATTGTTAAACAGCATTTAAAACTTTTTTGTGTTCCTGTATTGTACCTTTTGTTGTCTTGCAGCCCGCAGACATGCTGTGTTCAATGGGGGGGTATGTGGCGCCCCTGAGGCTTCAGTCGCCACAGAGGTACTGCACCTTCTCCTAAGGTGTGGTGCCCCACCATCCAGGTAGGGTGGAACTCCCTTTCACATTCCAACACCTGCACCCCACACACAGGATAGTTCAGCAGGGACCCATCCATGCTTTATGCTGGAAAGGTCATGGGTTGCCTTTTGTGGTCCCTGGCTTCGTAACACGAGAGGTGCTGGGGTGGCGGGTGGAGCTAGATATGAAAGAGAGGGAAGGTGTAGGATTTCAAGTCAGTCAGTCAGTAGATCAGTCTGACAGAAGGTCAGTGAGGAAGCAAGCCACTCGGGAGGAGTGGGGATCCCTGGAAGAAGGATGGAAGAAGGAGTGCTGCAGCTGCCTCAGTGACCTGAGCCAGTTGGCACGGGAAAGGAACAGAAGGAGAAAGAGACATAGACTGGAGACTACAGATTCCATAAGAGGGATAGAACAGATCGGAACAAATGAGAATAGAAGGACGGTGGGAAGCAGGTTGAGAAATAGAGAGAACCCTTCCAGTCCAGAGCGCAAAGGCCAGGGCCCAGTCGCCGAGGTTGATTGGATCTTTATGTCCGGCAACAGACACCAGAGGAGTAGTGAGCCACTAACGCCTTACTCCCATCAAAGACTTGGGACACAACAGCAACTGAATAGAGAGCCGGGACGCAGAGAGGAGTCCCCGAAGCAGGCTACAGCTGTCTGTCATACAAGTAGAGACTAGGAACACCTACAGAGAGGCATGCTAGGGTAACTAAGTACTGGAGTGCTTCGCACCTAAAGGCGCATTGGAGGAGTCGTTTAGTAAGGTACATATTGGCGGAGTGTGGAGGGGAGAATCCTATCCTACCTGGAGGTTGACTGGGGCCCTGACCTGAAGAACACAGTGCGGAGGCCGGCAGTTGTGTGAACTGCAAACAGTGAGTAAAGCTTTGGAACCGCATACTGTGGTGTCCTCCAGTTATTCCAGCACCGCTACATCTGGGTACCAGCATCTATACCATTCTGTGCCTCTCCTCATCCATTGAACCTACACTGCCCTGGGACTACAGCTCCACCTGTGGGGAGCTACACCATCTTTGCTGCACCACACCATCAGTCCCAGTGGATCTGCATGCAGCGTTGGCTCAAGATCTTACTTGCCAAGCAACACGGGTGGCGTCACGAACTATCCAAATAAACTATTACACCATTAACATCACCGCCATTGATACTGGGCGCCCAGGGCCACGGACCGGGTCATCGCTGCTGTGACACACATTCCCCCTGACACCGGCCCAGTACCGAGTACCCTGCAGTCCTGGGTGTGACTAGCGACCCACTGAGAAGCAACAAATTGTGGAGTATTTAGGTCAAGGCATGACTAAAATCAACATTGTCAAGACACTTCATCGTGATCATCGCACAATCAAGAAGTATGTAGCTGATTCCCAGCACACACGTGTGCATGCTGATAAGGAAAAATTGAGGACTCTTTCCAACAGGCAATTGTGTCAGGTTAAAAGAGCAGCTGCAAAAAATGCATTGCCATAGCAGCAGACAAGTTTTTGAAGCTGCTGGTGCCTCCAACGTCCCCCGAACAACAAGATGCAGGGTCCTTCAAAGGTTTGCAGCTGTGCGTAAGCCATCCTGTCGACCACCTCTATCTACTGCACACAAGCAGAAACGGCTCCAGTGGGCCAAACGATACCTGAAGACTGACTTCCAAACTGTTTTGTTCACCGATGAGTGCCGTGCAACGCTCGATGGTCCAGATGGATGGAGTGGAGGTTTGCTGGTTGATGGACACCCCATGAAAACACGGCTAAGGCGCCAACAAGGAGGAGGTGGAGTAATGTTTTGGGCTGGAATAATGGGGAGAGAGATTGTCGGCCCCTTTAGGATCCCCGAAGGGGTAAAGATGAACTCCATAATCTATGTGGAGTTTCTAAAACAGCACTTCCTGCCATGGTTCAAGAGGAAGAACTGTGCTTTCCGCAGCAAGATCATTTTCATGCATGATAATGCACCGTCTCATGCTGCAAATAACACATCTGCATCTCTGGCTGCTATGGGCATAAAAGAGGACAAACTTATGGTGTGGCCACCATCTTCCCCTGACCTCAACCCCATTGAGAACCTCTGGAGCATCATCAACAGGAGTGTCTATGATGGCGGGAGGCAGTTCACATCTAAGCAACAGCTCTGGGAGGGTATTCTGTCCACATGCAAAACAATTGAAGCACAAACCATCCAAAAACTGACTAATTCAATGGACGAGAGAGTTCAGAAGCTTCTTTCGAACAAGGGGTCCTATGTGCAAATGTAACATCACCTAGAATAAAGTTTTGACTTGAAAACTGTTTGATTTCATTTTGTAATAAGCTGATAATGCTTATAATTTCACAATTGACCATTTTTTTGTTCAAAATAAAAATAAAAAGGTTAAACTCTGCTGTGCATAATAATTTGGAACATGCATTTTGAGTGTTTCTTATTTTTGAAAATATACTGTTTTCATAGGCAGTTTGTTAAAAAACATTGCAATTATACTAGAATATTAGATGACTGGAAAATAACAATGACTGCAATTCATATAGGTAATTTAGAGAAAATATGAGGAAATATTTTTTGCATAATAATTTGGAACACAGTGTATGTGTGTCACTTTCATGTATATACTGTATATATATGTATTCTATGTGTATATATCTATTCTATCTATTGTTTTATAAGCTGTCAGTGTGATTTTACTGTAGCCGCATATGAATTGACGGCTTTTCAAAGGTCACCGGTGTGTAAATATCAGACAGCACTCACATGATGTGAGTGCTGTGCATTTTTTTCTCGCACACTTTGACTTGCATTGGTGAGTCTTGTCCGAGATGCGCAGCAATACGCAGCATGCTGCAATTTTTTTTTTTTTCTCAATCCGATTTCCACTGAGAAAAAAATTGCAGATGAGATGTAACCCATTGAATGACATTGCTCCGAGTGCAATCGATTCTTTATCGGATTATACTCGTCCGTATTTCTCGCAAATGGGTATGAACCCTTATAGTAGATATATTCTAGTATATAGGGGCTGTATTATAGTAGTTATATTCTTGTACATAGGAGCAGTATTATAGTAGTTATATTCTTGTACATAGGAGGCAGTATTATAGTAGTTATATTCTTGTACATAGGGCAGTATTATGGTAGTTATATTCTTGTACATAGGGGCAGTATTATAGTAGTTAAAGGCTCATACATAGGGGCAGTATTATAGTAGCTATATTCTTGTACATAGGGAGCAGTATTATAGTAGTTATATTCTTGTACATAGGGGCAGTATTATAGTGGGTACATTCTTGTACATAGGAGGCAGTATTATCATGGGCGGACATACCGCCGGTTCAACTGGTGCATTCCACCGGGGCCCAGAGGCTCCAGGGGGCCCCTGCAGGGTGGCTAATGATGAGGGCAATCTGGCTGGTTTCTCCTGGCCCGAGGCTGGCCCGAGGCCAGATTTCCCTCGTGTAGCGGCGGGTAGGGAGAGATCCCAACAGCTCCGCTGCCTGAAAGAGAAACAGCAGGAGCGGAGCTGCAAGGATCCTTCCTGCCCGGCACCAGCACTTCCTGTGTCTGTCTGACACAGAGAGGAGCGCGCCGCTGAATGACGTCATCATTCAGCGGCGTGGCTGCTTTTCCGGAGACACAGCGTCAGGAAGCAGCCAGAGGGCGGAGGCGGTGATGCTGTGGAGCGGACATCATGTGAGGTACTGTCCTGCCTGTCACTGCTGTGTGTGTGTGTGTATGTATGTAGTGTGATGGGGAGTGATGGGAGAAGGCAATGATATGGTATGTAGTATGTGTGTGGAGTGGATGTGTGTGTGTAGGTGGAGTGGCCATGATGGAGGCGATGGGGAAAGGTCATGATGGAGGTGATGGGAAGAAGGCCATGATGGAGGTGATGGGGAGAAGGCCATGATGCAGATGATGGGGAGAAGGCCATGATAGAGGTGATGGGGAGAAGGCCATGATAGAGGTGACTGGGAGAAGGACATGATGGAGGTGATGGGGAGAAGGCCATGATGCAGATGATGGGGAGAAGGCCATGATAGAGGTGATGGGGACAAGGCCATGATGGAGGTGATGGGGAGAAGGCCATGATGGAGGTGATGGGGAGAAGGCCATGATGGAGGTGATGGGGAGAAGGCCATGATGGGGGTGATGGGGAGAGGGCAATGATGGGGATGGTGTGGGAAGAGGAAATGATGGAAGTAGTGGAAAGGGCAATGATGGGGTGGGGGAGAAGTCAATGATGGTGGTAGTGGAAAAGACAATGATGGGAGTGATGGGGAAGGAGGCAATAATGAGGGTGGTGGAGGAGAAGGCAATGATGGAGGTGGTGGAAAGGGCAATGATGGGGTGCCAGGGGAGAAAGCAATAATAGTGGTGGGTGAGAAGGCAATGATATAGGTGAGAAAGAGGGCAATGATAGGGTGGGGGAGAGGACAATAATGGGATGCGGGGAGGAGGACAATGAGGAGTGTAGGGGATTGGGATTGGAGGAAGGGGGATTTATAATGGACTTAGGAACAGGGGGAGGTGGAGGAAGACATTATTATCGCTTGTTATATCTAACAAAGTCCCTTAGTATATAGTGTACTCACTTATTATGTCTAACACAGTCCCTTAGCATATAGTATACATACTTTTTATGTATAACATAGTCCCTTAGCATATAGTGTACTCACTAATTCTGTATAACACCATCCTTACTTACATAGTTTCCTCTTTTATTATGTATAACACCATCCCTTGTTACCTACCATTCTCTCTAGTTATATATTGTGCCGTCCCTTATTATATAGCTTCCTCTGCTGTTATGTATAGTGCTCTGTTATGTATAGTGCTGTGTCTTACATAGTGTATTCTTTTTAATTTTGTTATTAACAGTGCCCTCTTTTATTACAAAGTCCCCTCTCTTTTTAGATATATAATGGCTTCTGATGGAGGAGCCGGTGACCAGACGAACAGTCCATCATCTCCTCCATTAGAAAGGAAGCCTTCCTAGCCATCATTGCATTATACAGCTAACAAGACAGGACGGTATGTAATAAATAACAGGGCTCTATTTAATCCAATATTTAGGGAATGGTGGTGTGCATAGCAAGAGAGGGCACTGTATAATAAGGGATGCAATATACATAATAAAGGAAACTATGTAATATATACATGTATGTGTGTGGCGCAATATATATACATATATGTATATATAATATAATATAGCTTTGTCGCCATAAAAGGAAGGGGGCCCAGACACATTTCTTGCACAGGGGCCCCAAGCTGTCAGTGTCCGCCCCTTAGTATTATAGTAGTTATTTTCTTGTACACAGGGGTCAGTGTTGTGAATTCTCTCTCTGGCTTCCCTCTGGTGTTTACTGAAGATAGTGGAGATGGTCAGAATGAGAGCTCTCTTTCTGGGCTCCCTCTGGTGGTTACTAGAGGTAGTGGAGCTGATCTGATTGACAGAGGCTTGCCACCTGATAATGAAGAAGATGATTGGAGATCTGGGGTTTCTGATTAGGATTTAAGACAGCTGACTCCTATCCCTGCTGGTGATTTTCTTCCTGTGCCTCCTGAGGTCTGATGTCTCCTGCTCTTTCCCTGTATGTTCAGCTAAGTGGTTCATTTGCTATTCTGTTTGCATTTGATCTGGTTTTGTTTATCTCTGCTTTGTGTGGGTCAGCTAGCTCCAGCTGGGGCTGTGCTGAATCACCGCCCATATGTTACTGCATGTGCCAGTTTGTTTTGTCCTCGTTTATATTGGTCTCTTTTTGCTTTGCTTTCAGAATATACCTGAGTGCAGATATAGTGGGGGCGAAGACGTGCAACTTCAGTGTTTTGTGCATCAGATGTGTTGGACTTTTTGCATGGTTTTTTGTGTGATTGCAGACAGTGTCTTTCCTTTCCTGTCCTGTCTAGCCAGTGTGGGCCCCATCGTTTGCTCAGTCTATTTTTCCTGCCTGCGTTTGTTTTTTCATCTTGTCTCACTGATAATATATGTTTGGGGCCAGGACTATCTATTCCTTTGGGGTCTGCTCCGGGGCAGTTTAGATTTCCCCTTTCTTGCTTTAGGCTTAGTTAGCTCTCCAGCTGTGCCGAGGCGTCTAGGATCATCGTAGGTACGCTCTACAGCTACTGCTAGTTGTATGGACAGGATCAGGGGTCTGCATCTGCTTAGTTACCAACCTCTCTGGTTTTCTGTGGCTTATCCTGGCCTGCTATCCTTCTCGTTGACCCATTCATAACAGAATCACCAGCCTAACTGTAGATTCTAAGGTACTCTAAAGAAGGAAAGAATTTAAAAAAAACAAAAGGAAAAAAAAATGTCAGATATTTTTCTTTTTTCATATATTTTTTTCTTCTTTTTTTTTCTGGGGCTGTAGGAGGATATTTATTGTCTAAATGGAGACTAAGCAATTGTCTGATCGTGTTGAGCAGCTCGCTGCTGAAGTGCCGGGAATTTCTGCCTATCTCACTCAATCATCTGCTGTTGCACCAAAAATCCCGACTCCTGATGTGTTTTCTGGGGATTGGTCTAAATTTTTGAATTGTAAGAATAATTGTAAATTATTTTTAGATTTGAAACCTAACTCATCGGGGAGCTCTGTGCAGCAGGTTAAAATTGTCATCTCCCTGCTATGCGGCGATCCCCAGGATTGGGCCTTTTCTTTGTCACCCGGAGATCCTATTCTGGCTAATGTGGATGCGTTTTTTCAAGCCTTGGGGTTGTTGTATGATGAACCTAATGCTATTGATCAAGCTGGGAAAACTTTAATGGCATTGAACCAGGGTCAGGATTCTGCAGTTATATTGTCAAAAATTCCGAAAGTGGGTGGTCCTTACTGAATGGAATGACGATGCCCTAGCAGCTCTCTTTCGGAAGGGTTTGGCAGAAACCATAAAAGATGTTATGGTGAGATTTCCTGTTCCCTCTGGTCTTGACGACTCTGTCATTGGCCATTCAAATTGATCGGCGTTTACGTGAACGTAAAACTACATGAGAGGCGCTGTCATCTTTCAAACGAACTTCTGAACCCATGCAATGTGATAGGGTTTTGTCTAGGGTGCAACATCAGGAGTTTAGAAGGCGTAATAAGTTGTTTTTTTTCTGCGGGGATGCCTCTCATACTATTGCTGTCTGCCCTAAACGAGAAAAGCATTTTGCTCACACATTTGTGGTGGGCAGCGTACAGCCTAAGTTCCTTTTGGCGATTACCCTGATCTGCTCCTTGTCTACATTTTCCGCTAAGGCTTTTGTTGATTCAGGAGCAGCTTTGAATCTGATAGATTTGGACTTTGCTAAACATTGCGGTTTTCCCATGATACCCCTGCGGACTGCTATCCCTTTGAGTGGTATTGATGCTACTCCCTTGGCGGAGAATAAACCCCAGTTTTGGAACCAGGTGAAAATGCGGGTCGCCCCGGAACACCAAGAAAATTGTACATTTTTGGTGTTGCACAATTTGCATGATACTATTGTTCTAGGTTTTCCCTGGTTGCAAACTCATAATCCTGTTTTAGATTGGAAATCTATGTCTGTGGTGAGTTGGGGTTGTCAATGTATTCTTAGTGACACTCCTGTTTTCTCCACCTCTCCCCAGTCTCATGATATTCCAGACTATTTAGCTGATTTTTCTGAGGTATTCAGTAAGAGTAAATCAGCGTCTTTGCCTCCTCATAGGAGTTATCACTGTGCAATTGAGTTAATGCCCGGGTGTAATTTCCCAAGGGTCGGCTTTTCAACATATCGGTACCCGAACATAATGCTATGCGATCTTATATCAAGGAGTCATTGGAGAAGGGTCATATTAGACCATCCTCTTCACCTTTAGGTGCTGTTTTTTTTTGTGGCCAAGAAAGCTGGTTCATTAAGGCCATGTATTGACTATCGTTCCCTTAACAAAATCACTGTTAAATATCAGTTCCCGTTACCCCTGATTTCTGATTTATTTTCCAGAGATAAAAGTGCCTGTTGGTTTACCAAGCTTGACCTCAGGGGGCGTATAATCTTATTTGCATCAAGCATGGGGATGAATGGAAGATGGCGTTTAATACTCCGGAGAGACATTTTGAGTGCCTGGTGATGCCTTTTGGGCTCACTAAAGCCCCTTCCGTCTTCCAATCTTTTATGAACGATATTTTCCGGGACTTTGTGGATAAGTTTTTAATCATTTATCTGGATGATATTTTGATCTTTTACAGTCATTGGGATTCTCATGTGGACCATGTCCGGACTGTTTTGCGGATTTTGAGGGAAAATTCTCTGTATGTTAAGGGATCGAAGTGCGTCTTTGGTGTACAGAGGATTTAATTTTTGGGATTCATTTTGTCCCCGTCGGCTATTGAAATGGACCCGGCCAAGGTACAGGCCATTTATGATTGGGTTCAGCCAACTTCTTTGAAGGCTCTCCAGAAGTTTTTGGGTTTTGCTAATTTCTACCGTAAATTTATAAGTAATTTTTCTGGTATTGTTAAACCACTGACTGATTTGACCAAAAATGGCGCTGATGTGGTGAATTGGTCTCCAGAGGCAGTTTCAGCATTTCAGGAGCTTAAGCAGATATTCAATTCTGCTCCGGCTCTACGGCAACCTGATGCCTCACTCCTATTTCAGGTGGAGGTAGATGCTTCTGAGATTGGTGCAGAAGCCGTTTTGTCCCAAAGAGATCCGGTGACTTCTAAGATGAATCCCTGAGCCTTCTTTTCTCAAAAATTCTCCCCATCTGAACGTAATTATGACGTGGGGAATCAGGAATTGTTGGCCATAAAATGGGCATTTGAAGAGTATAGACATTGGTTGGAAGGAGCTAGACATCAAGTTGTGGTCCTCACCGACCACAAGAATTTTATTTATCTTGAATCAGCCAAACACTTGAATCCTAGACAGGCTAGATGGGCCTTGTTTTTCACGCTTTTTAATTTCGTGGTCTCTTTTCTTCCGCGCGCTAAGAATGTTAAGGCGGACGCCCTTTCTAGGAGTTTCTTTGCGGATTCTCTTGATGTGACAGAGCCTACTACCATTCTAAATGAGGGTGTAGTTCTTTCCGACATCTCACCCGATTTGAGACGTGCCCTGGAGGAATTTCAGGAGGATAAACCAGAACGTTGGCCTATGGGAAAATTGTATGTCCCTGACCAGTGGAGGAAAAGAGTAATGTCTGAAATTCATTGCTCCGCGTTGGCTGGTCATCCAGGTATTTTTGGTACCAGAGATTTTTTGAGTCGATCTTTTTGGTGGCCTGCCTTATCTCATGATGTCAGGAGTTTTGTGCAGTCCTGTGGGACTTGTTCTCGGTCCAAGCCCTGTTCTCGTTCTAGTGGGTTGTTGATGCCCCTGCTGGTGCCCAGGAGGCCATGGACTCATATCTCAATGGATTTTGTTTCTGATCTTCCTGTATCTCAGAGAATGACTGTTATCTGGGTGATCGGTGATAGAGTTTCTAAGATGATCCATCTTGTACCACTCCGAAAGTTGCCATCTTCTTCTGAGTTGGTGCCCTTGTTTTTACAACAGATGGTTCGGTTGCACGGGATTCATGAGAACATTGTGTCGGACAGAGGAGTCCAGTTTGTTTCCAGATTTTGGAGAGCTTTTTGTTCCAAACTGGGAATTCAGTTATCTTTCTCCTCTGCATTTCATCCTCAGACCAATGGGCAGACTGAGAGAACAAACCAGACTTTGGAATCCTATTTGAGATGTTTCATATCTGCTGATCAGGATGACTGGGTCTCATTTTTGCCTTTGGCTGAATTCGCGCTAAACAATAGAGCTAGTTCTGCCACTTTGATGTCGCCCTTTTTCTGTAACTTTGGGCTTCATCCTCGATTTTCTTCAGGGCAAGTGGAATCTTCGACCTGCCCAAGTGTGGACACTGTGGTAGAGAGAATGCAGCAGATTTGGGACCAAGTGGTGGATAAGTTGTCCCTCTCTCAGGAAAATGCCCAACGGTTTTCCAACCGGCATAGGACCATTGGTCCCCGGTTTAAAGTGGGTGATATGGTTTGGTTGTCATCAAAGAATATTCCTATAAAAGTTGCATCTCCAAAATTCAAGCCAAGATTCATTGGACCTTATAAGATTTTGGAAATCATTAATCTCATTTCTTTCCGTTTGGCTCTTCCAGTTATGTTTAAGATTCATAACGTGTTCCATAAATCCTTGTTGAAGAGGTTTGTGGAGCCAGTAGTTCCCATGGCGGCACCTCCTGACCCTGTATTGGTTAAAGTTAATTTGGAGTATGAGGTAGAGAAAATATTGGATTCTTGTTTGGCTAGACGGAGACTCCAGTACCTGGTCAAATGGAAGGGTTATGGCCAGGAGGATAATTCTTGGGTCTCTGCTTCTGACATTCATGCCGAATGATTGGTTCGTGCTTTTCACCGGGCCCATCCTGACCGGCCTGGTGGCGTGGATAAGGGTTCGGTGATCCCTCCTCAAGGGGGGGTACTGTTGTGAATTCTCTCTCTGGCTTCTCTCTGGTGATTACTGAAGATAGTGGAGCTGGTCAGATTGAGAGTTCTCTTTCTGGGTTCCCTCCGGTGGTTACTGGAGGTAGTGGAGCTGATCTGATTGATAGAGGCTTGCTACCTGATAATGAGGAAGACGATTGGAGATCTGGGGTTTCTGATTGGGATTTAAGACAGCTGACTCCCTCTATCCCTGCTGGTGATTTTATTCCTGTGCCTCCTGAGGTCTGACGTCTCCTGCTCTTTACCTGCATGTTCAGCTAAGTGGTTCATTTGCTATTCTGTTTGCATTTGATCTGGTTTTGTTTATCTCCGGCTGGGGCTGTGCTGAATCACTGCCCATATGTTACTGCATGTGCCGGTTTGTTTTGTCCACTTTTATATTGGTCTCTTCTTGCTTTGCTTTCAGAATATATCAAAGTGCTGTTATAGTGGGGGCGAAGTCGTGCGACTTCAGTGTTTTTGTGCATCAGACATGTTGGACTTTTTGCAGGGTTTTTGCGTGATTGCAGAAAGTGTCTTTCCTTTCCTGTCCTGTCTAGTCAGTGTGGGCCCCATCGTTTGCTCAGTCTATTTTTCTGCCTGCGTTTGTGTTTTCATCTTGTCTCACCGACAATATATGTTTGGGGGCTATCTATTCCTTTGGGGTCTGTGCCAGGGCAGTTTAGATTTCCCCTCTCTTACTTTTGGCTTAGTTAGCTCTCTGGCTGTGCCGAGGCATCTAGGATCATCGTAGGTACGCTCCACGGCTACTGCTAGTTGTGTGGACAGGATCAGGGGTCTACATCCGCTTAGTTACCAACCTCTCTGGTTTTCTCTGGCTTAGCCTGGCCTGCTATCCTCCTCATTGACCCATTCATAACAGTTCAGTATTATAGTTGTTTAACTTATATTCTTGCACACAGGAGGCAGTATTACAGTAGTTATTAGTGTTGAGCGATACCTTCCGATATCGTGAAGTATCGGATCGGATTGGATTGGACCGATACCCAAAAAGTATCGGATATCGCCGATTCCGATACAGGAAACCAATGCAAGTCAATGGGACACAAATATCGGAATTAAAATAAACCCTTTCTTTCCTTGTAGGTTAATTCTACATGAAGAAAAACAACTAAGAATAATGTAGAATGTGTTGCGGGAGGTGGAGGAGACATTAAAGGCATAGAGGTTTAGCCGACTCAAATGGAATAGCAGCAATAAAAAATTTTTAAGACGTTCGGAGTTACAAAGATATTGACTATGTTAACCTTTTTTATATTTTGTCAGATATGTATGTTTCACTACTTACATGCTCTTCACCTTCATTTTTACTTCTCCCACACTTTCTCCTTCATGATCCTCAGCAGCAGCAGCAGCAGCAGCATCTTTTTCATCAACTTCTTCTTCACCTTATTCATCTTCTTTTTCACCTTCTTCCTATTATTCTTCTTTTTTGCATTCTTCATATTTTTCTTATTAAACTATTATTCTTCTTCATATTCTACTTCTTCACCTTCTTCCTATTCTTCTTCTTCATCATATTCTTATTTGTGACAGGCATTCCTGTAGTTGTTATCTATAAAAGTTTGAAGATTACACCTTCCGTTCTGCCTGTCACAAAAGATTTACAACAGGATTTATCCACGTTCAGTTTGGCCTGCAGCAGCAGGCATTTTCCAGGGGCACCACGAGGAGGAATGGACTCACCCCCATACACTACTTAGTCTTCTTCTGCTTATAATTTAGATAATATCTTTTGCTCTGATTTTTAGTCTTATGCTTAATGTTATTCTGCTTTTTGTTCTTCTGCCTTTTGTTCTTCTGCTTCTTGGTCTTCTGTCTCTTGTTGTTCTGCATCTTGGTGGTTGTCTTCATGTTCTTTGTCCTCTTGGTCATCTTCTTCAGGGTCACCTTTTTGGTCTTCTTTGGGATGGTCTTCAGGGTCGTCGACTTCAGGGTCGTCGTCTTTGGGGTCGTCGTGTTCTTCGGGGTGGTCTTCAGGGTCGTCGTCTTCAGGGTCCTCGTCTTAGGTGTCGTCGTCTTCTTCGGGGTGGTCTTCAGGGTTGTCGTCAGGGAGATCCAGAGTGATTACCAAAAACCATTTCAAAAAGCTTGAACTTGGAAATGTAGCAGAAGGTACAAGAAGGCTGAGGAACTGCCAAGAACCAGCTGACGGTACTGGAACCCGGATGGGTAGCAGAAGGAACAAGAGCCAATGGCACTATCGAGTACCAGCTGATGGTACTGGAACCCGGTTAGTAAGCAGGAGGCACCTGCGCCATTAAGCACTACCAAGGACCAGCAGACGTTGCTGGAACTCGGATACTGAAAAGGAGTCACCTAAGCCAAAGGCACTGCCGAGAACCAGCTGACAGTGCTGGAACCCGGATGGGTAGCAGAAGCTACAAGAGCCAATGGAACTACCGAAGACCAGCTGACGGTGCTGGAACCCAGAGGGGCAGCAGAAGGAACAAGAGCCAATGGCACTACCGAGGACCAGCTGACGGTACTGGAACCAGGTTACTAAGCAGGAGGTACCTGTGCTAGAAAGCACTACCAAGGACCAGCAGATGTTGCTGGAACTCGGATACCGAGATGGAGGCACCTAAGCCAAAGGCACTGACGGGAACCAGCTGATGGTGCTGGAACCTGGAGGGGCAGCAGAAGGAACAAGAGCCAATGGCACTACAGAGGACCAGCTGACGGTACTGGAACATGGTTACTAAGCAGGAGGCACCTGTGCCAGAAAGCACTACCAAGGACCAGCAGACGTTGCTGGAACTCGGATACCGAGAAGGAGGCACCTAAGCCAAAGGCACTGACGAGAACCAGCTGATGGTACTGGAACCCAGATGGGTAGCAGAAGCTACAAGAGCTAATGGAACTACCGAGGACCAGCTGACGGTGCTGGAACCCAGAGGGGCAGCAGAAGGAACAAGAGCCAATGGCACTACCGAGGACCAGCTGATGGTACTGGAACCCGGTTACTAAGCAGGAGGTATCTTTGCCAGAAAGCACTACCAAGGACCAGCAGACGTTGATGGCACTTGGATACCGAGAAGGAGGCACCTAAGCCAAAGGCACTGCCGAGAACCAGCTGACGGTACTGGAACCCAGATGGGTAACAGAAGGTACACATGCAAAACAAAGTTGCAAGGCCGTGAGCCGGCTGCAGTTACCGAAACCCACAGTCCTACAAGGGGCGCTTGTCCTATTGGCAGTACGGAACCAGCCTTTATTGCCAGATCTGGCAGCCCACATAGGAAGCACCTAAACTGCAGGCACCATAGAGTCGGCTAACCCGACCGCAACATGACAGGACAACGTATTGGTGGTAAAGTGACGTTGACACTACCCGGAAACAACTGGCATGCTCGAACCAGGCTGGGCAGGAGGGAGTACCCATGCCAAAGACACTGCCGAGAACCAGCTGACGGTGCTGGAACCCGGATGGGTAGCCGAAGCTACAAGAGCCAATGGAACTACCAAGGACCAGTTGACGGTTCTGGAACCCGGAGGGGCAGCAGATGGAACAAATCCAATGGAATTAACGAGGACCAGCTGACGGTACTGGAACCCAGTTACTAAGCAGGAGGTACCTGTGCTAGACAGCACTACCAAGGACCAGCAGACGTTGCTGGAACTTGGATACCGAGAAGGAGGCATCTAAGCCAAAGGCACTGCCGAGAACCAGCTGACGGCACTGGAACCCGGATGGGTAGCAGAAGCTGCAAGAGCTAATGGAACTACCAAGGACCAGCTGACGGTGCTGGAACCCAGAAGGGCAGCAGAAGGAACAAGAGCCAATGGCACTACCGAGGACCAGCTGATGGTACTGGAACCCGGTTACTAAGCAGGCGATACCTGTGCTAGAAAGCACTATTAAGGACCAGCAGACGTTGCTGGAACTCGGATGCCGAGAAGGAGGCACCTAAGCCAAAGGCACTGACGAGAACCAGCTGACGGTACTGGAACTCGGATGGGTAGTAGAAGCTACAAGAGCTAATGGAACTACCGAGGACCAGTTGACGGTTCTGGAGCCCGGAGGGGCAGCAGAAGGAACAAGAGCCAATGGCACTACCGAGGACCAGCTGACGGTACAGGAACCCGGTTACTAAGCAGGAAGTACCTGTGCCTGAAAGCACTACCAAGGACCAGAAGACGTTGCTGGATCTCGGATACCGAGATGGAGGCACCTAAGCCAAAGGCTCTGCCGAGAACCAACTGACGGTGCTGGAACCCGGAGGGGCAGCAGAAGGAAAAAGAGCCAATGGCACTACCGAGGACCAGCTAACGGTACTGGAAACTGGTTACTAAGCAGAAGATACCTGTGCTAGAAAGCACTACCAAGGACCAGCAGACGTTGCTGGAACTCGGATGCCGAGATGGAGGCACCTAAGCCAAAGGCACTGCCGAGAACCAGCTGACAGTGCTGGAAACCGGAGGGGTAGCAGAAGCTGCAAGAGCTAATGGAACTACCGAGGACCAGCTGATGGTGCTGGAGCCCGGAGGCTCAGCAGAAGGAACAAGAGCCAATGGCACTACCGAGGACCAGCTGACGTTACTGGATCCCGGTTACTAAGCAGGAGATACCTGTGCTAGAAAGCACTACCAAGGACCAGCAGACGTTGCTGGCACTCGGATACCGAGGAGGCACCTAAGCCAAAGGCACTGCCGAGAACCTGCTGACGGTACTGGAACCCGGATGGGTAGCAGAAGGTACCCATGAAAAACAAAATTTCAAGGCCTCGAGCCGGCCGCAGTTACCGAAACCCACAGTCCTACAGGGGGTGCTTGTCCTATTGGCACTATGGAACCAGCCTTTATTGCCAGATCCGGCAGACCACATAGGAAGCACCTAAACTGCAGGCACCATAGAGTCGGTTAACCGACCGCAACACGACAGGACAACGTATTGGTGGCAAAGTGACGTTGACACTACCCGGAAACAGCTGGCGTGCTGGAACCAGGCTGGGCAGGAGGCAGTACCCATGCCAAAGACACTGCCGAGAACCAGCTGACGGTGCTGGAACCCGGATGGGTAGCAGAAGCTACAAGAGCCAATGGAACTACCGAGGACCAGCTGACGGTGATGGAAACCAAAGGGGCAGCAGAAGGAAAAAGAGCCAATGGCACTACCGAGGACCAGCTGACGGTACTGGAACCCGGTTACTAAGCAGGAGGTACCTGTGCTAGAAAGCACTACCAAGGACCAGCAGACGTTGTTGGAACTTGGATACCGAGATGGAGGCACCTAAGCCAAAGGCACTGCCGAGAGCCAGCTGACGATACTGGAACCCGGATGAGTAGCAGAAAGTACCCCTGAAAAACAATGTTTCAAGGCCGCGAGCTGGCCGAAGTTACCGAAACCCACAGTACTATTGGCACTACGGAAACAGCCTTAATTGCCAGATCACGCAACCCACATAGGAAGCACCTAAACTGCAGGCACCATAGAGTCGGCTAACCTGACCGCAATACGACAGGACAATATATTGGGGCCAAAGTGATGTTGACACTACCCGGAAAGAGCTGGCATGCTGGAACCAGGCTGGGCAGGAGGGAGTACCTGTGCCAAAGACACTTCTGAGCAGCAACTGGCGGTGTTGGAGACCAAGGATATACAGTAGAAACAGAGTGTAGCCAGAGGAGCAAGTTTAAAATCTGGAGTAGTGTGAATGTGGACAGAGCAGGCAAAATTGCCGGACACACAGCAGGGGAGCAGCTGACGCTACTGAAACCCACGAACAAAGGAGCTAGTGTTTTTCTCTGTGCAGACGGCACTTCTGAGCAATAACTGGCGGTGTTGGAGCCCAGGGTCAATCATGGTGTAGGCTAAGGCCTAATTGGTGCAAGTTTAATATCTGATGTTGGGATGAATGTGGAGGGAGCAGGAGATATTGCCGGACACACAGCATGGGAGTATCTGGCATTACTGAACCCCACTAACACAGGATCTAGTGTTTTTCTCTCTGCAGACGGCACTTCTGAGCAGCAACTGGCGGTGTTGGAGCACAGGGTCAATCATGGTGTAGGCTGAGGCCTAATTGGAGCAAGTTTAAAATCAGTTGTAGTGTGAATGTGGAGGGAGCAGGAGATATTGCCGGACACACAGCAGGGGAGCAGCTGGCGTTACTGGACCCCACTAACACAGGAGCTAGTGTTTTTCTCTTTGCAGACGGCACTTCTGAGCAGCAACTGGCGGTGTTGGAGCACAGTGTCAATCATGGTGTAGGCTGAGGCCTAATTGGAGCAAGTTTAAAATCAGTTGTAGTGTGAATGTGGAGGGAGCAGGAGATATTGCCGGACACACAGCAGGGGAGCAGCTGGCGTTACTGGACCCCACTAACACAGGAGCTAGTGTTTTTCTCTGTGCAGACGGCACTATTGAGCAGCAACTGGTGGTGTTGGAGCCCAGGGTCAATCATGGAGTAGGCTAAGGCCTAATTGGAGCAAGTTTAAAATCAGTTGTAGTGTGAATGTGGAAAGAGCATAACATTTTGCCGGACACACAGCAGGGGAGCAGCTGGCGTTACTGAACCCCACTAACACAGGAGCTAGTGTTTTCCTCTGCGCAGATGGCTCTTCTGAGCAACAACTGGCGGTGTGGGAGCTCAGGGTCAATCATGGTGTAGGGTGAAGCCTAATTGGAGCAAGTTTAAAATCATTTGTAGTGTTAATGTGGAGGGAATAGGAGATATTGCCAGACACACAGCAGGGGAGCAGCTGGCGTTACTGAACCCCACTAACACAGGAGCTAGTGTTTTTCTCTGTGCAGATGGCACTTCTGAGCAACAACTGGCGGTGTTGGAGCACAGGGTCAAACATGGTGTAGGCTAAGGCCTAATTGGAGCAAGTTTAATATCTGATTTTGGGATGAATGTGGAGGGAGCAGGAGATATTGCCGGACACACAGCAGGGGAGCAGCTTCCATTACTGGACCCCACTAACACAGGAGCTAGTGTTTTTCTCTCTGCAGACGGCACTTCTGAGCAGCAACTGGCGGTGTTGGATCCCAGGGTCAATCATGGAGTAGGCTAAGGCCTAATTGGAGCAAGTTTAAAATCAGTTGTAGTGTGAATGTTGAGGGAGCAGGAGATATTGCCGGACACACAGCAGGGGAGCAGCTGACGATACTGAACCCCACTAACACAGGAGCTAGTTTTTTTCTCTGTGTAGACGGCACTTCTGAGCAACAACTGGCAGTGTTGGAGCACAGGGTCAATCATGGTGTAGGCTGAGGCCTAATTGGAGCAAGTTTAAAATCAGTTGTAGTGTGAATGTGGAGGGAGCAGGAGATATTGCCTGACACACAGCAGAGGAGCAGCTGACGTTACCAAACCCCACTACCACAGGAGCTAGTGTTTTTCTCTGGGCAGATGGCACTTCTGAGCAGCAACTGGCAGAGTTGGAGCCCAGGGTCAATCATGGTGTAGGCTGAGGCCTAATTGGAGCAAGTTTAAAATCAGTTGTAGTGTGAATGTGGAGGGAGCAGGAGATATTGCAGGACACACAGCAGGGGAGTATCTGACATTACTGAACCCCACTAACACAGGAACTAGTGTTTTTCTCTGTGCAGACGGCACTTCTGAGCAGCAACTGGCGGTGTTGGAGCACAGGTTTAATCATGGAGTAGGCTAAGGCCCAATTGGAGCAAGTTTAATATCTGATGTTGGGATGAATTTGGAGGGAGCAGGAGATATTGCCAGACACACAGCAGGGGAGCAGTTGGCGTTACTGAACCCCACTAACACAGGAGCTAGTGTTTTTTTCTGTGCAGACGGCACTTCTGAGCAGCAACTGGTGGTGTTGGAGCACAGGGTCAATCATGGTGTAGGCTGAGGCCTAATTGGAGCAAGTTTAAAATCAGCTGTAGTGTGAATGAGGAGGGAGCAGGAGATATTGCCGGACACACAGCAGGGGAGCAGCTGGCGTTACTGAACCCCACTAGCACAGGAGCTAGTGTTTTTCTCTGTGCAGACAGCACATCTGAGCAGCAACTGGTGGTGTTGGAGCACAGGGTCAATCATGGTGTAGGCTGAGGCCTAATTGGAGCAAGTTTAAAATCAGTTGTAGTGTGAATGTGGAGGGAGCAGGAGATATTGCCGGACACACAGCAGGGGAGCAGCTGGCGTTACTGGACCCCACTAACACAGGAGCTAGTGTTTTTCTCTTTGCAGACGGCACTTCTGAGCAGCAACTGGCGGTGTTGGAGCACAGTGTCAATCATGGTGTAGGCTGAGGCCTAATTGGAGCAAGTTTAAAATCAGTTGTAGTGTGAATGTGGAGGGAGCAGGAGATATTGCCGGACACACAGCAGGGGAGCAGCTGGCTTTACTGGACCCCACTAACACAGGAGCTAGTGTTTTTCTCTGTGCAGACGGCACTATTGAGCAGCAACTGGTGGTGTTGGAGCCCAGGGTCAATCATGGAGTAGGCTAAGGCCTAATTGGAGCAAGTTTAATATCTGATGTTGGGGTGAATTTGGAGGGAGCAGGAGATATTGCCGGACACACAGCAGGGGAGCAGCTGGCGTTACTGAACCCCACTAACACAGGAGCTAGTGTTTTTCTCTGTGCAGATGGCACTTCTGAGCAGCATCTGGCGGTGTTGGAGCCCAGGGTCAATCATGGAGTAGGCTAAGGCCTAATTGGAGCAAGTTTAATATCTGATATTGGGATGACTGTGGAGGGAGCAGGAGATATTGCCGGACACACAGCAGGGGAGCAGCTGGCGTTACTGAACCCCACTAACACAGGAGCTAGTGTTTTTCTCTGTGCAGATAGCACTTCTGAGCAGCATCTGGCGGTGTTGGAGCCCAGGGTCAATCATGGAGTAGGCTAAGGCCTAATTGGAGCAAGTTTAATATCTGATATTGGGATGAATGTGGAGGGAGCAGGAGATATTGCCGGACACATAGCAGGGGAGCAGCTGGCATTACTGAACCCCACTAACACAGGGGCTAGTGTTTTTCTCTGTGCAGATGGCACTTCAAAGCAGCAACTGGCGGTGTTGGAGCCCAGGTCTTACAGTTCAGGTGGTAGAAACATGAACACAACAGGAGGCCTGGATACTGTTGCAAACCATTTATTTAATCTGGAAGAGGACTGGCAAATTCCCGCGAGATTCAGGCCTTGTTCATTTTCAGAAAAGTAAGCTGGTCAACGTTATCGGAGGATAGTCGCATGCGACGGTCTGTTAGTACAACACCTGCGGCACTAAAGACGCGTTCCGATAATACTCTAGCAGCAGGGCAAGCAAGCACCTCCAATGCATACTGGCTAAGCTCTGGTCATGTATCCAGCTTAGAGACCCAAAACTTGAAGGGGGAAGAGCCGTCTGCGAGTACACTGAGAGGGCCAGACATGTAGTCTGTCACCATTTGATGGAAACGTTGACTCCTGCTGACTGGAGCCGTCTGTGATGGTTTAGACATTTGTGGCGGGCACACAAAACTTTGACACATTTGGGCCATACTGGTCTTGCCTTGTGCTGAGGCGCTGCCTCTGCTCCCTCTTTGTGCAGAGCTTCCTTCACTGCCTCGATGCACAGAGCTGCTTTGTAAAGCATTAGCAGCCCTGCTCTCGGGTGGAATGGAGAACATGATGGAATGCACCAGTGTGTCTTGGTACTCCCGCATTTTACGCTCCCGGTTCAACGGTGTTATGAGGCTTTGTAAGTTGTCCCGGTAGCGAGGATCTAGGAGGGTGTACACCCAATAATCAGCCGTGTTGAGAATGTGGGCAATGTGGCGGTCGTTTCTCATGCACTGCAGCATGAAATCAACCATGTGCTGCAGACTCCCAACTGGTGAAGAAACGTTATCCCCTGCTTGAGGCGTCATCTCTGCCTGCTCTGCATCACCCCACCCTCGCTGTACATACTGACTACTAGAGCATTGTGTACCTCCCTCCTCTGGAGAGATGTCTTCCTCCTCCATTGACTCCTACTCATCCTCCTCACAAAGTGTCCCCTGCCTAGGCCTTTGTGAGGAACCACGTTGTGCAGAATGTCCAGAAGCAGATGGCATTTGTGACTCCTCATTCTCCACCTCTTCCAAAACCTCCTCCCTTAGTGCTTGCAGTGTTTTTTGAAGCAGGCAGATAAGGGGGACAGTTATGCTGACTAGTGCATCATCTGCACTCGCCATATGCGTGGAATCATCAAAGGCACGCAAAACGTGGCAGATGTCCTTCATAGAGGCCCACTCAGTGGTGCTGAAGTGTGAACGGCGCGCAGTGCGACTTGTTTGCGCCTGATGCAGCTGGTACTCCATTACTGTTGCTTGCTGCTCACACAACCTCTCCAACATATGTAACGTTGAATTCCACCTGGTGGGTAGGTCACATATGATTCGATGTTCCAGAAGGCGGAATCGGCGCTGCAGAGCTGTAATGCGCGATCTTGCCATGCTGGAACGCCGCAAGTGAGCGCACTCTAAGCGGACTTGTGCAGCAGTGCATCAAGATCCGGATAGTCCCTCAAAAAACTCTGCACGACCAAGTTGAGCACATGTGCCAGACATGGGATGTGAGTGAGGTTGCCTAGGCCCAGAGCTGCCACCAGATTTCGGCCATTGTCACACACTACCAAGCCTGGCTGGAGATTTGCTGGCACAAACCACACGTCGCTCTCCTGCTTGATGGCATTCCAGAGCTCCTGTGCTGTGTGGCTTCGATTCCCCAAATAAGTTAATTTCAGTACGGCCTGTTGACGTTTGGCCATGGCTGTGCTCATATCGGTCGTAACAGGTAAGCGTTCACGGGTCCATGTGGAAGTAGACCGTGACGGCTCCTGCAGCACTGATTCTGAGGAACTGGAGTATGAGGAGGAGTCAATGTGTACAGACTGGATTCCTGCAATCCTTGGAGTTTGCAGAACACGTACAGCGCCACTCTCAAGATCTGTACCCGGCTCCACAACATTTACCCAATGGGCAGTGAGGGAAAGGTATCGTCCCTGTCCATGGTTACTGGTCCACGCATCGGTGGTCAGGTGGACCTTGCTACTGACGGCGTTTAGTAGCGCATGTTTAATTTTTCCTCCACATGCTTTTGCAGGGCAGGGATGGCTTGCCCGCTGAAAAAAAAGTGGCTGGGCACATTGTATTGTGGGACTGCCAATGCCATGAAGTTGCGGAAGGTGTCAGTCTCCACCAGCCTGAATGAGAGCATTTCAAGGGCCAATAGTTTTGCAATGCCAGCATTCAGAGCCTGTGCTCGGGGATGGTTTGGCGAGTATGGCAGCCTTTTCTCCCATGCCTGTGCTACCGATGGCTGTAGAGTGACCTGGGAGTGTGAGGATGACAGGGAACGTGGTGCTGTGGGTGTAATTACACTGGTCTCTGTACAACAGTGCCAGAGGTTCTTCCATGGCGATCCTGTGAGGAAGCCGAACCAGCTGTGTGTGAGCTGGAGGAAGAGGCTACAACACGAGCTGAAGAAGTGGTAGATGGTGCTGTAGGTTGGCCTACGTCTTCAGTGTGTCTTTGTAACTCCACCACGTGCTTGGTCCGCACATGTTTCCACATATTTGTGGTATTGAGGTTGCTGACACTTTTCCCTATTTTGACTTTCTGATTACACAGCTTGCATTTGACAAAGCAAATGTCATCTGCAACTGTGTCAAAAAAGGACCACGCACTGCAAGTTCTGGGAGCTTCCGTTTTGGGTTTTGGAAGAGGAATACTCCTACTGGGTGCCGAAGTGGAGGCTACAGGCAACCAAGTCTGCCCCCTCCCTCTCCCTCCTGTCTTGGCCGTTTGGGGAATCTCTTCCTCAGAGCTGCTCCCACCACCTTCCTGTTCCTCATGCCATGATGGGTCAAGGACCTCATCATCTACACTACCCTCTTCAAACACCTTCTTCTCCTGGGTAGTCTCGCCAGCACAGTACGCACCAGAAAGTGGCACCTGAGTTTCATCATCTGATGCGAACTAAGGTCTGCTGACCATAGGCACTGGCCCACCCACCTCTTCAGATTCAGAGGGACAAAGCACTTGTGCATCACTGCATACTCCCTCTTCTTCACATTCTAGAATGCTGCTTGGCTGGCCCCCTCTTTCCAAACCAAGAGATTCAGAGAACAGAAGTAGAGAATGAGATGGCTCCTGTCCAGGGCTCTCTGACTGCCTGGGCAATTTGGCAGGTGGTGAAGAGGCAGATGGTTGCTCTTCAGTGCTCTGGACCTGAGAGGATGTGGAAGTTATTGAAGTCGATGTATTAGCTGCCATCCATCCGACAGCGGCTTCAATTTGTTCCTCCCACAGCAGTGGGGTACGGCGAGCTCCTACAAAGCTGCGCACAAAGGACTGTTCCCTGATAAAACTGGGGGATGCTGAGTCACTGGTGCCCGCAGCAGGCACAGGATCCCCACGTCTTCTCCCTGCTGAAACTCCACACCCATGACCACGTGCCTTACTCCCTGCCTTCTTCATCTTGGTAGACTGATAAAGATAGGCAGAAAAGTACTAAGGGCTTAGTGTGCTTATTCCTGAACAGCTGCTAACAGGTATAAGAAACACTAATTTTATAAAGTGTGTGGACTACACTTTAATATGAGCTAATGTGGCCTACACAACTGTAAAGTGGAGTGTTTGGTGAACTTTATTTACGTGCTTTTTTCAAAAAAACAAAAAGGATGTGACCAAAGATGTAAAAGCGATAGTATCACAAACTTCTTGGAGCTATTGCAATGCAGGAAGGTAACCTACAATGCAATAGATGAGGCTCCAAAAAATAGGCTAATACTAATCTGGCAGGGGCTGCAGGGCACAAGCCAGCAAAAAGGCTCCTCTATCTACTCCTATATAGTGTTTGCAACCAATCTAGCTGGATACAGATGGAAGCACACTAATAGGAGAAATTCAGGAAAAATAAGCAGCACTACAGCAAAAAAGGGCAATGTATGAGGCAGTGACTCACGCTGAGCGGACTACAACCAGAGGTGGCTGCAGAACACACTACAGCATGAGCTGCACTCATACAGAGACCTCACAGACAGCCGTGAACAGTGCAGAGAACTGGGCACTAGCACTGAAAGGCTGCAGAAAGGCTCCGCTATCTACTCCTATATAATGTTTGCAACCAAAGTAGTTGGATACAGATGGATGCACACTAATCGGAGAAATCAGTAAAAATGAGCAGCAATAATAAAAAAAAATATGTATGAGGCAGTGACGCACGCTGAGCGGCCTACAATCAGAGGTGGCTGCAGAACACACTACACCGTGAGCTGCACTCACACACACAGAGACCTTGCAGACAGCTGTGAACAGCGCTGCAAGGCAAAAGAAAGCTTCACACAGGGGTTGCTAAAGTAGCCTGGGTAAAGCACAATATAGCAAATCGCTATCTCTAACTGTCCTTCAGAGTCAAAAGACCAGCGTCCTGTCCCTAACTGAATTCACAGCAGAGTGAACCCAAAATGGCGGCGGCGGCTTTTATAGTGCATCATGACATCATTTCAGCAGCCAATCACAGCCATGCCATTAGTTAACATGCCTACATGCCTAACAGGATGTGCCCACACTTCTTAGGATTCCTCATTGGCTGAATCAAATCAAACTAGCTCATATCATTATGGGAACTTCCGATTCCGGTATTCAATATGCTAAAAGTATCGGAACTCAGTATCGGAATTCCGATACCGCGAATATCGGCCGATACCCGATGTTTGCAGTATCGGAATGCTCAACAATAGTAATTATATTTTTTTACATTGGAGACAGTATTATCTATAATAATAAATGCCCTAAGCAGCTTCTGGTTGTAACAACTTCCGTCCAGTTGTAACCGGTGACGTCACCGCACACCTCTTTCCATGTTAACCCTCAACACACCACTGCTCCTCAACACACACACTCCTCTCACCTTTCACCATCTCCACTCACGTCCACTCACTCTTTCACTCCACATACGACCCTTTCTCTCACTCCGTCTCTCATACTCACGCCGTCATCGCCGCTGATCCACGATCCCCGACATCTTCTTCTGCCGGCGCCATCCTGGATCCAGACGTCCTCCACGCCGGCGACATGTTGCTGCGGCGATGCCATCTTGAGTATCGCGAAATCCCGCGATACTCAAGATGGCGTCGCCGCAAGAACATGTCGCCAGCGTGGAGGACGTCAGGATCCAAAATGGCGTCGGCGAAATCTCGCGAGATTTCACCGACGCCATTTTGGATCCCGACGGCATCCACGCCGGTGACATGTTCCTGCGGCGACGCTATTTTGGATCGGCGAAATCCCGCGATACTCAAGATGGCATCGCCGCAAGAACATGTCGCCGGCGAGGACGACGTCTGGATCCAAAATGGCGTCGGCGAAATCTCGCGAGTTTTCGCCGACGCCATTTTGGATCCCGACGTCGTCCACGCCGGCGACATGTTCTTCCGGCGACGCCATCTTGAGTATCGCGGGATTTCACGATTCTCAAGATGGTGTTGCTGCAAGAACATGTCGCCGGTGTGGACAACGTCTGGATCCAGGATGGCGCCGGCGGAAGAAGATGTCGGGGATCGTGGAGCAGCGGCGATGACGGCGTGAGTATGAGAGACGGAGTGAGAGAAGGGGTCGTATGTGGAGTGAAAGAGTGAGTGGACGTGAGTGGAGATGGTGAAAGGTGAGAGGAGTGTGTGTGTTGAGGGTTAACATGGCAAGAGGTGTGATGCTATCGCATCCTCCCGATGCGATAGCATCGGGCCATAATCTAGTAGTAGATATATTCTTAGACAGTAGTAGCAGTAAATTAGTCACTATTTTCTTTATATTGGGGCAGTATTATTATAGCTATATTCTTGTTCATAGGAGGCAGTATCATAGTATTTATATTCCTGTACATAGGGGCAGTATATTAGACATATTCTTGTACATAGGGGTAGTATTATAGTAGTTATATTCTTGTACATTTTGGGAAATATTATAGTAGTTACATTGTTGTGCACAGGGGGGCAGTATTATAGTAGTTATATTCTTGAGCACAGAATGCAGAATTATAGTAGAATCATAGAATCATAGAATCGTAGAGATGGAAGGGACCTCCTGGGTCATATGGTCCCACCCCCTGCTCAAAGCAGGATTCGCTAAATGATCCCAGACAGATGTCTGTCCAGCTTCTGTTTGAATACTTCTATTGAAGGAGAACTCACCACCTCTCGTGGCAGCCTGTTCCACTCATTGATCACTCTAACTGTCAAAAAGTTTTTTCTAATATCTAATCTGTGTCTCCTCCCATTCAGTTTCATCCCATTGCTTCTAGTCTTTCCTTGTGCAAATGAGAATAAAGATGATCCTTCTACAGTGTGACAGCCCTTGAGATACTTGTAGACAGCTATTAAGTCTCCTCTCAGTCTTCTCTTCTGCAAGCTAAATATTCCCAAATCCTGCAACCTTTCCTCAAAATACAGTGTTTGTAGACCGGTCACCATTCTGGTCGCTCTTTTCTGAACTTGCTCCAGTTTGTTGATGTCTTTTTTTAAAATGTGGCGCCCAAAACTGGACACAGTATTCCAGATGAGGTCTGACCAAAGAGGATTAGAGGGCAATAATGACTTCACGTGATCTAGACTGTATGCTTCTGTTAATACATCCCAGAATTGCATTTGCCTTTTTTTGCTGCTGCATCACACTGTTGACTCATATTCAGTCTGTGATCTATTAGTATACCCACGTCTTGTACAGTGTTATAGTAGATATTGCTGTACACAGGGGGCAGTATTATAGTAGTTATATTCTTATACATAGGGGCAGTATTATAATAATATATTATTGTACATAGGGGCAGTATTATAGTAGATATATTCTTCTACAAAGGAGGCAGTGTTCTAGTAGTTATATTGTTGCACACAGGGGCAGTATCATAATGTTTATATTCTTGTTCACAGAGGGCAGAATTATAGTAGTTATATTTTTGTATGTCGAAGGCAGTATTATAGTTTTATGTAATTGTACACAGAGGGCATTATTAGATTGCAAAGTAAGAACATTGTGAAATTTCTGCTTCCTTCTGATGCATAACGGGAAGGACATTTTAAATACAAAAGTGAACTAGAAAACCCTTTTTGTTGATATTAATATTAATTTGGACTTTGCTGTTTTTCATACATTTTGCTATTAACTCAGTCATTCCTCCCTGCTCTTCCTTTCTCCATAAGCTAATTAAAATCACAATGATCCGGAGACACATTAGTTAATTCTGTCTTCATGGGCCGCAGCACATGGAGTAAAGATGACAGCGCAGAACACGTGCAAATTAATATTTTGGATGTGAGCGTATTGTAATTATGAAGTACAGTGATTCTCACTTAGACTGAAGCCAGTGGGTCGTACAATACAATTTTTCCTGCATGAATTATATTTGTGAAAGATTTCATCAGTTTCATTGCGGTTCCCTGGAAATCTCATTCTTATCATTTATGAAACTTTTCCTTTCATTGAGACGTCGCAGAGAGAGGAATCTAGGCCAAGAATTCCCATCTGATGAAATCTGGTGAATTTTTTTTTTTTTTGAGGATTGAAGATTTAATTCCATATTTCAGAGGCGTAGCCAAGGCTTCAGTTCAGGAGGGGGGGCAAAACATTTGAGTGGGCTTCTAAGCCGGGAACCCTGATTACAACTACACTGAGGCACCTTGATCATGCATAGAGGGGAACCTCAGCAGCTGACCCTGCTGTTACTGGAAACAAATCTCATAGCTACACTGATAGTACCGCCACATGGTGATCATAGCAGTCTTGCAGAACATACAGATGATTAAAGTATAGTTATTGATAGTGACTTAAAGCTGAACTTCTTTCTTATGGAGTTGGTCACTTTTTCCATCTTTTCCATTTGGCCCAGAATGACATGACAACTTCTCCAGCCAGGACTCATCTGCCGACATGACGAGAACACATTTGACTTTTCACATTTCCAACATGTCTTCATCTATTCCCAACCTGCACCAACTCCTCATCATACTGATACCCCAATACTGAGCCGCTGCTGCCGTATGTGTCCATATTACAGCACCTGCTGTTTGGCACATAAACTGCTCCTCTAAATGCCTCACATAATACTGCCCACCACTGTCCCCATTACAAAGTAAAATGGCTACTTTGTGCCCTTTAGATGGTAAAAGTGCCACGAGAATATATTAATGCCCTGATCAATTTCCTTAGACTACAGTAATAGAAAACAGTAACAAAAAGTGATAATGCCCCATGCGCATCTTTGATGGTAACAATACCCTGAGTGCCTCTATAACAATAAATGCCCACTTGACATTTAGTAATGTCCCCTAAGCCTCCCATGTACAGCTCTCCTATTACACAGTATAATGGGTGCATTGCTCCCCTATTCACAGTACGATGGGCCCACAGATCTCCTATACACTGTATAATGGGCGTACAGCTCTCCTATACACATTTTAATTCCCCCACAGCTCCTCTATACATAAAATTATGGGACCACAGCTCCATTATACACAGTACAACAGTCCTATGGCTCCTCTATATGCCATACAAAGGGCCTACAGCTCCCTTATGCACAGTATAATGGGCCCATGTCTCCCCTATTCACAGCATGATGGGTCAACAACTCCCTTATTCACATGATGACCCCACATCTCACCTATACACAGTATGATATGCCCACATCTCTATACACAATCTGATTGGCCCAGAGCTTTCATATAAACAGCATGATGGGCCCACAGCTCCCCTATACACAGTATGATGTCCCCACAGACAAGACAAGAAACTAGAGAACCACCGTTCCTCGGGACGATGACACAGAGAAGTCAGTGATGTAAGAAGAATCCTAATATTATGGCAACATGTCCCTGAAAAGTTATTTTAGTTGAAAAACTGCAGGTACTGTACTTAGGAGGTAACAGGAGAATGACATGAGTTGGTGTCAGACTGATGGAGACGAGAGGCAGGAAATTCAGCACTTGTGAGGCAGAAGCGAAGACCAGTGAGAGGGTGACCTATTGAGACTATCAGATAATCAAAGAAGAGATAGGCCTGTCTCTGCCATGTAACTGTGCGAGTAAATGAAGGTGGCCTTAATAAAGTATGATATGTTTAAGATGCAGCAAAGGGAGTACATCATGTGGCGTAAGACAGTACAACACATGTTTGCAACTATTCTGACTCTTCAAGGCAGTATGAGTCTCTAAATCCTTAGCCATCAATCTCTTAGATAACTGTATGATTGCTATACTCACATGCAATGCGTCCTCAGATAGTTCCAACTCTGCCACGCTGGTATGTAATAAGAGTCCAGGAGAAACAGAGTTGATATTCTCTGTAATCTTGTATTAAGTACAATGCAGCAGGTGAAAAGAGTAATCCCAAACAGAGAAGTATACATGTGCATCTAAAGATGGCTACAGCAAACTGATAATGAGGAAGAAGGGAAGAGCAAGGGCTAACATCATGAACTACAGAAGGGAAGAAGGGACCAACTTCAAAGAGCAGGGCTTCTGTCTAGCAACAGCAAAATACAATGTATAAGATAGAAAACACACAGCAAGCTGTTCCCATTTATGGGACATAACAGCAACCGAATAAGTGTTTTGCAGTTGTATCTGTTCTCCTGCAACATTGTAAGTTCTACACTTTGATATTGCAGATTGTATACAGTGTTCATAAGAAGAACAGAAAAAAATGGCACCTTCAAAATGTGGTGTTGGAGAAGGATATTATTTTTACCATAGATACCAAGAAGATAAATCAAGTTAATTTTAGAACAAATCAAGCAAGAGATGTCACTGGAAGCAAAGATCACCAAGCTATGACGTGTGTACTTTGGACAGAGCAATCACTGGAGAAGGACATTGTGAAGAATATGGGGGATATAATTTCATGCCAATCGACTTTATCATATCCGATCCAAGATTATAGACCTCCTTCAAAATGTGAAGCTGAGACAGGAAACCTGGCTTACCAAGTGGTCCAGCTTCAGAAGCTCAAAGTGGAAAAACTCACACCCCTAGCAGCCTAACTGTAACCAAGGTCTTTCTGGCAAGACAAACCCCTTAACCACTTGCAAGAAACCCCCCAGGCAGATGGAAGATGTAATTTCATAAGGAGTTATGCAGTTATTGTATGTCCTAGCCGTATGCCATGTACATATTTGAGATCTTGGGAAAGGGATGATCACCCTCTGGGGTCTTAACCTGTTCTAGAACCCTGGTGTGGGGAGTTACATAGAATGGCTAGTTGAAGCCAAGTAACATAGCCTTTTTTTGTATTCAAGTGTAATTGGGGCTGCACCGGATCCGATGGAGCCAAAACCACCTCTCTATGACCTTATGTTGAGAAGTTATGATTCAGGTTTTGGACTTTCAGCTCTAGACCCAAGGGAAGGGAAACTAGGACCATCCCAGGGGTGGGAAAGCTAGTGATTCACCGAGAGGTTAATTGTTTGTGCAAGGCTGTGGCCCAGAGATCTCTTCTAAAGGAGGTAACGCTTTCAGTTTGTGTTTCGGAAGAAACCGGACACCTCTGCTCCCCACTCCTCCCATGTGGCTGCAGAGCATCAAGATCTAACATCCAACTGGAAACTGACTTTTATACCATCTGCTTACACTTATGGTGCTACCACCGGTATTTGCATATCTGACCATCGAATATGTATATCCAATGTGTATATAGAATTTTTCCAGTGTCCCCTTAAGGCAATTAAATATCCAATTTAACCTTGGGCTGCTCTTTTACCTCAATCCACGAATCCAGACATCCGTGTTATCAGTTTAACATCCCATGGTACAGGGGTTGGTTTCTGCCTCGATATCCTGTTAATGGACCAGGATTATATCTAACGTGGGCAACACTCTCTCACTCCCCATGCCTCCCTGTGCCCGTGTAGATGGGGTAGCTATGTAAAATTGTGCCAAGCTGACATTACATATACCCAGGGGGTGTGAAACATCACTATGGTGAAAATGGGGAGACAGTACTGCGTGACCTCTAATATTTTAGTGACATCAGCTGGGGCTATGAGCTGCAGTTCTTCAAAGACGTGGTCGGAAGAATAGAAGGATCAAGGTGAAGAAGATGACCAACAACTTGATAGCTTGATACTGTCAAGATAATTGCGAAGACCCTGATGGACCTTTATAGGCTTGCACAAGATTGATCTTCCTGCATATTGTTCATCCATCAACTTGTCATGGATCAATATTGAGGCCGTTAATATATATACATTGTGGTGTAGTGACCACTGTGTCCGCTAGGGGCGCTGTGTGGATGTCCCAAGAGAGAGGATGAGTGGCAGAATCCTGAAGGACCGTTATGTATCTCAAGGTGGGTGGCCTTGAGATGGAGACTTATGTGTGTGTGTTGATCAGCAATGATATTGCTGAGGTGTTGTTTCAATGTGTCAGAGAGAAGTCTCCAGGTAACAGGGGAGAAGGGCGATCCCAGTTACCTACAAACCCACCCAGGGGGTGTGTTTAAGAACGCTATTCCAAAGTGTCTGTGAATGGTTCAAGGACCTGTAATGAGGTCATAGCCATGTGACCTGGTAGGTGTGGCTACGGACCATATATGGTGGCCAGGGTAGATCACATGTGAATGCTGGGACCCGGTTGGTCCAGTGTGGAAGGTCCCGCTGAGATGGGGCTTCCTGGCTAACAGCCTGTGAAGTGGCTGTGAGTAATGGCGACGTGTGCCTGTTAGTTCCCTGGAGGGAATGAACGTGTGCAGCATGGTGAAGCAGCATGAGGAAACCCTGACAGGGTGAGATAACTTGGTGTCTGGAAAGCCTGCACACTGAACAGTGCATAACCTGTATGGCTACAGGGTAACAGAGCTGAACTCTGTCATGGACGCTATGCTGTTAAGTGAACTTTATGTTGCTGTTATGGGTTTATGCTGCTGAATAAACCACATGGACTGTTATGTTTTATGGAAAACCTGTGTCGGATCTGATTTTATGGCTGCTGAGAGAGTATCCCCTACTTGAATGACAGCGCTACCTCACAATTGGTGGAGAAAGCTATGGGCATTGTTGTAGCCTTGTTGCTAGGAGCATCGGAAGAAGACTGCACATTTCGGTTGCTAAGGGCAGCAGTTTCCAAAAAGCACATGGTGCAGTGCTGTCAATGCTGAAAGAGACTGTGGATTGCTATAGAGGGCCTCTGGATATGAGGTACCCAAGGACCTGTGTGGCAGACACAGATAACGGACAGGTGTTCGTGTTCTACTGACCTGGGTCAGTGGGAAAGACTGTGTACCTGGAGGGTTCAATGAGCAAGGTCCTGGAGGGTCAGTGTCGGGAAGTTCTGAGAGAAGAATCGGATCCCTGGAGCACGTGGTATGACCTTGGACCTGGTGAGGCGTGAGTGTTGGGCAGTCTCAGGCGGAGATGGATGTCCTGAATAGCACCCGCTGAGCCCCTGGACCTGGTGAGGCCGGTGTGTTGGGAGACCCTGAGAGGAGGGTCGGCTTCCTGAAAGCATCCGGTGCGCTCTGTGTGTTGGACGGTCTCAGGCGGAGGCAGAACGTCCTGAATAGCACACAGACAGGACACGTGAGTTTTGTGTGGTGTGTTTTTTTTCTTTTCTCAACTCAGCCTGCGGTGGCTCAGTGGGAGTAAAGAAGGTGACAAGCGGCTTCCTGTAACTCGGTGGGGTTACGAAGAGTACACCAGCAGCTGTGTGTGAACAGCAGCCAGTGGTGTCTGTTGTGAGTTCATTTTCCCCTTCACTACTGAGGCCCGAGGAATTCCCTCTTCTGGTAAAGAAAGGTAGTGAGCCTGATTATCAAACACCTGAGGCTGATGATGATGATGACTGGCTGAGTGGAGTTACTGACTGGATATAAGGCTGCCGACGCCCTTCTGCCCTGCGGGTGATTTCTCTGTGGGATACTTGGAGACCAGTCTGAATTCCTGCTCCTCTAAAGCTAAGTTTGCTGCTCGGCTTTTTGCATTTGTGCGTTGACTTTGTTTTGCTTTGTTTTTCTGGATTTCTGCCATTCCCTGCTGGGGTGTGCTGAATTCCTTTAGCTCTGTCTTCTGAAAATACCTGAGTGCTGATTTAGTTTTTGAAGCCTAGCTGCTTCAGGGCCTTTTTCATATCAGCTTGTTGGCTTATGTCTTTGATAGGGTTTTGGCAGATTGCAGACAGCAGCCTTACTGTCCTTTCCTATCTAGGTAGTTTTGGGCCCCGTCTTTGCTCAGTCTATCTTTCTGTCTGTGTTAGTGTTTTCATCTTGCTTCACCGTCATTATATGTTGGGGCTGCCTATTGCTTTGGGGTCTGCTCTGGGGCAGTTTAGATTTCCCCTTTCTTTCTTTAGGCCTATTTAATTCTCCGGCTGTGATCGAGGGGTCTAGGGCATCGTAGGAACCCCCCACGGCTACTGCTAGTTGTGTTGATAGGTTCAGGGGTCTGCAATCTGATAGTTGCCAACTTCTCTGGTTTTCTGGACTTAGCTTGTATTTCTGTTTTTGCCTCCTACGGTGACTCATTCATAACAGGTGTCGGTGATCCGTGGTGGTGCCAGCAAGGACTTGTGTGGTGTCATAAGAGACACAAACTGTGTGGTGTGAACTGTGGTCTGAGAAAACCGGTATAACGGACATGGGGAGATCCCGAAAGGGGGTGGAGTCCCAGAAGGGGGCGGTGACCAAAATAGGGGTGGTAGCCCAAAAGGGGGTGGAGTCCCAAATTGGGGTGGTAACCCAAAAAGAGGTGGAGTCCCAGAGGGGGCGGTGACCCAAATTGGGGTGGTGACCCAAATTGGGGTGGTAACCCAAAAAGGAGTGGAGTCCCAGGAGGGGGCAGTGACCCAAAGTGGGGTGGTGGTCCAGAAAGGGGCCAAGTTTGAAGAAATGACAGCACTGGGTACCTCAGTGGGTATGTCTGGGGAACCGCAGTGTGTGTATGACTTGGTCAGAATGTGGGATATCCTTTCCGGTTAGTAACGATGGGCCGCAGGTGTGTACTGTGATGTTGCGCTGGAAAAACGTCTCTGGTCATGCTGGACTCAAAGAGTCAGGTGACTCTGACAGGAACTTAGCTCACTTCTGGGCTGACTGAGAAAATGGTCCAGGTTCGCTGTAAACATGGGGACATAATGAACTATGTGGTAGACAGAGTAATGTTTGACCCGTCCCATAGCGTTGAGTGCCAAGAGGGTGGTATACCATGGGACTTAGTCTATGCCTTGGAGAGGGGCCGGGACTTTGTTTTGTTTAATGACATAGGGTCGGACGGCGGAGACGTTTCGACTGTGGGGCCAGCAGATATTGAGACGGTGACGGCTCCTGACATGGACAGGTCGGAGGTAGAACTGACCAGAAGAAAAGGTACATCTGCCCAACTTACGGACCTGACGTCTCGTGACATGATGGATGGTGGGCTGGGAGATGAGACAACTGGACTAGACACATGGTCAGAAGGTGACTGGAGGGTTCACTCGACTGATAGGGCTGACCCAGTGGTACCCGTTGAAGATATAATTAGAGAAGTGGTGGTGCGACACGTGATAGCCAAAAAAGAACAAGACCATGAGATACAGTTGATAAAAGAGACAGTGGAAGAACATCTCGAACGAGAAAGGGTCCTGAGACAAATGGCCGAGCACAGGGTGGAGGGGCTCGAGAAAGAAGTCTTGGAGCTCATAGGTCACCTGTCAACGTGGCAAAACGTGAACAAGACCCTTAGGGAAGAGATGGAAGAACTCAGAGGAGTAGTAAAAGGTCTTCGGCAGGAGAGGAAGTTGGACGAAGACTTACCGTGGGTGAGCGCGAGAGATAACAAGATGGAACTGCCAGTTTCCATCTTGGCAAAGGGTCGTGAAGAGATAAAATCTTGTGAAGTTGGTGAGCAACGAACGGAAGAAGACAGTCACCCGGTCGGGTCAACTGTAGCGAGGGAAGTGTCCGTGGTAAAGCAAGTCTCCTGTCCAGGAAGAGAGCAAGACCACGACCTTAAAATCTGTAATCGAGGTACCCGAAGACATGCAAGAAGCCTGTGTGGAGGAAGGTGTACATGAGGCTTTCAAAGAGGCGGTCAAGGCGTGTAAGGCTGGTTTCACACTTGCGTTTTTTTTCGCGGGATTTTAGCTCTAAAAAACGCATGCGTTTTTTTTTCCTATACTTTGCATGGGATGCGCTTATGTGCGCATAAACATGAGTTTGTATGCGTTTTTCCGCGCATGCGTTTTTTTGCGGTATGCGCTCAGGCGCACAAAATGCATCCTGTTGCATTTTTTGGGCGTCCGACTTGCCTCAAAAAAACGCATGCGCGCAATGCGTTTTTTTACAGCAAGACACCCATTATAAGTCTATGGGTGCGCATATGTGCGCATTGGCATGCTTATGTATGCGTTTTTTTGCGCATGCATTATTTTTTTTACCATTAGTTGGACAATGGAATTTAGGGGTTTGGGTTAGAGTTAGGGTTAGTTAAGGGGTTTAGGGCTAGGGTTAGGGTTAGCTAGGGTTTAGAGTCAGGGTTAGGGTTAGTATGGTTTGGTTAAGGGTTAGGGTTAGGGTCAGGGTTAGGGTTAGGGTTAGTATGGTTTGGTTAAGGGTTAGGGTTAGGGTCAGGGTTAGGGTTAGGGTTAGGGTCAGGATTAGGGTTAGGGTCAGGGTTAGGGTTAGGGTCAGGGTTAGGGTCAGGGTTAGGGTTAGGGTCAGGGTTAGGGTTAGGGTCAGGGTTAGGGTTAGGGTTAGGGTTAGTAAAGTCATGGTTTGGGTTAGTGTGAGGGGCCACCTAATGTTGGAAAAAAACGCAAACGCGGTAAAAACGCACTAAAAACGCATACAAACGCATAAAAACGCTGCGTTTTTTTCATGCATGCTCATAAAAATGCTTGAAAAAAACGCAGCATTTGTATGCGTTTGTATGCGTTTTTTCAATGCGTTTTTTTGCGGGAAAAACGCGCTGCAAAAAAAAGCAAGTGTGAAATTAGCCTTAGGTGCACTGGGCACCTGAGACTCGGCAATTGGTGATAATATCAGCCAGAGAAGATACTGCAAACCGGGTAGCTGTCCTGAAAGAGATGCATTTGCAATGTCTCCACGCCAAACAGCTGGTCAGGCGGAGTAATATGAAGGCTGCTTGACGCCTAGAGTTAGCTAAGGAGGCTATGGATCGGCTGGGTTTGCAGACAGATGTGGTTCCGGTACCCAAAGCTCTGATTGGAAGTATCATTGGAAGATCCGGGAAGGTAATGCAAGACCTTGTTAATATCTCCGGTGTGGTGAGGGTGAGGATCCCTCCTGATGATGAAGACCAGGTATCCAGTGAAGTGGGTAGAATTCCCATCATGGTGGTTGGCTCCGCGGAAAGCCTGAGAGACTTTCGGATGCTCGTAGAGTATCGAGTGGGGTGCTGGCAAGAGATTGAGCAGTTGAGGCGGGACCGTCGGCGAATCAATAAAGAGGCACGGAGCATCAGGTGGCGGCCGCCTTCAACCCAAGATGTAAGGACCCGAACAGTTCCTCCAAGAAGTGACATGGCAGATGGCCGAAGAATGTCAGCAAGTGGTAGTCCAACTGGCAGGATGACGTTGAGAGTCAATAGTTCCTGTGAAACGCTGAATGGGTCAGACTCAGGCCAGATGGTAGGCCCGATTAAGACTGATGACCGCGCCAATCGGGAGAGCCGGTCAGTGGGAGAAAGGTCAGGTGACGAAGCGTACTGTAGGAGGGTGGCGACTAAACTGTGTCTGATGACGCAGACAGACTGTAACTGGAGGGCCAAAGATCAGGGCCGGTATTCTGACCGCTGGGGGCGGGGGAGGCCTAACATAGAGATGAGGCCGTATGACAGATGGAGACGGTTCTCTCGACCTCTGGGGCAAGGTGTAATGAGTTCCCGGTCACAAGATCCTGGTGTAATGTTGTATTTTCAGCCCCGGAAGTTTGAACAGAGGGGGGAGGTATGTGGTGTTGTGACCACTGTGTCTGCTAGGGGGCGCTGTGTGGATGTCCCAAGAGAGAGGATGAGTAGCAGAATCCTGAAGGACCGTTATGTATCTCAAGGTGGGTGGCCTTGAGATGGAGACTTATGTGTGTGTGTTGATCAGCAATGATATTGCTGAGGTGTTGTTTCAATGTGTCAGAGAGAAGTCTCCAGGTAACTGGGAAGACGGGCGGTCCATTACCTACAAACCCACCCAGGGGGTGTGTTTAAGAACGCTATTCCAAAGTGTCTGTGAATGGTTCAAGGACCTGTGATGAGGTCATAGCCATGTGACCTGGTGGGTGTGGCTACGGACCATATATGGTGGCCAGGGTAGATCACATGTGGTGAATGCTGGGACCCGGTTGGTCCAGTGTGGAAGGTCCCGCTGAGATGGGGCTTCCTGGCTAACTGCCTGTGAAGTGGCTGTGAGTAATGGCGACGTGTGCCTGTTAGTTCACTGGAGGGAATGAACGTGTGCAGCATGGTGAAGCAGCATGAGGAAACCCTGACAGGGTGAGATAACTTGGTGTCTGGAAAGCCTGCACACTGAACAGTGCATAACCTGTATGGCTACAGGGTAACAGAGCTGAACTCTGTCATGGACGCTATGCTGTTAAGTGAACTTTATGTTGCTGTTATGGGTTTATGCTGCTGAATAAACTGCATGGACTGTTATGTTTTATGGAAAACCTGTGCTGGATCTGATTTTGTGGCTGCTGAGCGAGTATCCCCTACTTGAATGACAGCGCTACCTCACTATATATACAGTATATATATATATATACATATATATATATACACTCACTGGCCACTTTATTAGGTACACCATGCTAGTAACGGGTTGGACCCCCTTTTGCCTTCAGAACTGCCTCAATTCTTCGTGGCAGAGATTCAACAAGGTGCTGGAAGCATTCCTCAGAGATTTTGGACCATATTGACATGATGGCATCACACAGTTGGCGCAGATTTGTCGGCTGCACATCCCTGATGCGAATCTCCCGTTCCACCACATCCCAAAGATGCTTTATTGGATTGAGATCTGGTGACTGAGGAGGCCATTTGAGTACAGTGAACTCATTGTCATGTTCAAGAAACCAATCTGAGATGAATCGAGCTTTATGACATGGCGCATTATCCTGCTGAAAGTAGCCATCAGATGCCTGTTCTTAGCTGAGAGGAGTGGTACCCAGTGTGGTCTTCTGCTGCTGTAGCCCATCTGCTTCAAAGTTTGACGCACTGTGCGTTCAGAGATGCTCTTCTGCCTACCTTGGTTGTAACGGGTGGCAATTTGAGTCACTGTTGCCTTTCTATCAGCTCGAACCAGTATGCCCATTCTCCTCTGACCTCTGGCATCAACAAGGCATTTCCGGCCACAGAACTGCCGCTCACTGGATTTTTTTTCTTTTTCGGACCATTCTCTGTAAACCCTAGAGATGGTTGTGCGTGAAAATCCCAGTAGATCAGCAGTTTCTGAAATACTCAGACCAGCCCTTCTGGCACCAACAATCATGCCACGTTCAAAGGCACTCAAATCACCTTTCTTCCCCATACTGATGCTCGGTTTGAACTGCAGGAGATTGTCTTGACCATGTCTACATGCCTAAATGCACTGAGTTGCCGCCATGTGATTGGCTGATTAGAAATTAAGTCTTAACACACAGTTGGACAGGTGTACCTAATAAAGTGGCCAGTGAGTGTATGTGTGTGTGTGTATATATATATATATATATATATATATTTATAAAGTTCAAGCTGTTTTTTGTTTTTTAAGGTACTCTGGTGTGGTGTCAAGTGTCTTGTTGGGAAGCAAATTAAACTCCCACCACCAGGGAAGTGCTAGACATGTGGCCCTGCCCCTGGTCTTAACATTTTCTTCATCTTGGGAATGTGCTGCAGAATCCTACTTTGTCTAAAGTTTGGTGCACTAACATGTCACCGGTGTTTTGGCGCCAAATACCAATTTCAGAGCTTCCAGTCATTTTAAAACCATCGCCGGGGGGTGGCCCCATCTTCCGCTCCAGTACTCACTGTGCTGGAGGCTGCTTCATTCCTGGTACATTTCTCACTCCTCCTGGGGTTCAAAGGACTAGAGGTAGAGGCTGGTATAACTTCAAACAGTTCAGCTTTATTTTCCTCAGGACACATCACAACCAACAATATATCTTCTGCAGCAACACTTAGCTTCTTCAGCTACACCAGAAAGGACCGCAAAGTAACAGCGGAACAAGGAGCCTGGTGAAAACGGCACTTCAACCTCCCTTCCTGTGACTGGCTTCATCCCACGAAGATACTTGTCTACTAGGTCGTCCACCCCCTTTTGGTTATTCTGACCGTGCACTCGCTGGTGGCCCACTCGACTACTTCATCAGCACCCAGACTCTGGCTGATGTTTCCCCAGTTACTCATTCACTGGCTTCTCTATTTCATCAGCTCCCAGACTCAGGCTGAAATTTCTCCAGTGACTCATCCACTGGCTGCTTCTCTGCTGCAGGTACTGTGCACTTCTTCTCCCACATCTACTCTGGATGTCCTGGGATTCACCTCAAACTTTGTGTGTCAGCTAGGTTTCTCAGAAAAGGTGCCCTCTGACTAGTACCAGGGGCTACCCCCGACTGACTGGAACCAGGAACTCTATCTCAGCTAATTCCTGGTTAAAGACTCCTACTGTTAACTCTCTAGTGTCCTAGTACTGTGTCCTAATATGAGTGTGCTCTATCGTGAATGTGCTCAGTGCCACCATCTTGTGTCCATTTTCACCAACTGCACTGTCCCCAACATATATACAAAGAACAGTTTGGCACTAAACACATATTTACAACTTACACATAATGCACAGGTATGTACATACGGTACATTCAATCAAGTCAATAATTTACAAGCAAACAGTGATAGCAATATCTACAGGGCTTGGCCCTGACTCTCTTACATTATACCTCCAGAAGAGTCCCCCGGAAACAACCATGTCCTCCTTCTAAATGTGGACAGTAAATGCAAAAAGATTGGAGTAAGTCGTGACAGCAAACAAATAGATTGGAAAAGGACCTGTATACACAAAACGAGGAGGAAACCTTAAGACGTTTACAAAGTTGCTTCGTTTTTCATTTTAGATGAATAAGAACAATTCAAAACTGGTTGTCATTCATTCTAGCAAGTTCTTTCATTTACATCATCCAGAGAACAAAAGTGCCTTTTTATATATACACAGGGACACTTTGTATCTGTGATGTGAACATTTAATCAAAAATTTGCCTTAAGATCTTTTCATTTCCTTTTCATAATAGAACGGGCAGGAGTGCCCCCTCCAACACTCTCATTTAAATCATAAAAGGACTTGATATCGTTCATTTTCCGGCTTGGGAATAATAAGAAGTCCTCATTTAGAAGTGCAGATTCTGACATGAATAAGTACAGGGAGCTGTGTTGGATTTGTGATTGGTCAGCCGCGCCTGCTCTCCCGCTACATAGGAGAATAGCTGATGAAAAGCACACACTGTATAAAGTCTGCCAGTTCCTTCTATTCACTGACAGATTGGCCCCATTGTCTAATGATCGTTTAACTCTGAACGTCAGGTAGGGAATCTGCATTTTATTTATTTTTCTACTTTTCTTTTTGAATAAAAAAAAGTCATTTTATACCAACATAAATTGTGATTTTGTATGAGTAACACATGCTCGAAATTCTACATTTAGGCACCCGGTGTCAGGTTTTAATGAGAAGGTGACTGCCATGGCCAACACATCCGGGAAGATTATTTAAAAGTGAAAAAAAATTGATGCAGTTAACTAAATGGAGGGAATACATCTGATTATTTCTGATTTTACTTACCTGGTGGCTTCAATAGGATGATCTTTATCTTGTCCTCTTTAAAAAAAATGGATCTCTTTTACCAAACAATAGGAAAGAGGGGGCAAGAAGGGCTCTTATTTCTCTAAAAGATAAAATAATCAAAGAAAGAAACCCATGATTGACAAGATCAGTATTTCCTAGGTTGTATCGAGTTTAATTGTAGAGGTGGCTGCTAGGAATGGACCATATAAAGGGAATCTGAACCCAGGTTTTTGACACCTAATCTGAGAGCAGTATAATGTAGAGACAGAGACCCTGATTCCAAAGGTGTACCACTTATTGGGCTGCCTGCTGTAGTTTTATCAGCATAATGTAGAGACAGAGACCCTGATTCCAAAGATGTATCACTTATTGGGCTGCTTGCTGTAGTTTTATCAGCATAATGCAGAGAAGACAGAGACCCTGATTCCAAAGATGTATCACTTATTGGGCTGCCTGCTGTAGTTTTATCAGCATAATGTAGAGAAGACAGAGACCCTGATTCCAAAGATGTACCACTTATTGGGCTGCCTGCTGTAGTTTTATCAGCATAATGTAGAGACAGAGACCCTGTCTCCAAAGATGTACCACTTATTGGGCTGCCTGCTGTAGTTTTATCAGCATAATGTAGAGAAGACAGAGACCCTGATTCCAAAGATGTATCACTTATTGGGCTGCCTGCTGTAGTTTTATCAGCATAATGTAGAGAAGACAGAGAAACTACAGCAGGAGAGTAGGTAGTCCTCCATATTCATGAGCTCTGTATAACTCCGCCCATAGAACTGATTCTGTGGTTGCTTTCTTCCCATGTAGAATGTACAATCAGTTGTGCGGGTGGGGTTATACAGAGCTGAGCATTCAGAGAACTGGTAGATCTGCAGGAGATAAAACAGTAATTTGATCAAAACTGCAGCAAGAAGCCCAGAAAAGTGACACATATCTGAAATAAGGATCTCTGTCTCTATATTATGCTGCTCTCAGATGGGGTAGGCAAAATCTGGTGACAGAATCCCTTTAAAAACAGCACTAAATTTAACATTAACCCCTTCATTGGCTTATACTGTGCCATTATGAAATGTCAAATTAACATTTTCATTACCCTATGACAGCAATGATTTTAGTGAAGAGGAATTCTAGCTTGCTGCCCAGAGTTCCATTTGCATTAAAACAGTCCCTGATTGTATTTATAGAGCTGTCATGAGTGTGTCTATCATGGTATTATGGAGAAATTGTAATTATTTCCTTCCAACCATTGGATCAGATACTCAATGCTATGTCACATGTAACTAATAAATATAAATAAAAATAAATCTTTATTTTTATATAGCGCTAACATATTCCGCAGCGCTTTACATTTTGCACACATCATCATCACTGTCCCCGATGGGGCTCACAATCTAAATTCCCTATTAGTATGTCTTTAGAATGTGGGAGGAAACCGGAGTGCCCGGAGGAAACCCACGCAAACACGGGGAGAACATACAAACTCCTTGCAGATGTTGCAGCGGTGGCCTGGATCCGAGAGGCAACTGGGATCCGAGAGGCAGCTGGGATCCCATTCGAACCTATTGGGATCGGATTCGAACCCAGGACCCCAGCGCTGCAAGGCTGCAGTGCTTTCCACTGAGCCACCATGCCGCCCAAATATACTTCACCAATCGAAAAAAAAGGGAAGTTAATTACTGGCTGGAAAATGTTTTGAATAATCTCTATATATAATTGCCTTAAATTGTCCATCATCCACTTCCGTCTGGATGTCCCCGAATCCCACAATCCACCGCGCCACACTGGAAGTACGCCGACCGCCATTTTGGAACACCCAAGTGATGCCGCTCGGATCCAGGATGCAGCTGCGATCCCGAACGCCGCTGCGATCCCGACTGCCACTGGGATCCCAGCTGCCTCTCGGATCCCAGTTGCCTCTCGGATCCAGGCCACCGCTGCGATCACGAGGCTGTGAAAGGGGTGTAATGAGGGGGTATAATGATAGGGTTGTAATGAAGGAGGTATAATGAGGGGGTGTAATGAAGGGGGTATAATGAGGGGGAGTAATGAGAGGGATGCTGCCACCGGATCCCAGCCAGGGCCCACTGCCTGACTGCACGCGCCAGATCCCGCCGCTGCCTGCCCACCCACCTCCGTGCAGTCACAGCTGGCAGGAAAGACCGCGGCTTGAGGCCTGTGCTGGAGATTGGGTGTGGCCACCCTCTAGTGGCGCCGCACACCATCTCTAGCACAGGCTGCAAAACACAGTCTTTCCTGCCAGTTGTGACTGCACGGAAGTGGGTGGGCCGCCACCCCCAGCGCCACAAAGCTGCCCCCATCGTAATGTTACTGCCCTCCCGATGCAATAGCATCGGGCACACATCTAGTCATATAATAATGCCAAATGTCTAATATATTTCAATGTATCACCTTTATCAAGATCTTATCGATATAGGGTTGTCAGAGTTGCTCCTTGCTGGGTGGGGCTGCAAGCTTTTTAAGCTCCTAAATTCGTGCTGCCCACTGCCAGTTACATCCTGACTTGCTTCTGTGTTGTTGTGACATGCTATATTCCCAGTGGACATTCCTGACCTCAGTTCGTTTTTACTTATTCTCCTTCTTTATGACTGCCTCTACACCGACCTACTGTTTCTGACTCGGCTTCAAGACCATTCTTTTGCCTCTGGTTCTCTCCTCCAGACAGCCCCTCTTTCATGGAAGCAATCTAGTGGACCCTGTGGTGATGCCAGATCCCTGTACTGAGGTTAAAGGGTGAAGGCTGAGGTTCCTCTGCAAACTGTCAGATGTAGTGGCATGAGCCAAATCTGTCCAAAGAAGCCTTTTTTGAGTCTGCCGCCTCTGACATAACAATTTATAAGTTACAAATTGACTTTTACTGAATGATTGAACATCCACTTGACATGAGATTCAATGTGGATAAAAGGTAAGCACTAATAATATGCACTCGTCATATGTTCTATGGGGAGTAACCCTAAGAGAGTCACTAGTAGAGAAGGATCTGGGTATACTTGTAGATCACAGCTATGTAACAGCTCAGCAGCTTCTAAAGCCAACAGTATATTGTCATATAATAATAATCTTTATTTTTATATAGCGCTAACATATTCCGCAGCGCTTTACAGTTTGCACACATTATCATCACTGTCCTCGATGGGGCTCACAATCTAAATTCCCTATTAGTATGTCTTTACAATGTGGGAGGAAACTGGAGTACCCGGAGGAAACCCACGCAAACACGGGGAGAACATACAAACTCCTTGCAGATGTTGTCCTTGGTGGGATTCGAACCCAGGACCCCAGCCAGGCTGCAGAGCTATCCACTGAGCCACTGTGCCGCCCATATATAAAAAGAGGGACGGACTAAGGACCGTAATACCACCACCTTACAAAGCATCAATGCAGTCTCATTTGGAATATGCAGTACAGTTTTGGGAACCAGTTCATAGAGAGGAGGCCCCAGAGTTAGAAAAGGTACAAAGAAGAGCCACAAAACTGATAAGGGGCATGGAAGATCTTAGAAAAGACTAAAATAATTCCATTCATTTATTCTGAAGAAGAGATGTCTAAGGGAGGACATTATTAACTTGTACAAATACATAAATGGCCCCTGCAAAAAATGTGGCAAAAAGTATGGTCAAAAGTAGTGATGAGCTAATTTGTTCAGAAAACAATCACCAATTCGGCACGAATATGGCACATTCGAATTCGTGGTGGGAAACACAAGCAAACTTTTATAAAATCGGTAACATTCAGTAAAAATGCGGGAAAATATTTGCGTTGCCAGTGCCACAAAAATATTTTCAGCACTTTAGCAATGATAATGGTGGTGTATTATGAGCGTTTGGCATGTTTTTGATGAGGGGAGGGGGTTTTCAGGCGCAGTATTCTTGTAAGCACAGCATAGAAGTCTTTTTATTTTCTTAACTTTATGTGTGCACAGTGTGGCTAGCCAATCAGGGCGCAGGAAACACCCACAATGTCCTGACACATTGGCTTGTGTCATTGGCTGCTGAAATCACATGTCCCTCGCCATATAAATAGCGGCCATCTTGTTTTAGCACCATTTTGACACTGTAACACCGGAGAGAGGCTGCTCCTGATGCTGGCACTGTTAACAGCAAGATTTTAGCTAGCTCGTTAGGCGGTTGTATATCAGTCAGATAGTGTAGATAGATAGTGTCCAGTGTGGCTGTAAAATTTACCTTCTGGAATTTTTTGGGGGGGCCATTACTGAGGTTCATAAACAAAGCCAGCAGGGCACATGTCCTACAAGTGTGTTGTGCACTGCTTCTATTGTGCTCCATGCACAAATATCGCATTCTAAATAATATTTTTTCACTAGCTAAATGTGAAAAAGCCTGCTGTATCCACATTTCATCTACTTAGATGGGCACCTTTTTTCTTCTTTTTTGGCCATTACTGAGGTCCACAAAGAAAGCCAGCAGGGCACATGTTGTGCACTGCTTCTACTGTGATCCTTGCACGAGTATAGCATTCTAATTCACAAGCAACTAGTGAAAAAATATTAAACAGCCAGCTGTATCCCACCCTGTCATTTAGTGCTGTGGTGATATAAAACTGAATGCAGATCAAAGGCATATTAAAAAAAAAGATATTTTTTTCTGTTGCTAAATGTGAAACAGACCTTGACTGATTCACTACCAGGATGCAGCAGACCTCCATTGATAAAGGCTTAGGGCAGCAGAGGTGCAACCCACTGATGACAATAGCCAGTAACCAAAAGAAAAAGAGGAGCCAGCTGCCTAGTGGGAAAAATGCAGACAGATAAGGCTTGCATAGGACATCAGTCACACAGTGCGGTGCAAAGTGTCTGAACAACCTATTGATCACGCCCATAGTATTAGCAGGCGGGCTGCTCAGCACTATATACATGCATCACACAGAAAAAAACCATGCCAACATAAAAAGGCCTAAGTGCACCCTGCAAAAATGATAAAAAGTGCAAAAAGATAAAAAGACATGGGGTATTAGTTACTATTTTGGCCAAGACAGATAAGCTCGCAATCCAAACGTCAAGGATCCCCAAATATTGCGAGACCCTAACGCTAATCACCTAACACCGTTATCAGTGGAGGCCTGTTGCATCCTGCTAGTGCATCAGTCAAGGTTTGGTGAGTCTACCTTTCATATGTAAATTTTTTTGAATTTTTTTCTTATGTTGGCTGTTCAGATTTAGTGTTAGGGCTTCTCCAAATTTGGGGATCCTTGACGTTTGGACTGCGAGCTTATCTGTCTTGGCCAAAATAGTAACTGACACTCCCATGTCTTTTTATCTTTTTGCACGTTTTATCATTTTAGCAGGATGCAGTTAGGCCTCTTTATGTTGGCTTGGTTTTTTTGTGTGATGCATGTATATAGTGCAGAACAGCCTGCCCGCTAATACTATGGACATGATCAATAGGCTATTCAGACACTTTGCACCGCACTGTGTGACTGATGTCCTATGCAAGCCTTATCTGTGTGCATTTTTCCCACTAGGCAGCCAGCTCTTTTGACCACTGTACCTTTATGAGGTCATAACTCTGGAACGCTTCCATGGATCCCGGTGATTCTGACACTGTTTTCTCGTGACATATTGTACTTCATGTTAGTGGTAAAATTTCATTCAAATAACTTGCGTTTATTTGTGAGAAAAACGGAAATTTGGTGAAAATTTTTTTAAAATTTCGCAATTTTCCAACTTTGAATTTTTATGCCCTTAAATCACAGAGATACGGCACACAAAAAACTTGATAACTAACATTTCCCACATGTTTACTTTACATCAGCACAATTTTGGAACCAAAATTTTTTTTTGTTAGGAAGTTATAAGGGTTAAAAGTTGACCAGCGATTTCTCATTTTTACAACACCATTTTATTTTTAGGACTACATCACATTTGAAGCCACTTTGAGGGGTCTATATGATAGAAAATACCCAAAGTGACACCATTCTAAAAACTGCACCCATTAAGGTGCTCAAAACCACATTCAAGAAGTTTATTAACCCTTTAGGTGCGTCACAGGAATTTTTTTGAATATTTAAAAAAAAAATGAACATCTAACTTTTTTTCATAAAAAAAATACTTCAGGTTCAATTTTTTTTATTTTACCAAGGGTAACAGGAGAAATTGGACAGCAAAGGTTATTGTGCAATTTGTCCTGAGTACGCAGATACCTGATATGTGGGCGGGAACCACTGTTTCGGTGCATGGCAGAGCTCAGAATGGAAGGAGCGCCGTTTGACTTTTTCAATGCAAAATTGGCTGGAATTCAGATTGGACGCCATGTCACGTTTGGAGAGTCCCTGATGTACCTAAACAGTGGAAACCCCCTACAAGTGACCCCATTTTGGAAACTAGACCCCCCAAGGAACTTATCTAGATATGTGGTGAGAACTTTGAACCCACAAGGGCTTTACAGAAGTTTATAACGTACAGCGGTACAATTAAAAAATCATATTTTTTCCACAAAAATGATCTTTTCACCCTCAATTCTTATTTTTCCAAGGGTAACAGGACCCTAAAAGTTATTGTGCAATTTGTCCTGAGTACGCTGATACCCCACATGTGGGGGTAAACCACTATTTGGGCGCATGGCAGAGCTCGGAAGGGAAGCAGCGCCATTTGACGTTTTTGGCTGGAATTGAGATCGGACACCATGTCGCGTTTGGAAAACCCCTGATGTACCAAAACAGCGGAAACCCCCCACAAATGACACCATTTTGGAAAGTAGACCCCCTAAGGAACTTATCTAGATGTGTGGTGAGAAATTTGAACCCCCATGGGCTTCACAGAAGTTTATAACATAAAGCCATACAATTAAAAAATCATATTTTTTCCACAAAAATGATCTTTTCACCCTCAATTCTTATTTTTCCAAGGGTAACAGGACCGTAAAAGTTATTGTGCAATTTGTCCTGAGTACGCTGATATTCCACATGTGGGGGTAAACCACTATTTGGGCGCATGGCAGAGCTCGGAAGGGAAGCAGCGCCATTTGACGTTTTTGGCTGGAATTGAGATCGGACACCATGTCGCGTTTGGAAAACTCCTGATGTACCAAAACAGTGGAAACCCCCCACAAATGACACCATTTTGGAACTTATCTAGATGTGTGGTGAGCACTTTGACCAAGGGTACCAGGAGAAATTGGACCCCAAAAGTTGTTGTCCAATTTGTCCTGAGTATGCTGATACCCCATATGTGGGAGAAAACTACTGTATGGGCACACGTCGCGGCTCGGAAGGGAAGTAGTGATGTTTTGGAATGCAGACTTTGATGGAATGGTCTGCGGGTGTCATGTTGCCTTTGGAGAGCCCCTAATGTACCTAAACAGTGGAAACCCCCCACAAATGACCCCATTTTGAAAACTAGACCCACTAAGGAACTTATCTAGATGTGAGGTGAGTACTTTGAACCCCCAAGGGCTTCACAGAAGTTTATAATGCCAGGGCATGAAAATAAAAAAATCGTATTTTTTCCAGAAACATGATCAATTAGTCCCCAATTTTTTCATTTTCCCAAGGGTAACAGGAGAAATTGGACCCCCAAAAGTTGTTGTCCAATTTGGCCTGAGTACGCTGACACCCCATATGTGGGAGAAAACTACTGTATGGACACACGTCGGGGCTCGGAAGGGAAGCAGTGACGTTTTGGAATGCAGATTTTGATGGAATGGTCTGCGGGTTTCATGTGCGTTTGGAGAGCCCCTGATGTACCTAAACTATTGAAATTCCCCACAAGTGACCCCATTCTGGACACTAGACCCCCCCACGGAACTTATCTAGATGTGTGGTGAGCACTTTGAACCCCCAAGTGCTTCACAGAAGTTTATAACACTCGGACGTGAAAATAAAAAAATCATTTTTTTCCACAAAAATTATATTTTTGCCCCCAATTTTTTATTTTCCTAAGGGTAACAGGAGAAATTGGACCCCAAAAATTGTTTTGCAATTTGTCCTGAGTAGGCTGATACCCTACATGTGGGGGTAAAACACTGTTTGGGCGCATGGCAGAGCTTGGAAGGGAAGGAGCACCATTTGACTTTTTCAACTCAGAATTGGCTGGAATTGAGATCAGACGCCATGTTGCATTTGGAGAGCCCCTGATGTGCCCAAACAGTGGAAACCCCCCAATTATAACTCCAACCCTAACCCCAACACACCCCTAACCCTAATCTGATCCCTAACCCTAGCCCTAACCCTAACCCTAGCCCTAACCCTAAAATGGAGATAAATACTTTTTTTTTAATTTTATTATTTTTCCTTAACTTAGGGGGTGATAATGGGGGGTTTGATTTACTATTTATGGCGGCTTTTATATTTGGCAGCTGTCGCACGCTAAAAGACGCTTTTTATTGTAAAAATAGTTTTTGCATCACCACATATTGAGAGCTATAATTTTTCCGTATTTTGACCCACCGAGTCATGTGAGGTCTTATTTTTTGCGGGATGAGTTGACGTTTTTATTGGTACCATTTTCGGGCACGTGACATTTTTTGATCGCTTTTTATTCCTATTTTTGGGACACAGAATGAACAAAAACCAGCGTTTCATGAATTTCTTTTGGGGGGGTGCGTTTACACCGTTCCGCGTGCGGTAAAATTGATAAAGCGGTTTTATTCTTCGGGTCAGTACGGTTACAGCGATACCTCATTTAGGTCTTTTTTTATGTTTTTGTCGGTTTTATGCAATGAAAACTATTTTATTTAAAAAATAATTATTTTTGCATCGCTTTATTCTGCGAGCTATAACTTTTTTATTTTTTTGCTGATGATGCTATGTTGTGGCTCATTTTTTGCGGGACAAGATGACGTTTTCAGCGGTACCATGGATATTTATATGCGTCTTTTTGATCGCGCGTTATTACACTTTTTGTTTGGCGGTATGATAATAAATCATTATTTTTTTGCTTCGTTTTTTATTTTTATTTTTTAAGGAGTTTGCTAAAGGGGTTAACTAATGGGACAGTTTTATAGGGCGGGTCATTACGGACGCGGCGATACCTAATATGTGTACTTTTATTGTTTTTTTTTTTATTATTTCCAAAAAATGGATTTATTGGGGGAATATTTTTTTTTTTTCTAATTTATTTGGCGATTTTTTTTTTTTTTAAATTATTTTAACACTTTTTTTTATTTTTTTTTACTTTATTAAATAGTCCCAGGTGGGACATCACTGTCCTGTGACAGATCGCTGATCTGTCACATCACAGATCACTGTGACAGATCAGCGATCTGACACAGGCACTGCAGAAGGCTTCCTCATGCCTGCGCTTTGCAGGCACTGAGGAAGCCAGCTTCCTCAGGCCCCCGTCGCCATCTTGGATTCGGGGGCCTGGAGGAAAGGAGCCCCCCACAGCAGCGCTGCACATTGCGCTGCCGTGGGGGGCTCAGGGAAGCACGGAGGGAGCCCCCTCCCTGCCGATGCTTCCCTTTAACCCCCGGTACACGGCGATCGTGTTTGATCGCGGTGTGCAAGGGGTTAACGTGTCAGGGCGGTGCGTGACCGCCCCTGACACATTGTGCCAGGTGTCAGCTGTGATAATCAGCTGACACCCGGCCGCGATCAGCGGCGCTCACCACGTGGGCGCCGCTGATCGTGCCGACGTACTATCCCATCCATGGGCATAGGGGCCCAGGTCCCATGGACGGGATAGTACGTCGGATGGCAGAAAGGGGTTAAAAACAGTTTGTAGCATCTAGTGTGCTATGGAGGCCTGATCCATAGGCCACAAACAAATTCTTCTGTTATTAATGTCATACAATAAGGGACCTGACTTTAAAAATAGTGTGTTATAGAGGCCTGATCCATATGCCACAAAAAAATCTTATACGGTAATGGATCGGACTTTAAAATTGTTTGTAGCATAACTTCTTTGTCATACAGGCCTCACCCACGCTCAAACAATTCTTTTTTCTGTAACTAACACGATACAGCACACCATATTTCAACTTTGAATTTACTGTCGCTGAAATTCAACTGTTTTCAGAGGTGGTACAGGGTTTAAAATCTATTTTTTTTATTGCTAAAGCTGTGCTCCTACCACACTATCTGAGCAACATGACTAGGAAAAACCGAGGCCGTGGTGCAAGGGGAATTAGGCTTGGTATTCAAGGTGTATGTGGAGTAGGTGGTAATGTTTGTGAAAGCATTAGTGAAGCAATGTCACGTCCTAGGCAGAGACAACTGACAAATTATGTTACTGGACAGGCTACACCACTACCTTTCTTTGGCAGACGCACAGCGGCATGCCTTATAGCATGTACTCGAGTGGATGGCAAGTACAGCTTGAAGTGGCCTCTCCACCTATTCTTCCACCTCAACATCACACCCAGTAGAGTCTACAGTTGTGGCACCAAAATTCCCCTTGCTTCACCCCACGTCCCAACTATCCAACCATTCAACTGACTGTACGGAACCACAGATGGGTGATTCTGAAGAGCTGTTGACACATTCTATGCCATGTTCATCAGAAGTGTACTCAAAAGCTTTGCAGGGTCAAGAGGAGAAAATCTGCACCTATGCCCAAATGTTTATTAGCTTGGATCAGGGGAAGGAAGAAGTACAGTCCAAACAGCATCCTGACTCTCGTCATCAGACGTTAACCCCTGGGTGGGAGGTGATCCTGATGAGACTCAGATATCTGTACTGTGCTGTCAGGGCAAGAAGAGGAGGAGAGTGATAACAATGGTGAGGAATGTGATAACACAAAGGATGATGATGAGGTGTTAGATCCCAGTTGGTGTGAACATAGAGGCACACAGCTGAGTAGGTCATCTGAGGAGGAAGACGAGGAGGTTACGTTGCGCTCTCCATCGCAGACACGTAATGATGCAGCCACGACGAGTGATGCATCCTCAGCCACAACCGTGCCTCTGACCAGCAGCGTCCATGGGTATGCAGCTCGCAGGGGTGGCAATGGTTGCCTAGCCTGGGCCTTTTTTGACACTGCAAAAGATGAACCAACACACGTAATCTGCCAACTTTGCAAAAAATACTGAGTCGAGGTAAAAAGTGCAATAATTTGACTACTACATGTATGAACCTTTACATGTGCAATCAACATGCTTTACTATGGGAATCCCACTGCACAAAAATGCGGATCAGCGGACGTCAACAACCATCAGCCGCCCCATCAATCGCATCTGCTGCTTCTTCCTCCTCCTCTGTTACAGTGACAACTATTGAGATGCAGGTCTTTGACCGCAGAACCTCAGCTTCTTTACCCACTGCAGGCATGCTGACTGAAAGGCCACCTTTAGCTGTAACAGAAGCAGACATGCCTGCTGTTTTTGACTGAACTCAGAGAATGATCACACCACAAGTTTCTCAATCCACAGCAACATCTCTGCCTGCACCTCACTCACTGTCCAGTAGTTTGTCCGGTTCAACGTACTCTGCCGTCTCACAGCACTGCAGCCAGCCCACAGTTCCGCAGTTGTGGTCATGCAAAAGATTGTTTCCTCCTACGCATATCAAAGCTAAAAGGTTGAACTCCACCATCTCCAATTTGTTGGCCCCGGAAATTCTGCCTTTCCGCCTGGTAGCTACAGATGGTTTCCGAAAGCTGATGGTCGTTGCAGTCCCCAGTACCAATTACCCAGTCGCCATTACTTTTCTAAGAAAGTTTTGCCTGTGCTACATCAGCATGTCGCAGACAACATCACCCATTCCTTGACAAAATCTCTGTCTGCCAGGGTGCATTTCACCCCAGACACTTGGATGAGTAAGCATGGCCAAGGGCATTACATCTCGCTGACTGGGCACTGGGTGACTGGTGGATGCACTATCTGCAACATGATCCCCGTATAGTTATGATTAGGTATAATGCTGACTACTGGGTTGCCCCTTTATTAGATCCACGCTATAAAGCCAAATTTTGCCAGATGATTCCGCCTTAGAAAACGACCCGCGAATGCTGAAATATCGAAACATGCTTTTATACAACCTTAAGAGAGCTTTTCCCTAAGACAGCAGTGAAGCACACAGTTCGCATCGCAGCTGTAGACTTCCAGCCCGTCAATTCATCAACGCCAAAACATCAGCTGCAGCAGCAGTGGTGGAAGGAGCAATTTTTGTGAGTCCTTTGACCCTTTTTTTAGACCAACTCATGCACCTGCACAATAGAGTCCAAGTCTTACACATGGTGAACGAATGGAGAGGATGGTGCAAGAGTATCTAGAACTAAATATCAATACCATCACCGAGGGTTTGGACCCTTTCACATTTTGGTATTCCAAAATGGATGAGTGGCCTGAGCTCGCCTCACATGCATTGGAGGTTTTATCGCGCCAGGCAACCAGCGTTCTCTCAGAACGTGTCTCAAGCAATGGTGGTGTCCTGACAGATAAGCGCATCCGGTTGTCCCCTGAAAGTGTAGACCACCTAACTTTCATTAAGATGAACAAGTCATGGATCTCCAGGGACTTTTGCACCCCAATTGCAGACTTTACAGACTAGGTGATATTGCATTTTTTAGTGTGATGCATTAATATCATGTAACTGCACTCTGTGATATCTTTAGTGTGGCTTCTGTGGCTGCTGCTGCTGCTGATGTTAACACAAATTTGTGGAAATGTGAACAGTAATGATTGGTCTATACCTGCTAAGTTAGCTGTAGTGGAAGACGTGTTGGTCCCAATTACACTATATCTATTCTCTTGACAGTTATTCCACTGCAGTGGTGTAAGGCCCTCATTTTTTGAAATGTGAACACTCCTGGTTGGGTGTCCATCTCCTAGATTGGATATAGTGGAAGAACTGTCTGTCCCTATTATACTATTTCTACTGTGGTGAAATTGATGCCAATTCTGTGGTGTAAGGCCCTTATTTTTTTAAATGTGAACAATCCTTGATGGGTGTTCATCTGCTCGATTGGGTGTAGGGAAAGACCTGTCGGTCCCTATTAGACAAGGTCTACTGTGGTGAAATTGATGTCACTTTGTCTGCCAGTTAATTTTGGAAATGTGAACACTCATGGTTGAGTGCCCATCTGCTGGATTGGGTGAATTGAAAGACCTGTTGGGCCCTATTTTACTAGTTCTACTGTGGTGAAATTGATGTCACTTTGTCTACCAATAATTTTTGGAAAAGGGAACACTCCTGGTTGGGTGTCCATCTGCTGGATTGGATGTAGTGAAAGACCTTTCGGTCCCTATTATACTTTTTCTACTGTGGTGTAATTTATGCCACTTCTGTGGTGTAAGGCCTTCATTTCTTTAAATGTGAAAACTCATTGTTGGGTGTACATCTGCTGGATTGGGTTTAGTGGAATACCTGTCAGTCTCTATTATACTATTTCTACCATGGTAAAATTGATGCCACTTTGGTGCTGTCTGCCAATAATTTTTGGAAATGTGAACAATCCTGGTTTGGGTGTACATCTGCTGGATTGGGTGTAGTGGAACAACTGTCGGTCCCTATTATACTATTTCTACTGTGGTGAAATTGGTGCCACTTTTGTGGTGTACGTCCCTTATTTCTGTAAATGTGAACGATCCTTGTTGGGTATCAATCTGCTGGATTGGGTGTAATGAAAGACCTGTCAGTCCCTATTATACTGTTTCTACTGTGGTGAAATTGATGTCCGTGTTACTCTCCTTTTTATAAATTTTTCTGACAATGTTAGTCTACAAAACTGATATTTGTTGCACCTGAGTGTGGCTCAGCTTGAAAGCAGGTAGAGGTGTTGCATGTGGTATCAGGGCGCCAAGCAAAGGAGCTCACCCACCTCGTCTTACTGTGACGATCATTGGAAAGCTGTAAATGCTGTCCCAGACCCCAATACCTCATGCCTGGCTGATTGCTGCTGTTCCATGCTGCAATTTTTACTGTAGGTGAATTGAGGTCACTTTCCTCGTGTCTGTCCCTCATTTGATGTGTTTTGGCAGCATTTGGGGCTAAGGTGTTGTGTGAAGCGATGGCCGGGGACCACCACAATGCAGGGAGACTACGGTACACAAGATGAGGTGCAAACAATTTATTTACAGGCAAGGAATGCAGTGTTTAGGAAAATGCAGAAACAGGGGTATGCAATGGAAACAGACAATTTACAAGGATAATATTCTCTAGCTGGGCCGTCAAACAGCACGAAGCACCAACTATAAAAGCTCAGTGTATTTATCAAACTGGAAAGACAACACAGAAAGGTAATGTATGATGCTACACTAACTATAACCTATCTGGCCTTTGCTACCCAGGCCACACGGCTGCCCTGCTCTATCTATTGCAGCCTATCTTAAACCCTAGCATGTGCACAGAAGAGGTTAACACTCACAGTAGCATTGGTATCTCAGTCCATTCCTGGGGGCCTGCAGCTTTGTAAGATGGTGTGCACTTCTTCCTGGAAGCTCTGTGCAACGTGGTCTTTTCCTTGTGTGCAGGTCCAGTGATGTTCCTAGAAACGCTGGATTCCTTCCTCTGGATTCCTTACTTGCCTTTTCTTCATGGCTCCTCACGGCAACATAGGAAAGCCACCTTGTTTTCCACAGAAGAGTTTACAAAGTCTTTCCTCCACAGCTCAGGCACATGTCGTTCCTGCAGAAATCTCGGCTCTCTACTCACACACAGAAAAGCAGCCCCTCCCCTCTCCAGTGCTCGCAGAAGAGACCAAAACAGTCTTTACAGCAGGGAAGCGCAGAATGTCTGACTGCTCTAACCAAGGGGGTGCTGTCTCTTAAAGTGGCAGCTTCAGCTTATCTCTATGGTCCATGGCAACGCCACCCCCTTACATTGTGCATGCGTTTGTTTTTTCCTCCCATTGAATGGTGTATGGTAATAGTCGGCGAATATTTGACAAAATATATTGCAAATTCTGCAAGCGTAATCCGAACTGAACATTGAAATATTCGCTCATCTCTTGTCTTAGCATCTCCATAGGATTTCAGTACCGGAATATATTTTTGTACTTTTTTGTACTGTTCACCTTGGAATTATCTGCAGAAGAGGTTGTGAACTTTATTGGATGAATGTTCTCCGTGAACAAGGATGTACAAAAATGATGTGTGTTTAGTGGGAACAATTCCCTGCTTGTCACCTTATGTCAGAGATGCTGTCAGTGTCAGCTCAGCATGTAAGACGATGGTATCAGGAGGGGAAGACATGACATTTAGGAAAAACGTTGCGAAAAGTGACAAGATGCAGCACGAAGTGATGGTGCCAGAAATCCTCTTTTAACAAGTGAGATCACAGGTAAGAGGAGAACAAGAGCAGAACAGAAGGGCGACATTGTTTCTCTAGATATATTCACATCCATAACTTACACAGCATTATGTAACACGGGAGAAATGCTCTTAAATACACAAAAATACCATTCTGTTATCTATCAATCTATCTCTCTATCTATCTATCTAAATATAAAATACAGGTGCAGCACTAGCAGAGACAGAAAAATGCAAATATGGCTTTAAAAGGCCTCTCAGCAAAACCAAACCTCAAAATATCCAAAAGAGAAAAAGGCAGCACTCCATAGTCCATTATTCAATGGATTATTGACCCATCATTGCAAGGCAACGTTTCGTTCCAAGTGTGCAAATTTTTCAAGATTTGTGGTCTCAAGACATGATGTAACCAGAACATAATTTGATAGTAAGGTTAGTCATGATTTGTTTAGTTTATCGAAAGGTCCTCAGAAAAACTTAGCCTTTGACATGATAATGAGGCCAAGCAACCCATAAACTCCAAAAGTGGGAACTCAAATCTGAAGCTGCCATAATAGCTTCACCAAAAAACCCATTAGCCCTTCCTTAGCGATGATGTGACTGTTGTGCACATGTGCTCTATAAAGATGGATTGTGAACAGAGATTAAATGGATTTTAATTTCATTCGTAATTTGGGCAGATGGAACCTAAACACTTCATGATTGTAGTTCTTTCCTTTCACCCTAAAATTTTGGGGTTTACTCAAGTCTTTGCCTCCAGGATGAAGTGGAGCTCAGGCTCCATTAGTTATGAAGGCCACAGTTTTGTTTTTCAAACTCAAGCAGACTGTATCCAATCCTTCATTAAGACATGTATTTCAGTTAGAAATACAAGGTCTCCCTTCTAAACAGTAATCAAAGAACAAATTAACCTATTAGTATTTCCACAATGAATTTTTGTAATTACTGAAAATATCTGGCTTCTTAGGCTGAGGCATGAATTTGCTAGAAAACCATATTAGCTGGAGAATTTCTATTAACCTGCAATGTAAATTCCACGGACACCTCCACTGTTGATCTTTGGCCATGATTTTGAATGTCATGTACAGTGGATAGAAGCAAAGGCAATAATTCAAAAGGGGATAATACCAGATTTTAAGATGAAAGCCACTTTCATTCATTTATCTTCTGCTTGAATATTTGTTTAAAGGGACCTCTAACCAGTGTAAACAGACAAAGGCAAAACCAAAAGAAAACTCTTAAGAGTTTTGAGTTAGGGGCTGAGACTGATAATGTTACCACACACTAACTGCAACAGTAAGGTAAATTTTCTGCATTCTCATGGGTCTTCTGTGAGGTGGTAGTCATGGCAAGGGGCTGCTGTTCCGTCACACCCTGGCACTGTGAAAAGAGATTACAAAGTCCCAACTGCTGTGTGATGTGTGTGCTGTGATTAGAGTCCTCCTCAGTTCAGTCACAGGCATTCCACAGCAATCCTCAACTATCATAGAATACTTCATCTGTGCTGTCCCTTGCTTTCCTGAAATTCATTGTTCTGGTACTGTATCCTCCGGTACAGCAGCTTTCTGACTAGCCAGATATGCTCGTGCTTGGGGTTCCGCACCCGTTTTAAAGGAAGGCATATTCCAACTTTTTCCAGACCGTATCCCATCAATTTTAGCCGCTGCCACTCTCCTGCGTGCTCGTGTGACTTCCAGCCCCAAGGCCCTGGACTGCCTGGCTCCTCTTAAACTTGTTACTGCAACAACCTCAATTCTCCTCATCCCACTCTCTGACTAAAACTAGGAAGTGTCTGAACTATAACTACTCTGGCCTCTCCTACTCAGAAATCCCCTATTTCTTATCCTAACCTTATCTTATCTCCTAATCTACAATGCTCCTCACTAGAGTTGAGCGACTTTGGTTGGATCGGGTTTCATGAAACAAAATTTGTTTCAGATGAAACTGGTCTGACTAGGGCAAAAAAAGTTGGAGTTTCGTCCGAAACCCGACCCCAATGCAAGTCAATGGGAAATAAAAGTCGGCATTGAGTGGATGACATTCATCCACTCAATGCCGACTTTTATTCCCCATTGACTTGCATAGGGGTCGGGTTTTGGGCGAAACTCTTCTCTCCACTGTACTAAACCGTATATTACCCATTACTATACCTTCCTCTTATACACTATACAAAGGGATGCAGGGCATGAGATAACCCCCCAACACACCACTTACATTCCTCCCTCCTAAAACATCATCGTCCCCAACCATACAGTATCAGTAGTATATATCACAAATATAAAACATTACTATAAAACATGCTTAACCAGAAAAAAATCTTATACTCTACACAAGAGTCAGTTTCTCCTCTCTCTTCCATCTCTGATCCTGTTCCTGGTCAGGACTGGTACCGGTCGCACTTGGTTGGGACCCTGGAACATATAGTTCAAGTCTCTTTAATAATCTATCCCTTTGGCCAACAAGACACATTAGCCCACAAACATATGGGCACAGTCCCTTATAACCCGGCACGACCCTTGGGTTGTCCATTTTGTTCTATTGTTCTGTTTGAACCTGATCCCTCCTCCATGGGAACCATGACAGTGTGTCTGAGTAGTTTTGCCACTGTAAGAATCTAGCAGGAACGCGGGATGCAGTAACGCATAGGAGGCAGAGCAAGAGTTAACAGGTTGTTTATAAAGAGTTATTATGACAGTGAATACTCCACGCAGGGAGAGGGAGGATAAGGGAATATAGGTGAACAAAGCATATACAGTTATAGAGCAATAGTATGAGTTCAAATAACGGGTTAACTTATCAGTCTGTGGTTCCTGGATGGGGGAGGCTGGAAAATCCCACGATGGCGCCGTAGCTGATGTGTGAAGTTTCCAAACTTGTCCCGGAGAAAAGTGAAACACTGAATCTTAACGAAGGCGACATATCCTGGCTTCATGCACAGTCTTGAGATCCTGGAACAGTGTACTGCTCGAGTGGATATCTGCGGCACCGCGATTGGTGAACGAAGTCCCGAAGTGGAGGCCGCGATCATGCTACCTGCTTCAGAGTGCACTGAGCACTGTGTCGCGGCCCAGCAGCAGTCAGAGGTAGAGAACGGTTTGTCCTAGACAAGTCAGATGACAGGAGTAGTGGTCTCTGGAAGTACACAATGATGACAGTTCCGATAATTCTGGCCCTGACACGAGAGAGATACCATTAGCTCGGTCCATCTCCCTACACCACCACGAGTCCGACTGACCCCCAATCCCTTTCCTTAGGGACCCCAACAGAGTGTTCAAATTCCTATTTAAACACAGGTCCGACTGATGCCAGTCCCCTAGCTCCTGGGAGCTAGACACTCAACACGTTTACTTTAAGACATACTAAGGCCCGTTGGCCAGTCCTTTTCGTGTTTGGGTTAAATGTAATGAACATAATGGACCAGTGGTCAACTCACCAACACCAACTCACCAACAGCTCCAACAGTCCAGGAGTAGAGTTGAGCGAAACGGGTCGGTCAATTTCATAAGTCGCCGACTTTCGCTAAAGTCGGGTTTCATGAAACGAAACCCGACCAAAGCGTGAGGTCGGCCATGAGGTCGGCGACCAGAGCGCCAAAGTCGCATTTCAAATGATGCTTCCAGTGTCCTTTTTCCTCTTCGCCACGACAGCACCCACTGAGAGAGGGGATCCGCCCCAGGAACAGGAAACCTACAGAGAGATAAATGGGGCGGTCCCCCTCGCTCCCTCAGTTTGGTTTCCTGTTCCTAGGAAGGAACCCGCAGAAGAGGATACCTGGTCTGGTAGCCGCCTGCCTGCATAATATGAGCAGCAGGGGCCCCAGGACCGGAGGCAGCGTCGGGCGGAGAGGTGTATCCCCCCCCCCCCAGAGCTGGCGTAATGCAGGTGAGGCTGGAGGCGAAAGTGGTGCCAAAGCTCACTGGGGGTTATGGCTATACTCCCCCCCCCCCCCAGAGGGGTTGGACGCATTACGAACGCCATCGGGCGTACTGAGGCCGGCGCCCCCCCCCCCCCCGAGTGGCAGAAGGGCTTGTGCGGTGTGTGCTGAGCGGCGCTGCTGGGAGTCATACCTGGACAGGAGAAGGACCCCGTGCGTGGAGAGGGGGCGCAGACGCGCGATGCGCCGGCCGCATCACTATTTGCGGTGACCCAGCGCAGGAGAGGCAACCCGGAAGTGGAGGAGGACTTCCGGGTTCAGGCTGAAGGCAGAGACCGCGGGACAACGCCCGCACATGCGCAGTAGGGGCTGGAAGAAAAAAAAAAAAAAATGGTGGACAAAAAAAAAAAAAAAAAAGAGGAGCAAAGGCTTTAAAAGGAAGCCACAGACACAGCGCTAGTGCGCAGTCATGTCGTCCTTAGATGACTCAGCTTCGCTCCCATTAGGTCAGCTAGTGGTATCCCCACTTGGCAGTAGACAGAGCAGTGCTACGAGGAGATCCAATAGCACCAGAAGAAGTGGCAGCTCTAGGAAGGAATCCATTGGGCCTTCCAGACAAGATGAGCCGGTAGAGAAGAAACGTAAGGAAAAGAAGTCGTCCCATGCCTCGCCTCAGCCTGGGTCCCGGACACCGCAGCCGGTAGTTGCTGACGAAATTCACGGGTGAGTGTTTTTTGGTCAGGTTAGATAATTGATAGCCTTCTCTTTCTGGTCCATACCCCTTTTAGGCTAAAAGAACAGAGAAGGCGAAACATAGTGAGTGTGCCTTATGTTCGCAGCCCCTCCCGGATGGCCACCCAAAGAGATTATGCCAATCATGTGTTGAGGAGGCCTTGCAGGAGGAATCCTCACGGAAGAAGGAGGATATCCGGGCAATGATAAGAGAGGAACTACGGGCCTTAGGCGGTTCCAGTAGTCTAGGGGGTCACTCCTCCGTGAGAGAAATACGTTCATCTAAAGGAGGAGTCTCGCTGGCGTCAAGGTCGCCGTCAGATACCGGAGAACTAGATTCCGATAAGTCCCAGGAATACCTTTCCTCAGAGGACGAGGATCAGACGTGTTTCCCCACGGACAGTGTCAGTAATCTTGTGAAGTCTGTCCGAAATACCATGGGGTTGCCGGAGAGTAAGGACCCCAAGACCCCTCAGGACATTATGTTTGCGGGTATTTCTCGTAGAAAGGTCCGAGCATTCCCAGTGGTCCCAGCTATAAAAGACCTAGTTAAGAGGGAATGGGAGAAACAAGGTCAAAGGACCTTCCTCCCCTTAACGTCAAAGCGTAAGTATCCCTTTGACGATGAGGAGTTAACGGCCTGGTTGAGAGCCCCCAAGGTGGATGCGGCAGTGGCCTCTACCTCCCGTAGATCCTCCTTGCCGGTGGAGGATTCGGGAACTTTGGCTGATTCTTCGGATCGTAAGACCGATACATTCCTCAAAAGATCTTGGGAAGCTTGTACGGCAGCCTTTAAGCCCGCAATAGCAGCCACATGTACGGCAAGATCTATGTTGGTGTGGCTGAACGACTTGGAGGACAATATTAAAAATGGAGTAGCCAGGAGTAGGCTTCTTTCCTCTATGCCTCTCATTAAGGGAGCAGCGGCCTTCCTCTCCGACTCTTCCGCGGATTCTCTCCGGTTGTCGGCTAGAGCCGCGGGACTGACCAATGCAGGCAGGCGGGCCTTATGGTTGAAGGGGTGGAAAGGAGACACACAAACAAAAACTAGATTGTGTGCTATACCCTGCCAGGGTAAGTACCTGTTTGGTACAGAACTAGATGAAATTTTGACAAAAGCGGGGGAGAGGAAAAAGGGGTTCCCTAACCCGTATGTTCCGTTCAACAGGAGGGCCTACAGGAAGCCGCCGTTCGGAAAAAAGAAAAACTTTAGACCCCAGGACCGCTGGGGAAATAAGGACCCCAAGCAAAGAGGCAACCTATTCGGGAAACGTCCCTTCAGAGGAGACAGATCCCGATAAAACCGTTATACCGGTAGGTGGCAGGCTATTAAGATTCAGCCGCCAATGGATGAAGGTGACATCAAACCCGTGGGCCCTAAGTATTGTATCATCAGGCCTAAAATTAGAATTCGTTCGGTATCCACCGAACTCCTTCTTATTGACTTCTATGAAGTCCCGATCTCAGCAGGAAGCACTGGAGATGGAGATTGCGGTACTGCTATCTAAACAGGTTCTAGTGGAGGTCCCAGACGACGAAACAGGGATGGGCTTTTATTCTCCTCTATTCTTAGTCCCAAAACCAGATGGCTCTTACAGGACTATAATAAATTTAAAGAAACTTAATACCTTCCTAAGACTGAGGTCGTTTAAAATGGAGTCGATTAAGTCTGCAATAAAGCTTTTGTTTCCCAGGTGTTATATGGCGGTCTTGGACCTAAAGGACGCCTACTACCATCTCCCCATATATCGAGGGCACCAAAGGTTCCTGCGGGTAGCAGTCTGGTTCAGAGGTCGGATTCAGCATTTCCAGTTTGCGGCAATGCCATTCGGGCTATCCATGGCTCCTCGGGTATTTACCAAATTAATGCTGGAAGTAATGTCATATGTAAGGCTGAATGACACCCTAGTTGTCCCTTACTTAGACGACCTACTCATAGTGGGGAATTCTGTTTCACAGTGTGAAGCAAGAAAAGCTAGGATTATCTCATCCCTACAAACACTGGGTTGGCTAATTAACTGGGAGAAATCCAGACTAGAGCCAGTGACCTGTCAAAGGTTTTTGGGCCTGCAGGTAGACTCCGTAACTGAGGAGTGCTTTCTGCCAAACGCCAAAGTAATGGCCATAATTGACAAAGTACAGAATGCTACAGGAAGACCCGTAATATCATTGAGACAGGGCATGTCCTTGCTGGGGTCACTAATATCATGCATTCCAGCGGTGCAATGGGCTCAGTTCCACTCTAGAGAACTACAGTGGGCTATTCTGCAGGAGACAGACTGCAGGGGCGGCTGGAAGGGAAGATATCCCTATCGCCCGAGGTGGTTGAATCCCTAAAATGGTGGTTAATTCCTTCCAATCTATCGAAGGGAGTACAGTGGTGGGTGACTCCCTCCAAGATACTCACCACAGATGCCAGCCCCTTAGGTTGGGGAGCCCACCTAGAGGAGCACATGGTACAAGGCTGGTGGCGGGAGAATGAAATAGAGGCCTCCTCTAATGTAAAGGAGCTAACAGCGATTTTTTTATGCGATATCTCGCTTCCTCCCGCAGTTAAGAGGCGCCCACGTAAGGATCCAGACAGACAATACCACCGCAGTGGCCTATATAAACCGGCAAGGAGGCACGCGGTCAATGCCACTGATGTCTATCGCGGGAAAGATTCTGGAGATGGCCGAGGTCCATCTTCTCTCCTTGTCAGCGCTCCATATAAGAGGAGTGGACAACTCCCGAGCAGACTATCTCAGTCGCCAGGCCCTATACCAGGGAGAGTGGGTCCTCAGCAGAGACGTGTTCGAAATGATAGCGTCAGAATGGGGCAGACCGGAGATAGACCTATTCGCAACCAGAGCCAACAGGCGCGTAAAAAGGTTTGCTTCTCTCTACAGGTCGGACAACCCAGATATTCTAGGTGCCCTCCAAACACCCTGGGCATTCCAACTAGCCTATGCCTTTCCTCCGATGGTGCTACTACCAACAGTAGTCAGGAAAATAAGACAGGAGAGGGCGAGGGTCATCTTGATAGCCCCGTTTTGGCCAAAAAGACCGTGGTTTTCATGGCTGAGAGCCATGTCAATAACCGACCCGTGGATCCTGCCGCTGCACCAGGACCTTCTCTCGCAGGGACCCTGCTACCATCCACAGGCCAAAGCCCTGCACCTAGCGGCCTGGAATTTGAAAGGGAGCTACTGAGGCAGAAGGGTTTCTCAAGGAACCTAATCAATACCCTGCTACAAAGCAGGAAGGAGTCCACGACAAAAATATATGCTAAGGTGTGGAGGAAGTTCCTGGCCTTTCACCCAACAAAACTAGCTGGTGAAGTACCCATTACGGCCATTCTAGAGTTTCTACAAAGAGGCCGAGAACTTAGACTCTCAGTAAGCACTCTTAAGGTCCACGTGTCAGCCCTAGGAGCCCTGTTTAACTATAACGTGGCAGCAAATAGATGGGTGACTCGGTTTATCTCAGCCTGTCAACGAGCAGAACCGGTGCATGTGCCTCGACTTCCAGCGTGGAACCTTACTCTGGTTTTGGATGCCTTCACTCAGGCACCATTTGAGCCCATAAGCTCAGCATCAGTAAAGTGCCTCTCATTGAAAACGGCTATGCTGGTGGCCTTAGTATCGGCCAGGAGAGTGAGTGATCTTCATGCTCTGTCAGTAGACCCACCGTTCCTGTTAACAACACGAGACAGTCTCATTTTAAAGACGGACCCGTCCTACCTGCCCAAACGGGCAACTAAATTTCATAGGTCTCAAGAGATATGCCTACCTTCATTCTATGAGAACCCGTCAACACAGGACGAGGAGAAATATCACACCTTAGATGTGAAAAGAGCCATACTAGCCTACCTTGATAGGACCAGTCCCTGGAGGCAGAGTAGGTCTCTTTTTGTCTCATTCCAGGGCAGCAGGAAGGGGTCTGCAGTTACATCAGGCACGATATCCAGATGGATTAGAGATGCGATCACAATGGCGTATCTGACAAAAGGAGAAGACCCTCCACTGGGGATTAAGGCGCACTCTACTAGAGCCATATCATCCTCCTGGGCCGAGAGGGCGAACGTCCCAATTGAACAAATATGTAAGGCTGCAACCTGGTCTTCTCCATCTACCTTTTATAGTCACTATAGACTAGATTTGTCCTCTACCGAGGATCTAACTTTTGGTAGATCAGTCCTTAACACGGTGTGCCCGCCCAAGTGATTATCTCTGAAAATCTCTCAGTGGGTGCTGTCGTGGCGAAGAGGAAAAACCGGATTACTTACCGGTAATACTCTTTTGTAGAGTCCACGACAGCACCCGCTCACTTCCCTCCCGTAAGAATTTTTTCACACATGGGTCTCCTTGGTGGTGGAGATTATAATTTAAGTTAGATATGTGATTAAACTTAGTAAGCTTAAAACTGCATAGGGGTAAGATATATGAATCGCCCAAGCAAAATGACTAAAACATGTATGGCGGTTCCTCCGTTGTTCTCGGTAATACAAACTGAGGGAGCGAGGGGGACCGCCCCATTTATCTCTCTGTAGGTTTCCTGTTCCTGGGGCGGATCCCCTCTCTCAGTGGGTGCTGTCGTGGACTCTACAAAAGAGTATTACCGGTAAGTAATCCGGTTTTTTAGCCAATGATGGAGGATCCACACTGTGGGCAACGCGATGATATGGGCAGCGGTCACCATCATCTTTGAGAAGGGCATGCAAGGGATTGGCTTGCTTTGTGTGGTGTCACAGGGGCTATAAAAGGGTGTGCACGCCGACCGCCATCTTACTTCTGCCGATCTTAGCATAGGGAGGGAGAGGTTGCTGCTGCTGATTCTGAAAAAGGGAGAGCGTTAGGCAGGGAAGAAGGAAAAAAAAACTGCTTCTGCTGGTAGCGATTTTCACTGTACAACACAACAGTTTGTGTGCAGTGACGGGGATGATATATTTGTGTGCATCAGCTCTGTTGGTTATTAGGCTGCCTTATAAGGCTCCCTGATAGCTGCATTGCTGTTTGCACACTGCTGTGCAAACTGCTTATTTAAAAGCAAAAATACATTTTTTCCTCTTTTCTGCACAGTTACCAAGCGTTCATTTTTCCACACTTTTGTGTGCAGCAGTCCAGCTTATTAGGCTGCCTGCTGCCATACTTGGACTGAGAGCATCATTGTCAGCCTCCTAAAATCACTTGGGAGATTCAAATTCTCCCCAATACTATATACACCTTGTACCTTGTCATACACCAGCCAATGTCAGCCTGTTAAATTGAGGTGTAATCTATAGTGGGCCTGAGATAATAGTTCAGCCTCCTAAAATCCCTAGGGAGATTCAAATTCTCCCCAATACTATATACACCTTGTACCTTGTCATACACCAGCCAATTTCAGCCTGTTAAATTGAGGTGTAATTTACAGTGGGCCTGAGATAATAGTTCAGCCTCCTAAAATCTCTAGGGAGATTTACATTCTCCCCTATACTATATACACCTTGTACCCTTGTCATACACCAGCCTATTTCAGGCTGTTAAATTGAGGTGTAATCTATAGTGGGCCTGAGATAATTGTTCAGCCTCCTAAAATCTCTACGGAGATTCAAATTCTCTCCAATACTATATATACCTTGTACCTTGTTTTACAGTACCATATAGCTGGTGGTATTTTGGGTACATTTTCCCAAAAATGAGGAAGTATGGTGGAAGAGGCAGTGGATGTGGGCGGGGGTTGCCAGCTGGAACTGATGGTGGTGGTGCATCTGCTGGTAGTGGCAAAAGCACAATAGCACCTAAGGCAGGAGGTGTTGAGCCTGCATCATTGTCTGCCTCCACAGGGCCTCGAAGGCTCCCTTTTCTGGGAGTAGGTAAACCGCTTTTAAAGCCGGAGATTCAAGAACAAGTTTTGGCTTACATTGCTGACACAGCCTCCAGCTCTATCACCTCCTCTTCTGAGGTTTCAAAAAATAAAAGCACAAAGGCGTCAGTGGAGGCTCCTGGTCTGGAACAACACCTTTCCTTGTGTACTTCACCCCTACCAAAAGTGAAGGTTGCGGCAGGCCACACTACATATTACTCCATGGAGCTCTTTTCACATACCATGCCTGGGTTATCAAGTCAAATCGTGAATTCCCCAGTCCAATATGAATCTGACATGGAGTGCACTGATGCACAGCCACTGCTAGTTTTTTCTGCTGGTACATTCACTCAGAGCACTACATTGTCCTCACAGGGTACTGAGCCAGAATCTGACCCTGATGAAACTCAGGTGCCCCTTCCCGCATACTATACCACCTTACACGGTGACACAGAGGAAGGTGCACATGAAATTGAAGAGGAGGTGATGGATGACCCATTTGTTCACCCAGATTGGCATCCATTGGGGGAAGAGGGTGCCGCTGCCAATAGCTCAGAAGAGGAGGAGGAGGATCCACAGCAGGCATCGACATCGCAACAACTGTTATCTGGCAGGCCCGTAGCAGTCCAAAAACGGGTTACAAAAACCAAAAGAGTTGCAGGACAGCTGGGCCAGATGGTTAAATTAGCACAGCGTGCAAGGCCTCAAAATGTCTTCCATAGTAGGAAGAGTGCAATATGGCACTTTTTTGAACAAAATCCTAATGATCAGGCAAAGGTTATCTGTAAGAAGTGTGCAAAGACCTTTAGCTGAGGGAAAAATCTGAGAAATTTGAATACCAGTTGCATGCTTAGACATTTAACCACCATGCACTTGCAAGCGTGGACGGACTACCAAACCTCACGTACCACATGTGCACCTGCTCCGAATGATGGTAGTCAGCAATGCTACATCGCTTCCCCCACTGTAAGCCCACCGGTTAGCACACCACCAGCAGCAAATGTTGAGGTGTCATCGCAAGGCTAAAGCAGTCAGGGAATCACAATGTTATTGCTACGAAAGACTGAATCTAGGCCATCAGCAAGACCACCAACACCATCACCATCACCAACCCTCTCTCAGTCCGCCTTGTCCACCGCTAGTTCCACCATATGCAGCTCTCAATTCCAGCTCACCCTACCAGAGACTATGAGTAGGACAAGAAAGTACTCATCCTCTCATCCGCGTACACTGTTTTTGAACGCCCACATTACCAAACTAATCTCGTTAGGGATGATGCCCTACCGGCTGGTTGAAAGTGAAGCTTTCCGCAAGTTTATGGCCTATGCAGTACCATGCTATGACCTGAAAAGCCATCCCAGCCCTCCACCTGCATGGGAAAGACCACATTGTCCATGTACTCAAGCAATCAGTGAGTGGAAAGGTGCACCTCACAACAGATGCATGGTCCAGTAGGCATGGCCAGGGCCGTTACGTGTCTATCAATGCGCACTGGGTTAATGTGGTGGATGCAGGGTCCACAGGGGACAGCGGTGGTGGGACAGTGCTGCCTAGCCCATGGTATAGGAAACAGTTGGCTGTAGGCGTTCGACCTTCCTCCTCCTCCAGAAGCGAAAGCTCATCCACAGAGCGCAGCCGCACGAGCACTCCATCTGCAGCTGCCAGTGTTGCACACGAGGTGTCCCATTATCGAACAGCTAGTGGTAAGCGTCAGCAGGCTGTGTTGAAGATGATGTGTTTGGGCGACAACAGACACACCACGGATGTACTGGCTGACTACTTGCAGCGACAAACTGAGTCATGGCTCGGCAGTCTACATCTTGAGGCAGGCAAGGTAGTTAGTGATAACGGCCGGAATTTTGTGGCAGCCATAGCCCTTTCAAAACTCAGACACATACTGTGCCTTGCATGGCTCACACCTTGAACCTGGTGGTGTAGTGCTTCCTCAATAATTATTTGGAGTTAACAGCCCTGCTCCAGAAGGTGCGAAGACTGTGCTCGCACATCCGCCGGTCGCCCGTACATTCCAGTCGTATGCAGAAGCTGCAGCGATTGCTCCACCTTCCCAAGCACCGCCTAATTATCGACGTTGCAACAAGGTGGAACTCCACCCTGCACATGGTTGAGAGGCTGCGCGAACAGAGGCAGGCTGTAATACATTTGTGGGAGGATACACGGGCAGGCAGTTTGAGAGCAGACAAGGAGTTTTCGGGTGTGCAGTGGTCAAAGCTGAAAGACCTCTGTAATGTCCTTCAGTGTTTTGAGGAATGCACACGGCTGGTAAGCACAGACAACGCCATCATAAGCATGAGCATCCCACTTATGCATTTGCTCATGCAAACTATGACGCACATTAAGGAGCAGGCGTCTGGAGGAGGAGGGAAGCCTTGATGACAGTCAGCCATTGCCTGCTCAGGGAACTTTTCCTGGATGAGGTGGAGGAAGAAGAGGAGGAGGATGATTGGGATGATTATTTAGGGGAGGAGGATGCTTCTCAGGGGGCAAGAAAAAATGTTGGCGTGGCAAGGTCAGGTACAGGGTTTGTGCATGACTGGAGGGATGTGGATTTGCCAGAAAGTGCTCCTCCACCCAGCACTTGCAGTGCATCATTGACACCTGGAACATTGGCCCACATGTGTGATTATGCCTTGCAGATCCTAAAAAGGGACCCCCGCATTACCAAAATGATGAGTGATGATGACTACTGGTTGGCCAGCATCCTGGATCCACGCTATAAAGGCAAATTCCAAAACACCATGCCACAGGAGAACCTAGAGCTAATATTGGCTAAGAAACAAGCAACTCTGGTAAACCGTTTGTTTGAGGCATTCCCAGCACACAGCAGCGGTGATGGTTCTCCCACGAGCCGTAGGGGGCAACATGGAAGAGGTGTTCGTGGAGCACACATCCGAAGTTGCGTTGGAGACAAGGGTTTCATGACCATGTTGTGGACTGATTTTTCAAGTACGACTCACACGACTGGTAATACTGCATCGATTAAAAGTGACAGGAGACAGCAGTTGTCAACTATGGTTGCAAACAACTTCTCCCATATCGATATTCTCCCACACAGGTCATTCCCCTTTGACTATTGGACCTGTAAACTGGACACCTGGCCTGAATTGGCACAATATGCCTTACAGGAGCTCGCTTGCCCTGCTGCTAGTGTGCTATCCGAAAGAGTCTTCAGTGCTGCAGGATCAATCCTGACAGAAAAAAGGACCCGTCTGTCGACCCAAAATGTTGATGAGCTAACCTTCATTTAAATGAACCATGCATGGGTTTCAAAGGATTTTGTCCCACCTTCCCCAGCTGACACATAGGTTGCCTGAAAAATGGCTCGTTTTTGTCCTCCTCTTCCTCAGACTTCTCCATTTCCTCCATTTGCAGCTGCTGAATGTCCAACATCAACATATGACATTTTTTCAACCTCCCTAACTGGGCTGCCTCTCCCCCAGGGTCGGGATCACCACCTGGCGCACGCACCCGTGCGAGTGCCATTGCCCTGGACAGGTGGGTGGGCCCACTCTTTGGCGACGGCACTGGCACAGGGTCCCTCATAGTATAATCAAGTGTCTCTGACAGTGGGGGTGCACACCCGCCATCAGACACACCGGCATACTATGAGGGGCCCTGTGCCAGTGCCATTGCCGAGTGGGGCCCCCCTGCTTGCTCAGGATCACAGCACTTGCAAAGTTCAAATACTTACCTCTCCCTGCTCCACCGCCGTGACATCTTCTGCATTTCCTGACAGTGAGATTCTGGTCAGAGAGCACGATGGCATCACGTCTGTACGCCCTCTGCCTAAACAGTCCAAAGTGCAGAGAGATGGAAGATGGGGACGACGAAGAGTCCAGAGTACAGGGATTCCCTAGCGAGGAGACTTATTTAATTGTTTTAAAGGTTGGGAGCAATTTTTGGGGAGCACTATACTCTGGAGAATGATATATGGGGCCCACCATACACTGGAGCATTCCAAAGGTGGACATCAGTCACTGGAGCAGCATTTACAGGGCCCATTATACACTGGAGCATTAGAAATGGGGCCCATTATATATGGAGCATTATTTGGGCCCATAAGACACTGGAGCATCATCCATGGGGCCCATCATATACTGGAGCATTGTAAATGGGGCAGTTTATATATGGAGCACTATTTGAACCAATCGTACACTAGAGCATCATCCGTGAAGCCCATCATATGCTGGAGCTTTCCAAATGGGAGGCATCAGACACTGGAGCAGCATTTACAGGGTCCATTATACACTGGAACATTAGAAATGGGGCCTATTATATATGGAGCATTATTTGGGCCCATAAGACAGTGGAGCTTCATCTATGGGGACCAACATATACTGTAGCATTATGTGGAGCTCATCATATGCTGTATAGAACATTATATGGGACCAATGATTCTGTATGGAGAAATATATGGGCCTCATTACTCTGTATGGCGCACTATGCGGTGGCCATAATACTGTATGGAGTAATATACTGTCCATTTTTGGAGCTATTGGAGAATTTAAAATGGATATCAGTCATGTGATGTAAGAAGTGAAGTATTTTTCATTGTACTATACCGCTATTTCTCTGCCGTATCAGAGGATCATGAATTGTGGCATGTGTTAAAGGAGCCCAGTGACACTCTTTGGCCCTGAGCTCACAAAAATCTGGAGCCAGCCCTACCCCCCCCCACAACTTTAGCCAAATAACCCCCTGTTTTCAATGCCTAACTATTATTCTAAAGTAAATTAAGGTTGAAAAGCTTAAGTAATATGAATTGATGTTTTTGGCATTAAAATGGGCACTGTAGGTGTGTTTCCTGTCCTCCACTCATTGCCGACTTTTATTCCCCTTTGACTTGCATTGGGTTTCGTGTTTTAGTCGGCCTTCGACTTTTCACGATAATTGGCCGATTGCGTTCGACTCGACTTTTGCGGAAGTCGGGTGGTCCAAAGCCAACTCGACCCGAAAAAAGGGAAAGTCGCTCATCTCTATCCAGGAGCATTCACAGTCGATGTGGTCCTGACCGACCCAGCTCACTCCTCGGATCCTCCTGTTCATGTTTCCTCCTCCCTCCTTTTTACAGAATATAGCACTTTAAAACAAGTGTGCTGCTGTTAAACTCCGGGGATAAAATTCAAGTTAAACAAAGACAGTTCATGGTTAATAAAACACAGTCCATAGAGCAGTTACACGCAGTCTGTTTTTATCACAAAGGGTGGTCGACCCCTTTAGGGTCTCAGTTCCGTAATCCAGCAGGGAATGCGCAAACGTGCACAAAAGATCATGGAGGGGGAAATCACACACACAAACTTTTTCAACTTCAGCCCATTCTGGCCTCCATCGGTTGTTCCCGGTCATTCAGGGGCTCCTGCTCTCAGAGACGCAGAACAGTCCAATACATAACTATTTTTCTTAGGTGAAACTAGCACAACTTCTCTTAAAGGGGCAGTCTGTATTCATTGTCATAGTTGCTGGCATATTGCATCGTTCCGTGCCCCTGCACATAGATAAATGTATTTCTGGAAGAGGATCCACTGGAGGCAAACTCTCCACTTTCCCTCCATATCCGCCCCTCCACCACTGAGTTCAGTGGCTGTGCCTCACTGGCAAGTTCTGGCTTAGGCACCATTTCCAGTCTCACGGTCCCCAGCGCTGCTGACCGGGGGAAGCATTCTAGCTTTCCAGCGATTGGTTGCTTCTGAGCCTGCGGTCGCTCACGTTCCTAGTGCTTGTGCAGTTCAGGATCATCCTCCGGCAATAGAAGGGTGACCGCTACCGCATAGTAACCCCGGGGTCCTTTCTCTTTAATGAAGGTGACCTGATCACCTGCTCGCAGCGGTCGCTGGTACTTGATGGAACTTGCGTTCACATGAACTTTCATGTGCCCGACTCCCTGATGAATCCGTAGCCACAGGACGGGTTCGTATACATGAGCAGGCCGCTTGTTCTTCAGCCGGCCATGGCTTCTCCTCCTGGATGGTGCAGCTCCTCCCATATCTCCTTCTCATGCCTCTTTGTTTCCTACACCATCCCCACTTTCCATGCCTCCTCCTGCTCGGGGAATGGGAAAGGGTCCTCTACCTTGTGGTATAGGGGTGGGGAACTAGGGAGTGCACCGGCTGCAAACTTGGGCCATTGGTCTGGGGTCTGGGGCTGAGGTGCACACACCACAGATGGTCCAGTGTCACGCCTCCATGCCTTCGAGGTCACCGCTGGCTCAGTGTCGTCCAATACCTGGTCCATTCCCTGCCTGCAGCTGACAGGAGCCGAGTCTCCGGCAACATCTGTTGGATAGCAGACAGATCCAGGGCCTTCCGCTGCTTCCGGCTTCCAGCTGCTCCTGATTGGTGGCCATCAATCAAACAGCTCTCTGAGGGGTATAGGCATGCTGTACTCAGGTGCTTCCTCGCAGGGGTCCTCTTCTTCTTGAAGTCTGCCAGGCTTTCCTCTCTTCTTCGTGAGCCTCCACTTCCACTCCACGCGGCCCACTCCACTGCAGCATCGGATGCAGGAGTGCTCCATCTGTGCCAGTGCTGTGTCTTGCAATGTGTCTTTCCCCAAAAAATATAAAAAATGGAAGGGACAATGTTGTTGAATAAATAAATACACAATGCCTTTATTAAAAGTGATTGGCAGAAAAATGGCACTATTAAGGTGCCCGCACACATAAATATAAAAACAATACAAAAAATATTAAAAAGAACAATAAAGGGACCACACATAAAAATTACCGAGTATATTAGGATAAAAATAACAATGATGATAAATAGTTTTGCCTTATGGTAAAATTCATAAATGAAAATTAACCCTATCCCACATATAAGACCTTATACAATGCCACATTGGAACAAATCATGTTTATAAATGACCCAAAGTTTAATCTGCAATATATAGTATACATACAGTGTAGATATAAATAATTCACACCGCGTTGTGTCCAAACTAATGTGGACCAAAAACACAGGAGTCACACAAAGCGAATCCAAAGGATGACATACAGAGTACACAGCAACAGTGGCAGAGAAAGGGTTACCTGATGGTAGGTTTGGCGGTGATCCCAAGAAGAGTTGCGGAGCACGCCCCGACATGCGTTTCAGAGAATCCTTCGTCAGGGGATGACGCACCGCTGAACCGATGAGTTTAAATATAGTGACTGACACTGGCACATGTGCAAATAGGGAAGAACCGGAAAACCCCCGATGCACAGCGTCAAGTGACCAACTACGTCAGGTTCAGCTAACCCGATGCGACAGACACATGGAGACGCCGGACGTGGAGGGATTCCGGATCCCCGGCGGCGCATGCGCACAAGCCTGGGCGAATGCATGAAGCAGACAGAGAATCTCACATTAAACAAAAATAAAAAATTCAAAGATATTACAAATAAAACAATAAAATAACAATGAGAGAATTTGAATATATAGTGAGAATATAATAAACAAGAAACGCCGGCGGCGAAGGGGTCATGGATCCCCAGCGGCGCATGTGCACAGGCCTGGATGAGTGCAAGAAGCAGATAGAGAATCTCGCATTAAGAAAAAATAAATATCCAAGAATATAGAAAACACTCAATAAATAATAATAATGTGAGAAGGAGGTGAAAAATACAATAAGAATATACAGAACTTGTATAAATATAATTAATGCTATGCTAAAAGCACTAAAGACTAATAATAGTGATAAATATAGCGTGCAATAGACACAAGTGACATACGGTGATGGTGACTGGTGATAAAGTGGATTTGTGTGTGAATAGTACAAAAGAATGGTGATGGTATGAATGAAAATAATAAAACAAAAAAATAAATAAAACCAATATATGTGTGTGTATATATATATATATATATATATATATATATATATATATATATATATATATATAGTGGGGAAAAAAAGTATTTAGTCAGTCAGCAATAGTGCAAGTTCCACCACTTAAAAAGATGAGAGGCGTCTGTAATTTACATCATAGGTAGACCTCAACTATGGGAGACAAACTGAGAAAAAAAATCCAGAAAATCACATTGTCTGTTTTTTTTTCATTTTATTTGCATATTATGGTGGAAAATAAGTATTTGGTCAGAAACAAGCTATCAAGATTTCTGCTCTCACAGACCTGTAACTTCTTCTTTAAGAGTCTCCTCTTTCCTCCACTCATTACCTGTAGTAATGGCACCTGTTTAAACTTGTTATCAGTATAAAAAGACACCTGTGCACACCCTCAAACAGTCTGACTCCAAACTCCACTATGATGAAGACCAAAGAGCTGTCAAAGGACACCAGAAACAATATTGTAGCCCTGCACCAGGCTGGGAAGACTGAATCTGCAATAGCCAACCAGCTTGGAGTGAAGAAATCAACTGTGGGAGCAATAATTAGAAAATGGAAGACATACAAGACCACTGATAATCTCCCTCGATCTGGTGCTCCACGCAAAATCCCACCCCGTGGGGTCAGAATGATCACAAGAACGGTGAGCAAAAATCCCAGAACCATGCGGGGGGACCTAGTGAATGAACTGCAGAGAGCTGGGACCAATGTAACAACGCCTACCATAAGTAACACACTACGCCACCATGGACTCAGATCCTTCAGTGCCAGACGTGTCCCACTGCTTAAGCCTGTACATGTCCGGGCCCGTCTGAAGTTTGCTAGAGAGCATTTGGATGATCCAGAGGAGTTTTGGGAGAATGTCCTATGGTCTGATGAAACCAAACTGGAACTGTTTGGTAGAAACACAACTTGTCGTGTTTGGAGGAAAAAGAATACTGAGTTGCATCCATCAAACACCATACCTACTGTAAAGCATGGTGGTGGAAACATCATGCTTTGGGGCTGTTTCTCTGCAAAGGGGCCAGGACGACTGATCCGGGTACATGAAAGAATGAATGGGGCCATGTATCGTGAGATTTTGAGTGCAAACCTCCTTCCATCAGCAAGGGCATTGAAGATGAAACGTGGCTGGGTCTTTCAACATGACAATGATCCAAAGCACACCGCCAGGGCAACGAAGGAGTGGCTTCGTAAGAAGCATTTCAAGGTCCTGGAGTGGCCTAGCCAGTCTCCAGATCTCAACCCTATAGAAAACCTTTGGAGGGAGTTGAAAGTCCGTGTTGCCAAGCGAAAAGCCAAAAACATCACTGCTCTAGAGGAGATCTGCATGGAGGAATGGGCCAACATACCAACAACAGTGTGTGGCAACCTTGTGAAGACTTACAGAAAACGTTTGACCTCTGTCATTGCCAACAAAGGATATATCACAAAGTATTGAGATGAAATTTTGTTTCTGACCAAATACTTATTTTCCACCATAATATGCAAATAAAATGAAAAAAAACAGACAATGTGATTTTCTGGATTTTTTTTTCTCAGTTTGTCTCCCATAGTTGAGGTCTACCTATGATGTAAATTACAGACGCCTCTCATCTTTTTAAGTGGTGGAACTTGCACTATTGCTGACTGACTAAATACTTTTTTTCCCCACTGTATATGTACACACACTGTATATTATTCGTTTATATCATTATTGCATCTCTTTTTGATTCACTGTGTTTTCTTTTATTCATATATTATATATATATATATATATATATATATATATATATATATATAATATATGAATAAAAGAAAACAGTGAATCAAAGAGAGGTGCAATAATGATATGAACGAATATTATACAGTGTATATATATACTGTGTATATATATATATATTTATTATGTAAGGTAGCGCTTTTTGTTAGTGTTGGGGAACACTCACTTGGCAGCGTATTCATGGCACACAGGAACAATTTCCATTTAAACAGTTTATGTGGTTTATTATACTGCATAAACCATAAAACGCAAGTCTTACATCAAACAGGTCAGTGTTCATATTAGGGCTCCGCTCTCTAAGACCTGTGGCCACACAGGTTGTGCCATGTCCAGTGAACAGGCTCTATAGCCTCAACACTGTTATTTCCCCCTGTCTGGGATTACCTCTTAGGAGCTCCTGCTCCAGATGCCGGCTCCATAGTCTGAATCCAGTCTCTTTCTGACCTTGGTTGGTATCACTCACATTTGTCAGGGAAGCTGCCGAACTGGGATCACCATCCCAGACAATGCCTTTCTCACTAGGCCACATAACAGTTTCAGATCCTCAGCCGGGTGGTAACTTCCAATGCAGAGCCGTCACTGACTCTGGAAACACGGCCTCTCTGTGTGTTGTTCGGGACTTCAGTCCCCACTTGGAACTATCCAACACACAGGCCACCAGATCCAATGCCTCCATGTGCTCTTCAGGGAGGTAGCACACCTTCCAACACATAGGCCTTCCAGGACCTTCCACATGAACCAATCAGGTCCATACACTCTCCTCATGTGATCAGACCTCAGGCATATTATATGGTCCATAACCCCACCCACAGGTGAGGTATGGATCACATGGCTATGACCTCACTAAAAGTCCTATTTCACACAGCCACACACACACAGGTTTATCCTGGGCATTCAGATGCCCCTGGGTGGATTTGTAGGTGACTGGTCCCACCCATCTCACCATTTTCCCTATTACAATGAAGGAACGCCTGCATGCATGTCCCATACAGTGCCCCTAGCTGTCACAGGGGTCACTGCATCACATACCCCCCTGTTCAAACTTGTGAGGTTGAACATTTGTCACATACTAGGTGCCTCGAGACTGGGTACCCACTGTCACCTTGCCCTACAAGTCAAGAGGACCATCTCAGTCTATTTTGGGTGTCATATGGCATCATATTTATGTTAGGCCTCCCCCGCCCCCAGCGGTCAGTATATTGGCCTTGGGCTTTGGCCTTCCAGTCAAAGTCCATCTGTGTCACCAGACCCTTTTTAGTCTCCACACTTTCCTCGTCTGCTCAGTCACCCGACTTTTCTCTCCACTACCGGCTCTCCCGTTTGGTGCGGTCATAAGTCCTACTTAGAGTCGATCTCACTGTCTGGCCTGAGTCTGACCCATCTAGTACATCAAAGGAGCTACTGTCCAGGTCTCTTAGTCTCATACTGTGAGTAGAACTGCCACTTGCAGATTTGCAATGTTCTTGTCTAGCTGAAATTGTTAGGCTACCCGCCATCTCATTATTTGGAGGGTACCTTCTGGTCCTTATACCCCGGGATGAAGGCGGCCGCCACCTGATGTTCTGCATCTGTTTCTTACTCTGCAGTCAGTTCAGTCTTAACTGCTCTATCTCCTTCAGGTACGTTATCCGATATTCCAGGAGCATTTGGAAATTCCTAAGGCTTTCCACGGAGCCAAGAACAATGATTTGAATCATGCCATCTTTACCAGATACCTGGACTCCCTCACCACACCGGATCTATTCACAAGGTTTTGCATCACTTTTCCGAGTCTTCCAACGATTCTCCCTACCAGATATTTGGGTACCGGAATAACGTCTTCCACCAAGCCCAGCCGATTTTTAGTTTCCCCCGCAAGCTCGAGACGTCGAGCGACTTTCACATTTTTCAGCATAATCATCTGTTTAGCGTGGAGGCATTGCAGATGCATATCCGTCAGGACAGCCACCCGCTTCACTATGTCTTCCCTGGTTGACAGTACCACTGCTGAGTCTCAGGTACCCAGTGCACCCTACACGCTTTGACCCCCTTTTTAAAAGCCTCATGCACACCCTCACTAGCACGGGCTTCTTGCACGTCTTCGGGTACCTCAATCACGCACTTGAAGATCAAGGGCTCACTCTCTTCATGGACAGATGGCTCCTGGTTTACCACGGACACTTCCCTGAAGACAGTTGCCCCGACCGAGCGACTGTCTTGTTCAGCTCTTAGCTCAAGATCTTCATGAGATTTACACTCTTCAAAACCTCTTGCCAAGATGGACACTGGCAGCTCTGCCTTGTTATCACTCGGGCACGGCCGCTGTAAGTCTTCGACCACCAACTTCTCCTCCTGCAGAAGACCTCTTACTGCTCCTCTGAGCACTTCCACATCTTCCCTTAGGGTCTGGTTCATGCTTTGCCACTTTGGCAGGTGACCTCTGCGCTCAGAGACTTCCTTCTGCAGCTCATCCACTTTGCGCTCCACCACTTGTCTCAGGACCCTTTCTCGTTTGACATGTTCTATCATTGTCATTAGTTCGGCCGGTATTTCTGCCGACATTTGCTTCTCACAAGACAACTTCTTAGCGATGTCCTGGAACTCCAGTGCTTCCTTCTCACCAAACCGAGTTTTGACTGCCGAGTAGAGATGAGCGACTTTGCCTTTTTTCGGGTTGAGTCGGGTTTCATGAAACCCGACTTTCGCAAAAGTCGGGTCAAACGAAATCGACCGATTATTGTGAAAAAGCGAAGGCCGACTGAAACACGAAACCCAATGCAAGTCAATGGGGAAGCAAAGTCGTCAGGGAGTGGAGGACAGGAAACACACCTCCAGTGCCCTTTTGAATGTCAAAAACATCAATTCTTATTACTGAAGCATTTCAACCTTAATTTACTTCATAATACTAGTTACGCACTGAAAAATGTGGGTTATTTGGCTAAATTTGTGGGGGGGGTAGGGCTGGCTCCAGGTTTTCATGTGCCCTGGGCCAAAGAGCGCCCCTTTAACACAACTCATGCACAACTCATGAGGCTCCTATACGGCAGAGAAATAGCGGTATAGTACAATGCAAAATACTTCACTTTTTACATCTCATGACTGATATTCATTTTAAATTCTCCAATAGCTCCAAAAACGGACAGTATATTACTCCATACAGTATTATGGCCACCGCATAGTGCGCTATACAGAGTAATGAGGCCCATATATTTTTCCATACAGAATCATTGGTCCCATATAATGTTTGAAACAGTATATGATGAGCTCCACATAATGCTACAGTATATGTTGGTCCCCATGGATGAAGCTGCACTGTCTTATGGGCCCAAATAATGCTCCATATATAATGGGCCCCATTTCTAATGCTCTAGTGTACTGTATAATGGGCCCTGTAAATGCTGCTCCAGTGTCTGATGCCCACCTTTGGAATGCTCCAGTGTATGGTGGGCCCCATATATCATTCTCCAGAGTATAGTGCTCCCCAAAAATTGCTTGCTGTCCCAACATTGAAAGCAATTAAATAAGTCTCCTCAAATAAGTCTCCTCGCTAGGGAATCCCTGTACTAGTCTGGGCATATAGACGTGATGTCATTGCGCTCTCTGATCAGAATATCACTGTCAGGAAACGCGGAAGACGTCATGGCGGTGGAGCAGGGTGAGGTAAGTATTTCAACTTTGCAAGTGCTGTGATCCTGAGCAAGCAGGGGGGGCCCATTCGTTGGCGACAACACTGGCACAGGGCCCCTCATAGTACGGCGGTGTGTCTGACGGCGCGTGGGCCGAACCTGCACTTTCATCTGCACCTTCCTCTTTGTCACCGTGTAAGGTGGTACAGTATATGGGAAGGGTAACCTGAGTTTCATCAGGGTCAGATTCTGGCTCAGTACAATGCGAGGACAATGTAGTACTCTGAGTGAATGTACCAGCAGAATCATCTATCAGTGGCTGTGCATCAGTGCACTCCATGTCAGATTCATCTTGGCCTGGGTAATTCACGATTTGACTTGATAACCCAGGCATGGTATGTGAAAACAGCTCCATGGAGTAATCTGTAGTGTGGCCTGCCGCATCCTTCGATTTTGGTTGGGGTGAAGGACACAAGGAAAGTTGTTGTTCATGACCATGAGCCTCCAATGACGACTCAGTGCTTTTATTTTTTACAATTTCAGAAGAGGAGGCGATAGAGCTGGAGGCTGAGTCAGCAATGTAAGCCAAAACTTGTTCTTGAAGCTCCGGCTTTAAAAGTGGTTTACCTACTCCCAGAAAAGGGAGCCTTCGAGGCCTTGTGGAGGCAGACGATGATGCAGGCTCAACACCTCCTGCATTAGGTGCTATTTTGCTTTTGCGACTACCAGCAGATCCACCACCAACACCATCATTACCAGCTGCAACCCCCGCCCACTTCCACGGACTCTCCCACCACACTTCCTTATTTTTGGGGAAAATGTCCCCAAAAAACCAACAACTCTATGGTTCTGTAAAACAAAGTACAAGGTGTATATAGTAGTGGGGAGAATTGGAATCTCTGGAGACTTCAGGACACAGTTGGATACCGTCAGGCCCTGTTTATATTACACCGCAATATGACAGTCAGATTCTAGATGGTCTTAGAAAGGTGTATAGAGGACTGTTGAGAATTGGAATCTCTCTAGACTTAAGGACACAGTTGGATACTGTCAGGCCCTGTTTATACTACGCCGCAATGTGACAGTCAGATTCTGGATGGTCTTAGAAAAGTGTATAGAGGACAGGTGAGCATTGGAATCTCTCTAGACTTCAGGACACAGTTGGATACTGTCAGGCCCTGTTTATATTACACGGCAATGTGACAGTCAGATTCTGGATGGTCTTAGAAAGGTGTATAGAGGACAGGTGAGAATTGGAATCTCTGTAGACTTCAGGACACAGCTGGATACTGTCAGGCCCTGTTTATATTACACCACAATGTGTCAGTCAGATTCTGGACGGTCTTACAAAGGTGTATAGAGGACAGGTGAGAATTGGAATCTCTCTAGACTTCAGGACACAGTTGGATACTGTCAGGCCCTGTTTATATTACACCGCAATGTGACAGTCAGGTTCTGGATGGTCTTAGAAAGGTGTATAGAGGACAGGTGAGAATTGGAATCTCTGTAGACTTCAGGACACAGTTGGATACTGTCAGGCCCTGTTTATATTACACCACAATGTAACAGTCAGATTCTGGATGGTCTTAGAAAGGTGTATAGAGGACAGGTGAGAATTGGAATCTCTGTAGACTTCAGGACACAGTTGGATACTGTCAGGCCCTGTTTATATTGCACCGCAATGTGACAGGCAGATTCTGGATGGTGTAAGAAAGGTGTACAGAGGACTGGTGAGAATTGGAATATTTCTAGACTTCAAGACACAGTTGGATTCTGTCACTCCATGTGTATATTACACCGCAATGTGACAGGCAGAAATTGCCTAGTGTATGACAAACTACAAGGTGTATATAGAATTGGGCAGAATTGGAATCTCCCTAGAGTGTAGGTCTGTAAGAACGGACAAACTCCTCGGCTTTTCCTTACAGAGTCACATACGTATATAGCTTCAATTTGGCCGTGATAACAGCCGTTACACAGTACTGAGAGAGGAGCGTACACGTACACCGCTGTACGGTGTATGTAAAATTGTCAAACTCCGTGTTTTTGTATACGGACTGATGAACGCTGTCTCTCTCTAGTTTTGAATGTAATCAAACAGCAAATATACTAAACTGTTTACAAAACGGACAAAACTATAAGGTGTAGGTCTGTAAGAACGGACAAACTCCTCGACTTTTCCTTACAGAGTCACACACGTATATAGCTTCAATTTGGCCGTGATAACAGCCGTCACACGGTACTGTGTGAGGAGCGTACACCGCTGTACGGTGTGTGAAAAAATGAGCGCTCACTACCTCACCAGGACAAAACAGTACAATTTGGATTGCTTTAAAAAAAGCAGTTTGAACACCAGTGTGCACACAGCAATGCAGCTAGCCATAAAAGGCAGGCTATTCACCACCAGCGCTGCTGCACAAAAGCAAAAATCTTCACCTTTCACTGCACAGTAACTACAGTGAAAAGCGGTATCAGCAGAAGCAGTTTTTTTTCTTTTTGCCTCCCTAACGCTCTCCCTACAGAATCAGCAGCAGCAGCAGCTCTCCCTATTCTGAGATCAGCATGAGTAACATGGCGGTCGGCGTGCATGCCCTTTTATACCCCCTGTGATGCCCCACAAAGCAAGCCAATCACTTGCATGCCCTTCTCCAAGATGGTGGTGACCTCTACCTATGTCATCACGTTGCCCAAAGTGTCCATTCTTCCTGATTGGCTGCAAAAGGGCGCTAAAGCATCTTTTGAAACGCGACATTGGCGCTACAGTCACCGACCTCGTGGCCGACCTCACGCTAAGGTCGGGTTTCGTTTCATGAAACCCGACTTTGGCGAAAGTTAGCGACTTTTTAATTTGTTCGACCCGTTTCGCTCAACTCTAAAGACGAGAGCTCGGACTCCAGGTAGCGCAGCCATTCCAACTGCGCGGAGTTGGCGACTTCCATACTCGCCACCTTCAAACATTCCTTCACCAGCTGTTGACAGATCTCTTCGTGCCTTCTCTCCAAGTTTCGTATGTGGGCTTCTACCTGTACAAACTGTCAGCTCGCTCTTTCCACATACACATTTCCTTGATCAGTTTGTCAACTTGACCCTCTAGTTGTCAGGTGATAGTGGTTAAATTGGAGAGCTTCTCCTCTTTCTCTAGCTTCTCAGAGGGTGCAGTTTGTTCAGCCCCTTTCCGGCCTTAACCCCTCCGGCGACAGGACGAAGACTTGCCACTTAGACCTGAGTCAGTCTTACTGCTCTCCTTTTCACTGTTGTCACCATCTGAATGGGAATCACCACCACCCAATCGGTCATCCTGTATGCAGCAGTCCCCATTTCTAATGGGGTTGGACCCCACTCCCGGAGCTTCCCTGTCTTCAACGGTCACACATTCCTCTTTGTCTACCTGCGCCATCCTGCCTTCACCTTGTGAAGCACTGTCACTCTACTGGGTCTGAGCTCCTGTCTGCACAACATTGTCCTCAGCCCTAGTGGTTGCTAACGGCAATAACACATCATTATCAGTCACACTGTGGTACCCGTCAAGTGACATCCTGTCTGTAAGTTGGGCAGATTCACCCTTCCCTCTGGTCACCCCAATGCCTGACCCGTCACAGTTGGAAGATGTTACTGCCTTTATGTATGCAGCTCCATCAAGAGTGAGTCCTCCATCCTCCTGCTGTAGAGGAATTCCCTTCTCCCACATGTTGGAGAACAGCTTAGAGTCTTGGCCTATGATTACCGGACAAGATAAAGTCTGGACTATAGCGACATCCTGTCCTGTACTGTCCCAGGTCGTCTCAAGGATCACCCTGGCCACTGGATAGCTTTTAGAGCTCCCATAAACACAAGTGACTCCTACCTTCCTATTGGGTATTACAAATCCCTGGGGCGCCACCCTCACTATAGTCACCGAGCTCCCAGAATCGACTAGTCTGCACATTTCCTCCTTGTTCATCTGCAGGGCACACTCACGTAGCCTCTTGCTGGGTGGGTAGTTTATATAATAGACTGGACACACATAGTACCCTTGCCCCTGTCAACAGTCTGTCTGTGCCATGCCTTTAACTTTGGGATGCTCCACCCCCATTCCTCGGGACTACCGCCCCCTTTTGGGACTCCACCCCTTTTTGGGCACCCATCACTGTTTTGGTTTACCGCCCCCCCTTTTTTTTTTGGGACACCACCCCGTTTAGGGACAACACCCCTCTCTGGGGTACACTCCGTGGACTCCCCCACGGCACTCTCAGGATCGAGTTCACACAGTCCCTTATGTCTTTCTGGGGCTGGTACTGGCCCTTTAAGAGGTTGCACAGTCTGTACCTCTAAATACCAAAAAGAGGAAAAGAATCATGCAAAAAAAATAGGATCGCCACAGAGTATCAATGGGTACAAACTAAGAGCGAATTTTATTAATGACAAGCCAAAAAACAGCACACATTTAAAAACATTTAAAACATCCAAAAGATCATAAATGGACTCTCCAAAAGATGACAGAATATAACATAATAGATTTTAATATATCAGTAGACCGCAAATGCTGAAAGTACACAGAGAAAAATAACTCTGAATAAGTGCTGCTAGCATGTAACCAACAATCTTAGATTATAAACCAGTGTAGCCCCCATATATGGAGCATGCAGTGCAAAAGTTAAACCCTGATTATTACCATAAGCCAAATGGCAGAATGCCACAAGAAAGGGGTTAATAGTAAATACACAATGATGCCCAATGCATCCTGCATGCTGGGCTGCAGAAGTTGAATACGTCACCCCATATAATTGTGATTACGGGAACCAGTCAGTCGTCCCGTCATCTGAATAGCAGCGGTGCGGTCAGTGGTGATATTAAGAGTCCATGAGAGAAACCCACGCGTATCGACACTTCTAAGTGCATGATTCTTTTCCTCTTTTTGGTTTCTATATATGTCATGCAAGAGATCCCCCCGTGAATGTAGACTCTAATTATTATTGTTGTGATAGTGCCCGCTTGCTCTTTTCATATACAGTCTGTACCTCTGACGTCTTTTTATGACACCCCACCAGCTCCTGATGGCACTGCCACAGCTCCTGCTGTAGCTACAACCACCGGGACCTCAGGCTGCCTCTCACACGCAGCTGATGGTGTCACTGCTGCTCCTGCGGCTGCAGAACCCCTTGTTGCAACTTGAAACTGCAGCTCCCGCTGCCACAAGTCCATGCACGCTTCCGCTACGCCGTATTCATGGACCCGCCGCTTCACAGCAACCCCACCGAGCCACCACAAGTTGACTTGAGAAAAATAAAAAATGAAAGAAAAAAAACTTTGTGACCCCACCGAGCCACTACAAGCTGACTTGAAGAAAAAAAAACTTTGTGACCCCACTGAGTCACATGAAAACACCTCACACGTGCCTCCTGGACCATTGCCCCTAGCAACCGAGCTTGTACACCTCATCTGTTGCCCCTAGCAACAAGGCTACAAAAGTGCCCTTAGCATTCTCCACCATATGTAAGGTAGTGCTTATTGTTAGTGTTGAGGAGCACTCAATTGTCAGCGGATTCACGACACACAGGAACACTTTCCATTTACAAAGTCTATGTGGTTTATTATACAGCATAAACCATAAAACGCAACAGTCTTACATCAGACAGGTCAGTGTTCATATTAGGGCTCCGCTCTCTCAGACCTGTGGCCACACAGGCTGTGCCATGTCCAGTAAACAGGCTCTATAGCCTCAACACTGTTATTTCCCCCTGTCCGGGGTTACCTCTTAGGAGCTCCTGCTCCAGATGCTGGCTCCATAGTCTGAACCCAGTCTCTTTCTGGCCTCAGTCAATATCACTCATGTTTGTAAGGGATTCTGCGGAACTGGGATCACCATCCCAGACAATGCCTTGCTCACTAGGCCGCCTTACAGTTTCAGATCCTCAGCCGGGCGGTAGTTTCCCAATGCAGAGCCTTCACTGACTCTGGAAACACGGCCTCTCTGTGTGTTGTTCAGGGCTTCAGTCCCCACTTGGAACCGTCCAACACACAGGCCACCAGGTCCAAAGCCTCCATGTGCTCTTCAGGGAGGTAGCACACCTTCCAACACATAGGCCTTCAAGGATCTTCCACATGAACCAATCAGGTCCATACACTCTCCCCATGGAACCAGACCTCACACACATTATGTGGTCAATAACCACACCCACAGGTGAGGTATGGCTCTCATGGTTATGACCTCACTAAAGGTCCTATTTCACACAGCCACACACACACAGGCTTTATCTTGGGCGTTCAGATGCACGCCCCTGGGTGGGTTTGTAGGTGGCTTGATCCACCCATCTCAACATTTTCCCTATTACAATGAAGGAACGCCTGCATTCATGTCCCATACAGTGCCCCCTAGCTGTCACAGGGGTCACTGCATCACAATATATATATATATATATATACTGTATATATAAATAAAGGTGGTGCAGATCAATGAAAAATTAATGAAAACAATAGTGGGAAAACAAAGGTGCAAAGTGCAAAAATTCAAATTTATTGAAACAAAGTGACACCATACAAAAGAGGAGAAGAAGAAAAGGAGAAAAAAGGAAAAAAAAAAAGAATAAAAAAGAGGGAAATACAGAGGTGGGAGGAGAAGTGGAGGAAGGAAGTGGGAGTAAAAAGAAATGCATGTATGAAAAAAATGCAAATTACAATATTGGAAATAAAAAAGAAAAATACAAATAATGTAAATACAGTGTAATATAAAGATGAAAATACATACATGGCAAAAAGTGATTTTCATCTTCCGCACTCAACCCATTCGTGGGTGGAGCCGATTCCTGTTGCTCCGCCCTTTCAGCATTGGACCCCTCCCATTCTTCAATGATCTGCTGCAGGGGACAGGGTTTCTTTTTCCTTCGCCGCTCCTACCGCGGGTGGGCACAGCTCAGGCAGATTTTCACGCCAGTTTCAGTTTAGGACACCGCCAGCCTCCGTGCCATCATCCACCACTTTAAAGTCTATAGTGACCATCATCTTTGCCGTTTAGGGGGTTCCTTCACTTTCTGAATGCAAGTAATCCAAATCCTGTTGACTACACCAATTTTGATAGGTGGCTAGGGTGGTAGCCATGGCGAGGGGCTGCTGTTCTGGCACACCCTGGCACCCTGCAAAGAAATTACAAAGTCCCAACTGCTGTGTGATATGTGTGCAGTGCAAGTCACTCACTTTTAGATTAGAGTCCTCCTCAGATTGCAGGGTCCCAGTTTCAGACATCATCACACACAGATTGACAGAGTCCAAGTTCATTTTTAACCAAACAACTTTACTCAGCATGTCTAGTTGAGTCACAGGCATTGCACAGTAATCCTCATCGATCATAGATCCTTTCTTCTGTGCTGTTCCTTGTTCTCCTGCAATTCTTTGTTCTGGTATGGTACACTCCGGTACCGCAGCTTCCCGACTAGCCAGACTAGTTGATGCTTCAGGTTCCTTGCCCATATTCCCCTCTGAGGGCAAAATAAAGGAAGGCACTTTCCAACCTTTTCCAGACTGTAGGTCTCGGATATTACGGGATTTCCCATCGAAACCTAGCCGCTGCCATTCTCCCACTGCTCTTGTCCCCTCGTGCTCATGTGACTTCCAGCCCCAAGGCCCTGGACTGCCGGGCTCCTCTACCAGGAAGTGTCTGAACTATCATTTCTCTGGCCCCTCCTACTCAGAAATCCCCTATTTTTTGTCCTAACCTTATCTTATCTCCTAATCTACGGTGCCCCCACTGTACTAAACTGTATATTACCATTACTATTGCTGTACCTTACCTTTATACTATATCTCCCTATCTCTATCCCTAGTCTATAAAGATGTATAACTTACACAGACATTATAACATTATAAAGCATCCTACTTCACAAAAAAGCACTGTCACATAGTACACCACTTTACGCATAAAATGTACCCATTTTATCATGAAGGGGTGAGAAGGGATGCAGGTCATGACTTAACTCGTAAAACACCCCTTACTTTCATGGCCACTTTGTCTCTACTTTTCAAGGAATCACAGCTACCCTTGGATATGGAGCAAGACTTGGAACTGGTGACATCACCACATATGAGATTTATGATATCATTATATTGAAGGAGAAGGTTGCACTCACATGCCAATCCTTGAGTAGGACGTTTGGATGCAGAGCAAAGGCAGAAAATATGGGTAAGAGAGACAGGCTCCTGTTGGCAGCAGATTATTCAGGAACAATCATGAACAATATGCTTAATAGATCAGGAAAAAATCATTTGTGTGTCTCTATCTGTGCAGCATCTACAGCAGGCTATTTCTCTCATACACATACACAGGAAAAACAGGAAATATCGTCACATGCTCTCCCTGTGTGAGCCTCTGGGAAGTTTTTTTCTGTTCTAACTTTATAAACAGCATACAAATCTAGCAACTAAACACTCAGACAGAAATGGAGTTGTTGCACCAAACATATTCCAACACCCCCACTCAATAACTTCTTATCCTGTTAGTCCCATTGCGATTCTGAAGTCCACAAACTTAGCTCTTGATAATGGCTTTGTCATACCATCAGCTATCATCTTGTCAGACTCGCAATAAACAAACTCGAGTAGACCATGTTCCGCTAAGTCATGTAAATTGTGATGTTTTACATCAATGTGCTTAGTTCTTGCACTAATCTTCTCACTGCTGGCAAGTTTAATGCATCCTTGGTTGTCTTCATAGATAACTGCTGGTTGAGCTAATGGCTTGCCGAAAACTTCCAAAAGCTGTTTCAACCTAATTACTTCTTGACTTGAATAAGCAGCAGACATATTGTCATGATCCCAGTGCAGGTTTTTGAGCTGCACACTGGGGGTTAATGTCTGGAGCTCTGTGCAGGTTTTGACCTGCACACTTGGGGTTAATGATTGTGGCCTCTTTCTGGTTCTGGGAGAGCTTCATAAACCCCTGGGTAGCTTCAATCCCTGCCAGTTATACTTTTGCCTTTGGCCTAGTGTGCTGACCCCCATGTGCCTGTTTGTTGCTATAGCTTGTTTATATGGTTCTGACCCGGCTCTGTTTCCCATTGTGAGTTTGCCTATTGATTTTGTACTGCATTATTATCTGTGTATGACTCATTGCCTGTGACCTGACTACTCTCTGCTCGCCCCCTTTGGTACCTTGCAGCTATCTCTGTGTGTGACTCATTGGCTACGTCTTGACTATTCTCCCTGTCTATGCCCCCTGGTAACTTTGTCTCGCAGTTACTCTGCTAGGAATTGTCTTGCAGCTCCTAGCTCTGTGGAGTTTAGGCCACGCCTCTAGCAGTCACGTGCTTCAGGTCCTGCGGCTCTGAAGTACGCATCTACTCGACTGCTGCCCGCTCCACAGGTAGCTTTGAGCACGCTTTCGCTTTACTCAGGACAAGCGCACTGGCTCAGTGAGCAAGTTCAGTGCGGTGTCTTTGACATTATAACTGGCCTACAATTTTTTTTTCTCTCCTCACTTCTGCAGCATGGACCCAATGTGTGCTTTATCTGAGCAGGTGAAATGCTTGACTCAGTCACTGCAGAAGCTTAGTTTGGAACACCAAGCTCTGGCTCAGTCCCAACGGCGGGTTGAGGACTCAGTTCAGGGGGTGCTTTCCGCAGGCTTCCAGCAGGTGGGGAATAGAGATGTCATTTTAGTCCCACCTGAATCCCCGGTTAAATTGCCAGATATATTTTCTGGTAACAAGGATGATTTCAGGGCATTTAAGGAAGGCTGTAAGCTTTTTTTTTTTTCTTTGAGACCCCGCTCCTCTGGGGATGAGAAACAGAGGGTGGGGGTGGTGATGTCCCTGCTTAGGGGGTCCCCACAAGCCTGGGCATTCTCGCTTTCCTCTTCTGCCCCTGAAAGAATGTCTGTGGATGCATTTTTTGAAGCCTTAGGGCTTATTTATGATGAGCCTGATAGAGTGCGGTTGGCTGAGGACAAAGTGATGAGTGTCTGTCAGGGGGAGCACTCGGCCGAATGGTTCTGTACTGAATTCAGACGTTGGGCAGCGGAGATTTCCTGGAGTGATGCCGCCCTTCGGGGGCTGTTCCACAGAGGCCTGTGTGAACGTCTGAAGGATGCTTTGGCACTTCATCCTCCTCCTGACTCCCTGGAGGATGCCATGGTCCAAGCGGTTAGCATGGATCGCAGGCTGCGGGCTAGAGGCATTATGCAACAGGAAACACCCTTATTCTTCAGTGGAGATGAGACCCGGACTTTTCCTATGGCTATGGAGGTGAGCGCTGTCACCTGTGAGGGAAAGTAAAGAAGACGCCGCTGGGAAAAGCAGTTGTGCTTCTATTGTGGGGAATCTGGACACTGGAAGAAGGACTGCCCCTCCTGTCCGTCATCCTCCATGATGGCGGGAAACGACTAGGTCTGGGTAGTAATCGAGGAGGCTACCCAGACCTTCAGGTACAATTTTCCTCATGTGCAAAAATGGTGCTGCAGGTGGAACTGGAACTTGGTTATGGTCCTGTTCAGACTACTGCTTTTATTTACTGCTGTTCTGCTGTGAACCTGATTGATACCAAGGTTATGACTCTTAATAAGATAGGGACAGTCAGGCTTCACGATCCTGTTAAACTTGTGGCAATTGACTCATCTCCTCTAACCCAAGACGGTATCTGTTGCAGGTCTGAACTTTTTTCTCTAAAAGTGGGTTCCACTCATGTGGAGAAACTAAGTTGTCTGGTGCTAGATAACTTGCCTGCAGGACTGGTACTGGGGATGCCTTGGCTTCAACGCCATAATCCTACCATTGATTGGGTTACAGGGGAAATCACTCAATGGGGATGCAATAATAAATGTGGTAACCGGGGTCATCTTGTTAACGCTGTTAAATCCGTGTCTGTGTTGTCTGTCGATCTGGAAGGTATTCCGGAGTGCCTAAAGGATTTCGAAGACGTTTTTTCCGAAAGTGAGGCTGAGGCGCTGCCACCACATAGACCCTATGATTGTGCCATTGATTTAGTACCCGGAGCCAAGTTACCTAAGGCTCGATTGTTTAATTTGTCTGGGCCTGAGCGCCAAGCCATGAAGGAGTACATAGCTGAGAGTCTCCGCAAAGGGCATATCAGGCCTTCTGTGTCACCTGTGGCAGCAGGGTTCTTCTTTGTGAAGAAAAAAGATGGTGGTTTGCGGCCGTGCCTCGACTTTCGGGAACTGAACAAGATAACGGTTAGGAACTCTTACCCGCTTCCCCTCATCCCAGACTTATGTAACCAGTTAGCTGGGGCCCAATGGTTCTCCAAGTTAGATCTGCGGGGGCCTACAATCTGATAAGGGTTCGGGAAGGGGACGAGTGGAAAACGGCATTCCTCACATCAGAAGGACTCTTTGAGAACCTGGTAATGCCATTTGGGTTAACTAATGCACCCGCTATTTTCCAAAATTTCATCAATGTTGTGTTTTCTGATCTGATAGGCCGTTTTGTTATTAATTATTTGGATGATATTTTGGTGTACTCCCCGGACAGTCAATCTCACTTGCAACATCTAAAGACAGTTCTCCAGAGACTCAGGGAGAACCAATTGTTCGCTAAATTGGAAAAATGTTCGTTTTTTGTACAGGAGCTGTCTTTTTTGGGGTTGATTGTGTCCTGTGAGGGGTTTCGTATGGATCCTAAGAAGGTGCTGGCGATCGCTGACTGGGTTCAGCCTCGAGATCTCAAGGGGCTCCAGCGCTTCTTAGGATTTGCAAACTATAACCGGAGATTCATTAAAGGTTTCTCACAAGTGGTTAAACCACTCACAGATCTTACCCAGAAGTGAGCCGATGTAAAAAATTGGTCTGTACGCGCTAAGGAATCCTTCTCAGCGATTAAGAAATGTTTCATGTCTGCCCCGGTGTTGGTGCAACCTGACCCGTCCAAACCATTCAGTGTGGAGGTGGATGCTTCTGAAGTGGGGGTGGGGGCTGTACTGTCCCAGGGTCCGGCCACCCTTACCAATCTCAAACCCTGTGCCTTCTTCTCCAAGAAGTTCTCTTCAGCTGAGAAAAACTATGATGTAGGCAATAGAGAACTTCTTGCGGTCAAGCTGGCGTTTGAGGAATGGAGGCACTTTTTGGAAGGGACGGCTCACCCTATCACGGTTGTCACGGATCACAAAAATTTGGCATACCTTGAATCTGCTAAGAGGCTTACTCCTAGACAGGCCCGTTGGTCACTTTTTTTCTTTTCGACCGGGGTCCAAAAATGTTAAAGCGGATGCCCTGTCCAGAAGTTTTGATCCAGTGTCTCCCCCTGAGCCGTCGTCCTCCATTCTTCCCCCAGGGGTGGTAGTGGCGGGGGTCTCAACTGAGTTGGAACAAGAAATCCTAAGGGCTCAGGCCCTAGCTCTGGCAACCAGGCCAAGCGATAAACTGTTTGTTCCAGATTCATTGCGGCCTAGACTTCTGCAGGAGTTTCATGATTCTAGGCTGAGTGCTCATCCAGGTATCACAGCCACTAGAGAGGCAGTAGCCAGGGGTTTTTGGTGGCCTTCATTAAGGTCCGATGTCAAGGAATTTGTTTCTGCTTGTGGCATGTGTGCCTTTTCCAAAAGCTCGCATAACCGACCGGCTGGGGAACTCATACCTTTACCGGTTCCTGATAGGCCATGGACTCATCTTTCCATGGATTTTATTACCGGCCTTCCACCTTCCAGGGGCAATACCGTGATCTGGGTGGTGGTGGATAGGTTTTCTAAACAGGCCCATTTCATTCCCTTGGCAGCATTACCTTCAGCAGAAACATTGTCAAGGTTGTTTGTGCAGCTTGTGGTCCGATTGCATGGGGTACCCCTGAATGTTGTGTCTGACAGAGGTGTGCAGTTTGTGGCCAAATTTTGGAGGGCGTTCTGTATGAAATTGGGCATCTCACTCTCCTTCTCGTCGGCATATCACCCAGAGAGCAATGGTCAGACAGAACGCACCAATCAATCCCTGGAACAAATTCTCAGGTGTCTGACCTCCGCCAGACAGGATGATTGGTGTGATGCGTTGCCGTTGGCTGAATTCGCTTTTAACAACCAGGTGAGTCAGTCCACCAACATGTCCCCATTCCTGATTAACTATGGCTTTAATCCACATTTTGGGGAGTTTTCTCGGGTGGATTCCGGTTGTCCAGGAGCTGAGGGGTTCGTTCAATGGTTAAATAACCTCTGGGCTGAAGTCCGGCGTAATATCTCTCGGGCCCAGGGGAGATACAAATATTTTGCGGACAAAAAGAGAGCCTCGGGAGACATGTTTCAGGTGGGAGAGAAGGTTTGGCTCTCCACGCGTAACATCAACTTAAAGGTACCATCAGTTATGTTGGGACCAAAGTTCATTGGCCCATATGAGATTATGGAGATAGTCAACCCTGTGGCATATAGGTTGCGTCTCCCCGCCTCCTTAAAAATATCTAATGTGTTCCATAAGCCTCTGTTGAAACCAGCAGGATCTGTCAAAGAGAACTCTGAGACTGTTGTTCCTCCAGTGCTGGTGGAGGGTCAATTGGAGTATGAGGTCGGACATATTGTAGACTCTCGGCGGGTGCGCCGCTCTTTGCAGTATCTGGTCCACTGGCACGGATATGGACCAGAAGAGCGCTCATGGGTCCCTGCTCGCTCGGTACATGCAGATCGCCTGGTTTGGGCGTTCCATGCCAAGTACCCGGGGAAGCCTGGGGGTCCAGAGGTCCCCTGTTGATAGGGGGGTACTGTCATGATCCCAGTGCAGGTTTTTGAGCTGCACACCGGGGGTTAATGTCTGGACCTCTGTGCAGGTTTTGACCTGCACACTTGGGGTTAATGATTGTGGCCTCTTTCTGGTTCTGGGAGAGCTTCATAAACCCCTGGGTAGCTTCAATCCCTGCCAGTTATACTTTTGCCTTTGGCCCAGTGTGCTGACCCCCGTGTGCCTGTTTGTTGCTATAGCTTGTTTATATGGTTCTGACCCGGCTCTGTTTCCCGTTGTGAGTTTGCCTATTGATTTTGTACTGCGTTATTATCTGTGTATGACTCATTGCCTGTGACCTGACTACTCTCTGCTCACCCCCTTTGGTACCTTGCAGCTATCTCTGTGTGTGACTCATTGGCTACGTCTTGACTATTCTCCCTGTCTATGCCCCCTGGTAACTTTGTCTCGCAGTTACTCTGCTAGGAATTGTCTTGCAGCTCCTAGCTCTGTGGAGTTTAGGCCACGCCTCTAGCAGTCACATGCTTCAGGCCCTGCGGCTCTGAAGTACGCATCTACTCGACTGCTGCCCGCTCCACACGTAGCTTTGAGCACGCTTTCCCTTTACTCAGGACACGCGCACTGGCTCAGTGAGCAAGTTCAGTGCGGTGTCTTTGACACATATATTTTGCTTCTGTAGAAGATCATGCGACTGACACTTGTTTTCTGCTGGACCAAGAAACTGAATTTTCTTCTAGCTTAAACAAGTAACCACTTGTTGATGTCCGATCACTGGAATCTCCAGCCCAGTCTGCATCCACATAACCTCTGAGAGTGAGATCTCTTGATGCAGATATCTTAAGAGTTATCCTTTGAGTTTCTTTAAGATATTGAGGAATTCTCTTACTTGCATTTCAGACTCTTTGGCGTGGCTTGCTGACATGTCGGCAGAGAATTCCACATTTTTGGACAGCTACGGGCCTGCCAGATAACCGCTGCTGCGATGTCAAAGCCTGCTGCGGATCCTTCTCCTTATCTGAACTATTGCCAGCGCCACCCTCCTCCCCCAATGGATGCCAATCCGGGTCAAGAACTGGGTCATCCATCACCTCCTCTTCAAAGTCATCTGCACCTTCCTCTGTGTCACCATGTAAGGTGGTATAGTATGCGGGAAGGGGCACCTGTTGTGAGTTCATTTTCCCCTTCGTCACTGAGGTCTGGTGAACTCCCTATTCTGGTGAAGGAAGGTAATGAGCCTGATTATCAGGCACCTGAGTCTGATGAGGATGACTGGCTGAGTGGAGTCACGGACTGGATATAAGGCTGCCGACGCCCTTCTGCCCTGCGGGTGATTTCTCTGTGGACTTCTAGGACACCAGTCTGATTCCTGCTCCTCTAAAGCTAAGTTTTTCTGCTTTGCCTGTTATCATTAGTGTTTTGTTTTTGTTTTCCTTGCTTTTCTGGATTCTGCCATTCCCTGCTGGGGTGAGCTGAATCTCCTTTTGCCTGTAGCTCTGTCTTCAGAATATTCCTGAGTACTGACATAGCTTTTTTGAAGCCTAGCGTCTTCAGGGCCATTTTCACTGTCAGTCTGTTGGCTCTTATTTTCATAGGGTTTTTCACGGATTGCAGACAGCAGCCTTCCTGTCCTTTTCTATCTAGCTAGCTTGGGCCCCATCTTTGCTCAGTCTATCTTTCTGCCTGTGTTAGTGTTTTCATCTTGCTTCACCGTCATTATATGTTGGGGGCTGCCTATTGCTTTGGGGTCTGCTCTGGGGCAGATTAGTTTTCCCCTTTCTTTCTTTAGGCCTATTTATTTCTCCAGCTGTGATCGAGGGGTCTAGGGCATCGTAGGAACCCCCCACGGCTACTGCTAGCTGTGTTGATAGGTTCAGGGGTCTGCAATCTGATAGCTGCCAACTTCTCTGGTTTTCTGGACTTAGCTAGCATTTCTGTTTTTGCCTCCTACGGTGACTCAATCATAACAGGCACCTGAGTTTCATCAGGGTCAGATTCTGGCTCAGTACACTGTGAGAGCAATGTAGTGCTCTTGGTCAATGTACCAGTAGAAACATCTAGCAGTGGCTGTGAATCAGTGCACTCCATGTCAGATTCATCTTTGACTGGGGAATTCAGGATTTGACTTGATAACCCAGGCATGGTATGTGAAAAGAGCTCCATAGAGTAATCTGAAGTGTGGGCTGCCGCATCCTTAACTTTTGGTGGGGGTGAAAGACACAAGGAAAGGTGTTTTTCCTGACCAGAACCCTGCACTGATGACTCCATGCTTGCAGGTTTCGAACGTTCAGAAGAGGAGGCAATAGAGCTGGTGGCTGTTTCGGCAATGTACGCCAAAACCTGTTCCTGATGCTCCGGCTTTAAAAGCGGTTTTCCTCCTCCAAGAAAAGGCTACCTTACAGGCCTTCTTGGGCCAGACAATGACGCAGGCTCAACACCTCCTGCCTTAGCTGCTATTGTGCTTTTGCCAGAACCAGCCAATGCACCACCACCATCAGTACCAGCTGCGCCCCCCTGCCCACGTCCACGGACCCTTCCACCATACTTCCTCATGTTTGGGAAAATGTACCAAAAATACAAGCATTGAGATGGTACTGAATGAGGAGCGTCCACCTGTGTAAGGTGTATTAAAAAAATTCAATCGACGTATATAGTTTGTTAGTCACAGACGCTCTCACAGTATGGATTTGACCGTAATCCAACAAGCAGATATACGGAACTATATCAGAAGTGTACAGCTGTATACGTTTTTTTGTGTAACTAACAATCTTCGTATATGTATTTACGGAGTGTTACAAACACACGCTGACTCTGTATAGATGTGACTGTAATGCGAATGGCAGATATACAAAACTGTTTGAGAATCGGACAGCTCTATAAGGTGTAGGTCTGGAAAAATGGAAAAACTCCTTGGCTTGTTTTTCCAGAGTCACACCCAGATAGCTTCTACTTGTCAGTGATACCAGCCGGTACACGGTAGTGTGTGAGGAGCGTACACCGCTATACGGTGTGTGTATGGAAAGTTGTCAATCTCCATCTATTTGTATACAGACTGACACATGCTGTCTCTGTCTAGTTTTGATCGTAATCAAACAGAAGATGGAAAAGCGGACAGCTCTATAAGGTGTAGGGCTGGAAAAATGGAAAAACTCCTCGGCTTGTTTTTAGAGAGTCACACCCAGATAGCTTCTATTTGTCCATGATACCAGCCGGTACACCGTAGTGTGTGAGGAGGGTACACCGCTATACGGTGTGTGAAAAAATGAACGCTCAGTAACTCACCAGAACAAAATAATAAAAGTTGGAGTGCTTTGAAAAAAGCAGTTTGAACAGCAGTGTGCACACAGCAATGCAGCTATCAGGTAGCCTTAAAAGGTAGCCTAATCACCACCAGCGCTGCTGCAGAGAACAAAAATCCTCCCCTTTCACTGCAACACTAATTGTACAGTGAAAAGCGCTAGCAGCAGAAGCAGTTTTTTTTTCTTCTTCCCTGCCTAACGCTCTCCCTATTCAGAATCAGCAGCAGCAGCACCTCTCCCTGTTGTGAGATCGGCAGAAGTAAAATGGTGGTCGGCTGTCACGGCCTTTTATACCCACTGTGATGCCACACAAAGCCAGCCAATCACTTCAATGCCCTTCTCTAATATGTTGGTGGCCGCTGCGCATGTCATCGCGTTGCCCACAGTGTGCGTCCTCCATCATTGGCTGAGAAAAGGCGCTGGAAGCATTATTCGAAATGCGACTTTGGCGCTCTGATAGGCGACCTCATGGCCGACCTCACGCTATGGTCGGGTTTCGATGGGCGAAACCCGACTTTAGCAAAAGTCGGCTATTTGTGAATTTGACCGACCTGTTTCGCTCAACTCTACCGAGTACCTTGGGACGGCCGCTGCCATCAGGTTGGTTGCGGAAAGCTTCAGTCTCCACGAGCCTAAAAGGCCACATTTCGAGCGCAAGCAGATGAGAAATGTGTCAATTTAGTACTGTGGCTTGTGGGGCGTTGGCTGCGTATTTTCACTTGGGTTCCAATGACTGGGGTATGGACAAATGAAGTCTGCGCTGGGACAAAGATATGGACGTGCTTGGTGATGGTGGTAGTTGAGTGTGTGCAACAACAGGTGCAAGGCAGGAGGCACCTTCACAGGCACCATGGACAGGGGATTGACTTCCATGCACAACAGCTGAAGAAGCAGTGGTGTCACACGCAGACAGTGTTCCTGGACCCTGGGGTTTGACCCACAAAGGCGGGTGCTTTGCTGCCAAGTGCCTGATCATGTTGTTGGTGGTCAGGCTGGTAGTTTTGCTACCCCTGCTGATGCAGGTATGGCAGGTGGTGCAAATGGCCTGCTTGGGGTTATCGGCAGAGTCTTTAAAAAACAACCAGAGTCGGGAAGACCTAACAGTTGTACTGCCAACTTCCGTCGTGTTGGTATGAGTAACGATTGTCCGCCTTCTGTCTGCGGCCACCACACTGCTTCTTCCTGCCTGTTGGTGTGCTATGCCTCCCTTCCCCTGTATGCTGCTGTCATTGCTCTGCATGCTCTCCTGCCAGGTTGGGTCAGTTACAATATCATCCACCACTTCATCATCCACTTCCGCACCCTGGTCCTCCTCCTTTCTTTCTGGCAATTGTGTCTCATTTTCGTCCACCTCTTGTGACACATTCCCACCTTCGCCTTCGTGTGACCATGGCTGCTCAAATATTTGGGCATCGCTAATGCGACCTCATCTTGCCTCTGCTTCAGGTGGACCACACGAGAGGCCCGAATCTATAAATGGAAAAGTGAACAGCTCTTCGGAGTGTCCAAATGTGGGATCAGTTGTCTCTGGGCACTCGGCATGGTGGGAGGAAGGAGGATCAGGGTGAGGAATATGCGGTCCAGACTCACCGCTACTCAGACTTAACCGTGTGGAAGACAGGATGCTGGTGGTGGTGGCAAAGTGACTGGAAGCTTTATCCGCTATCCAACCAGCAACCTTTTAACACTGCTCTGGGTTCAATAGTGGTGTTCTGCAGTCCCCTAGTGTCATGTCTGCCATGTTTGTCATGTCTGCCATGTCTGTTTTGTCTCAAGAACTCCTGGAGCGATGTGCATGCGCATATCTTGTCTGCTGTCCTGCATGTTCACTAGAGCAGTGTGCACACTCACCTCATGTCTGAGCTGCAGGATCCCTGCGTTTCTGCTCTGCCTTCTGTGATCTTCTCATCTTGTCTAGGATTCCTGATCATGTGTTCCTGCCTGGATCCTGCACTGTCTGGTTCCGCAATCATCTCGTCATGTCTGAAACGTTGATCATGTGACCTTTCCTAGGATCCTGCACTGTCTGGTTCAGCAATCATCTCGCCATGTCTAGAACTCTGAACATGTGACCTGTCTAGGTTTCAGCACTGGATCTGCAGTCGTCTCGTCATGTCTGGAACTCTGATCATGTGACTGTGCTCTGTTATCCTGTGGATCTGAACCCGGAAGTGGTCCCCTGGTCCTGACCTGGAGGAGGAGGTGCTATACCCTATATCAGGCCGCCCCTTCCTATGCTCTGGGCCTGAGTATTGTGTGGTGTCCCTGCATGGCTGCTTGGTCTGTGGGGCGCTCCCTCTATTCTGTGCCCTTGCACTCTGCTCTGTCGTGCATCTCTGCACACGCTCCGTGCTCTTATTCCGTCTCTTGTCTTGTGCCATGTCTTGTGTTGTCCTTCGTGCCATGTTCTGTCCCTGCTCTGCTTTGCCTTGTAGTCCTTGTCTGCTTCTGTTCTGTGTCTCTGTCCCTGGCGTGCCTCTCTGCACGCGCAGGACTCTGCCTCGCCTGTCCCTGGCGTGCCTCTCTGCACGCGCAGGACTCTGCCTCGCCTGTCCCTGGCGTGCCTCTCTGCACGCGCAGGACTCTGCCTCGCCTGTCTCTGGCGTGCCTCTCTGCATGCGCAGGACTCTGCCTCGCCTGTCCCTGGCGTGCCTCTCTGCACGCGCAGGACTCTGCCTCGCCTGTCCCTGGCGTGCCTCTCTGCACGCGCAGGACTCTGCCTCGCCTGTCCCTGGCGTGCCTCTCTGCACGGGTAGGACTCTGCCTCGCCTGTGTACCTTGTCTAGTCCCAAGACCCTGCCTTGGCCCGGCTCTGGGCTTCGGCCTACGCTCCGCTGCTAGACTGTCCCTGTCCCTGGCATGCTCTTTGCATGCGCAGGTCTCTGCCTTGTTCTTTGTATTGTCCCTGACGTTTCGTGCGCCCTTGCACTTTTCGCACTAGGCTTTGCCGTACTGTCTGTATGTGTCTCTGTCCTGTGTCTTTGCCTAGCCCTGCCTTGTGGCTCCGTGCCTCCTTGCACGTGCCTGGTCATCTGTGCCTGCCTGGTGTGCCTCAGCCGTGCCGCCTCTAGCCGTGCTCGCCTGTGTGCCTCAGCCGTGCCCTGTCCAGAGCTATAGTGGTCTGGCTGCGTGGCCCCGTGGCGGTGCCGCCTCTAGTCATGCCCGCCTGCAACTGCCATCGTCAGTACCACCTGCCGGCGCTCCCAGCTGTGGTCTCCGTGCTCCCTTGCACTCACGCTGGTTCTCGCACTGTGCCTTTTCGTGCTACTCTTGCACAACACTTTGTTAACTTTGCTCTGCTCTGATTCCTGTCTTGCCTGGTCCTTGAACCCTGTTCCTGGCGTGCCTCTCTGAACGCGCAGGACTCTGCCTCGCCTGACCCTGGCGTGCCCTTTGCACGCTCAGGACTCTGTCTCGTACCTTGAGCCTTGGCGTGTCTCTACACACGCACTCTGTCTCGCACCTTGTGCCTTGGCATGTCTCTACACACGCACTCTGTCTCGTACCTTGTGCCTTGGCGTGTGTCTACACTCGCACTCTGTCTCATGCCTTGGCGTGTCTCCACACACGCACCCTGTCTCGTCTTTGAACCCTGGCATGTCCCCTACACGCGCACCTAGCCTTGAACCCTGGCGTGTCCCCTACACACGCACCTTGCCTTGCACCTAGCTTTGAACCCTGGCGTGTCCCCTACACACGCACCTAGCCTTGGACCCTGGCGTGTTCCCTATCACACACCATGCCCGGATATCTGTCGTGCCTCCCTGCCTGGCACCTGGTTTGCCTGCCGGATGCCCGGAACCTGCCGATCGCTGCCAGAGATCATGAGCTGGATGACTGCGGCCTGACGTCCGGAGCTGATGTCCGCAGCCTGATGCCTTGATGATGTCGATCGTTGCCAGCAGTCCGGAGTCCGATGCCATCGTGCCGTTACCCGTACCTAGGCGTGCCACCTGGCACGTACCATGCTATGGACCTTGGCGTGCCCACGCGCGCACCTTGCACGTTTTGCTTGTTTACACTGTATGTGATCCTGAGTTATCCTAATGAAGTTACCTTGCACCTACATCTTGTCTCGTCTTGCTTCCTGCTCGTCCTTGTCGTCAGACACTCGTCTAGTGTCCCCTGAGCCGGCCGTCTGGTCCCAGCAGTCGTGGTGGCTCACCCCCTTGGTCTTGCCCCTGACACTCCCTGTATAGGGGGTGGATTCTCACAAGGTAAGCTCGCCCTCGGTGGGTGGGTGCCATGACCCAGTGGGTCCACTCAAAAAATGGTCTCAGCAGGAGCTGAGTCCGTCACACCTAGTAATTCGGACAGGAAGGTGGGGCGAGAAGATGTGGGTGTTTGTTGTGGCACAATTTCAGCTTGCCCACAGCTTTGGCCTCTGCATGCACCATGACCAACACTTTCACTGCCCCGTCCCTTGCCATGCGCCTTGCCCATTTGAAATGGACTACAATATTTTCCACGTTCACTACAAATGGCTGAATTGCGAGCAAACTTATATGTGATCCGTGTGTGGAAAAACCACAGTTTAAAATATCTGGACTGTAGGTGAAAAATATTTTTTTTTTAGCAAACTGGTGTCAATAACTAGGGTAAGACACAGCAAAAACAGTTGAATGGAGGTCTCAAATGCCACAATTTGTAGCCCACAGACAGATGAGGCATCTGACGGAGATAGCCCACTTTCAAATATCTGACCTGTTTTGGGTTTTTTTTTCCCCAGCTAAATTGTGTCAACAAGAAGGCTAAGACACAACAAAAAAAAATTCTATGGAGGCCTGAAATGGCAGAATTTTGAGAGCAATGATATGCGATCTGTGTGGTGGTCCGCAAAGGGAGAGTACCTGTACACCTCTTGAATTGTGGGGAAGAGGAGGCCACAATACCTCGGTATGCCACAGTTGCTAAGCTGTTTACTGTCAGTAACAACACAATACAGGCAGCAGAGCCCTTGGTCTCATCTGACCAGGTGGAGGACAATGGCTCTGTAAAGCAGCTGGAGGAGTGGTGTCAGCAGCTGCATGTGGGAACTGACTCCACCCCATCATACCAAAAGAATGGGGTTTACCGAGTGACTCAGGAGTATGAGCGGGTATTCAGTAAACACCATCTAGACTTTGGGAAGGCAAAAGGGGTTCAACACCATATCCCCAATGGAGATCATCCACCCATTAAAGAAAGGTACCGGCCTATACCCCCAACACAATATCAATGTGCCAAAAGTATGTTGCGGTAAATGAAGGAGGCTGGGGTGATCAGAGACAGTTGTAGCCCCTGGGCAGCTCCAATAGTCTTTGTGAAAAAGAAAGATAGTACCATGAGAATGTGTGTTGATTACAAAAAAATTAACAGCATTGCACATAAGGATGCCTACCCATTACCCAGAATTGAAGAGTCATTAGCTGCACTTAAAACTATTTTTCCACCTTAGATTTCACTAGTGGGTATTGGCAGGTTCCCGTGGCAGAGGCAGACAAGGAGAAAACAGCGTTTACTACACCAATGGGTCTCTGCGAGTTCAACTACATGCCGTTCGGGCTCTGCACCGCCCCTGGGACATTTCAACGGCTAATGGAGTGCTGTCTTGGACACAAGAACTTCGAGACAGTTCTATTATACCTTGATGATTTCAATGTTTTCTCCAAGACTTATGAAGATGATCTGGAGCACCTGGCTGAGGTGTTCGAAGCCTTGTCCAACTTTGGCCTGAAAGTGAAGCCATCCAAATGCCACCTCCTGAAGCCCAAGGTGCAGTACCTCGGTCATGTAGTGAGTGCAGAAGGTGTGGCACCGGATCCTGACAAAGTCACTGTCATCCGGGACTGGCAGAAGCCCAGCAACCTCCATGAGGTACATCAATTCCTCATTTTGGTAGGCTACTGCCGAAGGTTCATCAAAGGCTTCACTGAGATAGCCACGCCTATGCAAAATCTTCTGGTGGGCCAGCCCAAGAAAGCCAGAAAGAAGAGTCCTACATTTGAATGGAATGAGGAACTGGAGAGGTCCTTCACTCGACTAAAGATGCTTCTCACAGGAGATGAAGTTCTGGCCTACCCAGATTATGACCAACCATTTGTTTTGTATACTGATGCCAGCAACGTGGGACAGGGAGCAGTACTGTCACAGGTACAGAATGGCAAAGAAAGAGTGATCTCCTACGCCAGCAGGAAGCTTCGTCCCACTGAAAGGAACCCTGACAACTACAGTTCCTTCAAGCTGGAGTTCCTCGCCATAGTCTGGGCTGTGACTGAACGATTCAAGCATCACCTAGCTTCAGCCAAGTTTACCATCTTCACAGACAACAACCCGTTGACTCACTTGGAAACTGCCAAACTAGGTGCCCTGGAGCAGTGATGGATGGCCCAGCTGTCTAACTATGAATTCACCACTAAGTACCGAGCGGGGCACAAGAATGCCAATGCATGTCCAGAATGCCTAATATGCCAGATGCAGGAGAAGACCCTGAGGCACTCGAAGAAATAGAGTTACCTGCCTTCCACCGGCCAATTGTGGCCCAATGTGCCCAAGGAGTGAGAAACAGACGATCTATCGTGAAAGAGGCCACCTTAAATCCATTGCCTCATCATGACTGGGCCAGAAACGCAGAATAGCGACCCCGCAGTCTGCCTGGTAAAGGAGCTACTGTCACAAGCTGACTCATGCCCAGGTCCAGATGCTCCAGAAGAAACCCAGCAGTTGTGGAAGGAAAGAGGCAGGCTGTTCCTCTATGACGCAAAGCTGTGCTGGAGGAATATCAATGCCCGCACTCATGAGTTGGTCTGGCAAGTGGTAGTCCCAAAGAGGGAGGCATCAATGGTCTTGGAGGCATACCACAATGGAGCTGGACACTTCGGATGGAAGAAGTTGGAGGTCTTGGAGAGATTCTATTGGGCTGGTATGAGAAAGGCCATTGAAAATTGGTGCCGGGAGTGTGGACAATGTAACGTGGGCAGGAAGGACCAAAGCAGCCAGCGAGCTCCTTTGCAGCCAATAATAACCAAACAACCACTTGAGTTGGTCACCCTGGACCATGTGAAGCTGGTTCCAAGCCGTTCAGGCTACGTTTATACTCTTACCATCGTTGACCACTACTCCAGATTCCTGGTAGTCGTGCCTGTCAAGGATCAAACAGCCAGGACAGCAGCAAGAGCATTCCAACAGCACTTTTGTCGACCACATGGATATCCCGAGCGAGTGCTTACAGATCAAGGTCCAGCCTTTGAGGCAGAAGTGTTCCAGGAATTCTGTAACTTGTATGGTTGCAAGAAGATCAGGACAACACCGTACCATCCACAGACCAATGGCATGTGTGAAAAGATGAATCAGGTGGTGATCTATGTACTGAAGACCTTGCCTTTGGAAGAGAGGAATCTGTGGCCAGAAAAGTTGCCAGATCTGGTAGACCTCTACAATCACATTCCTGTGAATTCCACCAACTGCACTCCAGCCTACCTAATGAGAGCGAGGCCTGGCAAGCTGCCTATTGATTTGGATATGGGAGTCCTGACACCTGAGGTGACATCATCAGATGCTGACTGGGACACAGAGGCAGCAGCAGTACCGCAGAGTACAAGAGTGTGTAGAAAAGAGTCTAGCGCAGGCAAGACAAAAGCAGGAGAAGAACTACAATCAACATGCACCTGCAGTTCCCTTGTCACCAGGAGAACAAGTCCTAAAGAGGAAAAGAAGGCTGCATAAATTGGATGACCAATGGGAAGCTGAACCCTACACCGTCCTACCATCAAACTTTGACAAGACCAAAGTGTGCCTTATCAGTAAGGATGGAGGAGAAACCTCATCAGCAGTATCGGGATCATCTGAAACTGTGCCCTGACCAGCTAAAGGAAAGGATGGAAGAACAAAACAACCTTCAACTCATAGAAGAAGAAAAGGTCAACACTTTACTCGGAGAATTGCCTGCAAACTGGACAAGAATAGATCAAGCCATCGTAGTTCCTGTCCTAATCTTTCCTCAGCCTACTGCAACTGAAGTAGCAGAGACTCAAGAGAACCATGAAAATCAGGAAGTTCAGGCAGCGGATGCCACACCAGCAGTGGAGCCAGAGAATGCTCACCCTGCCAGTGGTGAATCTGTCATGCCCACAGTGAGTCTAAGAGTTCGCAGACGGCTACTTCCCAGTTTACCAACAGCAGTAACAGGCCAACTAAACCTAAATAGGCCATTAGAAGTACCGATGCTATGCAGATCTACCCGTAGTACAAAAGGTGAGATCCCAGTTAGATATAGAGATTAAAGTGCGAATAGAAAATGTAAACTGTTCATGTAAATATGCAACTTTTCAAGTTTATGTGTCTACAGAGACTCTGTAAGAACTTTTGAACAATCTCAGTTTGTTTTGATGGACAATTGGACCACAGGACTATGTGTGGTCAAAACTCTGCTTGTACATAGTTTACCAACTGCTCAGGAAATGGACCATGGACATTGACGTATGGACTATTTTTAAGCTTTGGTTTTTGTAATTTTTCATTTTTGAAATCTTGTTACATTTACAAATGTGCAATTGCTTAATATGTTTTTGCATGTTTTCTTCAGTCCGGGAGTACTGAATTGCACTAGGGGGAATGTGGCGCCCCCAGGAGTAGGGTCACCACAGTGGCATTACCTTCCTCCTAGGAAGTGTGATGTCATGCTTGGAAGCAATAAAGGGTCTCTCTATCAGTTAAATACAACACACAACACAGTTCCCACTCCACGCCAGCAGAGGGAGCTCTGAACCAATACTGAGGGAAGAGCTGCTCTCTGGGGGCCAGGAAGGGGAAGTTTAGTTAGTTCATGTGAGGAGGGAAACATGTTTGGACGTGAGGAGAGGAGCTGGAAGATTGAGCAGAGTTCAGGCTCACTTCTAGCTGTAGCGCATGGTCTGGAGCCCGGTCTCCAAGGTTGTACGGATACTGATGTTCCTGCAGCAGAAACCGGAGGAATAGGAAGCTGTAAATGCTCTGTTCCCACATAAGACTCGGAGGCACAACAGCAACGTGTGAGCCAGAAGTAGGAGGCTACAGCTGTCTGCCATACGAGGGGGTTCTAAAAGAGAGCAAGCAAGATGAACTTCAGTGTAACTTTGTACTACAGCATGTACCTCAGATAAACGCTAGAAAGGAGACTACACAACCCATCTGCATAGAGAGATTCCTAAGTTGCTTCCAGGCTGGCCAGCCTCTGTTCCATCTGTAATCTGGACAGTAAAGATAACGGAAACTGCACCCTGTTGTGTCATTGCATTCTTCCTGCAAACCCTCCAGCACTGCTACATCTCTGTGCCAGACACTACACCCTCTTCCTCAACACCTATTCTCACTGCCCTGGGACTACAGCTCTACCTGTGGGGAGCTATTACATCTTGCTGCCTTATACCATCTGTCCAGTGGCGTAGCAACTGTTTGTGGCGCCCGGGGCGGTCGAAAAATTTGCCGCCCCTTTGGTCGATGATAATCCGGAAGCATCAGGAGAGCCCACACTACACTCAAAGATCTAATTTTTAGTCTGCTACTAACTCTGCTGTTATTATTTCTACATTTCTAGACTTTCATCTTCTTGCAGTTCTCTCTCTATATATATATGTATGTATTAGCTTGATGATGCTGGATGAAGACCTAATGGCTTTTTTTAATAATAATTTTTAATAATGTGACAGAAAAAAACAGAAAATATATGGGGAGGAGATGTACGAGGACACGTATAGGGGGGGATGTACGAGGACACGTATAGGGGGGGATGTACGAGGACACGTATAGGGGGGGATGTACGAGGACACGTATAGGGGGAGATGTACGAGGACACGTATAGGGGGAGATGTACGAGGACACGTATATATGGATATGGGGGATGTACGAGGACACGTATATATGGGGGGGATGTACGAGGACACGTATAGGGGGATGTACGAGGACACGTATATATGGGGGGATGTACGAGAACACTTATATGGGGGATGATTATTGTATTAGGACACCTGTGGTGTGATGTCTATGTGGCATGTGACAGCTGTCTGTGGCTTCTCCCGTACAGATGTTGGTGGTGCATTCTCCGGTAATGGCCGCGGTGCACCCAGCAGCCTCTCCCACAAATTGCCCCCATACCATGCTCCCCAGTATCCCACCTCACCCCGTGCAGTACTGTCCTACCCTTTTCCTCTCGCTCCCAGCCGGGGCAGCAGCACCGCCATATTCTTTCCTCCTCCCGGGAGCATCAATAGGGCGGAGCCTCTGCAGCTGCTACGGTGCCAGGACGGGACAGAAAACCTAGGAAAGCAGAGCTGCTGCTGTGCTGACACATGCGCAGAGTGTACACACACAGGTGTATACACACACACAGACACACACACACAGGCATACACACACACAGGTGTATACACAGACACAGGCATACACACACACAGGTGTATACACAGACACACACACAGGCATACACACACACATAGGTGTATATACACAGACACACACACACAGGCGTACACACACACAGGTGTATACACACACACACACACAGACACAGACACACACACACAGGCGTACACACACACACAGGCATACACAAACACAGGTGTACACACACATAGGTGGATACACACACAGGTGTACACACACACAGGTGTATACATACACACACATAGGTGGATACACACACAGGTGTACACACACACACATAGGTGTACATACACACACATAGGTGGATACACACACACGGGCGTACACACACACAGGTGTATACACACACACACACACAGGCATACACACACACATAGGTGTATATACACAGACACACACACACAGGCGTACACACACACAGGTGTATACACACACACACACACACACAGACACAGACACACACACACAGGCGTACACACACACACAGGCATACACAAACACAGGTGTACACACACATAGGTGGATACACACACAGGTGTACACACACACAGGTGTATACATACACACACATAGGTGGATACACACACAGGTGTACACACACACACATAGGTGTACATACACACACATAGGTGGATATACACACACGGGCGTACACACACACACACAGGTGTATACACACACACACACAGGCATACACAAACACAGGCATACACACACACATAGGTGTATATACACAGACACACACACAGGCGTACACACACACACACAGACACACACACACACAGGCATACACAAATACAGGTGTACACACACATAGGTGTACACACACACACAGGTGTACACACACACACACACATAGGTGTACACACACACACAGGTGTACACACACACACAGGTGTACACACACACACACACAGGTGTATACATACACACACAGACATACACACAGGTGTACATACACACACACACACAGGTGTACATACACACACACAGGTGTACATACACACACACACACACACAGGTGTACATACACACACACACATAAGTGTACATACACACACACACAGTGTGGCTGCATGCACAGATCCTTTCGCTGCTGCACATGGTGAGACACAGGCAGCGGTGTTGGTGGCACATAACTGCACACAATGGAGGCAGACACACACCCAGCGCAGCCTGTGATGAGGATGACAGCTGCCTGCACACAGGGCCGCCGGGGGCAGCCGCAGACCACCTTACCCCAGCCCCGCACTCACCAGCTCACTGCTTGGCTCTTCCTAACATGGCTCCTTGTGTGCATCACATTCCTGGCAGTCGCGACCATCCCACCATGACAGTCCTCCAGTGCAGCGGGGCTGACGTCAGCACTGCCTCTGCCCAGCGCAGCGCTGCTCACTGAGGGTCCAGGCGGAGAGGAGGGAGAAGCTGCTAGGTAGCAGGGGTACAGAGACTCCCGATAGGCGGAGGAGAAGGATGGAGGAAGGGTGGGAAGAGGCTGCATTACATTACCCCCTCACTGCACAGCCCCGCAGGCCGAAATGTACAGTCAGTGAGTCCAGGCTCCGCGCTTCTCCCACAGAGGAGAGGAATTGCTTCTGCTGCCGCGCCGCCCCCACACACGTGCCGCCTGGGGCGGACCGCCCCCCCCGCCCCCACCACGCTACGCCACTGCATTACCCCCTCACTGCACAGCCCCGCAGGCCGAAATGTACAGTCAGTGAGTCCAGGCTCCGTGCTTCTCCCACAGAGGAGAGGAATTGCTTCTGCTGCCGCGCCGCCCCCACACACGTGCCGCCTGGGGCGGACCGCCCCCCCGCCCCCCCCACGCTACGCCACTGCATCTGTCCCAGAGGATCTGTCTGCAGCGTCGGCTTAACCCCTACATTGCCGATCACCACAGGTGGCGTCACGTATCATCCACTTTTAAACTTTAACCAGCCACGCTTAACCCCTTTTACATGGATGCCCAGGGCCACGGACCGGGTCACCACTACTGTGACACTTCCCTCTGAGATACCAGCCCGGTACCAAGTACCCCACGGCCCTGGCGGGTGACCCACAATCTTCAGGAGAGAGGACCCCACTGGCCATAAGAGCTTACACTTTACTGGAGATAGAGAACCCCACTGGCCATAAGAGCTTACACTTTACAGGAGAGAGAGAACCCCATTGGCCATAAGAGCTTACACTCTTCAGAAAAGAGAGAGAGCGAGGACCCTGCTGACCATAAAAGTTTACACACTACAGGAGAGAGAGAGGATCCTGCTATCGTTAAGAGTTTACACTGTAAAGGAAAGAGAAACTTACCGAGTGACTCTGGAAATGGAAACTGACTCTGCCATACAGAGGTACTAACCCCCACTGTACAAAGTATGATAATCTGTTAGCCTAGTTTCACACTAGCATATCTCACTTTTAATTGAAATGACTTGAGGCTAGAAATTAGAGGATCAAATTCGCAGGAGATCGTGTTCAAGTCAAATTTAATGAAACTCGATGTATAGTTCATGAAAAAAAACTTGCCTCCTCCGTTCAGCTCTGCATACATCAGCATGGCCTGCATACCCAATGCTAAAGATAGGGTATGCAGACTGCATGCCGATGTAGGGAAAGCTGAACGGAGGAGGCGTGGCAGTGGGCGGAGCTTCACAGAGGAAGTCCGCATGCCTCCGCAGCTCTTCCATACGCTAGTGTGAAACTAGCCTTAGATGTCACAACTGCAGAGAATTATGGGGAGGCGTGGTCGACAATGCAAAATGTTATTTGCCCACTCTCTGATACTACAGCAGTATAGGAAATATTGCCAGGCAATTTTTTTTCCCTGAACTATGCATCGAGTTTCATTAAATTTGACTTGAACACGATCTCCTGCGAATTCATCCTCTAATTTCTAGCCTCAAGTCATTTCAATTAAAAGTGAGATAAAAGTAAATAATGGTTGCCTCTAAAGTAATTTTCCTGTGCATCTAGAATGGCCCATTAGTCTGAATTCTTATGTAGACACCTCCTTGACCACTTCTTCTGCTCCACATAGTGACGGAGCCAAATTTTTAAAATCTGACCAGTGTCACTTTTTGTAGTAATAACTCTGGAATACTTCAACATATCCCATTGATTTGGAGACTTTTTTCGTGACACATTATACTTTATGATAATGGTAAATTTATGTTGATATGTTTTGTTTTTATGTATAAACGGTATCAGAAATTTGACAAAAATTTAAAAAAATTAGCAATTTTCAAACTTTGAATGATTATCCCTTTAATCCACATAATAATAGCATAGAAAAGCAATAATAAATAATATTTCCCTCATCTCCCCTTTACATCAGTACCATTTGTAAATGTTATTTTATTTTGTTAGCATTTTAGGAGGTTTAAAAATATAGCAGTGATTTTTCATTTTTCCAACGAAATTTACACAATTATTTTTTTTAGGGACCTGTCCAGGTTTGAAGTGACTTTGTGGATCCTACATATTGAAAGCACCCTAAAAGTGATACCATTTTAAAAACAGCACCCCCTGACATATTGAAAACTGCTGTCAGGTAGTTTATTTACCCTTCAGGTAATTTTCAGGAATTAATGCAAAGTAACATGATAGGAATTAATAACTGTATTTTTGCTGCCTAAAATTCGCTAACTTGTGAACAGGTCACTATAACCATTATTTGGCAGTAAATTGCCATGGCAAACATCAGGACCACACAATCATGATCTCAGGGTGCTGATGTGGTTTAAGAGGAAGCCCTCACACTCTGTTAACCATTTATATGATGTAGTCATTATTGGCAGCAGCATCTAAGGGTTTAAACAGATATGGATGGTGTGGTAGCAACACTGATCGTGGCTGATGCAGCAAGTTGTCAGGTATAGTGTACAGCTGATAACTGTTGGATTGTCACCTGTATGTGAATGCTACTCTCTTACATTTCAGGTCAGTAAAAAGACGTATTGGTGGTGATTAAGGGGTTAAAAAGATTGTATGCCACTGTATGCCTTCTCCCACCTCTTTATATTCATTTAAAAAAATGGACCTGTTATGGTTGTAACAAGGTGGCATGGCACGGGGTGGTAGTCGTGTGCGAGTTTACTAAGTCACAATCAGTGAGCACCCCGGCTCCTTATACATGATAGGATAAATAAAGTCCTGGTACTGCTATACAGTTGGTTACCTCTGTTACTCCAGCTTCTGGCTTCCTTGAAACACGACAGAGTCACAGCTCTTTTCCAACAGTTGATATTAAGTAAACAGTAAGGCATCCATCACATCAGCAGCACAGTTCACACAGGGCAACAATTCCTGTACTTTCCCTTCCTCTGCCATATGCGCAGTCCCTTTGGACAGTCCATGTACCATCTGTACCTTCAGTGTCCCCAGCTCTCTGTGAGCCCCTTGTTCGGTTCCAATAGGGAAAGGTGCCTGGAACGCCATCTCAGCTCCTCCCGCCCCGGTCTTAGACGCCGAATCCTTCCTGGTGATGATTCCTTTAAGCTGGTGCCCGCTTACACTATTCTTCAGCCGGGGTCCCCTTACTGCCATCCACAGACTTATCCCCACAGCTTTCTACTGTCCACTGCACACTGTTACACCCAGTCCCTGTCCTGGCGCTGCCCTCCATTATGGGCACTCACCTCGAGCCTCACATGCTGTCCTTAGGCAGCAGCCGGCCTCCTCTGGATCTCATGCTGCTGCTCAGCATTCAGGCCTCCCTCCTGCCTCCACCTCCTGGCATCCTGTGAGGAGATCTCTAGCTAAGGCTATTAGGGCATGCCTGCCCGCTCTCCTGCCTTCTTAAAGGGACAGCGTGCATTATTCAAAAAGTGCAATTAACCAATGGCAGCGCACTGGCTGCTATTTCTGGCCTCTCCTCCATAGGGTGAGCGCTGGAGCAACGAGTATCTATCATTGCTACATCCGGTTCTCATGCTAACCTGTTTGCGCTATGTCTGCAGTGTCTGTGCATTGTCTAATGCTCTCTGTCTCCACAGCATATCAGTATCCTGTGCTTCCTGGTTATATCTACAACCATCTGGGCGAAAGCCATCCTGGTCCGCCAACAGCTATCCGTGTCTGAGGACTGTGTGAAGGTCACTGGAACCGACTCCTTACCATCTACCCGGATCCAGGACCCGGCTCATTATGGACTCTGCTGTAACTACTGTTATCCCTTTTGGTCCCGCTGGGACAGCTGCCACATGTTCGGGGTCTAACTGGAGGTAGCACCTGTGTCCTCCGGGTATTCCATTCTGGCCCTGTCTGAGGGGCTTTACTACGGGTGCCCGGGGTTCACTAGTCACGCCCCCCTCGGAGCCCCCCCGGACCATGGTCCCGATGTTCCACTTTAAAAATAAAAACAAATGTGAACTTCACCATCTCTGCCTCTGCTTCCATTCTTTACAGATTGCTCCTGCCATGGAATCCACTGGACCCCAGAGGCCTCCAACTATGGAACTGTGCCAAGAGCTGACCCGCTTAAAAGATCAACAGGACAAGATCATGTCTTACCTACGTAACCTGTCCACCCGCAAGGATTCTCTGCTGAACCCGGCTGCTTCAGAATCACCTATCAACACCCAGGTATCTGCCATCATGGCAAGCAAGGGTCCTAGCCTGGCGGCTCTTCCCCGCTTCCAAGGTGACCCCACTCAGTGTCGGGGTTTTCTCAATCAGTGTGTACCCTACACTTCGAAATCTTGGGGCACATGTTTGCTTCTGACCATGCAAAAGTGGGCTTCATTATGTCACATCTAGCCGGAGAGTCTCTCGCCTGGATAAACCCATTATGGGAGAGAGGAGACCCGCTGGTTAATGATCTTCAATTTTTCCTAGAGACTTTTCACAGGATCTTCGATGAACCGGGTCACGTCGACCGCTTCTGCCCTGCTTCGTTTATGCCAAGGAACCCTCACGGTGGCTCAGTATGCTGTTCAGTTCCGCACCCTCTCGTCTGAGCTGTCCTGGAACAATGAGGCCTTGCTGGCTACCTTCTGGGAGGGCCTATCTGGAAAAATTAAGGATGAGCTGGCGGGACGGGACAGGCCTACCATGTTGGATGACCTGATTACCTTGGCAACCTGGATTGACCTGAGTTTTCAGGAGCGTTCCATGAAGATTAAGCGAGACAAGAGGTCCTACCACCTGGACTCTAGTTCTTCCAAAATGGCTATCTCATCTTCTTCTCCTGAAGCTATGGAGGCATATTGAGTAAGTCTGGCCAGCCGCCGCCAGGAGGCGCAGACCCGTCACAAAGACGGAAGCTGTCTATATTGTGGTAGTTCCGAACACCTGATCCGCTACTGTCCAAAGAAGTCGGGAAACTCCTGTGCCTAGGTTCAGTAGGAGAGACCACCCTAGGTAGAAAACATTCCTCTCCTTCATTGCAGATCTCAGTCTCCGTGACCGGCGGAGCAATAAAATTTTCTGGACTCTGTCTGTTGGATTCCGGGGCTGCCGGGAGTTTTAGCCAGCAGATGCTTGTGGATCGTTACCACTTACCAGTTCAGGCTCTTCCCAATCTGCTGCGGGTGACCGCTGTCGATGGCCAGCCACTGACTAAACCCGTCCCGTTCCAGACTGTGCCAGTGAAACTCCAGGTAGGTCTTATGCATTCTGAAAGAATCCATTTTTATTTGTACCCTGGTTTGTCTCACCCCTTGCTTCTAGGTTTGCCTTGGTTTCAGAAACACGAACCAGTTCTTAACCCTCCGTCAGGCGCAATATAGATTCTCCTCAGTTCATGCGCAATGTGCCTGACAAGCACAGGTCAGAAAACCACCTATAGTAGCTACATATTTCAATTTCAGGACTATAGAAGTAGTCAGTGACCTTCATAGGAATGTATTAAAAGAGATTACACCAAATCAGATGCAAAAAAAAACCATTTATTAACCATAAACTTATTAAAACTAAAAGTACCACTTTTCGGTAGTACCGCCAAATAGGCTCCAGTTATCTTTACTTAACTATTGCTTAAATATAAAATTATGGAAAAAAACTTAAAGGATATTGCACTTAGATGTTACTTAATTATTTTCTACTCATCTTCAGTGGTTTCAATTGCAGCAGAAGCAGCACAGGTACACTTAGAAAAGCAAGGCTGGCAGACGAAAGTTGCATGGGAAAGGCAGATTGATTCTTTACATATTTTGCAGTCATATTTAGAAAGCCTTCTGAAACCAGATACAAATGAGCAGGTAGTACAACTGCGTCTTTTAGATGGTGGTAGAGTCGGTGTTTGTTCTGGAACGTCCTTGGGACGATATCTCTTCAACCGGTGTTGCAGGGCAAGGGGCATTCCAACCGTCTTTGTACTTCTTAGGCTTAGCTCTCCACTCACCAGTTCATTAGCCAATTGTTTTAGGTACATTCTTCTGCGCATTTGTTTAAGTTCATTACTGAGGTAAATTACTTGTGAGTTGATGCCACCCACATTCAGCATTGTAAAGAAGATTACCATCGGCCAGCGTTTGGTATTTCGACTTACATTGAAATTGCCACACATTTGGTCAGCAGTGTCAACGCCGCTTTTGGTCAAATTATAAAAAGTTATGATTTCTGGTTTCCTTAGCTCCCCAGACTCTGGATCAATGGTGTAATCATTATGTAATGAAGAGACCAAAATCACATTTTTCCTCTCGCGTGGGATGTAAGAAACTAAAATCTTTCCATTACTGAACCCAAACATAGTGCTATACTGTTGTTTGCCTTTTGTATATAGAAAATCAGGCGGCAATTGCCTTTTGTTTTTTCTAACAGTTCCCACATATGACAGCTTTTTCGTTTTTAAAAAATCAATCAGATCAAAGTCAGTAAACCAGTTGTCAGCAGTGATATTTCGACCAGATCCAAACATTGGCTCAGCAATTCTCTTTACCACATCACTAGGCTTGTTGCTCACATTGAAAGGACCTGGTGGCTGTCTTCCACAATAAACTTCCATGTTCATAGTGTACATCATCCTTGCATCAACCATGGCAAAAAATTTTAATTCCATATTTGTTTGGCTTTGATGGTATATATTGCCGAAAACCACATCTTCCACGGAAACCTGGAAGCACCTCATCAATAGTGAGGTTTTGCCCCGGGCAATAGCTTTTTTGACAATTCATAATAAATTGTTGAAATATGTCCCGAATTGGTGCAAGCCGGTCATAACCTTTTCGTTCTGTCCGGGTACTTCGATCATCGAAACGGAGGCAACGGATCAGGACTTTGAATCATTTCAGATTCATCACAAGGCTGAATTTTTCGATGCCATCACCGTCTGTCCCCCACAGCTCCTCCAAACTTTGCCTATTTGCTCTGAAAGCACCAGCTAGGTATAACAAGCCAATAAATGCCTTGAGTTCAATCACATCAGTGTTTTTGATGTCCCTCTCTCTGGAGAATTGCTCTTTGATTGTGTCAATATACTGGTTAGTGAACCGAACAATAGTTTCCAACATGCTATCTGTAATTAGATTACTCCAACATTCCACTGCAGTTTTAGCTTTTCTAGCACTTCCAATAACTCCAGGAAGGTGTGTAATAATATTGTGGGATTCTCTGCGCTGTTTGTTCTTGGGTGCCTTTTTGTTCCACTTTGTATTTTTATCTTTGCCCAAATAATAAGCTAGATCTGTGTCTGTTTCCTCTGTATCAGTGTCATCACCATCCTGCTCTGTTCCAGAATCAGTGTTACATTCTGCTACCTCATCTTCAGATGAAATGTCACTAGATTCCTCTAAATCCTCAGTTACTGCTGGTTCTTCCTCATCATCTTTTAACAAAAAAATCTTCATTTCTTCTAAATGAAGGAGTTTAGATGAATCATACTGTTTTCTGGCCATTGCAGCAGAAAATCTGAAGCAAGAGAGAAAGAGTATGTGTTAGGGCACAATGTGCCTTAGAAGCCACCCTCCTTTTGTCTAAGAAAACAGTACTTATGTACACTAACTTAGCATTAATCCTTCATAAAACAAGCTAAATACACAATCGTGATGAATAAAAAAAGAAAATACTAACCTTTCAATTTGTGTTGAAATCAGGCGCAATGTGCCTGAGAAGCCAAAGTGTTGATATCTGCTCACTAGAAGGTCTGCTGAGTCACTATGATATCAGGTTTCACAGAGCCTGTAGAGTCAGGAGATAACTAGGAGGGGTGGGGATTTCTGATAAGTGGGCAAGGAGAGAGAAGTGAAACTAATTACTGTGTGCCTGTCAGATCTATTGCGCCTGACGGAGGGTTAATTGGAGAACATGCAAAATTCTACATTGGGGAGATTCCTGTTCGGACCGTTGCTTAACCCGGATGGAACCAGTTTCACCCCTGGTCCAACCTGCTACCCTGCCTAGATTACCATCTGCTTACTGGTCCTTCTCGGATGTCTTCGTGAAAAAGGAAGCTGAAAAACTCCCCCCCCCACAGGTCGTATGACTGTCCGATAGATCTTCTTCCTAGAACATCTCCTCCCCGTGGGAAAGTTTACCCTCTTTCCCAGGCAGAGACTCAGGCTATGTCGGACTACATCCAGGAGAATTTGGCCAGAGGGTTTATCCGAAAATTATCTTCACCGGCAGGAGCAGGCTTCTTCTTCTTGAAGAAAAAGGACGGATCCTTGCGGCCCTGTATCGACTACCGGGGACTGAACCAGATCACAGTAAAAAACAGGTACCCTTTGCCTCTAATTTCAGAAGTGTTTGACCGTCTCCGAGGGGCCAAGATCTTCACCAAGCTGGATCTCAGAGATGCCTACAACTTGATCTGAATCAGGGATGGAGACGAATGGTAAACAGCCTTCAACACTCGTGATGGTCACTACGAGTACCTGGTAATGCCGTTTGGTCTAAGCAATGGACCCGCTGTTTTCCAACAGTTCGTCAATGACATTTTCAGGGATCTGCTTTACACCTGTGTTGTTGTCTACCTGGACGACATTCTGATTTTTTCCACTGACTTGGTTTCGCACCGAAGGCAAGTACGCCTAGTCTTACAGAGGCTCAGGGAGAACAGACTGTATGCCAAGTTTGAAAAGTGCCTTTTTGAACAATCCTCTTTGCCTTTCCTCGGTTACATTGTTTACTCCACAGGATTAAAAATGGATCCAGAGAAGTTATCAGCTGTACTCAAATGGCCTCGTCCATCTGGGCTGAAGGCCATACAGCAATTTCTGGGCTTCGCCAACTACTACAGACAATTCATTCCTAACTTCTCCACTTGAGTGGCGCCCATCTCGGCTCTGACCCGGAAAGGTACAAGTCCCAAGGATTGGCCCCCTGATGCAGAGGAGGCCTTTGCTGTCACACCTGTTCTTCATCGTCCTGACTCTAATGAACAATTTTTTCTTGAGGTCGATGCCTCTTCAGTAGGTGCGGGAGCCATACTAACCCAGAAATCGTCCACCGGGCGAATGCACTCCTGTTTTTTTTTTTCCAAGGTTTTCATTCCACAGAGAGAAATTATTCCGTTGGGAATTGATGGCTATCAAGTTGACTCTGCAGGAGTGGAGGCATCTTCTAGAAGGAGCTCTTCATCAGGTAGTTATATACACCAATCACAAAAACCTTGCTTACCTACAAACTATGCAAAAGAGAGATCCAATGAACATATTTGGTGGATAAAGTTTACCAAAATTACACAGGGTCAAAAAGAAAACTAGCCCCAGAAACAACCTTATTTCAGGACAGTGTAAGACCAACTGTAAAAATACAATCACACTAAATGGAACACCACAGTCGAAAGGTCAAGACCAAGTAAGAGCAACTTTATTGATATAAAAATATACAGACAAACAGGCAAAGTGAGACTAAAATATGGAACATGATTATTCCTACCACATACAAGAGGCCCAAGATGAGTCTGTCAGGAGGTGAGCATATATAAACACCTGCCCCGACGTGCATTTCGGCGTACCTTCTTCAAGGGGCATAAGGTCCAAGTGTAACACATGGTTCAATTAATAATCATGGCCCAGGAAGTCATCAGTGTAGCCGGGTGACACCCCGTGTGACGTCACGTCCGCCAGATCGCGCTCCCGCGGGCGGCCGAGAATCGGAGCCACATGGGGCCCCACGTAACCCGGAAACCAGCGCACTGCCGAGCCGGTGAGTCAGCGAGCACGACGGGAACAGGGCGCATGCGCGCCTCACTGATAGGCAGGACGCGCCATGACAAGTGCTGGCACATATGGGCAACCATCATACAGTCAATAAAAGAGTCCAAAAGAGACAAACACACTGCATAGAAGTTAACATAACCCATAGTATAAGTGTACACGGGCACATAACTACAGTGTACAGGTATATAAAGCCGCAATATAAAGCAGCACCAACTATAGGGCTTAACATAAATGGGCATCCAAAGCAAAATATATTCCTATAAAAATAATATAGGATTAGCATAAAATATCGTCCCACATCACAACAATAATATTATAATCCACCAACAACAACGCCCCACAGACATACATAATGATGTCAATCCCCATAAAGCCATGGGCATCCATAAGTATACACATTGAAGTAGTACAGGGCATATCGGTACACACAAAATCCACAATGGTTCCATACATCACATTAAGTCTATCAAAAGGGTAGAGATAGTAAATATCGCAAGGGTACATTTATTAGACAACTAGTGGATGTACGTACATATGTTTGTCAACAGAATAATACAAGCTATGCCCCAACTAGATTATGGCACATGTATACACCAAAAAAGCAAACTACAAAGGTACATAATTAGCAACACAAGTGGACATATAAACATGTACATAACTAGAAAAAAGAACAATGGCATATACAGATGTCCACTGAGCAATGCCCCAAGCTATATTAAAACATTGGAAGAGCATTGAAAATACATAGCTGATGATAATACAAAAGGACATATGGACATGTATATTTCTGGGGAGGAACCGGTGGCATACAGATGTCACAATAGTGGTTCATGCAGGACATATCAAGACAATTGATGGACGTCCTCCAACTATCCGGGTAGCTGTAGTCATAGCCAAAGAAGCAAAATCTATAAAGTGAACAAAAAAGAAAAAATTAAAACCAAATAAAACCAATAGATGCGGAGGAATAACACAACACAGTGGGCCGGCAACTACAGAAATGGGGAAAATCTGAGGCTCTCATTTAGTCCCCGTGGTTGGACAGTATTCAGGGTCCAAATCCATCGACTTTCTAACTGGCCGAGATGTTTGGACAGATTTCCTCCACTAATATTAATATCCAAAACATCGATTTCTTAAAAGGGTGCTATCACATTGGTGAAATAGCTTAAAATGTTTTGGGATCGTTTTGAGGGTTATTGTCTCATCATGTGTGCTGGCTGCCTGGATACCCAGGACATGTTCACTGACATGGACTTTTAGTTGTTTGGTCGTCATCCCAACGTAGATTAACCCACAAGGGCAGGTAGCGAAATAGATTACATACCTGGTGGTACATGTAATCCGCTTTTTAATTCTAAAATTCCTCGTACCACCGGAATCTTAGAACTCATTGCATCTCTCTATGTTGGGACATGCGACACAGCGGCCACATGGAGTACAACCCCCCATAATCGGAACAATGTCCAGGAACGTTTGAGGCTGCAAGCCTATATGATGGCTCTTGGTTAGGAGGTCATGTAGGTTCCTAGCACGTCTAAACGTAACCAAAGGACACTTGGGTAAAAATTTATCAATAATCGAATCTACTTGTAAGATTGTCCACGCCTTGGTTAGCGCAGATCTGACACGATCTGAATATGGATGGAATGTGGTAATAAATCTACATTGATTCGTCGTGTCAGGATCCCTAGCCTTTTTTTTATACAACAAATGATTACGGGTAGAATATTTCGCCCTATGGTAGGCCTTCTTAATAATCCGCCTACTATATCCGCTCTCCAGAAACCTTAGTTTTAGTTCGTCCGCCCGCCTCTCAAAGTCCACGTCAGTGGAACAAAGACGTCGCAGGCGGAGGAACTGCCCCACTGGTATAGATGCTACCATATGACGTGGATGGCACGAAGAGGCATGTAGTAATGTGTTGGTGGAAGTGGGCTTGTGAAAAATGTCCGTATTCACATTACCACTGCTATCCTTAGAGATGGACACATCCAGGAAATTAATCCTGGTTTCATCCCATACACAGGTCAAAGTGATATTCAAATCACTGTTGTTGAGGCACTTAACAAATTGCGCAAGGTCGATGGCTGAGCCCTGCCAGACAAACAGGATGTCATCAATATACCGCATCCAAAATGGGATGCGGTCTATCGACAACATCCGGCCCGACTGGAAGAGATCCCTCTCCCACAGCCCCAGGAACAGATTAGCATAGGCCGCCGCAAAGGCGGCGCCCATGGCTGTCCCCTGGAGCTGCAGGAAGAAGGACCCCTTAAACACAAAGAAATTGTGTGTGAGGGTGAATTCCAGTAGTTCCAGCAGGAGTCCCCTCAAACCAATGGACAGATTAGAGGTTTGAAGAAAGAATTTCACCGCAGTGATTCCATATTTATGTTTGATGTTCGTAAAATGGACACCACATCTGCTGAAACCAGTAGAGATTCACCCTCAAGGCATAGATCATCGACCTTGCGCAAAAGTTCCCCTGTGTCTTTCAGATAAGAGGGAAGAGCAGAGACAAGGGGTTGTAGGTGGAAGTCAATCCAATGGTTGACGTGCTCCAAGAAGTTACCCCTCCCTGACACAATAGGACGACCAGGCGGTGACTTCAGATCCTTGTGAATTTTTGGTAGCAAGTAAAGAGTTGCCACAGTGGGCTCACTGACAAGTAGTGCCGAAGCCAGCTCCCTGGTGATAATGTCATCCTGTGTGGCCCTTTTAATGATGGTTTCCAATTGACTAGAGTAAGCGCTCAAAGGATTATAAGTCAATTTTTTATAGCATATACTGTTGTTCAATTGGCGAAAAGCCTCCTTTTCGTATAGCTTAGTAGGTCACAGGACGACATTACCACCCTTGTCAGCTGGCTTCAGCACCACATCAGGGAGATTCTGAAAATGCCTCAATCTGGCACGTTCCTCCTAGTCAGGTTGTCATCCCTCGAGAATCTAGTGATCTGAGTCAACTCCTGGGTCACCACCTGGACAAAAAGGTCAACATTTGAACATGTAGCCGGGGGGGGGAACTTCGTAGACCGTGGGCGTATTGAAGGAGGGATCTTACCTCCTTCATGACCATGCTCCACCGCCAACTCCTCCAAAGTTCTCAAGGCATTTTGTTCCTCCTCTGTGGGAAAAAGCATATTACTATCATTATTGAAAAAATGCCTCTTCAACAGTAAAGACCTAGCAAAAAGGTTTAAATCTTTAATAGTAGTAAACGTGTCAAACTCAGGGGTCGGTGAAAAGGAAAAACTCCTACCCAGTAAAGATATATCAGACGGGGATAGTGCATAATGACTTAAATTAATTACCCTATTGTCCCTTTTGTCTGGGCCATTTTGACGGATATGTTGCCTCGTATAAGGATGGTAGGAATGATCCCTTAATCGTGAAATACCCGAGGAGGCTGACACATCTGACCGTCCACTAGCTGACGAGAGTGAAGTATTTGATGATGTACGTGGTAAATTGGAATACATTTTCCTCCATAAATAAACTTTATTTTTACTCTTCGCCACGACAGCACCCACTGGAGGTATCGGATCCGCCCATTTGGAACAGGAAACCCTACAGGAAAGATAAAAGGGGCGGTCCGCCTTTCCTCCTCAGTTTTTGGTTTCCTGTTCCAAATGGAGCAGGATCCTGCAGGATCTTACCTGGGCCATGCATCCGCCTGTGCGGTCTCTTCGGGAACGGCAGGGGCTGCGGTCCGGAGGCAGCGTCGGGGGAGACTCCGTTTGACGGCTCCCCCCTCGTCTGGTGGCATATTGGTAATGGCCGGGTCCGGGGAGGGCCGCCCGGTCTTACCAGGGAGCGCGCCGGTCTGGCATCCGGGGGATCCTCCCCCCCCCATCCCCATCGGTGGGGGTATAGCGTGGATGGTGAGGCCATGTGCGCGCGAGCCGCGTGTGTAATTGCGGTGGCGCGGGAGCAGGCCGGCGCCCGACGCTCCTATACCCCGGAAGTGATGGTTGAACTTCCGGGGTAAGATGGCGATGACGCGGCGCATGCGCCCTGTGACTGGCGACTTCCGGGGCTACAATATGGATACAGATAAAACAGCGCTGCAGCGCTGCAACGTTGGAACATGTCGTCCCCCGCAGAGTCGCAGACCCCAGCAGGGGATTCAGCTGGGGGCAACTCCACCAGGGACCGCAGCGCCAGGACGGAGACTGCCCGCAGGAGCGAGGCAGCAGAAACCCGATCCAAACCGTCTCAGCCATCTGAACCGGTATTAAGCTTCACTGGGTGAGTGTGCAAAGCATATGCTCTACCTATTAAGCTAACCTCCTCCCCTCCCCCCCCCTCTTTACCTTTGACCTCCCGTTTTAGTCAAAGAAAAAAGGAAAAACAAAACATAAAGAATGCGCATTATGTTCAGAGCCTCTCCCTGACTCCTACCCCAAAAAGCTCTGCAAACAATGCATTAAAGAGACCAGGCAGGGGTCGACGATATCTTCTCAGGATATCCGAGCCATAATTAGGGAGGAAATACAAGCCATCAACCGCGCCAGCACTCCCGCAGAGTCCAGTCATAGAAAACAGGTTATTGTTAGTTCAGAGTCAGAGGAAGAACAGGATTTAAACTCAGACTCCGCTTCCACGTCCTCATCATCATCCTCGGAGGCGGAAGGACGCGCATGTTTTCCTCTGGACAGCGTAGATAACCTGGTAAAAGCGGTTAGAAACACTATGGGGTGTGAAGAGGAAAGGGGAGCCCAGACCGCGCAGGACATTATGTTTGCGGGATTGGCAGAAAAAAAGAGGAGACCATTTCCAGTAATACCGGCAATTAAAGATCTCATCAAAAGGGAATGGGAAAAACACGACCAGAGGGGTTTTCTCCCATCCGCCTCAAAACGGAAGTACCCGTTCACTGATGAAGATCTATTAAAATGGTCTAAAATACCAAAAGTGGACGCTGTCATATCCTCCACTTCCAAACAAACCTCGATCCCGGTCGAGGACGCAGGATTGTTAGCAGACCCATTGGACCGAAAGGCTGAATCTTCGCTCAAAAGGTCCTGGGAGTCCACCACCGGGGTATTCAAACCCGCAATAGCCAGCACATGTACTGCTAGGTCAATGCTGGTATGGCTAGATCAATTAGACCAGCAGATTGAGCAAAGAGTGTCAAGAGACAAACTGCGTGCAGCCATCCCGTTGATAAGAGGGGCAGCTGCCTTTATGGCAGACGCTTCAGCGGACACCCTAAGACTGGCAGCAAGGTCGGCAGCCCTGGTGAATAACGCCAGACGCGCGCTTTGGATAAAAAGCTGGAAAGGGGATGCACAGTCAAAGTCCAAAATTAGTGCAACCCCATGCGAGGGTGAGTTCCTCTTCGGAAAAGCCTTAGACGAAATTCTCGCCAAGGCAAAAGAAAGAAAAAAGGCCTTCAGTGATTCTCCCATTCCGTTTTATAGGAAAACCTTTAAAAGACGGCCATTCGGGAGAAGAAGACAATCGGACAGAACGAGATGGGCCACGAAAGACGAAAAGCAGAAGGGTACCATCTTCAGAGGGCCAACATATAGGAGAGAGAAAAATTAAAAGTTTAGACCCACCGGTTGGGGGCAGATTAAAATTTTTTTTTACCAAATGGGAACAAATTACGTCAAACCCATGGATTTTGAAAATAATCAAGGAAGGAATAAAGATTGAATTCCTTCGAATCCCCTATGAGTTCTTTGTTATAACTCACCTTAATTCCTCACTTCAGCAAAAGGCTCTCGAAGACGAGATTCGAGTCCTGCTAGCCAAAAAAGTTTTAGTTGACGTCCCTGAGGAACAACAGGGTAGAGGCTTTTACTCTCCCCTGTTTTTGGTGTCTAAACCAGACGGTACATTTAGAACCATTATTAATTTAAAGAAGCTAAATTCATTTATAAAAAATTATAAGTTCAAAATGGAATCGATTAGATCCACTATAAAGCTTCTTTTTCCAAATTGCGTAATGGCAGGGATTGATTTAAAAGATGCTTATTATCATCTCCCTATACACAACAGATTCCAGAAATACCTAAGAGTCGCAGTGGAAGTCGAGGGCAGGATTCGTCATTTCCAATACGCGGCCATGCCCTTCGGGCTTTCCACGGCACCAAGAATATTTACCAAGGTGATGGCAGAAGTGATGGCCTACCTTCGCCAAAAGGACACACTAATTGTACCATATCTAGACGACTTCCTAGTAATTGGGAATTCAGTCAAACAATGTACTGAACGCGTGACTGACGCAGTCTCCTCTTTTCAGAGCCTTGGCTGGATCATCAATATCCAAAAGTCCAGACTCGATCCGCAATCTCTCCAGACTTTTCTAGGATTTCAACTAGATTCCTTGACCCAGAGATGTCTACTACCCCAGGTAAAAATCATCCTCATAAAACAAAAAATACAAGCAGCTATAGTTAAACCACGTGTATCCTTAAGAGGAGCAATGTCACTATTAGGATCACTAAATTCTTGCACCCCGGCAGTCCGGTGGGCCCAGTACCATGTCCGTACACTACAACACCAGATCCTCCAGGAGGATAAACGACATAGTGGTTATTTACAGAGCAAAATAACCCTGTCACAAGAAGTCTTGACTTCCCTAGAGTGGTGGTTAGACGATGACCATTTATGTTCAGGAGTCCCATGGGTTATAGTTCCATCCTGTATTGTAACCACCGATGCCAGTCCCCAGGGCTGGGGAGCCCACATGGAGAATGGGTTTTATCAGGGAAGGTGGAGTAAAGAGGAATGTGTTTACTCATCTAATTTAAAAGAACTGACTGCAGTGTTCTATGCTCTATACAACTTCCTTCCGCAGCTCCAACAGAAGCATGTAAGGATCCTGTCGGACAATACCACCACAGTGGCATATATAAACAGACAAGGAGGAACTCGATCAGAGACTCTGATGTCTTCAGCGGCAAAAATTTTAAACTTAGCAGAAAACTATTTTTTGTCCCTCTCGGCCCTTCATATAAGAGGCGAGAGCAATCAAAAGGCAGACTTCCTAAGCCGTCACACTCTACGACAAGGAGAGTGGTGCCTCAATCGGAAGGTCTTCAGGGACATAGTAGCCGCATGGGGACAACCCGAGGTGGATCTTTTCGCCACAAGGGAGAACAGGCAGATAAAAACCTTTGCCTCCCTATCTCCGTCAGATCACCCAAACATACTGGACGCCTTTCTAGCTCCATGGAATTTCAACCTAGCGTATGCGTTCCCTCCATTGATCCTCCTACCTCAAGTAATTCGGAAGATCAGAGACGACAAAGCCAGAATAATCTTAATAGCACCGTTCTGGCCAAAAAGACCGTGGTTTTCGTGGCTGCAGATTATGTCGATAACAGATCCTTGGATCCTTCCGACTGCCAATCTACTCTCCCAGGGCCCCTTTTTCCACCCTCAAGTGCTCAGCTTGCACTTGACGGCGTGGAATTTGAGAGGCAGTTATTGAGGACAAGAGGATTCTCGGAGTCCTTAATTGCTACACTACTACAAAGTAGAAAACAGTCCACGACCCAGATTTATACTAGAATATGGAAAAAATTTCTTCAATTCCATACAGTACCTCATACAACAGAAGTTCCGATAATCCCAATCTTGGAATTTCTGCAGAAGGGGAAACACTTAGGCTTAGCAGTAAATACACTGAGGGTACAAATATCGGCATTAGGAGCACTATATGGCCATAATATAGCGGGCAACAAGTGGATAACTCGTTTCATTACAGCATGTGAACGAATAGCTCCAATCCACATACCCTCCGTCCCTACATGGGATCTAAATCTGGTCTTAGACGCCCTAACGGTAGACCCCTTTGAGCCGATCGACACAATACCCTTCAAATACTTAGCACTTAAAATGGCCCTCTTAGTATCACTGACCTCAGCTAGAAGAGTGGGTGATATTCAGGCCTTGTCAATAGATCCACCTTTTTTCCAAGAATACCAAGACAGATTAGTATTAAAACCTGACCCTGCCTACCTGCCAAAAGTGGCAACAAAATATCATAGATCTCAGGAGATACTCCTCCCAACCTTCTATAAAAATCCCTCTACTCCGGAAGAGCAGAAGTTCCATACTCTGGACGTCAAAAGAACTGTCCTAAAATATATTGAGAGGTCCAACAGTTGGAGGCAGAGCAGGGCCCTATTTGTTTCATTTCAGGGCCGTAAGAAGGGGTATGGAGTCACGAAGAGCACCATTTCCCGGTGGATCAGAGAGGCCATTCGTTTAGCCTACTCCGCAAAAAACGAAGATCCTCCAGGGAACATCAGGGCGCATTCCACCAGAGCAATGGCAACCTCTTGGGCGGAAAAGGGAGATGTTCCGATTGAAACTATATGTAAGGCGGCAGTTTGGTCATCCCCTTCTACCTTCTATAAGCACTACAGACTTGATCTGTCATCAACCTCTGACTTAAGCTTTGGCAGGACTATCCTTGGCACGGTGGTCCCACCCAGGTGATGGTCTCTGGAATCTCTCCAGTGGGTGCTGTCGTGGCGAAGAGTAAAAAGCCGGATTACTTACCGGTAATGCTCTTTTAATGAGTCCACGACAGCACCCGTTCACTTCCCCCCCTAAAGATATCAATAGTTAAAGTATTACCAAATAATGGATAAGAAAGATGTTAAAATAAGAGAACATTGCCTAATCCTTGGCGGTCCTTCTGGTACTCTGAAACGTAAAACTGAGGAGGAAAGGCGGACCGCCCCTTTTATCTTTCCTGTAGGGTTTCCTGTTCCAAATGGGCGGATCCGATACCTCCAGTGGGTGCTGTCGTGGACTCATTAAAAGAGCATTACCGGTAAGTAATCCGGCTTATTCTGATAATCCTTCAGATCCCTGTTGTACTTGGAGAGTTGATTCTCCTGAATTTTCTTCACCACACTATCCAGAGTTTTCTCCAAATCATTATCAAATTGTTGTAATTTCTCTTTAGAACAATCATTACTCAGGGCTGCTTGTGTATCATCAATGAGTTTATTCAACTCACTGATGTTAAAATTATTCAGATCAACCAGGAACTGCATAAGAATCACTGAACAGCTATTACAGGCTTCTTCCCATTTCATGATGAATAAATCATCCTCTACCGGGAAGGTGGGAATCACACGAACCCTCAGACCCCTAGGAATCATTTTATTTGAGATGTATTTCTCCAAAAATGTCTTGTTCCACCATAATTTAAAACGTTTAATAACTGAATTTTTGATAACCATCAGCTTATCACCACACTCAGAGCCGCCAGCACACTGTGTACCAGTCCCACCAGCACCGAAGGTCTGATCCAAATGATTGAGCCATACTTTCTCTTTGGCTCGGTAGTCCATTTCATCGGATTGATAACCTGTGCATAACACAGCAAAATATATGTATAAGAGAGATACAATGAACATATTTGGTGGATAAAAGTTTACCAAAATTACACAGGGTCAAAATGAAAACAACCCCCAGAAACCACCATATTTCAGGACAGTGTAAGACCAACTGCAAAAATACAATCACACTAAATGGAACTGTCAGGAACACCGCACTACACTTGCTCACTGAGCCAGTGCGGGTGTCCTGAGTACAAAGACAGTACTCAAAGATACCTGTGGAGCAGGGCAGCAGCGGTGACGATGCATGCTTCAGAGTATCAGGACCTGAAGCACATGACTGCTGGGGGCGTGGCCTAAGCTCCACAGATCTAGGAGCTGCAGGGAAACTCCTAGAAAGGTAACTACGGGACAATGTTACCAAGGGGCATAGACAGAGACAGAAACCAGACGAAGCCAGGGTCAAAGCACCAGATAGCAATACAGTACCATGGGGTTAAGACTGAAAGGATAGTCAGGACGTAGCAATAGGTCAGAAAACCAGAACGGGCAATAGACGGTACAATAGGGACAAACTGTAACGGAGTAACGATAGCCAAGCCAGGAGGTCAGAACCGGAGAAGACAGTAGTACCAAAGCGAGAGACGGAGTACAGAGTGAGGGAACAGGCCGGGTCATACACGGGAAGCAAACAAGCAACACAGAATACACGCACACCAGGGGTCAGACACACCAGAACAACAGTATAGCTGACAGAGAACCCTGGCAAAGAGTGAGTATAAATACCCCTCCCAGATCCAGAAAGAGGCCATGAACACTTAACCCTGTGAGTGCAGGGCAAGAACCCTGTTCAAACCATGACAGTACCCCCCTCTTAATGGGGGGCCACTGGACCCCCAGGCTTGTCTGGGTATCTGGCGTGGAAAGCCCGCACCAGACGATTGGCATGCACTGAACTGGCCGGAACCCATGACCGATCCTCCAGAGAGTACCCTTTCCAGTGTATCAGATACTGGAGTCTCCGGCGCACCCACCGGGAGTCAACAATGCGCCCTACTTCATACTCCAGCTGCCCCTCTACCAGCACTGGCGGAGCATTTGATGAGGGATCCTCTCTCACCGTCCCCACAGGCTTTAACAGGGACCTGTGGAAGACATTAGAAATTTTAAAGGAGGTGGGCAGCTGCAGTCGGTAGGCTACTGGGTTAACAACCTCCACAACTTTGTATGGGCCAATAAACTTGGGGCCCAGCTTTATAGAAGGTATCTTAAGCTTGATATTGCGGGTGGATAGCCACACCTTCTCCCCTACTGCAAATGCTGGACCTGGCCCCCTCCTCCTGTCAGCAAACCGCTTATAGTTTTCCTGGGCCTTGGAAATCTTCCTCTGAACCTCCCTCCAAAGAATTCTAAGATGTTGTGTCACATCCTCAGCACAAGGACAACCTGAATCCATACGGGAAAACTCTCCAAAATGTGGGTTAAAGCCATAGTTGACCTGAAAAGGAGACTTCCCAGTAGACTGACTCACATGACCGTTGAATGCAAACTCTGCCATGGGCAATACCTCACACCAGTCCTCCTGCCTGGAAGAGGCCAAGCATCTCAGAATCTGCTCCAATGATTGGTTCATGCGCTCCATCTGTCCATTAGACTCTGGGTGGTAGGCAGAGGAGAAGGACAACGAACTGTACCCCTCTGTCTGACACCACATTCATAGGCACTCCATGTAACCTAATTATATGCTGCATAAATAAGCGGGCCAGGGTTTCAGCAGATGGTAACGCGGGGAGAGGTACAAAGTGAGCTTGTTTTGAAAACCTATCCACCACCACCCATATCACCGAGTTGCCCCTGGAAGGAGGAAGATTTGTGATAAAATCCATGGACAAATGTGTCCATGGTCTATCTGGAATTGGCAAAGGCACCAATTCCCCGGCCGGCCGGACCTGAGAACTTTTAGAACGAGCGCACACCCCACATGCAGTCACAAACTTTTTAATATCTGTTACCATAGAGGGCCACCAGAAATCCCTCGCAATTGCCCCCTGGGTAGCTGCAATCCCAGGATGAGCACTCAACACAGAATCGTGAAATTCCTGCATAAGTCCGAGACGGAAACGTTCCGGTACAAACAATTTACCCAGGGGTTTACCACCAGGAGCCCGAGCCTGGGCCTCCAAAATCCCTCTCTGTAACTCAGATGAGATTTCGGCCACCACTACTCCTGGCTGAAGAATGGAGGAGGGAGGTTCTGGAGGGGACACCGAATCAAAGCTTTGGGAAAAGGCATCAGCCTTGATGTTTTTAGATCCCGGGCGGAATGTGATGGTAAACTGAAAACGAGAAAAAAAAAGCGCCCACCGAGCCTGTCTGGCGGTCAATCTCTTGGCAGACTCGATATAGGCCAAATTTTTGTGATCAGTGATGACTGTAATGGGATGAACAGACCCCTCCAGGAAATACCTCCATTCTTCAAAAGCCAACTTTACCGCCAACAACTCTATTGCCGACATCGTAATTTCTCTCGGCAGAGGAAAATTTTTTAGAGAAGAAGGCGCAAGGTCTCAGGTTAGTAAGGGTAGGAGGGCCCTGAGACAAAACTGCCCCCACCCCCACTTCCGAGGCGTCAACCTCCACGACAAAAGGTCTTGACGGGTCGGGTTGTACCAATACAGGGGCTGAAGAAAAGCACTTTTTTAATGTCATGAAAGAGTTTTTTGCAGCTACAGACCAATTTTTTACATCAGCTCCCTTGAGAGTGAGGTCCGTTAGAGGCTTTACCACCTGCGAAAAGCCCTTAATAAATTTCCTATAAAAGTTGGCAAAGCCCAAAAATCATTGCAACCCTTTCAAGTCATGAGGTTGCACCCACTCCGCAACAGCCTGGACTTTCTTAGGATCCATGCGGAACCCCTCCCCTGACACAATCAACCCCAGAAACGATACTTCTTGCATGAAATATGAGCATTTTTCCAGCTTGGCATACAAATGATTCTCCCTCAGTCTCATGAGAACCATCCGCAAATAGTGCAAGTGAGATTGACTGTCCACCGAGTACACCAGAATGTCATCCAAATAGATAACCACAAAACGACCGATTAAATCAGAGAAAATTACATTAATAAAATTCTGAAAAACAGCAGGATCGTTGGTGAGACCAAAGGGCATAACCAAGTTTTTGAACAGCCCTTCAGTTGTCAGGAATGCTGTTTTCCATTCGTCCCCTTCACGGACTCTTATAAGGTTATATGCCCCACGTAAATCCAATTTAGAGAACCACTTGGCCCCGGTGAGTTGGTTACATAGATCAGGAATTAGGGGGAGAGGGTATGTATTTTTCACAGTAATTTTGTTTAATTCCCGAAAGTCGAGGCACAGCCGCAAACCACCATCTTTTTTCTTAACAAAAAAGAAGCCCGCTGCCACAGGTGAAACAGAAGGCCTAATATGCCCTTTGCGGAGACTCTCAGTAATGTACTCCTTCATGGCTAGATGTTCGGGCCCAGACAAATTAAACAGGCGAGTCTTGGGTAACTTGGCTCCAGGGACTAGATTAATGGCACAATCAAAGGGTCTATGTGGTGGTAGCGCCTCAGCCTCACTTTCAGAAAATACGTCTTCAAAATCTTTCAGGCACTCCGGAATACCTTCCAGATCGACAGACGACACTGACACAGATTTTACTGGGGTGCCAAGGGTTGTCAAGTTACAACATAGACCGTTAGCCATACAACCCCACTGAATGATCTCCCCTGTGACCCAGTCAATAGTAGGATTGTGACGTTGAAGCCAAGGCATACCCAGTATCAGTCCAGCCGGCAGATTATTTATGACAAAACATCTTAATTTTTCCACGTGAGTGGAACCCACTTTCAGAGAAAAGGTATCAGTCATGAAACAAATTCCCTCCTGGGTGATAAGAGAAGAATCAATTGCCACGATTTTAACAGGATCTTTTAACCTGACTGTCCCTATCTTATGAAAAGTCACAACTTTGGCATCGATCAGATTAATAGAAGAACCACAGTCAACAAAGGCGGTAGTCCCAACCGGACCGCCTGTAAGTTCCAGTTCCACCGGAAGCAGAATTTTAGTAAGCGAGTAAAAGGGTACCTGGGAGTCTGGGCAACCTCCTCGATTGTTACCCAGACTCAGTCGATTTCCTGACAGCTTCACTGAAGAAGGGCAAGAAGGACAGTTCCTTCTCCAATGTCCAGCGGATCCACAGTAAAAGCACAATTGGTTGTTTCTTCGGTGTCTCCTCTCTTTTTCCTCCAATGACGTGGCACCAACCTCCATGGGTTCAGGACTAGATGCAGAGTCTCTCAGATTGGAAAATAAAGGGGTCTCCTGCAGCATGACCCCTGTTGCCCGCAGCCTACTGTCCATGCGGACAGCCTGGATCATAGCGTCCTCCAAAGAATCCGGTGGAGGATGAAGGGCTAGGGCATCTTTCAAACGTTCGGACAGGCCTCTACAGAACAAACCCCGGAGGGCAGCGTCATCCCAGGAGACCTCCGCTGCCCAGCGTCTGAACTCAGAGCAGAACCATTGAGCAGAGTTCCTTCCCTGTGTCACACTCATCACCATATCCTCTGCCAGACGCACTCTGTCAGGCTCATCATAAATGTGCCCCAGAGCCTCAAAGAACAAATTCACAGACATGCGTTCAGGAGCAGAGGAAGAGAGAGAGAAAGCCCATGCCTGTGGAGCCCCCCAAAGTAGGGAATTGACGACCCCCACCCTCTGGAACTCATCCCCGGAAGAGCGGGGCCTCAGAGAAAAAAACAGCTTGCATCCTTCTCTGAAAGACCTGAACTCCTTTTTATCCCCTGAGAAAAGGTCTGGCAATTTGACCGGAGATTCTGGGAATGCCAATGACACATCTCTATCCCCAGCACAAGAATCCCCTGTAGCGGCAGCCCCCTGTACCGTATCCACCAACTGTTGCTGGGTCTGGGGCATCGTGCGCTGTTCCATATTAAGTTTGTGGAACATTTGGGTCAGGTGCTTGACCTGACCAGCCAAAGCTTGTATGGGATCCATGAGGATAACACACTTTTTTTTTTTTTTTCCTCAGAGGGGGAAAAAAAAACTGAAATGGTCAGCTATAATGTCAGGAACACCGCACTGCACTTGCTCACTGAGCCAGTGCGGGTGTCCTGAGTACAAAGACAGTACTCAAAGATACCTGTGGAGCAGGGCAGCAGCGGTGACGATGCGTGCTTTAGAGTATCAGGACCTGAAGCACATGACTGCTGGGGGCGTGGCTAAGCTCCACAGATCTAGGAGCTGCAGGGAAACTCCTAGAAAGGTAACTACAGGACAATGTTACCAAGGGGCATAGACAGAGACAGAAACCAGACAAAGCCAGGGTCAAAGCACCAGATAGCAATACAGTACCACGGGGTTAAGACAGAAAGGATAGTCAGGACGTAGCAATAGGTCAGAAAACCAGAACGGGCAATAGACGGTACAATAGGGACAAACTGTAACGGAGTAACGATAGCCAAGCCAGGAGGTCAGAACCGGAGAAGACAGTAGTACCAAAGCGAGAGACGGAGTACAGAGTGAGGGAACAGGCCGGGTCATACACGGGAAGCAAACAAGTAACGCAGAATACACGCACACCAGGGGTCAGACACACCAGAACAACAGTATAGCTGACAGAGAACCCTGGTAAAGAGTGAGTATAAATACCCCTCCCAGATCCAGAAAGAGGCCACGAACAGTTAACCCTGTGAGTGCAGGGCAAGAACCCTGTTCAAACCATGACAGGAACACCACAGTCGTAAGGTCAAGACCAAGTAAGAGCAACTTTATTGATATAAAAATATACAGACAAACAGGCAAAGTGAGGCTAAAAGATGGAACCTGATTTTTTCTACCACATACAAGAGGCCCAAGATGAGTCTGTCAGGAGGTGAGCATATATAAACATCATAATAATAGACTATGCAAAAATATCTAAATTCCCCTCTACAAGAACATAATAGCAGGCCAATATGAGGCAAATGAACAAGCATATATAAAGCAAAAGGTCACATCAATTACCATAAATAGCACAGCATAATAGTAATGTGCAAGCACCTTATGAGGAGAAGAACACCTTCCTGACCAGGCCCACCTGCCCTGACGTGCATTTCTGTGTACCTTCCTCAAGGGGCATAAGGTCCGAGTGTAACGCATGGTTCAATTAATAATCATGGCCCCGGAAGTCATCAGTGTAGCCACGCGACACCCAGTGTGACGTCACGTCCTCCAGATCGCACTCCCGCGGGCGGCTGAGAATCGGAGCCACGTGGGGCCCCATGTGACCCGGAAACCAGCGCACCGCCGAGCCGCGTTGTCAGCGAGCACGACGGGAACAGGGCGCACGCGCGCCTCACTGATAGGCAGGACGCGCCATGACAAGTGCTGGCACATATGGGCAACCATCATACAGTCAATAAAAGAGTCCAAAAGAGACAAACACACTGCATAGAAGTTAACATAACCCATAGTATAAGTTTAAACGGGCACATAACTACAGTGTATGGGTATATAAAGCCGCAATATAAAGCAGCAACAAATATAGGGCTTAACATAAATGGGCACCTAAAGCAAAAAATAATCCTATAAAAATAATATAGGATTAGCATAAAATATCATCCCACATCACAACAATAATATTATAATCCACCACCAACAACCCCCACAGACATACATAATGAAGTCAATCCCCATAAAGCCATGGGCATCCATAATTATACACATTGAAGTAGTACAGGGCATATAGGTACACACAAAATCCACAATGGTCCCATACATCACATTAAGTCTATCAAAAGGGTAGAGATATTAAATATCACAAGATAAATGGTAAAAAGAAAAGAAAAAATAATCCAGCTCACCGTACTGCCTTGCTGGTAGAATCCAAATCCTGCACACGGATTTGACTAGGCAGTCAATCAATAGTGGAAAAAAAAAGAAAGAGAAATTCCAGCGCCAGAAATGGAAAATTAAAAATCCATTTTATTGTGCCAATGCATATTATAATTCCAGCAGATACAGCATATCAGTCGGATGACTGCAGAACAACGCGTTTCGACGCCTCAGGTCTTAATCATGTTCTCATGATTAAGACCTGAGGCGTCGAAACGCATTGTTCTGCAGTCATACGACTGATATGCTGTATCTGCAGGAATTTTAATATGCATTGGCACAATAAAATGGATTTTTAATTTTCCATTTCTGGCGCTGGAATTTCTCTTTCTTTTTTTTAAATATCACAAGGGTACATTTATTAGACAAAACATTTATTAGTGAACAAAAAAGAAAAAATTAAAACCAACTACAGAAATGGGGAAAAGCTTAGGCTCTCATTTAGTCCCCGTGGTTGGACAGTATTCAGGGTCCAAATCCATCACTGTGTTGTGTTATTCCTCCACATCTATTGTTTTTATTTGGTTTTAATTTTTTCTTTTTTGTTCACTTTATAGATTTTGCTTCTTTGACTATGACTACAGCTACCCGGATAGTTGGAGGACGTCCATCAATTGTCTTGATATGTCCTGCATGAACCACTATTGTGACATCTGTATGCCACCGGTTCCTCCCCAGAAATATACATGTCCATATGTCCATTTGTATTATCATCAGCTATGTATTTTCAATGTTCTTCCAATGTTTTAATATAGCTTGGGGCATTGCTCAGTGGACACCTGTATATGCCATTGTTCTTTTTTCTAGTTATGTACATGTTTATATGTCCACCTTTGTTGCTAATTATGTACCTTTGTAGTTTGCTTTTTTGGTGTATATATGTGCCATAATCTAGTTGGGGCATAGCTTGTATTATTCTGTTGACAAACATATGTACGTACATCCACTAATTGTCTAATAAATGTACCCTTGTGATATTTGCTATCTCTACCCTTTTGATAGACTTAATGTGATGTATGGGACCATTGTGGATTTTGTGTGTACCTATATGCCCTGTACTGCTTCAATGTGTATACTTATGGATGCCCATGGCTTTGTGGGGATTGACATCATTATGTATGTCTGTGGGGGGTTGTTGTTGATGGATTATAATATTATTGTTGTTATGTGGGGCGATATTTTATGCTAATCCTATATTATTTTTATAGGATTATATTTTGCTTTGGGTGCCCATTTATGTTAATCCCTATATTTGGTGCTGCTTTATATTGCGGCTTTATATACCCGTATGTTGTGAGTTCATTTTCCCCTTCACTACTGAGGCCCGATGAACTCCCTCTTCTGGTAAAGAAAGGTAGTGAGCCTGATTATCAAACACCTGAGTCTGATGATGATGACTGGCTGAGTGGAGTTACTGACTGGATATAAGGCTGCCGACGCCCTTCTGCCCTGCGGGTGATTTCTCTGTGGGATCCTTTGAGACCAGTCTGAATTCCTGCTCTTCTAAAGCTAAGTTTTCTGCCTGGCTTTTTGCATTTGTGCTTTGACTTTGTTTTGCTTTGTTTTTCTGAATTTCTGCCATTCCCTGCTGGGGTGTGCTGAATTCCTTTAGCTCTGTCTTCTGAAAATACCTGAGTGCTGATTTAGTTTTTGAAGCCTAGCTGCTTCAGGGTCTTTTTCCATATCAGCTTGTTGGCTTATGTCTTTGATAGGGTTTTGGCAGATTGCAGACAGCAACCTTCCTTTCCTGTTCTGTTTAGTTAGCTTGGGCCCCATCGTTTGCTCAGCCTATCTTTCTATCTGTGTGAGTGTTTTTTCATCTTGCTTCACCGTCATTATATGTTGGGGGCTGCCTTTTACTTTGGGGTCTGCTATGGGGCAGTTTAGATTTCCTTTTCTGTCTTTAGGCTATTTAGCTCTCCGGCTGTGATCGAGGGGTCTAGGGCATCGTAGGAACCCCCCACGGCTACTGCTAGTTGTGTTGATAGGTTCAGGGGTCTGCAATCTGATAGTTGCCAACTTCTCTGGTTTTCTGGACGTAGCTTCTATTTTTGTGTCTGCCTCCTACGGTGACTCAATCATAGCAGAATCACCCGCCATACCGCAGATCCTAGGGTACTCAATAGCAGGAAAGAATTGTAAAAAAAAAAAAAAAGTGTGTATATTTTTTCCTCTATATCTCTGAGGCCGTAGGGGGAATTTTTTTTTTCTCTCAATGGAGATAAAGCAATTGTCTGATCGTGTGGAGCAGCTCGCTGCAGAAGTGCGGGGAATTTCCGCCTACCTTGCTCATTCACATGCTGCTGAACCAAAGATTCCTACACCTGATGTATTTTTTGGGGATCGTTCTAAATTTTTGAATTTCAAAAATAATTGTAAATTAATTTTTGCCTTGAAGCCTAACTCGTCAGGGAGCTCCACGCAGCAGGTTAAAATTGTCATCTCTTTGCTGCGTGGCGATCCCCAGGATTGGGCGTTTTCTTTGAAACCAGATGATCCTATTCTGACTAAAGTGAATGCATTTTTTCAGGCCTTGGGGTTGTATGACGAACCTAATGCCATTGATCAGGCTGAAAAGACCCTGCTGGCATTGAACCAGGGTCAAGATTCTGCAGAATTGTACTGTCAAAAATTCCGAAAGTGGGCAGTAGAGTTGAGCAAAACGGGTCGAAAAATTTCAAAAGTCGCCGACTTTTGGCAAAGTCAGGTTTCATGAAACGAAACCCGACCCTAGGATGAGGTCGGCCACGAGGTCGGCGACTTACGCGCCAAAGTCGCGTTTCAAAAGTTTGTTTTGCGCTCTTTTTCAGCCAATCAGGATCCACGGACACTGTGGGCAACGTGATGACATAGGCAGGGGTCACCACCATCTTTCAGAAGGGCATGCAAGTGATTGGCTTGCTTTGGTGGGCGTCACAGGGGTTATAAAAGGGCGTGCACGCCGACCGCCATCTTACATCTGCCGATCTTAGCATAGGGAGAGGTTGCTGATTCTGTAGGGAGAGCGTTAGGCAGGGAAGAAGAAAAAAAAACTGCTCCTGCTGCTAGCGATTTTGCCTGTACAACACACCAGTCACTGTGTGTGCAGTGCAAGGGGAGGCTATATTGTGGTGGATCAGCGGTGTTGGTTGTTAGGCTGCCTTCTAAGGCTTCCTGACAGCTGCATTGCTGTTTACCCACTGCTCTGCAAACTGCTTTTTTAAAAGCAATCCCAATTTTTTTTTTGTCCTGCTGAGGTACTGAGCGTGCGTTTTTTCACACCATACAGCGGTGTACGCTCCTCACACAGTACCGTGTAACGGCTGTTATCACAGCCACAGTGAAGCTATCTGTGTGTCACAGTGGAAGGATAAGTGGAGGACTTGTTCCGTTCTTACGGACCTACACTCTAGGGAGATTCCTATTCTGCCCAATTCTACATACTCCTTGTAGTTTGTGATACACTAGCCAATTTCTGCCTGTGACATAGCGCTCTGATATTCAGTGGGCCTCACACAATCCAAAAGTGTCCAGTGTCCACTAGTGTGTGCAGAAATTCAAAATCTCCGTTATCCTGTAGTCACTTTTTTCACACCTGTGCCATCGAGCCTGTGACATAGCGCTCTGATATTCAGTGGGCCTCACACAATCCAAAAGTGTCCACCAGTGTCCACTAGTGTGTGCAGAAATTCAAAATCTCCCTTATCCTGTAGTCACTTTTTTCACACCTGTGCCATCGAGCCTGTGACATAGCGCTCTGATATTCAGTGGGCCTCACACAATCCAAAAGTGTCCACCAGTGTCCACTAGTGTGTGCAGAAATTCAAAATCTCCCTTATCCTGTAGTCACTTTTTTCACACCTGTGCCATCGAGCCTGTGACATAGCGCTCTGATATTCAGTGGGCCTCACACAATCCAAAAGTGTCCAGTGTCCACTAGTGTGTGCAGAAATTCAAAATCTCCCTAAGGCTGGTTTCACATTTGCGCTTTTGTGTGCAGCGCATCGTGCGCACCCGTGCGCATGCGCACTGCGCACCTATGTTTAACATGACGTGCGCATGGTCTTGCGCATACTTGCATTTTCGTGCGCATGCGTTTTTTTGTCTTTTGCGCCAGGCGCGCCAGACGCAACATGTTGCATTTTTTGGTGCACCCTGTCTCGGCAAAAAGACGCATGCGCACGCTTGCGCACGGAATGCGCAAAAACAACACATTGCAGCCTATGGGAACGCATGCGTGCGCATGGTCTTGCGCACGGTTGCATTTTTTTGTGCATGCGTTTTTGAGTGAAACAAGTCTAGAATGTTCTCTAGACAATGGAAAAAATGTCACACCTAAAAACGCATGTGCATAAAAAAACGCAAACGCATGCAAAAACGCATGTAAAACGCAAGCAACGCTGCATTTTTTTGACGCATCAGCGTGCGCATGACGTTAAAAAAACGCGCATTTGTTTTGCGTTTTTCTTTGCGTTTTTTATGCGCACGATGCGCTGCGCAAAAAAACGCTAATGTGAAACTAGCCTTATCCTGTAGTCACTTTTTTCACACCTGTGCCATCGAGCCTGTGACATAGCGCTCTGATATTCAGTGGGCCTCACACAATCCAAAAGTGTCCACTAGTGTCCACTAGTGTGTGCAGAAATTCAAAATCTCCCTTATCCTGTAGTCACTTTTTTCACACCTGTGCCATCGAGCCTGTGACATAGCGCTCTGATATTCAGTGGGCCTCACACAATCCAAAAGTGTCCAGTGTCCACTAGTGTGTGCAGAAATTCAAAATCTCCCTTATCCTGTAGTCACTTTTTTCACACCTGTGCCATCGAGCCTGTGACATAGCGCTCTGATATTCAGTGGGCCTCACACAATCCAAAAGTGTCCACCAGTGTCCACTAGTGTGTGCAGAAATCAAAATCTCCATTATCCTCTAGTGACATTTTTCACATCTGCGACATCGAGCCAATGACATAGCGCTGTGATATTCAGTGGGCCTCACACAATCCAAAAGTGTCCAGTGTCCACAAGTGTCTGCAGAAATTCAAAATCTCCCTTATCCTGTAGTCACTTTTTTCACACCTGTGCCATCGAGCCTGTGACATAGCGCTCTGATATTCAGTGGGCCTCACACAATCCAAAAGTGTCCAGTGTCCACTAGTGTGTGCAGAAATTCAAAATCTCCCTTATCCTGTAGTCACTTTTTTCACACCTGTGCCATCGAGCCTGTGACATAGCGCTCTGATATTCAGTGGGCCTCACACAATCCAAAAGTGTCCAGTGTCCACAAGTGTCTGCAGAAATTCAAAATCTCCCTTATCCTGTAGTCACTTTTTTCACACCTGTGCCATCGAGCCTGTGACATAGCGCTCTGATATTCAGTGGGCCTCACACAATCCAAAAGTGTCCACCAGTGTCCACTAGTGTGTGCAGAAATTCAAAATCTCCCTTATCCTGTAGTCACTTTTTTCACACCTGTGCCATCGAGCCTGTGACATAGTGCTCTGATATTCAGTGGGCCTCACACAATCCAAAAGTCTCCAGTGTCCACTAGTGTGTGCAGAAATTCAAAATCTCCGTTATCCTCTAGTGACATTTTTCACACCTGCGACATCGAGCCAGTGACATAGCGCTGTGATATTCAGTGGGCCTCACACAATCCAAAAGTGTCCAGTGTCCACAAGTGTCTGCAGAAATTCAAAATCTCCCCTGTCCTATAGACACCTTGTACCTTGTTTTACATTACTATATAATTTGTTGGATTTTGTCTACATTTCTACCAAAAATGAGGAAGGCTGGTGGAAGAGGCCGTGGAATTCGGCGGGGGTTGGCAGCTGGTAATGATGGTGTTGGTGGTGGATCTGATGGTAGTGGCAAAAGCAAAATAGGACCGAATGCAGGAGGTGTTGAGCCTGCGTCATCGTCTGGCTCCACAAGGTCTCGAAGGCTTAGTTTTCTAGGAGTTGGCAAACCGCTTTTAAAGCCAGAGCTTCAGGAAAAAGTTTTGTCTTACATTGCTGACTCAGCCTCCAGCTCTATCGCCTCCTCTTCTGAAGTTGTAAAAAATAAAAGCACTGAGTCGTCATTGGAGGCTCATGTTCATGAACCACACCTTTCCTTGTGTCCTTCACCCCAACCAAGATTGAAGGATGACGCAGGCCATACTACTGATTACTCCATGGAGCTGTTTTCACATACCATGCCTGGATTATCAAGTGAAATGGTGAATTACCCAGGCCAAGATGAATCTGACATGGAGTGCACTGATGCACAGCCGCTGATAGATGATTCTGCTGGTACATTCACTCAGAGCACTACATTGTCCTCGCAGTGTACAGAGCCAGATTCTGACCCTGATGAGACTCAGGTGCCCCTTCCCGCACACTATACCACCATACACGGTGACACAGAGGAAGGTGCACATGACATTGAAGAGGAGGTGATGGATGACCCAGTTGTTGACCCAGATTGGCATCCATTGGGGGAAGAGGGTGCTGCTTCCAATAGCTCAGATGAGGAGCATCCACAGCAGACATCGACATCGCAACAGCTGTTATCTGGCAGGCCCGGAGCACTCCAAAGACAGGTTCCAAAAATCAAAAGAGTTGCTGGACAGCTTGTCCAGAGGGTCAAAAGATCACAGCGTGCTAGGCCGCAAAATGTCTGCCAAAGTAGGAAGAGTGCAGTGTGGCACTTTTTTGAACAAAATCCTCATGATCAGGCCAAGGTTATCTGTAAGAATTGCGCAAAGACCTTTAGCCGAGGAAAAAATCTGAAAAATTTGAATACCAGTTGCATGCTTAGACATTTAACCACCATGCACTTGCAAGCGAGGACACAACACCAAACCTCAAGTGCCACATGTGCAACTGATCACAAAGAAGGTAGTCAGCAACGCTACATTGTTTCCCCCACTATAAGCCCACCGGTTAGCACAGCAGCAAATGTTGAGGTGTCGTTGCAAGGCCACAGCAGTCAGGGAATCCGACTGTTATATCAACGAAATACTGAATCTAGGCCATCAGAAAGAACACCAACTCCATCACCATCATCAACCCTCTCTCAGTCCGCCCTGTCCACCACTACTTCGACCACATGCAGCTCTCAAGTCTAGCTCACCCTCCCAGACACTATGAGTAGGTCAAGAAAGTACTCAGTCTCTCATCCGCGTACACTAGGTTGGAACGCCCACATTGCCAAACTAATCTCGTTTGAGATGATGCCCTATCGGTTGGTGGAAAGCGCAGCTTTCCGCGAACTCATGGCCTATGCAGTACCACGCTATGACCTACCCAGTCGCCACTTCTTCTCTCGCAAAGCCATCCCAGCCCTCCACCATCATGTAAAAGACTGCATTGTCCATGCACTCAAGCAGTCAGTGAGTGGAAAGGTGCACCTCACAACTGATGCATGGTCCAGTCGGCATGGCCAGGGCCGTTACGTGTCCATCACTGCGCACTGGGTTAATGTGGTGGATGCAGGGTCCACAGGGGACAGCGGTGGTGGGACAGTGCTGCCTAGCCCACGGTATAGGAAACAGTTGGCTGTAGGCGTTCGACCCTCCTCCTCCTCCTCCTCCTCCAGAAGCGAAAGCTTGTCCACAGAGCGCAGTCATACGAGCACTCCATCTGCAGCTGCCACTGTTGCACACGAGGTGTCCCCCTATCGAGCAGCTAGTGGAAAGCGTCAGCAGGCTGTGTTGCAGATGATGTGTTTGGGCGACAGACACACCGCCGAGGTGCTGGCCGAGTACTTGAAGCTACAAACTGAGTCATGGTTGGGCAGTGTACATCTTGAGGCAGGCAAGGTAGTTAGTGATAATGGCCGTAATTTTGTGGCAGCCATAGCCCTTTCAAAACTCAGCCACATACCTTGCTTGGCTCACACCTTGAACCTGGTGGTGCAGTGCTTCCTCAAAAATTATCCGGAGTTAACAGCCCTGCTCCAGAAGGTGCGAAGACTGTGCGCGCACATCCGCCGGTCGCCTGTACACTCCGTTCGTATGCAGAAGCTGCAGCGATTGCTCCACCTTCCCAACCACCGCCTCATTATCGACATTGCAACAAGGTGGAACTCCACCCTGCACATGGTGGAGCGGCTGTGCGAGCAGAGGCAGGCCAAAATGCATTTGTGGGAGGATACACGGCCAGGCACTTTGAGAGCAGACATGGAGTTGACAGGTGTTCAGTGGTCGAAGCTGAAAGACCTCTGTAAAGTCCTTCAGTGTTTTGAGGAATGCACACGGCTGGTAAGCGCAGACGACGCCATCCTAGGCATGAGCATCCCACTTATGCGTCTGCTCATGCAAACTTTGACGCACCTTAAGGAGCAGGCGTCTGCAGCCAATGTTGACGAGGAGGGAATCCTTGATGACATTCAGCCATTATCTGCTCAGGGACCTCTCCTGGACGAGGTGGAGGAAGAAGAGGAGGAGGAGGATGATGATGGGGATGATTACTTAGGGGAGGAGGATGCATCTCGTGGGGCAAGTGAAAATGTTGGCGTGGCAAGGTCTGGTACAGGGTTTGTGCGTGACTGGAGGGATGTGGATTTGCCAGAAAGTGCTCCTCCAACCAGCACTCGCAGTGCATCATTGACACCGGGAACATTGGCCCACATGTCAGATTATGCCTTGCGGATCCTAAAAAGGGACCCCCGCATTGCCAAAATGATGAACGATGACGACTACTGGTTGGCCAGCATCCTGGATCCACGCTATAAAGGCAAATTACAAAACATCATGCCACAGGAGAACCTTGACCTAATATTGGCTAATAAACAAGCAACTCTGGTAAATCGGTTGCTTGAGGCATTCCCAGCACACAGCAGTGGTGATGGTTCTCACACGAGCCGTACGGGTCGGGGGCAGCTTGGCAGAGGTGTTCATGGTGCACACAGCAGAAGTGGCGTTGGAGACAGGGGTTTCATGACAATGTTGTGGACTGATTTTTCAAGTACCGCTCACACAACTGGTAATACTGCATCGATGGAAAGTGACAGGAGACAGCAGTTGTCAACTATGGTTACAAACTACTTTTCCTCCCATATCGATGTTCTCCCACACAGGTCATTCCCCTTTGACTATTGGGCCGCTAAACTGGACACCTGGCCTGAATTGACACAATATGTCTTACAGGAGCTCGCTTGCCCAGCTGCAAGTGTGCTATCGGAAAGAGTCTTCAGTGCAGCTGGATCAATCCTGACAGAAAAAAGGACCCGTCTGTCAACCCAAAATGTGGATGATCTAACCTTCATTAAAATGAACCATGCATGGGTTTCCAAGGATTTTGTCCCACCTTCCCTTGATGACACATAGGGTGACAGAAAAATGGCTTGCTTTGGTCCACCTCTTCCTGGGACTTGACCTATTTCGCCTTTTGCATCAGCTGAATGTCCAACATCAACATATGCCACTTTCGAAAACTCCCAAACTGTGCTGCCTCCCCCCCCATGGCCGGGGTCACCACCTAGCGCACGACACCGTGCGAGTGCCGTTGCCCTGGACAGGTGGGTAGGCCGACTCTTGGGCGCGGGCACTGGCACAGGGTCCCTCATAGTGCAATCAAGTGTCTCTGACGGTGGTGGTGCACACCCGCCGTCAGACACACCGCCGTACTATGAGGGGCCCAGTGCTAGTACCGACACCCACGAGTGGGCCCCCCTTGCTTGGGCAGGGCCCCAGCATTTGCAATCTTTACCTCTCCCTGCTCCTCCGCTGTATAGTCTGGGCCGTCAAATCCATACTGTGCCTGGCACCGTCTGAGCCTGCCTCCTGATGTATAGACATATATTTTGAATGTGTACGCTATCCATACATGTTATCCGGGGATACGGTACCCTTTCTCACCTTTGTGCAATCACGTGCAAGCCATACTGGGCCTAACACCGTCTGAGCCTGCCTCCTGATGTATAGACATATATTTTGAATGTGTACGCTATCCATACATGTTATCCTGGGATAAGGTACCCTTTCTCACCTTTGTGCAATCACGTGCAATCCATACTGGGCCTAACACCGTCTGAACCTGCCTCCTGATGTATAGACATATATTTTGAATGTGTACGCTATCCATACATGTTATCCGGGGATACGGTACCCTTTCTCACCTTTGTGCAATCACGTGCAAGCCATACTGGGCCTAACACCATCTGAGCCTGCCTCCTGATTTATAGACATATATTTTGAATGTGTACGCTATCCATACATGTTATCCGGGGATACGGTACCCTTTCTCACCTTTGTGCAATCACGTGCAATCCATACTGGGCGTGAGAACGGCTGGCGAGCTGTTAAGCAAGCTACAGCACCTGTGGTTTGCACACGTAAGTTTTTCATTTTTCAGGAATGACGGTTAGGCCTAATTCCGGAACTGCGGTTGACATGCACTTACTGGGAAATCATCGTTCGCGGGTAATAATTGTAATCAGTGATCCCCATCACTAACGTTGTTCAGCGGGTTATCTGCACCTGTAAGCGACAAACGCTGGCCTTTTCAGTGTAGCGCACATGCAGCCACGGACATGTAAGGGCATGACACACCAGTTATTGGCCAATCTCATGTGTCAGAGCCTCACGTGTCCCTCTAGTAAGCCGGACTTGGACCGTGGGGCATGACTGAGTCTCGTTCGTTAACGCAATTAAGCTTGCAATGTGTGCATCTGTTCTGTAGCTGGCATGGTTGAGGTTTCCCAGGTGGAGTCGAATTTAACCGTAGGCTCCACTCCTGGTGGTGCCCTTCTGGACATTCCTTTAAGGTTCAGCTTTGCAACCATACTGCCCACGTAAAACAAGCACTTTGCCTTCATGAACGCTGTTTGGAGGGTCATGACTCGTGGGAATAACGCCGCCCAATCAGTTAACCTGCTAGAGAGATCCTTCGTTGCTCCCAAGCATGACATCACACTCCCTAGGAGGAAGGTAATGCCACTGTGGCGACCGTACTCCTGGGGGCGACACAAGTGCACTGATGCCCAGCCACTGCTCGATGAATCTGCTGGTACATTGACCCAGACCACTACATTCCCCTCGCACGCTACACGGCCTGAATCTGACCCTGATGAAACTCAGGTTACCCTTCCCATATACAGTTCCATCTTATATAGTGACATAGAGGAAGCTGGAGATGAAAGTGCAGGTTCGGCCCACCCGCCATCAGACACACCACCGTACTATCAGGGGCCCTGTGCCAGTGCCGTCGCCAACGAGTGGGCCCCCCCTGCTTGCTCAGGATCACAGCACTTGCAAGGTTGAAATACTGTGCAGTGAGATGGAAGATGGGGACGATGAGGAGTCCAGACTAGTACAGGGATTCCCTAGCGAGGACACTTATTTGATTGTTTTCAATGTTGGGACAGCAATTTTTGGGGAGCACTATACTCTGGAGAATGATAGATGGGGCCCACCATACACTGGAACACTCCAAAGGTGGACATCAGACACTGGAGCAGCATTTACAGGGCCCATTATACACTAGAGCATTAGAAATGGGGCCCATTATATTTGGAGCATTATTTGGGCCCATAAGACAGTGGAGCTTCATACATGGGGACCAACATATACTGTAGCATTATGTGGAGCTCATCATACACTGTTTCAAACATTATATGGGACCAATGATTCTGTATGGAGAAATAGATGGGCCTCGTCATGAGATGTAAAAAGTGAAGTATTTTTCATTGTACTATACCGCTATTTCTCTGCCGTATCAGAGCATGATGAGTTGTGGTATGTGTTAAAGGGGCGCTCTTTCACCCAGGGCACATGAAAACCTGGAGCCAGCCCTACCCCCCCACAACTTTAGCCAAATAACCCCCATTTTTCAGTGCGTAACTTGTATTATGAAGTTAATTAAGGTTGACAAGCTTAAGTAAGACGAATTGATGCTTTTGGCATTCAAATGAGCACTGTAGGTGTGTTTCCTGTCCTCCTCTCACTGCCGACTTTTAATCCCCATTGACTTACATTGGGTTTCGTGTTTCGGGACGACCCCGACTTTTCCCTATAATCGGCCGATCTTGCTCGACCCGACTTTTGGAAAAGTCGGGTTTCACGAAACGAAACTCGACCCTAAAAAACCAAAAGTTGCTCAACTCTAGTGGGCAGTACTTACTACCTGGAATGATAATGCCTTGGCTGCTCTCTTTCAGAAGGGGTTGTCAGAAGCCTTAACAGATACTATGGTGGGATTTCCTGTTCCCTCTGGTCTTGACGATTCTATGTCATTAGCCATTCAGGTTGATCGGCGTTTGCGCGAACGCAAAGCTGCACGAGAGGTGTTGCCACCTGCTGAACAAATGTCTGAACCTATGCAATGTGATAGAGTTTTTTCCAGAGAGCAGCGTCAGGAGTTCAGAAGGCGTAATAAGTTGTGTTTTTTCTGTGGAGATGCCTCGCATATTATTTCTGTCTGTCCTAAACGAGAGAAACGCTTTGCACACACGTTTTCTGTTGGTGGTGTTCAACCTAAGTTTCTTCTGGCTATTACTCTGATCTGCTCCCTGTCCACAATTTCCGCCAAGGCTTTTGTGGATTCGGGAGCAGCCCTAAACCTAATGGACTTGGATTTTGCTAAACGTTGTGGATTTCTGATGACACCTCTGCAGACGCCTATCCCTTCGAGGGGGATTGATGCTACTCCTTAGGCTAAAAATAAACCTCAGTTTTGGACCCAGGTGGTAAAGCGGGTCGCCCCAGACCATCAAGAAAATTGCAGATTTTTGGTGTTGCATAATCTGCATAATATTATTGTTCTGGGGTTTCCCTGGTTACAAATTCATAATCCAGTTTTGGATTGGAAATCTGTGTCTGTGGTGAGTTGGGGTTGTCGGTGTGCCTTTAGTGAGGCTCCGGTGTTTTCCACCTCTCCTCAGTCGCATGATGTTCCTGATTATTTGGCGACTTTTATGATGTATTTAGTGAGAATGAGTCTGCGCCTCTGCCTCCTCATAGGAGTTATGACTGTGCAATTGAACTGAGCCCGGGGTGTAAATTTCCCAAGGGTCGGCTCTTCAATTTATCTGTACCCGAGCACGAGGCTATGCGATCCTATATTAAGGAGGCGTTGGAGAAGGGTCATATTATACCATCCTCGTCACCCTTAGGTGCCGTTTTTTTTTTTTTTTTTGTAGCCAAAAAGGATGGATCATTAAGACCTTGTATTGATTATCGTGCCCTCAACAAAATTACTGTTAAATATCAGTATCCATTACCCCTGATTTCTGATCTATTCTCCAGAGTTAAAGGTGCTTGCTGGTTTAACAAGCTTGACCTTAGGGGGGCGTATAATCTTATTCGCATTAAGCATGGGGATGAATGGAAGACGGCGTTTAATACTCCGGAGGAACATTTTGAGTACCTGGTGATGCCTTTTGGGCTCACTAATGCCCCTTCTGTCTTCCAGTGCTTCATGAACGATATTTTCCGAGATTTTGTCGATAAATTTTTGATTATCTATCTGGATGATATTTTGATTTTCTCCAAGGATTGGGATTCTCATGTGAAACATATTCGGACTGTGTTCCGGATCTTGAGGGAGAATTCCCTGTATGTCAAAGGATCTAAATGCCTTTTTGGAGTACAGAGGATTTCTTTTTTGGGATTTATTTTGTCCCCGTCAACTATTGAAATGGACCCGGCCAAGGTACAGGCCATTTACGATTGGGTTCAGCCCACTTCTTTGAAGGCCCTCCAGAAGTTTTTGGGTTTTGCTAATTTTTATCGGAAATTTATAGCAAAATTTCCTAGTATTGCCAAGCCATTGACTGATTTGACTAAGAAGGGTGCTGATGTGTTAAATTGGTCTCCGGAGGCTGTTTCTTCCTTTCAGGAGCTGAAGCGAAGATTCACCTCCGCCCCGGTTTTGCGGCAACCTGATGTCTCACTTCCGTTCCAGGTAGAGGTGGATGCTTCTGAGATTGGTGCAGGAGCTGTTTTGTCCCTTGTCCCAAAAGGATCCTGTAACATCTAAAATGAATCCCTGTGCTTTCTTTTCCCGAAAGTTCTCTCCATCTGAACGTAACAATGATGTGGGGAATCGGGAACTGTTGGCCATGAAATGGGCATTTGAGGAGTGGAGACATTGGTTGGAGGGAGCTAAGCATCAAGTCGTGGTCCTCACTGACCACAAGAATTTGATTTACCTAGAGTCGGCTAAGCGCTTGAACCCTAGACAGGCTAGGTGGGCCTTGTTTTTTACACGTTTTGATTTTGTGGTTTCTTTTCTTCCTGGAACAAAGAATGTCAAGGCAGACGCCCTCTCTAGGAGCTTCTTTGCTGATAGTCCTGTGGTGACCAAGCCTGCTTCCATCTTAGGCGAAGGGGTAGTTCTTTCTGCCATCTCGTCCGATTTGAGACGTGCTCTGGAAGAGTTCCAGGAGGACAAACCTGAGCGTTGTCCTAGCGGAAAGTTGTATGTTCCTGACCAGTGGAAGAAGAGAGTGATGTCTGAAGTTCATTGCTCTGCTTTGGCTGGTCATCCAGGTATTTTTGGTACTAGAGATCTGGTGAGTTGGTCTTTTTGGTGGCCCTCCTTGTCTCGTGATGTCAGGAATTTTGTGCAGTCCTGTGGGACGTGCTCCCGGTCTAAATCGTGTTCTCGCTCTAGTGGGTTGTTGATGCCTTTGCCTGTCCCCAAGAGGCCATGGACCCATATTTCAATGGATTTCATCTCTGATATGCCTGTATCTCAAAGGATGACTGTTATTTGGGTGATTTGTGATAGGTTCTCTAAGATGGTTCATCTTGTACCACTCCCTAAGTTGCCGTCTTCCTCTGAGTTGGTGCCCCTGTTTTTACAACAGGTGGTTCGCTTGCATGGGATTCCTGAGAACATTGTATCTGACAGAGGAGTCCAGTTTGTGTCTAGATTTTGGAGAACTTTCTGTTCCAAGCTGGGAATTCAGTTGTCCTTCTCCTCTGCTTTTCACCCTCAGACCAATGGGCAGACAGAGAGAACGAACCAGACCTTGGAGTCATATTTGAGATGTTTTATTTCTGCTGATCAGGATGATTGGGTTTCATTTTTGCCCTTGGCAGAATTTGCTTTAAATAATAGAGCTAGTTCTGCCACTTTGATGTCACCTTTCTTTTGTAACTTTGGGTTTCATCCTCGATTTTCTTCAGGGCAGGTGGAGCCCTCTGCCTGCCCAGGTGTTGACACTGTGGTGGAGAGAATGCACCAGATCTGGAACCAAGTGGTGGATAAGTTATCTCTCTCCCAGGAAAAGGCCCAGCGGTTTTCCAACCGACATAGGACCATTGGTCCCCAGTTTAAGGTTGGTGATATGGTGTGGTTATCATCAAAAAATATTGCTATGAAGGTGGCTTCTCCTAAGTTTAAGCCTAGATTTATTGGACCTTACAAGATTTTGGAGATTATTAATCCGGTCTCTTTTCGTTTGGCTCTTCCTGTCACATTTAAAATCCATAATGTGTTCCATAAATCTTTGTTGAAGAGGTTTGTTGAACCTGTTGTTCCGAGGGTGGCACCTCCAGACCCTGTATTGGTTGAAGGTAACATGGAATATGAGGTAGAGAAAGTATTGGATTCCCGTCTGGCTAGACGGAGACTCCAGTATTTGGTTAAGTGGAAGGGTTATGGTCAGGAGGATAATTCCTGGGTCTTTGCCTCTGATATTCATGCCAAAAGATTGGTGCGTGCCTTTCATCGGGCTCACCCTGATCTCCCTGGTGGCGTGGTTGAGGGTTTGTTGACCCCTCCTCAAGGGGGAGGTGCTGTTGTGAGTTCATTTTCCCCTTCACTACTGAGGCCCGAGGAACTCCCTCTTCTGGTAAGGAAAGGTAGTGAGCCTGATTATCAAACACCTGAGTCTGATGATGATGACTGGCTGAGTGGAGTTACTGACTGGATATAAGGCTGCCGACGCCCTTCTGCCCTGCCGGTGATTTCTCTGTGGGATCCCTTGAGACTAGTCTGAATTCCTGCTCTTCTAAAGCTAAGTTTTCTGCCTGGCTTTTTGCATTTGTGCTTTGACTTTGTTTTGCTTTGTTTTTCTGGATTTCTGCCATTCCCTGCTGGGGTATGCAGAATTCATTTAGCTCTGTCTTCTGAAAATACCTGAGTGCTGATTTAGTTTTTGAAGCCTAGCTGCTTCAAGGTCTTTTTCCATATCAGCTTGTTGGCTTATGTCTTTGATAGGGTTTTGGCAGATTGCAGACAGCAACCTTCCTTTCCTGTTCTGTTTAGTTAGCTTCGGCCCCATCGTTTGCTCAGCCTATCTTTCTATCTGTGTGAGTGTTTTTTCATCTTGCTTCACAGTCATTATATGTTGGGGGCTGCCTTTTACTTTGGGGTCTGCTCTGGGGCAGTTTAGATTTCCTTTTCTGTCTTTAGGCTATTTAGCTCTCCGGCTGTGATTGAGAGGTCTAGGGCATCGTAGGAACCCCCCATGGCTACTGCTAGTTGTGTTGATAGGTTCAGGGGTCTGCAATCTGATAGTTGCCAACTTCTCTGGTTTTCTGGACGTAGCTTCTATTTTTGTGTCTGCCTCCTACGGTGACTCAATCATAACACCCGTACACTGTAGTTATGTGCCTGTTTACACTTATACTATGGGTTATGTTAACTTCTATGCAGTGTGTTTGTCTCTTTTGGACTCTTTAATTGACTGTATGATGGTTGCCCATATCTGCCAGCACTTGTCATGGCGCGTCCTGCCTATCAGTGAGGCGCCCGTGCACCCTGTTCCCGTCATGCTCGCTGACTCGTGGCTCGGCGGTGCGCTGGTTTCCGGGTCACATGAGGCCCCACGTGGCTCCGATTCTCGGCCGCCTGCGGGAGCGCGATCTGGTGGACGTGACGTCACATGGGGTGTCGCGCGGCTACACTGATGACTTCCGGGGCCATGATTATTAATTGAACCATGCGTTATACTTGGACCTTATGCCCCTTGAAGAAGGTACGCTGAAACGCGCGTCGGGCCAGGTGGGCCTGGTCAGGAAGGTGTTTCTTCTCTTCATAAGGTACTTGCACATTACTATTATGCTGTGCTATTTATGGTAATTGATGTGACCTTTTGCTCTATATGTGCTTGTTCATTTGCCTCATATTGGCCTGCTATTATGTTCTTGTAGAGGGGTCTTTAGATATTTTTACATAGTCTATTATTATGATGTTTATACATGCTCACCTCCTGACAGACTCATCTTGGGCCTTTTGTATGTGGTACAAACTATGCAAAGGCTGAATCCTTGTCAAGCTCTCTGGGCTTTGTTTTTTGCTTGCTTTAATTTTGTTCTTCATTTTCGCCCAGCTGACAAATATGTCAAAGCAGACGCACTTTCCAGAGCCTTTCTACCTCCTGATCAGAAAGAAGAACCGCAGCACATCATTGAACCCTTAAGGTTAGTCGCTGTCGCTTCTTCTGACCTTACCCGGCTTCCCCCTGGGAAGGCTTTCATGTCAGCTTCTGAACGTACTCGTGTCCTTCGGTGGGGTCACTCATCCAAGTTGGCTGGTCACGCCGGTCAGAGAAAGACTCTGCAACTCATCTCCCGGTACTATTGGTGGCCTGCTATGGCTAAGGACATTCAGGAGTACGTCACAGCCTGTCCTTCTTGTGCCCGTAACAAGATGGCCAAGCACCTAACCGCAGGTAGGCTTCAGCCCCTACCAATTCCGTCTGCTCCCTGGTAACACATCTCGATGGACTTCATCACAGATCTTCCGATCTCATCTGGCAGTTCTGTGGTGTGGGTAGAGGTGGACCGCTTCTCTAAAATGGCCCACTTCGTTCCACTACCCGGTCTTCCAACTGCTCCTGAGTTGGCCTATCTGTTCATCCGGCAAATCTTCCGTCTCCATGGTTTCCCTCTCCACATCGATTCCGACAGAGGAGTCCAGTTTACCTCCAGATTCTGGAGAGCAGTTTGTAAACTGGGAAGAATTGAACTGGATTTTTCCTCAGCATACCATCCCCAGTCCAATGGACAAGTGGAGAGGACAAATCAAATCCTGGCTGAATTCCTGCGTCACTTTGTCAATGCGCATCATGACGACTGGGTAGACTTACTGTCCTGGGCCGAATTTTCTTACAACAACCAAGTAAGTGAATCTTCTGGAAAGTCTCCCATTCAGATTGTCTTCGGACTGCAACCCGGTATACCTCTTCCCATCTCCGGATCATCTGGCGTTCCGGCTGAAGATATTTTCTCCGAAGATTTTTCTAAGGTCTAGAGGGACACCAAAACAGCTCTGGAGAAAGCCTCCCAGCGTATGAAAAGGCATGCGGACAAGAGACGTTTGGATGCGCCTATCTTTCGTTCCAGAGACAAGGTATGGCTCTCTTCGAAGTATATCCATTTAAAGATGCCATCCTACAAATTGGGTCCCCGGTTCATCGGACCATTTGAGATCTTGAGACAGATCAATCCAGTCTCGTACAAACTGAAGTTGCCTCCTTCCCTACGTGTGCCTAACTCCTTTCATGTTCTCTCCTCAAACCGGTAGTTTTGAGCCCCTTCTTTAAGGATCCGGGTACCACTCCTGACCCTGTCTCGGACGATGAAGTTTTTGAGGTAAAACATATCTTGGCCATAAAAAAAAGTAAGGGGTAAGACCTACTACCTGGTGGACTGGAGGGGTTTTGGTCCTGAGGAGAGATCTTGGGTGCCTAGGGAGAACATCCAGGCTCCCCTTCTCCTTTAAAGGTTCTACGCAGGCTTGAAGAAGAGGGGGTGTAAAGAGGAGGATACTGTTACACCTGGTCCCTGTCTTGGCGTGGCGCCCAGGTCTGCCACTGTTACACCTGGTCCCCGTCCTTGCACTGCGTCCAGGTCTGCCGCTGCCCTCCATTATGGGCACTCACCTCGAGCCTCACATGCTGTCTTTAGGCAGCAGCCGGCCTCCTCTGGATCTCATGCTGCTGCTCAGCATTCAGGCCTCCCTCCTGCCTCCACCTCCTGGCACCCTGTGAGGAGATCTGTAGCTAAGGCTATTAGGGCACGCCCACCCACTCTCCTGCCTTCTTAAAGGGACGGTGTGCATTATTCAAAAAGTGCAATTAACCAATAGCAGCGCACTGGCTGCTATTTCTGGCCTCTCCTCCATAGGGAGAGCGCCGGAGCAACGAGTATCTATCATTGCTACATCCGGTTCTCATGCTAACCTGTCTGCGCTGCGTCTGCAGTCTCTGTGCATTTTCTAATGCTCTCTGTCTCCACAGCATATCAGTATCCTGTGCTTCCTGGTTATATCTGCAACCATCTGGGTTAGCGTTCCGCTAACAGCTATCCTTGTCTGAGGACTGTGTGAAGGTCACTGGAACCGACTCCTTACCATCTACCCGGATCCAGGACCCGGCTCATTGCGGACTCTGCTGTAACTACTGTTATCCCTTTTGGTCCAGCTGGGACAGCTGCCATGTGTTTGGTGTCTAACTGGAAGTGGCACCTGTGTCCTCTGGGTATTCCATTCTGGCCCTGTCTGAGGGGCTTTACTATGGGTGCACGGGGCTCACTAGTCACACCCCCTTCAGAGCCCCCCGGACCATGGTCCTGAGGTTCCACTTTAAAAATAAAAACGAATGTGAACTTCACCATCTCTGCCTCCACTTCCATTCGTTACACATACATTCTGCCCTTGGGCAGACTGCCCTGGCGTCTGATTCTAAACAGGAAGTGCCTTTCCTATACCTCCCTGCTCTGTGCTGCTCTGCTCTGTGCCCCTCCCATCTTCTTAACTCTTTCCTGCTGGTGCCTAAACTAACACTATTATCTATCCTATTCTCTATCTCTAATGTGCCCCCCTCTATTCTAACCCTGCTATTACTCTATGCTAATTTCTATCCCTAATCCTAAACATATACACAGTACATGGCAGATACAAGACATCACAGTACATAAACATTCCACTACACATTAATAACAATGAGGTTTCGCAGGTAATTGTGTGAACAGTGTCCAGGGGAGAGGAGGCACATGAAGTTCCCCGCCACCTCATTACATGGTCAAAATATATAAGCAAAGCTATGCCCATCTGACCACCTCTATCACTCCTCCATGCCATGCCTATGTCCTCAGCTAGTCTACATGCTTCCTTTTCTGCTTGACCGCTGCAGCCAATCACAGTTTCTAGCCAGGAACTGTTAGGTGTCGGGTTCCTGCCACTGCAGAGCAGGAATCCAGAGCCTTGCATTCAGTGGTCTCCAATTCTTCTTCGACCGCACAGGAGCCTGCTCAGCAGCCTCGTCGTTCCCGACGCTCTGCTCAGACCAGCTCTGTGGGTCTGGCTGTTGCTTCCACCTCTGGGCTAGCAATAGCAATGCAGGCTGCTCAGCAGCAAGCCACTCATGAGGCTAAGTCCTTCAGTCGCTCCACTGAGCATGCTCACGGGACGATCTCCCATTGGAGATCAGGAGTTACATGCACAGGTCCTTCTCCAGATCTGATTGGTCCATCACAGGGATCTGGAAGCTTCCGGAAGGTCTCAGCTATAAAAGGTTCGCATGACCGCTCGACCATGCACTAGTATAGACTCTAGTTACTACATGTGTGAATGATGACGAATGCATGGAACTGCGAATGACTCATTAAGATTCCCCTCCCTCTGATATTACGTGTGGACAGGGAACTAGAGATAGAGTCAGCGCCAGTCAGTGGCAAGCTACAGACCACGGTGCATATCATTCCACTGTACTAGCGTTCGATAGTGTGGCCCATTACAGAGCATTATCGTACTGCGGCAGTGTCTGTCACCTCGCTGCAGTCTGCAGCAGTTATTGGCGTTCGCGGCTGCGAATACGCACGCACGGTAGGTCTAGAGGGACGCTGACCCTGTGTCTTGGGCAAGAGTCCTGTGACCGGGCATGCATCTCTCTGAGATTGAACAGGCTCAGTATTTGTGTTTAGTGCTCCGGCGACTCTGTGATGTAACAGAGCTCGCCCAGCGCACACAGGGTGACGTTCAACCCGCGTGTGTTATACCGCCATATTGTGCATCCGCCATTGCTTAGCAGCAGCGTAACACCTCTGCATGGTGGACCCCGGGCGGCGAGCGCACCTACTATTATTTTATAATTTGGTGCATTCCGCCAGCCCTAACAGGAACAACGTGCTACTGATGTGGTTAGTGATTTAATGCAGGGGCCGCATATTATCCCTTACCAGAAGTGGTAAAGAGGCCAGCAGAGGACCTGAGCAGGGATTTTTAGGTGAGTTCTTTAAAATTTGAAATCTCACTAGGCCTGTCCTTAAGGTAATAATATAAGAGATGGACAAATCCTTTAACTATGTGTCAGTCTTCACTGTACCTCTTGCAGCAAGAATTCTTTTCATTAAGGATGAAAGATTAGCGAAAGAGCAGAAAGATATGGATGAAAAGGGGAATTTAAATAAAATGTGCAGATTTTTAGCACATAATCTACGAGTAATAGCAAGGTCCCTGCCCTTGTAGCTGAGATGTATGGGACTGTATAGAACAATATGGAGCGTTATGTAAAACCTTTCAGCCCAGTGACTCAGTAACAGAAGCCATAATGCAAAGTTAAATATAATCTAAGGGAAAACAATATTCTGTGCTGCATTGTACAACATTTATTAAGTACAACATTTATTAAGTCATAAGTCACAAGTGGGTGAGATTCACATAGCGATTTATGACACTAAACTCGCAGGTAATTGTTATAGGAAGCCACAAAATCCAAACACTGAGGTCTTTGTCTTGTGTGAAAAATTGTTTTACATTAAAAATGTGTTTTAGACGGGAGTCTCCTGTCAGTGTCTGTGCTGTAAACAATAACGGACGGCCACATAGCGAAGGATATCAATTGAAGCAGAGATCCCATTCTCTAATGTGTCGGCGCTTAAGATTCTGATCAGGTTGTTATGATCGTTATTTACATTTTTGGAATTGCTCTGTTGCATTAACTACGTGAAGCAATTTCTTTCTATCACTCGGGTTGTGAGTCCTGTGGCCTGGCATTTTGTCTCAATTCTTTTAATTACTGAGAGGACCAGAGGAAGGATGACACAGACAAAAATCAAACAGCATTAGTGCATTAGTGTACTTGGGACATTTTGTCCAATTTATGCGGACAATACTGTGATATCGGGAAAGAAGCGCGTCAAATCATATTCTATAGAATGTCTAACATTTACACTATTATACTGCCCAATGTACAATAATATACCTACCATAATACTGTCCCATGTACAAGAATATAACAACTATAATACTGCCCCCTATGTATAAGAATATAACTACTATAATACTGCCCCTATGTACAAGAATATGACTACCATAATTCTGTCCCCTATGTACAAGAATATCACTACTATAATACAGCCCCTATGTACAAGAATATACTATAATACTGTCCCCTACAGTATGTACAAGAAAATAACTACTATAATACTGCCCCATATACAAGAATATAACTACTATACAAGAATATCACTACTATAATACTGCCCCATATACCAGAATATAACTACTATAATACTTCCCCTATGTCCAAGAGCGTAAGTACTATAATACTGCTCCCTATGTACAAGAATATAACTACTTTAATACGGCACCTATGTGCAAGAATATAATTACTATAATACTGCCCCCTATGTACAAGAATATAACTGTTATAATGCTGCCTCTATGTACAAGAATATAATTACTATAATACTGTCCCTATGTACAAGATTATAACTACTATAATACTGCTCCTATGTACAAGAATATAACTACTATAATACTGCGCCTATGTACAAGAATATAACTACTATAATACTGCCCCCTATGTACAAGAATATAACTGTTATAATACTGCCTCTATGTACAAGAATATAATTACTATAATGCTGCTCCTATGTACAAGAATATAACTACTATAATACTGCCTCTATGTACAAGAATATAACTGTTATAATACTGCCTCTATGTAAAAGAATATAATTACTATAATACTGTCCCTATGTACAAGATTATAACTACTATAATACTGCTCCAATGTACAAGAATATAACTACTATAATACTGCTCCTATGTACAAGAATATAACTACTATAATAATAATAATAATAATAATAAATTTTATTTTTATAGCGCCGACATATTCCGCAGCACTTTACATTTTAGAGGGGATTTGTACAGACAATAGACATTACAGCATAACAATAATCACATACAGTAGATTATAACAAATAACAAGAGGAGTGAGGGCCCTGCTCGCAAGCTTACAGTCTATGAGGAAAGGTGGGTGGTAACAGTTGCCCTGATTGTATGGACCAGCCATAATGTTAAGTGTGTAACAGTACAGACACAGAGGGCTAATGGAAGCAGAAAGCATGTGGGAACATGATGCTGGGAACCTGGTTATGGTAAAACTTTTGGCTCTGCCACACAGGGATAGGTTAGGTTAATGTGTTGAGGCGATAGGCCAGTCTGAATAAATGCGTTTTCAGGACACGCTTAAAATTGTGGGGATTGGGGACTAATCGTATTGACCTGGGAAGTGCATTCCAAAGAATTGGCGCGGCACGTGTAAAGTCTTGGAGACGGGAGTGGGAGGTTCTGACTATTGAGGATACCAACCTCAGGTCATCAGCAGAACGGAGGGCGCGGGTAGGGTGGTATACAGAAACAAGGGAGGAGATGTAGGGTGGTGCTGAGCCATGGAGGGCTTTGTGGGTGAGGGTAATAAGTTTATACTGAATTCTGGAGTGGATGGGTAGCCAGTGTAATGACTGGCACAAGGTAGAGGCATCGGTGTAACGATTGGTGAGGAATATGATCCTGGCTGCAGCATTCAAGACAGATTGGAGAGGGGAGAGTTTGGTAAGAGGGAGACCGATTAGAAGAGAGTTACAATAGTCGAGACGAGAATGAATAAGAGAAACAGTAAGAGTTTTTGCAGAGTCAAAAGTAAGAAAAGGTCGAATTCTAGAAATGTTTTTGAGGTGCAGATGACAAGAGCGAGCCAGTGATCGAATGTGGGGGGCAAAGGAAAGCTCGGAATCAAGTATGACCCCAAGACAGCGGGCCTGTTGCTGGGTAGTAATAGTGGAGCCACACACGGAGATGGCAATGTCGGGTATAGGTACATTAGTAGCGGGAGGAAACACCAGGAGTTCCGTCTTTGACAGGTTCAGTTTCAGATATAGTGAGGACATGATATTAGACACAGCGTTTAGACAATCGCCAGTGTTTTCTAGAAAGGCTGGTGTGATGTCAGGAGAAGAAGCGTATAATTGGGTGTCATCAGCATAGAGATGGTACTGGAAACCAAATCTACTGATTGTTTGACCAATAGGGGCAGTGTACAAGGAGAAGAGGAGGGGGCCTAGAACCGATCCTTGAGGAACCCCAACAGTAAGGGGAAGGTGAGAGGAGGAGGAACCGGCAAAAGAAACAGTAAAGGAGCGGTCGGAGAGATAGGAGGAGAACCAGGAGAGAACGGTGTCCTTGAGGCCAATGGAATGGAGCATAGTGAGGAGGAACTGATGATCCACAGTGTCGAATGCTGCAGAGAGATCCAAGAGAATTAGCATGGAGTAATGACCATTTGATTTAGCTGTTAGCAGATCATTAGAGACTTTAGTGAGGGCAGTTTCAGTGGAGTGTAAAGAGCGGAAACCGGATTGGAGATGGTCGAGAACAGAGTTTTCTGAGAGATAGCGGATAAGACGGGAGTGGACCAGGCGTTCCAGGAGTTTAGAGATGAAGGGAAGATTAGAGACAGGTCTATAGTTAGCGGCACAGTTTTGGTCGAGGGATGGTTTTTTAAGTTTTTTAAGTATAATACTGCCTCTATGTACAAGAATATAACTACTATAATACTGCCCCTATGTACAAGAATATTACTACTATAAGACTGCTTCCCATGTACAAGAATATAGCTAGTATATTACTGCTCTCTATGTACAATAATATTACTATAATACTGCCCCTATGTACAAGAATATTACTACTATAAGACTGCTCCCTATGTTCAAGAATATAATGCCTACAATACTGCCCCTTATGTACAAGAATATAACTACTATAATACTGCACCTATGTACAAGAATATAACTACTATAATACTGCACCTATGTACAAGAACATACTTACTATAAGGCTATGTGCACGCGGTGCATTTTTGCAGCGTTTTTTCTGCTCAGAAATGGGCCAAAAAACTATGGAATCCTTACGCAAGCTAATTCAATAACAATTCTGAAGTGCTGTGCACATGATCAGTAAATTTCCTTAGAGTATTTGCAGTGCGTCTTTTTTTCTGCAGCGCTTCAATTCAAATGCAGCAAAAACACAGGTATAAAAATGTTTGTGGATTTGCTGCAGATTTGCAGAGTTTCTGTTTTTACCGGCTTCCAATGGTGTTTCACACGCTGTCATCTGTGTGGGAAACACCGGCGTGGTGGTTCTTATCGGTCAGTCAGAGCACTGTGGGGGTCACGTTGTCAGATGTCAGCTTGACCCCCAGCGGTGACCCGCAGTAAAAAGCTTACCGCAGGTCAGCATGCGTGGGTTGATGAGACTGCTCGTCCAATCAGCCTACGTCTGCTGTCACTGATAACACTAATGGCAGGAGCTGCTGATAGGAGAAGTAGTCTCGTCAGCCAGTGCCTGTGCTCACACTAAAAAAACATGTAAAATAATTACATACACGAATAAAACCCATTATACTGATCTAACACCAAATCCCAGATGCCCTTGTCTCCTAGAAAAAATGTAAAATAATAAGCCAACATATTGTCGCCTGTCTGCCATAGTCCACTTAATCCGAGTGTCCCACGGCGATCTTGCATGTAGAACAGTCACATTGGGAGATGTGACTGCTCCACCAGGCCGCCAGCAATACATTGACAGAAGGTAATTAGGGATGAGCGAGTACTGAAGTATTCAGACTCGCTATACTGGAACTGAGTATGCCCTAATACTTGTGTATTCATTACGAATAGCGTGTCCACTGATAGTCAATGGGAAATGCGAGTAATTGTCTGCTGTACCCTTCAAAGCGGTCTGGGGGCTGGGGAAAAACACTAAAAAATGTGCAAATGTTAAAAAATGTATGCTGTAAACAAATGTATATAACCTGGGGGCACCTGGTCAGGGGCTGCATGATTGTTTTTACACCACTGCTTCACTAGAATGTACAAACACTATTTTAAGTCCTTTGGTATTTTGAAGGAAGAGCGGGACTCGTATGCCACTTACGCAGTGCCAGTGATATATCAGAAGTACCGTAAGAGCGAGTGATGATGGAGGCAATCTACTGACACATAAGTGTGTAAGTGGTGTAAGGAGAGCAATCTGCCCTAGGGGTAGGGGCTGTGTTATGCTTATCGCAGGAAGATGCCACCCATCATCATCTTCATCACAAGGGATTCACAATTATAAAGCTTAGACTACTGTCCTTGATGTGCCACTGCCCAATGTGTAGGCATAGATTTAGTGTCTTCCAAACATTAGCCCTAGGGGCTGTATCATGGTTCATGAAGGAAGCAAGGCAGGTCTGAAGGGCCTAACAATTATGATAAAGCCAGGACTACTAGCATAGTGGTGGCCGTTCGCAGTGTCCAGGCATAGCCATAGTGTCTCCAAAAATTAGCCCAAGGGGCTGTATCATGGTTGATGAAGGAAGCAAGGCAGGTCTGAAGGGCTAAACCATTATGATAAGGCCAGGACTACCAGCATAGAGGTGGCTGTGCCTAATGTCCAGGCATAGCCATAGTGTCTCCAAAAATTAGCCCATGGGGCTGTATCATAGTTCATGCAGGAAGCAAGACAGGTCTGAAGGGCCAAACAATTATGATGAAGCTAGGAGTCGGACTACTAGCATAGAGGTGGCCGTGCCCAGTGTCCAGGCATAGCAATATTGTCTCCAAAAATTAGCCCAAGGGGCATGATAGCATGGTTGATGAAGGAAGAAGGGTCTCACTCTCAACACAAGTGCCTCTGATGGGAAATATTAATTAACGTAACATTGTTTTTAGCTTATTGACCATAGTTTAAATGTGTCAGAAGCTAGTTTTGAAAACATGTGTAAGAAGAAGAAAAGGGGCTTGTGTGGGAAGGGAATGGGATGGATGTGATCACCAATTTAAAAGAAAAAAACATGTTGGGTGACTTTAGGTTGGGATACTGTCATCTGGAGGGCTTAAATACTGCTGCAAAATCCAGTCCTTCTTAAATTTTATCAGAGTAAGCCTGTCTGCATTCCCTGTTGTCAACCGTGTGCGTGTATCTGTGATGATTGCCCCAGCGGCACTGAAAACACGCTCTGACATCACACTAGCAGCAGGGCAGGCCAGCACCTCCAAGGCATAAAAGGAGAGGTCGGGCCAACTATGCAGCTTGGATACCCAGTAATTAAACGGTACAGAAGTATCAGGAAGGACGGAGGTATGGTCACTTAGATAGTCGATGACCATCTTGTTCAACTTCTCCCTCCTTGACATTGCTACTGTTGCAGCTAGTCCTTGGTGATGAGCTGGTTTATTGAAGATGGGCCAGTTTGTGGACATTTTACCACCACCTCTTTTGGACCTGCTTGGCGTATCTCTCCCCATTAATGCATGCTGTTGCACAGAGCTGGTATCTCTGCTAGCAGTGGTTTCTGAGGGTGCTGTTGCCATCAAATTATCGACAAAGGGCATCTTGAAGGATTCCATTGTGAAACCCCTTGGTGACTGCAACAGTAGCGAAGGAAATTTGTCCTTGTACCGTGGGTCTAGAAAGGTGGCCAACCAGTATAGGTTGCTATTGAAAATGTGGATTACGTGAGGGTCTTGGCACAGACAGTCAGATATGAAGGGTGGCATGTGTGCCAAGCTGCAAAGAGGCAAATGTTCTGTGAGCCCTGAAGGAGGAACAATACCCATCCTCTCCTCACACTGACTCTCCTCCTCCACCTCCTCCTCTTCAGCCCACCCATGCTGGACAGACATGAAGCTGGGGTTTGGATTCCCCTCTGTAGCATGTCGTGTCCCCTCGGTACCACTGAAAAAGAAGTCCTCTCCCTCCTCATTTTCATCATCCTCTTCATTCCCCAATGTTACCTGATGATATTGGCTGGGCTGGGTAGGATCACTCATTGTGAAATCTTGCTCCATACCCAGCTGCTGGGCACGCAAATGGGACGCCCTCACACCCAGGGCTGTGGGGTACTCGGTACCGGGCCCGATGAGCTTCAATGGGAGATGTCAAGGCAGCTGGGACCCGGTCCGTGGCCCTGGGTGCCCATTGTAAAAGGGCAATGTTCAGTGTGCTTATGATGAGTGATTCGTGACGCCACCTGTGGTGTTCAGCAAAAGAGATGTAAGCCGACGCTGCAGACAGATCCTCTGGGACAGATGGTGTGGTGCAGCAGTGATGTTATAGCCCTCCACAGGCAGGGCTGTAGTCCCAGGGCAGTGTAGGTGAAGTGACACTTAGATGGTGTAGTGTCAGGCGCAAGGGATGTAGCAGTGCTGGGCAGGTTGGCGCAGGAATAAGTGGAGGACACCAGGGCATGTAGTTCCAAAGCTTTACTCACAGTCTGTTGCAGGTACAGGTGCCCGCATCCGTGCCGTGTCCTCCGTGTCAGTAGCTCAGCCTACTTTCAGGCAAGATGAAGTACTCCTTTCCAACACTCCGCCAACATATGTGCCTTTTCTGAACGTCTCCTCTTATATCGCCTTTGAATGAAGTACTCCTGGTACTGAGTTACACTGGAGTTCCTCCTGTCCTGTCAGATGTTCCTATGAACTCTACTTGTACGGCAGACAGCTGTAGCCTGCTTCCGGGACTCCTTGCTACTAAGTCCCGGCTCACTAATATGTTGCTCTGTCCTGTCTATCTGCTCTGTCCTGATCTCTCTGTCCCGTCCTGTTACCTGAGCCTTTGCTTCCATCCGCGTCATCCGTCTTGGTGGCCCCGTCTCCCAAGCCCCGGCCGGGTTCAGTCAATCCCCTCTTCTTAGTCCTGCCTGCTGTGCTTCTCATCTCCTCTTGTGCCGCCCCTCTTTGTGCCAGCTGTTGTGGAACTTGACTCCCTCGGGTCTGCTCCTAATGATCCCAGTATAGGGGTCGGCTCCAACTGGTCTAGTCGCTCGTGGGAGCTTCAGTGCCATGACCCAGAGGATCCACTCTCATAGCATATCGAAACCATAATAATCTTATTAATATTACTTGCACTCCCTCATCTCCATCTTTTAATTGTGCCCTCGGGAATCCACAGTCTGCTTGTAACAAGCTTCCTTTCCTACACAACTACTTTCTGAACAACTCTCTTAATCTGTTGGCCCTCACTGAAACCTGGATTCCGGATTCTGACACTGTCTCTCCTGCTGCCATTTCCTACGGTGGCTTACAATTCTCTCACTCCCCGAGACCCACAAACAGACATGGTGGTGGAGTCGAAATACTCCTGTCCCCACAATGCACTTTCCAGGTCATCCCCCCAGTTCCATCACTCTTATTCCCTTCTTTTGAGGTCCACACCATCAGGCTCTTCCATCCCCTCTCCCTCAGAGTAGCGGTCATATACCAGCCCCCAGGCTGACCCACCCACTCCCTTGACCACTTTTCAGCCTGGCTGCCGCACTTCATGTCCTCAGAACTTCCAACCCTTATCCTGGGAGACTTCAACATCCCCATTAACAGCCTTACTTCCACATCTGCATCCCAGCTTCTATCACTAACTACCTCTCTAGGCCTCTCGCAGCTTTCAACCTCTGAGACACACAAGGACAGTAACACCCTTGATCTGGTCTTCGGCTGGCTCTGTTCAATCTCCCACCTAAATAACTCACCGCTTCCACTCTCTGACCACAACATTCTCTCCTCCACGCACACAAATGCTCGCCCACCCCAGCTCACTCCTACCTACCACACAGTCAGAAATCTACTAGCCATTAACCCTCAGACACTTTCAGATTCCGTTTACTCATTACTGTCCCCAATCTCCTCTTTTTCCTATCCTAATCTGGCTGTTCATCACTACAATGTCACTCTTAGAAGCACCCTTGACCAAGTAGCTCCCCTCACCCTCAGGACCTCCAAGCACAGAGTAAAACAGCCCTGGCTCACATCACAAACTCAACTTCTCCAGCGATGCTCTAGGAGTGCTGAATGCCTATGGAGAAAAACCCGCACACCAGAAGACTTTATCCACTTCAAATTTATGTTAATAACCTATAACACTGCCCTTCACCTTGCCAAACAGACCTACTTCATCACCCTGATCTCCTCACTAGCCAAGAACCCCAAGAAACTTTTTGACACTTTTCACTCCCTCCTCAGGCCAAAAGCACAAGCCCCTATCAAAGACATTTGTGCTGATGACCTGGCCTCCCACTTTATAGAAAAAAGATAATATCCGTCAGGAAATCTGCTCCCAACCACCAAGTGCTGTGACTCCCATCCCTTCCTGCATCACCCCTGGCTCACTTTCCACATTTGATCCCATCACAGAAGAAGAAGTCTCCAGACTCCTCTCTTCTTTTCGTCCGACTACATGCACTACCGACCCCATTCCCTCACATCTCCTCCAGTCTCTCTCTCCAGTCGTTACATCCCACCTAACTACAATCTTTAATCTCTCTCTCTCCTCGGGCATTTTCCCATCCTCCTTCAAATGCACCATCGTTACTCCATTACTAAAGAAACCCGCTCTCGACCCATCCTGCACAAACAACTACAGACCAGTCTCCAATCTCCCCTTCATCTCTAAACTTTTGGAGCGCCTAGTTTACTCCCGCCTTACCCATTACCTCTCCACTCACTCCCTTCTAGACCATTTACAGTCCATCTTCCGCCCCCTACATTCGACTGAAACTGCACTCATCAAAGTGACCAATGACCTTCTGACAGCAAAACGTAACAGTGACCACTCTCTGCTCATTCTTCTTGACCTATCTGCAGCTTTTGATACTGTTGACCACCATCTCCTACTCTCTAGGCTCCAGTCACTAGGCATTAAGGACACTGCTCTCTCCTGGTTCTCTTCCTATTACTCTGACCACTTCTTCAGTGTTTTGTTCTCTGGCTCCACGTCATCTCCTCTTCCTCTTGCTGTCGGGGTACCTCAGGGCTCAGTCCTTGGCCCCCTTCTTTTCTCTCTCTACACAGCCCCAATTGGACATACCATCAGCAGATTTGGCTTTTGGTACCATCTTTATGCTGATGACACACAACTATATACATCTTCCCTCAACCTTACCCCCGCTGTACTACAGAATGCCAGTGACTGTCTGTCCGCAGTCTACAATATTATGTCCACTCTCTATCTGAAACTCAACCTCTCCAAAACTGAACTTCTTCTGCTCCCGCCATCTACTAACCTCCCTATATCTGACATTTCCCTTTCCGTGGGTGGTACCACAATAACACCCTGGCAGCAGGTGCGCTGTCTGGGTGTTATGTTTGACACCAATCTCTCCTTCACATCCCATATACAATCCCTTGCCCACTCTTGCCACTTACACCTAAAGAACATCTCTAGAATCCGCCCTTTTCTCACCATGGAAGCAACAAAAACCCTCACTGTAGCATTGATCCACTCCCGCCTGGATTACTGCAACGCTCTATTAATTGGTCTCCCCATCACTCGACTATCCCCTCTCCAGTTCATACTTAATGCAGCAGCCAGGGTCGTCCATCTGGCTAATCTGTACTCGGACGTGTCCGCGCTTCGTCAGTCATTACACTGGCTGCCCATTCATTATAGGATCCAATTCAAAGTACTTGTTCTCACCCACAAAGCTCTCCAGAGTGCGGCACCCCCCTTCATCTCCTCCCTCATTTCTGTCTATCGGCCTAGCCGATCGCTGCACTCTACAAACGACTTTCGACTAACCTCTGCACTAATCCGTACCTCCCATTCCCGACTGCAAGACTTCTCCCGTGCTGCTACTTTCCTCTGGAATGCTCTACCCCAAGAAATTAGGACTAACCACAATTTGCATAGTTTTAGGCGCTCCCTCAAAACACATTTTTTCATTCTATGTGTAAGTGCGTGTGTAGCCCATTCACTATCTCCATCCATCCTTCACTCCCTCAAGATGGCTGGACCTTCATTGTAAATACGCAATTTTAAATACACACCTGTACTTTGTATCTCCCTCACCTCATTGTAGATTGTAAGCTCTCACGAGCAGGGTCGTCTTAGTTCATCTTATTTTGCTTTAATTATTGTATTGTTAACGTTGTTACTTATGACTTGTTTTGAAACTGTTAAAGTGTAAAGTGCTGCGGAATATGTTGGCGCTATATAAATAAAGATAATTATTATTATAGCATGTCATTCCCTAGAAGTCACAGGTGACATCAGTCGCTCAACCATCACCCCACTTACCACTGCTACAGGGCAAGTGGGAAGAGCGAGACTACGGGCCAGATTTGGTGCATCTTATAGATGCGCCTTTTTTGTGGCAGCTGAGAGCTGATGCTTTTAGCCTATAAATATCAGCCTTTGCTGGTTAAATTTTATAGGGGGACCCTATGTCCTTTTTTTTCTGGGGTCACCCTGTAAACTAGCCAGTAAAACCTAAACAAGCAGCTGTCAGCTGATATTACTAGCCAGGGAGACTTTAAGAAAATTGGCTCCATCCCAGAATATTAACATCAGCCCTCAGCCATCAGCACTCCCTCTGCTTGTTATGAAAATTATGCTGAAGCCAACGCAATTTATCTTTTCGTTTATTTTTTTTTAAATAAAGAGTCGCTGTTTGGTTACAGCCTATGTAGATTCATTCTGTTAATGCTCCTACGTAGGCTGGTGACCATGTGTGTGTTTGTGTTTACTTACCGGCTTAGTAATGAGGGTGTCTGGCTGACACCTTTTTATTACTAAGCCTAGGGCTTGGTGTTAATGACAGATGCTGACACCAAGCCCTAATCCTATGACTCTGATGCTACTGCATCAGAATGAAAAAGGTGGTGTTGAACCAAGAAATTAGATCACAAAACTTTTTTTTAATATCTTTATTTAGCTCAAAAAAGACTTCAGTGCTGTACAACAATGAATGCAAAAAATGCATACAAAACTGCAGCAAAGACGCACCCAAAATCTTGGCAAAATTGCACATTTTTGCCACAGCGTTTTTGCTGCCAAGAGATGCAGAAACCTTTCAGAAATTTTTGCAAGCAAATACTCAACGTGCACACATAGGCTAATACTATGGACAGCATTCTTATGTGAAAAGCTGACATATGCCCATTGTGTGAGGCAAAAGCAAGGCTTTATGAAGAAGCCTGCCTGGCTATGCCTGAGGCTATATGATCTTTCATTTCTGTCTGATGTTAAATTGTAACATGGCAAAGAACATTTCAGACAATTTGTCCTACAAGAATAGCAAATTATTCAAATTTGCAAATTTCTACTAATTTTGAAAAATTTGGACCGTACTCAAAACGTAAGAATGGATTTGCTCATCTTAAACCACAATGCATCATTTCTTGTATATAGAGGAAGTATCTGACTAGAGAGTTGTATAATTTGCATTTTTTTAATGTTTCTGGAGACATTCGGTATATCACATTAGAACTGTTTGGATCTTTTCCTTGGCTTTGTCTTCGGGAGGTTTAGTTGAGAGGTCAGTATTTCATTGAGAATGTCTTGCCCTAGGATGTTTTACCAGGTTTTTTTTTCCCATTTGCAGACAACTAATTGGGACATTGCAGAGGCTTTTCTCGTCCACTCCCGGCAGGTGACTGATGGTTGTCGCAGGTGGGGTTTTTGAAGATTTGGTAGCTGGAGTGCTGAAGTTTGCTGTCACGGCGCTCTGTGTAGGTGGATGAAAGATGCTGCAGAACAGAAGTAAAGTCTATTATGTAAGTGAAATGTGCCACTCTATTTAGAGAAAGCAAAAAAAGAATTTACATTCTGACTGTAATATTTGCAGAAGAAAAACCTAACAATCAGGACTGCAGGAACCGGCACGAGGAAAAGCATTTCATTCTTTAATGTAAGCAAATTTAACTCTCACGTGCCTTACACACTTATGTCAACTTAAATGAATCCCTTTCACTATATATAAGGGGATTTTTAGCATTAGAAAATTAATTTTACATTTTTTTCTTGAGAATAGGGGTGATCTTTATTGTCAGTGTCTGCAATATGACTGAAAACCAATGGACAAGTGTGGCGCTATTTTTCCTGGAAAATAAGATTTTTTTTTTTTTAACATAGACCTTAATGAGTCCCTACGTTACCACAATGACCATTTAGTAATTTTTTTTTTTAATGTTTCAGATTTTATGCACCCATTAAGTAAAATAGATCACTTGCTTTTTTTCAAAAAATGCACCAAAAACGCGATGTGATAACGTAGCTTTAAGGCTGTGTGCCCATTATGAGTTTTTGATGCTGCATATTTTTGCTGCATCCAAAAGGCCACAGAAAACCACTTTGTAAGAGCAGCTACTGGTCTATGATGTTCAACCATTGAATGTGCCAGGAGCCAGACCTGCACCAATCATTTCTCTGATTTCAATATGGGAGGTCTCTGGTGAAAGTCCTTTTTAAGATTGATGAAGACAACCTGATAGGGCAGAGTCAGACAGCCACATAATTCGGGCGAGAATCGCATCGTAAAACTGTAAACCTTGTACTGGCTGTCAGCTCTCCTGACCTGAGCTTGACAGCTGCATAGTAATCCATCACGCTGTCTTGCTCAGGTCAGGAGTGGTGTAGGACCAGTCCGTGCAGTGCGATGGGATTCTCGCACGAGTTATATGGCCGTCTGACTCTGCCCATAGATTGCCTGCAGAGTACAATGTCAGACTGGGGTGCGTAAAACTCACCATAAAAATGACTCTGGGTTTGCATCCTAAAATTACATTCAATTATTACCCTTTCACTTTTAGTATTTATTGATGTAATAATTTTTTTTTACTTTTTTTATTAATGAATTATTCCGAAGAGCATATTTTTATTTCTGTTTTCTGTCATATAAGTGCTTGTTTTTTTTCAATGTGACTAATTGGCAATACATATAATTTACTGATAAATTAAATATTTGTATAGTTTTTCCTGAAAAGGAATGGGAAAAAAACTGTAAATCCTCTATCATGTTTGCTTTTATTTAGTTGCTTCTTGCTCCATGGGGTATAAATATTATTATGCTCATTTGTATAGCACCATAGTCCAAAGCGCTTTACAGAGATTATCATTAGTGTCCCCATTGGGGCTCACAATCTAGATAGCTTATCAGTATGTCTGTGGGGTCTGGTAGAAAACTGGTGGAGAACACCCATGCAAACATGTGGAGAACATACAAGTTCCTTGCAGATGTTGTTCCTGGGGGAATTTGAACCCAGGACCTCAGCACTACAGTGCTAACCACTGAGCCACTGTGCCGCCCATAACAACCTAAGTTACTGTGTTTTTACAATCATTTTAAAGGGGTATTCTGAAGTTTAGAAATTATCCCCTATCCGTGGAATAAGTCAGTGTTTCTTGATCGCTCTGGGTTAAACCGCTAAGACCTCCACCAATCCCAATAACCAATGCCTTTAGGAGCTCTGTGTGAATCATGTGCACTGCAGCTCCAGTCACGCGAGAATCTTCAGAGCCCTGATTATCGGGATAGTTGGAGACCCCCAGCAATCGGGGATAGGGAATAAATTTCAAACTCGAGAATACCCCTTTAATTGCAGCTATATCAAATGAGTCTACTTTATTTCTGATCTTACTTCTGCATAATAAAAAACATTTTATCTGAAAAAAAAATTGAAATGTTTAGGATGGTCAAGTAAAACACATAACATAATAAAATGTATTTTTTTTACTCTTTTCTTAGGGTTTATGACGAGAAAGTAAATAACTGAAAATGTTGAACGCTTCCTCATTAATGATGCTTCACTCAATGAAATATAAAAGTTTCTTTTTTAGGTCCAGTACAAGGAAAGGATTTGGCACCAGATAAGTCATCTGTAATTACAGCTGGAACACCGCAACCCTAAGGACTTTTTTCCACCAGTGTATTTGGCTTGTGATGAGTAGCTGCTTTGTAACATGTCTCACTGTTTAACTTGCATCGAGTTGTCTGTGTTGGGTGGTAAGAAATTATTTTTTGTGACTTTTGAAAAAGTTTGTGAAAGTGTACTGATATTTTTTGTTATCTTTAGGGGTGATTTTAGTTAATGTGTGACTGCAGCCTTTCACAAATATTTTGACAGTTAGGCCACGTTCACACATTCAGTATTTGGTCAGTATTTTCCATCAGTATTTGTAAGCCAAAAACCAGGAGTGGAACAATCAGAGGAAAAGTATACAAGAAACACGTCACCACTTCTGTATTTATCACTCACTCCTGGTTTTGGCTTACAAATACTGATGTAAAATGCTCAGGAGATACTGAATGTAGCAAAGTTTCAACTGCTCTATAATTTTAAATAGCCAGTGCGGAGGACCATACCTTGCAGGCCCGCCTGATGTCACTACTACATCGGGGGGGTCACACGATATGATCTCCCCATTTTCACGAACATGATGTTCCACCCCCCCTGGGGATGCATAATGTCAGCTTGGCACAGTTTTACATAGACACCACCCATACACATGGGCACAGAGAGGCATGGAGAGTGAGAGAGGGCGGCCCAGGCAACTACTGGCGTGGCACAATACTTGCTCACAACCCAGACAGGCTGAGAGATCTCTTCCACTAGCACCAGAGAAATAGAGCCTTGCCAGCCAGGTAGGACTGCCACCAGTTCCTCATTAGATATAAGCCCGGTTCGTTAATGGGATAATATAGGACCAGAAACCAGCACAGGAAGCATGTGACGTTAAACCAAGATCAAAAAAGTATGGATTCGTGTATTGAAATAAAAGAGCAAACCAAGGTTAAATTAGATATTTAATTCCCTTAAGGGCACACTAGACAAAACAATATATATACAATGGATATACATATATGGTGGTCAGATATGTAAATACAGGTGGTAGTACAAAAAGTATAAGCAGATGAAACAAAATTCAGCTACCAGACTTGGTGCTGGCAGCCACATGGGATGTGCAGAGAGCCAACTCTTTCCAGTTTCTTCCAACATGAAACATGGCGTGACATTCCTTAGAAGTGAGCATAGGGCTACAGCTTCACACGGCCACTTAACCCCTTGGTCAGTCACTCCCTTTCCTGCCCTTGGGGATGGTGCTAGTTTCCATCCCTTGGCTCTTGTATCTGAAACTCCAAAACCTATGATGGATTATAACTTTTCAAAGGAAGGAAGGTCATAGGGTGCTTTTTTGGCATCTTAAGATCCATTATGCTTGGAGACCAAACACAGCTTTGCTATTTGGCTTCTACTAGCTGTTCTATGTATCTCCCCTCCCTAGGGTGCTAGAATGGGTCGATACCCAGACAGGCGTTTTGCCCATTCCCGAGAACTTGAAAATATAACTGGTGTATGGCGTATGATAACTCCATAACACTTTCTGAAATTACATTTCCCATTTGTCTGGGGGGGATTTGTTTGAAGCAGTAAAGCAGCTTGAGCTCCTCGAAGTGTTCATCCTGCCGAGAAGGCCATGGTACAAGGTATGCTGCTGAGGGCGTGAATCTTTCCACTTTGGATCACTTGAAGCTGGACCACCTGCTGCGCCAAGTGTCTCAGCTTCATGCTTTGAAGGAGGTCTATAATCTTGTACCGAATGTGATAAAGTCGATTGGCATGAAATTATATCCCCCCATATTCTTCACAGCCCCATTTTTAGAACTAACAAAAGGACAGGATTAGGGAAAATTTACATTAAAGCACCACTTCAACGTTTTTTATTTTAATACTGGAGTGTGCTACTAATTTAAGCTTCCTGACCTTAGTCTCATGTTTAGCAGGTACAGTCTTCAGATTTTCCCAGTGCCGCTCCTGTCGAGTGCTGCCATTTTGTCATTGCAATTTCTGACTGACTGGAAATCCAAGGTAATGGTCACAATCTCTCAATGATAGCCTATGGGAACCTTATTCTGGCCTCATTTTTGCTCTCATAGTCTTACACTGAGTTGTGCCTTTCAGTCTCCCCAGCAAACACTGGACTGATCTTGCAGGTCACAACCTGCAGAAGACAGCTTGAACTGTGGTGTTAACATGTTTTCTTCTGCATCACAACTCTCCAACCGCCCACATGACTTTTGGGAACCACAGATGGGTGCTTCTGCAAAGCTGTTCATACATTCTATTCCATGGGCATCAGAGGTCTGCTCCAAAGATTCACAGAATCAAGAGGATGAAAGCACCTACATCGTTGCCCAACATTTTTTTTCAGCTGGATCTGGGGCCAGACAAAGTCCAATCAGAATCCAGAACCCTGTCACCAGATGTTAATTTCTGGTGGTAGAAATGATCCTGATGAGACTAAGATACGTGAGGCACATGTGTACTGTACTGTGCTATCAGGATACAAAGAGGAGGAGAGTGACTCTCAGGGCAAGGACTGGAAGAACAGAAATGATGATGAGGTTGTAAATTCCACTTGGTGAGAACACAAAGGCACGCAGCTGAGTAGCTCAGTAAATGAGGTGGAGGAGGAGAAAGACGAGGAGTTTATGTTGCGGCTTCCCTCACAGACACAGAGTGAAGCAACTATGACAAGCACTGCATCCTCAGCCCCAACTCTGGCCATTAGCTGTCTTATGTCTGCAATTTTCAGGGGCAGCAAGGGTTGCCTAGTCTGGGCCTTTTTGAGACCGCAAAGGAAAAAATTACTCAGTAGAGGCAAAAATTCCAATATTTAACTGAAACATGCATGAAATGGCACATGCGCGATCAAAATGCCTTTGTCAGGGAATCTCACTGGAATAAAATGTGGCCTAGCGAGCAACGCAAATCACTACCCGCCCCATCATCTGCATCTGCTGCTTCTTCCTCCTTTGTCACCATGGCAAGTGTTTGTCTCCAGCCAGGCAAGTTTTGGTCTCCACACAGGTCTCCAGCTGCAGAACCTCCACTTATTCACCCGTTACAGTCGGGGTGAGTGAGAGTCAATCATCTGTTATGGAAGTGGACATGCTTGCTGTTTTTGACTGATCTCAGACACAGAGCACCATCACATCTTTCTCCAGCCACCAAAACATCTCCTCCTGTACCTCACTTACAGTTGAGCAATTTGTTGTGTACACCCTACATCACTCTCTCTCAGAACAGCATCCAGCCCTCGGTCCCACAGTTGTGGTCACATAAAAGATTATTTCCTCCTACACATGACAAAGCTAAGAGCTTGAACCTCACTATCTCCCATTTGTTGGCCATGGAAATGCTGCTTTTCTGTCTGGTGGATGCAGACGGTTTCCGAAAGCTGATGGTCATCACAGTCCCCCAGTACCAATAGCCCAGACACCACTACTTCTCTAAGAAAGGTGTGCCAGCGCTACACCAGGATGTGGCAGAAAACATCACCCGTTCCTTGAAAATATCTGTGTCCGATAGGGTGCATGTCACCACTGACACCTGGATGAGCAAACATGGCTAGGGGTGTTGCTTCTCGTTGACTGGGCACTGGGTGACTCTGGTGGCTGCGGGGGCATGTGGAGAAAGGGCTGCTCCACAAGTTTTGAAATCCCCAAGGCAAACCTCTGTATCTAACGCTTCCTCCACTGCTTCTGCCTCCTCCAACCCCTGTAGGGCATCCACCTGCACCCTCAACCTCTCCTTTAATGAGAAATGCGTTCTAACAATGGAGGGAAACCCCCACCTCCATACTGCGTAGCTAGTGCTCACTTCAATCAGGCAGTGTTTAAATTAATATGAATCGAAGATCGCAGTCACACAGATCAAGAGTTGTGGACAACTATCGAGGCTGAGATTGAGCAATGGCTGCCTTCATTCCACTCATCCACCTTTTACTGATCGATTTGTAAGCTAGAAATGCTGGTCCAGGCCCTGTCCTACCCATCCATGCTGCGCCATTATAACATTTGTAATGTGTGTCAATTGATGCTAATTTTCCTGGTGTCTGCACCTAATTTTTGTAAATATTCAGATTCCAAGTTGGGTCTACTTCATGTGTGTTGCCTGTAGCAGAAGGCCACTCAGACTGGCAGGCCTGCACATACATTAAGTCAACTATCTGTGTTACTATCCTTAAATGTTTCTAACAATAGTAGTCTACAAAGCTGATATTTATGCCACCTGTGTGTTGCTGAACAGAAAAGTAGTTTGAGCTGTTGCATGTGGCATCAGGGCTCCCAGCCCTCCCAGCACAGCAAGCTTGCACTAGTCCCTCACCCACCTAATTTTAACTTAAATTCAAAGCTGTAAATTCTGGCCCAGACCCAGTCTCACTCATGGACCATGCCTGACTTCTAGGCCATTAGAAAATTTCTACTGTAGGTCAATTGATGCCAATTTTCCTGGTGTCTACTCCCAATTTTTGGAAATGTTTGGACTCCAAGGTGGGTCTCCTTCATCTGTGTTGCCTGAATTTGGCAGTCCTACACCAGTCACTCATCCACCTGTTAATAATCAATGTTTAAGCTAGAAATACTGGTCCAACCCCTGTCCCAGGTCTTGTCCCATGCACCCATGCTGTGCAATTATACTTTTTGTACTCTGGGTCATGCTACTTTTCCTGGAGTCTGCCCCTAATTTGACCTGTTTGGGCAGCTTTTTACTCCCCTTGAAGGTGTTTATTTGTTTGGTTTTGCCTCCCATTGTATTCAGTTGGGGTTGTATAAGTTCAGCGAACATCGGGAAGTTCACTGATCCGAGATGATCTGATCCTTAAAAGATTTGTTCAGCTCTACTGGCGAGTTAAGGCTATGTGCACACATTGCGGATTTATTGCATTTCCATACCACTTTTTCCATGCAGAAATGCTCCAAAAATGCAAAGGATTACTTAAGCAATGTTAATCAATGGAATTTCTGAATTGTTGTGAACATGCTGTGGAAATTTCCGTCCTTATTTGCAGCGTTTTATTTTCCACAGCATGGCAATTCTTTTTGCGGATCTACAGTGTTTTTCACCCATAGACTTCCATTGAGTAAGTCAAATCTGCAGCAAAACCGCAGGTGTAAAAAGTTTTGCGGGTTTGCTGCCAAAAAACGCTGCAGAATTGTCAAAGGAAATGTCAGAAGGAGGAAGAGTGTGTGGGCGGAGAATATGTGTATGAGCGGAGAATATGTGCGTGTCTGTCAGTGTCTATCTGCGGGTGTCTGTCTGCGTCTGTCTGTGGGTGTCTGCGTCTATCTGCGTCTGTATGCGGGTATGTGCGGGTGTCTGCATCTGTCTGCGGGTGTGTACCCACGCAACAAACAACCCATAGTGACTGTACTTAGGTGGTGTTTGATGGGACTACTACTCCCATCCGGCTATGTCTGCTGTCACATATAACAGAGACAGCATGAGCCGATGATGGGAGAATAGTCTCATCATCCGGCGCCTAAGTTCAATTGTAAAAAAATCAAAACATTGACATAATCACATAGAGTACACATACTCACCGAACACCTAATCCCCCATGCCCACGTCTCCTGCAATCAAAAATAATAAACCAACAAATACTCCCTGTCCACCGTAGTCTATTTAATACAGTGTGTCCCATGTCGATGTCACCCGGCCGCTGGCGATACACTGATAGGAGGTAATCGCTCCCGCAGTGTATCACTGAGCTGCTGTCAGAGTTCACCGGAGTTCATCAGCTGATCAGCTCCGGTGCTCTCACTTATGGCACCGAGGTGGGAGGAGGTTTTCACACAGCTGTATTGTGTAAGTGAGAGCACCGGAGCTGATTAACTCCGGTAAACTCTCATGGCAGCGCAGTGATACACTGTGGGAGCGACTACTTCCTGTCTGTGTATCATTGGAGGCCAGGTAGACCAGTCACATCTCTCGATTCTTCACGTGAGATTGCCGTGGGACGCTCGGTATAATATTATATGATGGTTTATTATTTTATATTTGTTGCAGGAGACGAGGGCGTCGGGGATTCGGAGTACAGTAAGTATGGTTAATTAAGATTCAATAAAGGAGTCTGTGATTATTTCAAATAAAGGACTTTATTCTGGCTGTGTGTATATTTACCATATAAATATAGAATTAGAAATGGATAGGTGTTTTATAGATGTCTCTCCATTACTAAGCCATGGGCTTGATGTCACCTGAAAATACAAAGGTGACATCAACCCCACAAATATGAACCCCACTTGCCAGCGCTACAGGGCAAGTGGGAAGAGCAAGGCTAAGTACCAAAATTGGTGCATCTATAAGATGTGCCATTTCTGGGGTGGCTGAGAACTGATGTCTTTAGCCTGGGGGCTGCCAATATACATGGCCCCTTCCCAGGCTATTAATATCAGCCCACAGATTTTATTAGGGGACACCATGTCAGATATATATATATATATATATATATATATATATACAGTCATATGTAAAAGTTTGGGCACCCCTATTGATGTTAACCTTTTTTCTTTATAACAATTTTGGTTTTTGCAACAGCTATTTCAGTTTCATATATCTAATAACTGATGGACTCAGTTATATTTCTGGATTCAAATGAGGTTTATTGTACTAACAGAAAATGTGCAATCTGCATTTTAACAAAATTTGACCGGTGCAAAAGTATGGGCACCCTTATCATTTTCTTGATTTGAACACTCCTAACTACTTTTTACTGACTTCCTGAAGCACTAAATTGGTTTTGTAACCTCATTGAGCTTTGAACTTCATAGCTAGGTGTATCAAATCATGAGAAAAGGTATTTAAGGTGGCCACTTGCAAGTAGTTCTCCTATCTGATTCTCCTATGAAGAGTGGCATCATGGGCTCCTCAAAACAACTCTCAAATGATCTGAAAACAAAGATTATTCAACATAGCTTTTCAGGAGAAGGATACGAAAAGTTGTCTCAGAGATTTAACCTGTCAGTTTCCACTGTGAGGAACATAGTAAGGAAATGGAAGAACACAGGTACAGTTCTTGTTAAGCCCAGAAGTGGTAGGCCAAGAAAAATATCAGAAAGGCAGAGAAGAAGAATGGTGAGAACAGTCAAGGACAATACACAGACCACCTCCAAAGACCTGCAGCATCATCTTGCTGCAGATGGTGTCACTGTGCATTGGTCAACAATACAGCGCACTTTGCACAAGAAGCTGTTTGGGAGAGTGATGCGAAAGAAGCCGTTTCTGCAAGCACGCCACAAACAGAGTCGCCTGAGGTATGCAAAAGCACATTTGGACAAGCCAGTTACATTTTGGAAGAAGGTCCTGTGGACTGATGAAATAAAGATTGAGTTGTTTGGTCATACAAAAAGGCATTATGCATGGAGGCTAAAAACACAGCATTCGAAGAAAAACACTTGCTACCCACAGTAAAATTTGGTGGAGGTTCCATCATGCTTTGGGGCTGTGCGGCCAATGCCGGCAACGGGAATCTTGTTAAAGTTGAGGGTCGCATGGATTCAACTCAGTATCAGCAGATTCTTGACAATAATGTGCAAGAATCAGTGACGAAGTTGAAGTTATGCAGGGGATGGATATTTCAGCAAGACAATGATCCAAAACACCGCTCCAAATCTACTCAGGCATTCATGCAGAGGAACAATTACAATGTTCTGGAATGTTCATCCCAGTCCCCAGACCTGAATATCATTGAACATCTGTGGGATGATTTGAAGCGGGCTGTCCATGCTCGGTGACCACCAAACTTAACTGAACTGGAACTGTTTTGTAAACAGGAATGGTCACAAATACCTTCATCCAGGATCCAGGAACTCATTAATAGCTACAGGAAGTGACTAGAGGCTGTTATTTTTGCAAAAGGAGGATCTACGAAATATTAATGTCACTTTTATGTTGAGGTGCCCATACTTTTGCACCGGTCAAATTTTGTTAAAATGCAGATTGCACATTTTCTGTTAGCACAATAAACCTCATTTGAATCCAGAAATATAACTGAGTCCATCAGTTATTAGATATATGAAACTGAAATAGCTGTTGCAAAAACCAAAATTGTTATAAAGAAAAAAGGTTAACATTAATAGGGGTGCCCAAACTTTTACATATGACTGTATATATATATAAGGAAATTGGGATCCAGCAAAAGGATGAAAGTTCACCAGATTTGTAAAAACTTCTTCTTTATTAATCCGTTATGTCATAAAAAGTATGTGCCTTCCTCACGGTCCTATTTGAAGGCACATAGTGCTGAAACATGTAGTCCCTTGCTGGAATGCTACTAATTGATTGGAGTTCCTTATACTTTTTATGACATAATGGACTAATAAAGAAGAAGTTTTTACAAATCTGGTGAACATTCATCCTTTTGCTGGATCCCAATTTCCTCATATTTCTATTTGTTGGGGCATACTCCCTGCCTGGATCCGTGCAAAGCATAGGGTGAACACCCATTACTGCATCAAGAGGAACTCCTTTATGGTGAGCTGGCTATATGTTTTTCACATTGCTTGAATATATATATATATATATATATATTACACACGCGAGGGTATATATAATAAGGCAGTGCTTACTGCATGTGTTGGGGGACACTCACTTGGCAACGGGATGAAGGCACACAGGCACGTTTTCTTCACAAAACAGTCTATTTGGTTTATTTAAGCATCATAAACCGCACCGTAGGCCATGTTGCACATCACAGACCTAACACATAGTCCATAGCACTTTATAGTATACGGCTTTTAACTCGCAGTCACTAAACACGCCGGACTTCTCACTTTGTACTATTACACCGAACAGTTAATTACATATACCAACGGAGCATAATAAACATTGACAATCTGTCCAATGGCTGATACTCGTCTGTTGTTATTGTAACCCCCTTTCTGGAGTTACCTTCCTGGAGCTCCTGCTCCACATGCTGACTCCTTGTCAGTCCTCTCTCCTGGGGAAGCTGCCTTACGGGGATCGCCATCCTTCTGACCAGGGCACTCCCATCAGTCCACACCCTCAGAAGTACGGTAGCTTCCCCAACGCAGTGCCGTCACAGACCCTGCCCATACATGGCCATTCCATGTGCTCTTCAGGAAGTCCACTCCTTGGACCTTCCAACACACAGGCCTTCAGGTCTATTGCCTCACCATGTGCTTCTCAGGATTCCGATCCTACTCCCAGGACCGTCCAACACACAGGCCATCCAGGACCTTACACACTGACCATTCAGAACCATACACTCTGAACATGTGACCCAAAGCCTGGTCACATTATGTAGCTGTAACCACCCTCATAGGTGGGCGATGTATGTGTGGTTAGTCAGTACCTCCCAGCTCTCCGACTAACCCTGTAAGCCTCCCTTTATAAACAAAAGCAAAGCTCATAGAACTGCAAGTCTCAGAGCAACATTACTGGCTTACATTACAGAGGAGCTCCTCTGCGACACATACCGGCCATTTACAATAATGCTGGCCTCTGTCTCACTATCACAGTTACATCTCCCTGCGTATCCTGAGGAGCACATACAGCACCCGTTAGCTGTAAGAGGGGTCACTGCCTCACAATATATAAATCTAAATATATATATATATCTATATATATATATATATACTGTATATACACTGCTCAAAAAAAATAAAGGGAACACTTAAACAACAGAATATAACTCCAAGTAAATCAAACTTCTGTGAAATCAAACTGTCCACTTAGGAAGCAACACTGATTGACAATAAATTTCACATGCCGTATGATTTACTTGGAGTTATATTCTGTTGTTTAAGTGTTCCCTTTATTTTTTTGAGCAGTGTGTGTATATACACTCACTGGCCACTTTATTAGGTACACCTGTCCAACTGTGTGTTAAGACTTAATTTCTAATCAGCCAATCACATGGCGGCAACTCAGTGCATTTAGGCATGTAGACATGGTCAAGACAATCTCCTGCAGTTCAAACCGAGCATCAGTATGGGGAAGAAAGGTGATTTGAGTGCCTTTGAACGTGGCATGATTGTTGGTGCCAGAAGGGCTGGTCTGAGTATTTCAGAAACTGCTGATCTACTGGGATTTTCACGCACAACCATCTCTAGGGTTTACAGAGAATGGTCCGAAAAAGAAAAAAAATCCAGTGAGCGGCAGTTCTGTGGCCGGAAATGCCTTGTTGATGCCAGAGGTCAGAGGAGAATGGGCATACTGGTTCGAGCTGATAGAAAGGCAACAGTGACTCAAATTGCCACCCGTTACAACCAAGGTAGGCAGAAGAGCATCTCTGAACGCACAGTGCGTCAAACTTTGAGGCAGATGGGCTACAGCAGCAGAAGACCACACTGGGTACCACTCCTCTCAGCTAAGAACAGGCATCTGATGGCTACTTTCAGCAGGATAATGCGCCATGTCATAAAGCTCGAATCATCTCAGATTGGTTTCTTGAACATGACAATGAGTTCACTGTACTCAAATGGCCTCCTCAGTCAACAGATCTCAATCCAATAGAGCATCTTTGGGATGTGGTGGAACGGGAGATTCGCATCAGGGATGTGCAGCCGACAAATCTGCGCCAACTGTGTGATGCCATCATGTCAATATGGTCCAAAATCTCTGAGGAATGCTTCCAGCACCTTGTTGAATCTCTGCCACGAAGAATTGAGGCAGTTCTGAAGGCAAAAGGGGGTCCAACCCGTTACTAGCATGGTGTACCTAATAAAGTGGCCAGTGAGTGTATATATATATATATATATATATATATATATATGTATACAGTATATAATTACATACCGTGTTCAAATTGATAACGTTTATACACAAAAAACAAATATAAGTGAATATATATATATATATATACACTCACTGGCCACTTTATTAGGTACACCATGCTAGTAAGGGGTTGGACCCCCTTTTGCCTTCAGAACTGCCTCAATTCTTCGTGGCAGAGATTCAACAAGGTGCTGGAAGCATTCCTCAGAGATTTTGGACCATATTGACATGATGGCATCACACAGTTGGCGCAGATTTGTCGGCTGCACATCCCTGATGCGAATCTCCCGTTCCACCACATCCCAAAGATGCTCTATTGGATTGAGATCTGGTGACTGAGGAGGCCATTTGAGTACAGTGAACTCATTGTCATGTTCAAGAAACCAATCTGAGATGATTCGAGCTTTATGACATGGCGCATTATCCTGCTGAAAGTAGCCATCAGATGTTGGGTACATTGTGGTCATAAAGGGATGGACATGGTCAGCAACAATACTCAGGTAGGCTGTGGCGTTGCAACGATGCTCAATTGGTACCAAGGGGCCCAAAGAGTGCCCAGAAAAAATTCCCCACACCATGACACCACCACCACCAGCCTGAACCGTTGATACAAGGCTGGATGGATCCATGCTTTCATGTTGTTTACGCCAAATTCTGACCCTACCATCCGAATGTCGCAGCAGAAATCGAGACTCATCAGACCAGGCAACGTTTTTCCAATCTTCTACTGTCCAATTTCGATGAGCTTGTGCAAATTGTAGCCTCAGTTTCCTGTTCTTAGCTGAGAGGAGTGGTACCCAGTGTGGTCTTCTGCTGCTGTAGCCCATCTGCCTCAAAGTTCGACGCACTGTGCGTTCAGAGATGCTCTTCTGCCTACCTTGGTTGTAACGGGAGGCAATTTGAGTCACTGTTGCCTTTCTATCAGCTCGAACCAGTCTGCCCATTCTCCTCTGACCTCTGGCATCAACATGGCATTTCCGGCCACAGAACTGCCGCTCACTGGATTTTTTTTCTTTTTCGGACCATTCTCTGTAAACCCTAGAGATGGTTGTGCGTGAAAATCCCAGTAGATCAGCAGTTTCTGAAATTCTCAGACCAGCCCTTCTGGCACCAACAATCATGCCACGTTCAAAGGCACTCAAATCACCTTTCTTCCCCATACTGATGCTCGGTTTGAACTGCAGGAGATTGTCTTGACCATGTCTACATGCCTAAATGCACTGAGTTGCCGCCATGTGATTGGCTGATTAGAAATTAAGTCTTAACACACAGTTGGACAGGTGTACCTAATAAAGTGGCCAGTGAGTGTATATATATATGTACACCCAGTATATACTGTATATAGACATACATATATATATATATATATATATATATATATTCACTTATATTTGTTTTGTGTGTGCAAACGTTATAAATTTGAACATGGTATGTAATTATATTATAGTCTTCAATGGAGAATGAAAAAGAAGAGGTTGAGCAAGGAAATTACATCACAATTCTTTTTTTTTTTTAAATAATATATCTTTATTTAGCTCTATGGATCTACAAAAACTCATTCAAAACCGCATGAAAATCTGCATGAAAAACTGCAACAAAAACGCATTCAAAACACGCGAATTTTCTACTGCGTTTTCTGCCAAGAGATGCAGAAACAGCGGATTTGTTGCGTTTCCGCAGCGTTTTTTTTCTGCGCGGAAGTGCACCAAAAATGCATAGGATTACTAAAGCAATGTAAATCAATGAGAATCAAGAATTATTGTGCACATGATGCGGAAAATTCCATCCTGATTCCGCAGCATTTTATTTTCTGCAGCATATCAATTCTTTTTGCGGATCTGCAGTGTTTTTCACCCATTGACTTACATTGAGTCATTCAAATGTGCAGCAAAAACACAGGTGTAAAAATGTTTGCGGATTTACTTCGGATTTGGTGCAAAAAACACGCAGATTTGTCAAAGGAACTGATTTTCCAGAGTCTATTTTGATTGAAGCACATCAACAAAGGAGATTGGACTTGAAAATGGCATCTTTTTTTTTAATAATATAGCTTTATTTAGCAAACAAATCTACAAACAATTCCACATACCAATCAGCATTGAAATCCGCATCAAAAACGCATAAAAACGCACAAAAAATGTGTGAAATTTCCACTGCGTTTTCTGCCAAGAGATCTAGAAACCACACAGAAATATCTGCAAGCAAATCCGCAATGTGCGCACAAAGCCTAACAGTTCATTTCATATGGCAACATATTGTATACCAACAGAGTTTTACTGTAGAGTCATATACACTTTGTGTACTGCTTTACAGTGCCTCCCAAATAATTCTAGGAGCGAATGCTTTGGTAATTTGGTGTAATTGCACAATTTTTTTGGCCATATCTTATGTAAATCAATTGACAAAATACTTTTGTATAGAATTGAAGCAGGCAGATTGCATATGATGGTTCATTGGAAGTTGCCTCTATGTAAATCTACAACTGGTATAGAGGGAACATTAGTCTCTTGAAGCCTCATAGTTCTGGAAACAGAGGGTAGGCTCTAGGGATGAGTGAACGTGCTCGGTAGAGATGCGCTAACATACTCGGATACTTGTTACTCCAATCGAGCAATCCCTAATGCTCGAAGGCTCATTTCAAATAACAAGTATAATTGGAGTCAATCATAGCATTTTTCCAGCAGACCCTACAAGGAAGTCTGGTGGGCAGTGAAAATGTTGAAATGGGTGGAAAAGGTGCTGAATGGCAGGAGAACAGAACGGGGAAGACAACTGGAAGCTTCTCTGACTCCAGATCAGTGATGAGAACAATGGTGTTACACTTTTACTCCATTTTTAGTACTGGCATTAAAAATCAACAAGAAATTGGAGTTAACATGTAAAAAAAAGTTGAGAAACATTCTTCCCTGTATAATGAAATTTATACAAGGAAAAATTTAAAAATGATTTTTTTTTAAAAAAAATTATAATGTAAGTAAACCATAAATGAAATTTTTTTAAAAAATTGGAAATATCAGTGTAATTTGTGAAGGAAGCAAGAACTGCCTAAAATGTGATGTAAGAGGGGCTGATACACCCTGTATTAGACATAAAGGAGGGCCTCATAAACATTCTGTTCAAATTGTCATGTAGTGCTGCACACACTGCAAAGCCTTCCAAAAATTACAAGCAGGGTCATCTATACACCCTTGAAAGCAAACTGGAGTGCCTCATTAAAATATTATGAAAGTGTACACCTGTAGCAGGCCAATTTTGTTTTTAATTTAACCTAACGAAATTTCACACAAAGCAGGCTCTACACTATATATGATAATAGTACATTTTTTTTCAAAAAATATTTTGTGAACTGTACCAGGCCAAATAGTTTTGAAAATTTTTAACCCACAGTAGTTTTACACAAAGCACGTTAAATTGAATCAATGAATCCATAAAAAATGTTGAAAGATTTTTTGTTAGCTTAGTATACCATTGAAATCTACCAAGAATTGTATTACAGTGTATGGATGACTAACTGAATGCCTAAAAAGTTTTGGAAGGGTTTTTGTGAGTTTACTATACCAGCGAAATGTTTCAAGAACTACGTTACAGTGTATGGATGAATCCTTGAATCCATACACATTTTTTCAAGTTTTTTTTTGTTTTACTCTATGGATGAGCAATATAATACTTAAAAAAGTGACAACTTGTTTTGAGGGTTACAGACCACCAAAATGTACTCAAGAACAAGTAATACTGTATGGGTGGATAATATAATACCAATATATTTTTGAACAATTTTTTGGAGGCTTAAATACCAATGAAATGTACCCCAGAACACGTTATACTCTATTGATGACTAATTTAATCCAGATATGTTTTTGAACACTTTTTTCGAGTGTTATATACCATGGGAATGCCATGGGAATGTACCTCAGAACACATAATACTCAATGGATGAGTAACTGAATCCAGATATATTTTTGAACCTTTTTTAGAGGGGCAGATATCACAGAAATTACCCCAGGCCACAGAATAGTGTATGGCTGAAAAATTTAACCCAGCCAAATTTTTTAACACTTTTTAAAAATTTTACATACTACCGTAATGTTCCAATAACCATGTTAAACTGTATTGATGACTAATTGAATCCAGAAATAAATTTGAAACTTAAATATTTTGAAAAGTATAGTTTATACACTTATAAAGGCTTTACAGAAAGTGCAAAGCCATGAAAAAATTATATGGAGGGTCATAAATAGACCCATGAAAGGCAACAACTGGTGGGCCTCATTCAAATATTTTTAAAGTGTAGTTTCTTTACTTCTACACTTATAAAGGCTTTGAACAAAATGCAATGCCAGTTAAAAATTATAAGGCTGGGTTCACACTGCGTTAGGGGGCAATGTGCTGACGGATCCATTACATAGTGGCACTAACGTTATGTAACGGGTCCGTTAACCCACCCATTGGCCACAATGATACTAACGCATGCCAAAATCGGCATGCGTTAGAAAGTATACGTTAATTCATGACGCTCCCTCGAACGCTGCTTGCAGAGTTTTTGGGTGCGTTGGCAGTAACGCACAGTGAATGGACCCATTCGCTGTGCATAGAACTGTATGGGCTAACGCTAGGTAGCGCATGGTACCTTACCGTTAGCACTAGGTCACTAAAGATGTCAAAAATGACATCAGAGTTAGCGCATATGTTTAACGGATACGTTAAACGGATGCCCTAATCCAATGTAAACCTAGCCTAAGGAGGGTAATACAGTAATCCTCTTCACGTGTCCGCTTCTTCTCATTTCTTGGGAGGCTGGGGGGGCTGCCTCCACTTGCTTCATGAAACCCAATTCCCAGGTGCCTGGATTGTAAGTGACCTAGCTTCTGGTAGTGTCAGAGCCCCTGACATTTAGAAATGGGACAGCCCCTGTGTCACCTGCACCATTGGCTACTCCCACATTGGAGGTGGGGAACTCCAAGGACAGTATGCTCTCTCAGAGTTGGCAGTAGCCCTGTTTTGAGCCACCTCAAGGAGCATCTCCCAGGCCCATTCATTACTCAAGAAAGGTTCATCTGTTCCCTTCCTTCTGGGATCACACCCACTGCATGTCAGTGATGCTGCCCCTCTATTTTGAGGAACGTGACCCTGTTGGTGTAGCAATTAGAGAATGTGTATGGTGTGCGGTAAGGGACGGGGAAGTGGAAATGCTGATGATGACACACGCAGATGCCAAGGATGTGGGGCCAGTGCGACTATGCCTTTTGCATGAGCACAAGTAACACCCCATCCACGACATACACGTTCCTGTCCCACTTTACAGGGAATAATACAACATTTCTGAAGTCAGACCAGTGTGAACAAATGGTCGGTTGGATAGCACATAATGGCTCCAGCATCACCCAGTTTGCCACAATTTCCAGACTCACCAGCCAACAGTCTGGATAATTTAATCCTGACCATGATCCATGTTGCTTCCCCAGAGACTAGTGATCCCAAACCAGGACACTCCGAAGTGGTCTTTACAACATCATTTCTTGATTGTGGCTTCTCAACCTGCATGTTTCAGGAGGGACAGGAGGACATGCTGTTTAGTGGTGCAAAAACTTAAAACAGCCTCAACAAGATTATGGTGGGGGATGTCAAATTTTGTCTAAGTAGGAAGATGATGATGAGACACAGTTGTCGATAAGTCAGGTTGCTGTTAAGTCACCAAATCAGGATGAGCACGGTGTGGCGGTGGAAGACAAGGTTGTGGATGATGAACTCACCAACCCAACCTGGGAAGCTGGCATCCAGAGCGAGGCCAGAAGTGTTAAGGGGTGGGGGATTAGCAGCACTGACACAGGCAGGAAAGGCAGTTGGGTGACCATAGGGAGAAGGTGGCAACTGTTTCTCAGAGCTCTGACAATAGTGATTTTTTCCATCAAAGAGTAAGGCATTCCCCAGTCTGGGACCTTTTTAAAGAGTTCTGAGACCAAAAGAAATGGTCATTTGCAAACTGTGCCTTGCCAAGATGAGCAGGGGCCTGACCTCAGAGAGCCTAACCATCACCAGCATGATCAGGCACACGTCATCTAAGCACCCGACTCTTTGGGCTGAACGCTTGGGTCCACGATTTGTGCATGCTGGTGACACCACTGCCTCTTCCCTTGTGCTTGGTGCTTCCCAATCCCCTGTCCATGACACTGGTGCAGATGCCTCCTGCCTTGAACCTGCCCTTGCACATTCTGATGCACCATCATCAGGCACTTCCAAAACCTTGTCCCAGCACAGCATTCAGCTGATCCTACTCCAGGTCTTGGAACGAAAGAGAAAGTTTCCAGCCACTCACTCATAGGCCCAAATGCTAAATAGTCACATTTACAGGCTGATTGCCATGGAAATGTTGCAATTTAGGCTTGTTGACATGGAGAATTCCTGCTGACTCTTGGCGGTAGCCAACTATCGTTACTCAGTCCCCAGCCAGCACTTTTTATCCAGGTGTGACGTCCCTACTTTTTACCAGCACGCATCCAGGAACATCATTGGTGCCCTTACCAATGTAGTTACTAGGATTGTCCACTTATGGACTGACGGGGCGGCATGGTGGCTCAGTGGTGGCTCCTGGGTTCGAATCCCCCACCAAGGACAACATCTGCAAGGAGTTTGTATGTTCTCCCCGTGTTTGCGTGGGTTACCTCCAGGTACTCTGGTTTCCTCCCACATTTTAAAGACATACTAATAGGGAATTTAGATTGTGAGCCCCATCGGGGACAGTGATGATAATGTGTGCAAACTGTAAAGCACTGCGGAATATGTTAGCGCTAAATAAAGATTATTATTATTATTTATTATATGGGGACAAGCGCTTTTGCCAGAGATGATAAATTTCCCTGACAACACACTGATTGAACAATGTGGAGGCTGATTCCAAGTCCTACCCTGGCATGGCTCATGTCCTACCGATGCTGAGGATTGCTGGCCCTTCTTCTATCAGGGTGTTCTCCACCTCCTACATCAGTTCCTGCTCCTCCTCATCCCCTATCTCTGATATGTTATCTCAGAGCATGTTGTCCATATCAGCAGGAAGCTGAAATCTCTGCCTCAGTGAAACGCAACAGCTCTGCTGAAGCTGATTTGTTTAGGAGCAAAATGCGCACCGTGGCAGAGTTACTTAAGACCAGACAGGTCTTTAGCTTTTGCTGCTGAACCTCCAACTATTTAATATCATGTGTAATAGTGGGCATAACCTGGTGGCTGCTGTGAATCTTGGGAAGCTCACACACATGAACCATGAATGGCACACATGCTCAACTTGATAGTTCAGTGGTTTCTGAAAACATACACAGATTTGCCAGACCTCCTGATCAAAATATGCCACATCAGTGCCCATTTCCACAAGTCCACTACAGCTGCCGCCACTCTGGCATTGCTGCAGCAGCACATATAACTGCTGGCTCACCGACTAGTGTGCAATGTACGCACGTGCTGGAACTCCACATTGCACATGCTGGCAAGGCTTTGTGAGCAGCAAAGGCTAGTTGTTACGAACCAGCTCCAACACACCTGTCGTTATTCTGGTCAGCCTTTCGCACATAACAACTTAAGAGTGGACATGGATGTCTGACATTTGTGCAGTTCGCCAACACTTTGAGGACTCCACAATGATATAATAAGAGCAATGATCCAGCTTTTGTGACTGCTTAAGTTGCTGCTGACAATTAAACATGAAGCTCTTCATATAGACCAGTTGAAGATGGAGGAAGAAATGAGACAGGGAGATACTACCCAGACCAGCCTCATACCTCCAGCTCAGCACGTATTGGGTATCAATGAGGAAGTAGAGGCTGAGGAGAAGGAGGAAAAGGAACTGGCTGATAGCGCAAAATAGATTAGTACCCACACAACCTTCGTCCCGTCTCTCCTAGGTGGATGGGCTGACAAGGGTAATGAGGAGGAAGAGAAGGAGGAGGAGTTGGTGATGGAGATTAGACATCATGGTGGAAACAGGGAAGTTTTGGCTGTAGGGATCTTGTCACATATGGCAGACTTTATGTATTGCTGCCTTTCCCATGACCCTCACATTGCATTCATATTAGACAAAACAAGTACTGGCTGTTTATCCTGCTAGACCCACGCTACCAGGAGAACCTAACATTTCTCCTTCCTGAGTTGGAGAGGTCTATTAAAATGGTGCTATAGCAGAAGGCCATTGTGGAAAATATGTTGAAAAAATTCCCATCACATAACGCTAGTGGCAGTGGGCAAACTTCCTTGCCCAACCAAGAAGGAGAAACGAGGGAGTCAGACACCAGGTAAAGCATAGTAAGGGGTACACTGTCAAAGGCCTGGACCAATTTCATAACACCTTCTCAGCGTACAGGCCCCGATGACCAGGTTTTTTTGACAAGGAGAGAAAAGTTTTTAAAGATGGTCAAGTAATACCAGGCCAACAAAACCAGTGCACTCCCTAATTCCTCTGCGACCTTCAGTTATTGGGTCTCAAAGCTGGACACCTGAAATGAGCTTTTACTCTTTGTGTTGAAGAGGAGGATGAATGAACTCATGGAGATCAACATCCGACACTGCGGAGACACCATCACGTGTTTCTCAACGCAGTGATTCTAGAGCACTGCCCCCATCCCTTATGGGAAATATGTAAAACATGCAAAACAGAAGCCGCAGAGACACCTTCACGTGTTTCTCAACGCAAGCAATGACCAGCCAGGTCTTTGCCCGGAAAGGAACAACCACGGGAAGGGCAGTCTCCAATGAAGGAAACCAACTATGCCAAAACATGTTATCCATCCACAGACAGCTGTTTCGGGGTATTGCCCCTCATCAGTGTGGAGTAGGAAACTGGCTGGTAGGAGCAATGCCTAGTAAAAAGACTATGAAGAGGAGGATGAATGAACTCATGGAGATCAACATCCGACACTGCGGAGACACCATCACGTGTTTCTCAACGCAGTGATTCTAGAGCACTGCCCCCATCCCTGGTCATTGCTTGAGTTGAGAAACACGTGATGGTGTCTCCGCGGCTTCTGTTTTGCATGTTTTACATATTTCCCATAAGGGATGGGGAAACTACTTGGCGATCCAAAGCTTCAGATTTATTCAAGCAAGGAATTTCTTCTGGATTACAGGATTTTACGGTGGAAAATAGGGACCTTTCTTTACAATATAGAAATGCTATACATAAAAAAACTAAATTGTGGTGGAATAGGACCACTTTGGAAAATTACTTGGCTTTAAACATTGTTCCCAGAGGTTTAAGAGTGCAGGTATATCCATCTTTTGAATTGGAAGATTCTGATCTCATTCAGAGATGGAAGAAGGCTGCAATTTCATGTTCTTTGGAGTTCATCAAGATTATTATTGATAAGAACACGGCTAGTATGAACGCCTTAGATGTGGAGATTGATGAACTTCATAAGATTTTAAAAAAACAATTGGTGACAAATAAAATGGAAAATTTCATCAAATCCATTGAGCAGGATATTGATAAATGGGAAAAAGACATCAGCGAATTAAAAGTAAAGAAATTTGTAAGAGATTAAATGGATTTTGAGACTGAGAAGATTTTTAAATGGCAGTTACCGAAGAAACGAAAGATGTTAGCCAGCAATAAATCACACGATATAGAACGAGATCAACCTTCCTATGCTGAAAGCAGCACTTCCTGTAGTGAAGCAGAGAGTAATCATGAATACCGGGTCCATACAAGGACAAGTAATAGGGAAAATCGTGATAATAGGAAATATCCGGAGATTTTTTCCAATAAGAGGATGAATAGATGAATTGCTGATAAAACAAAGGTGATTAATTTGTCTACACATGTTTTGAGTGAGATTCAAGTAAATTTCTTAGAAAAGGGTTTGACTTTTTTCCCTTCTTCACATTTAGACAAATTTCAAGTAGTGAAAGATCTCCACTTATTTGCACGTAAAATTATATTGCAAAAGCTGCATTATAGGAAGGATATGGATGTAAGGTTTCCAACTGAGATGGAAAGAGAAGCCTTGAGAAATTTGGAGGAACTTATGGAGGAGAATGAAGTTAGTGAGGATGGTAAGTTTCCAACCCACTTGATTGGAAAAAGTAATAAGTTCCCAAATTTAAGTACTTGTTCGGCAGTTGAGATTTTTACTAAAATAGTTACAAAAGAGGTTGAGTCGTTGCCACTGGTCCCCAATTGGGTGTCTAATTTAAATAGTGATGAGAATAGGGCTTTGAAGGAATTACAATCGTGGGATGATGTGGTCATAAAACAGGCCGATAAAGGCGGTAACACCGTTATATGGCCGAATTCCATGTATGAGAGGCAGGCAGCTAAAATATTGAACAATGGTGGTTGTTATAAAAAATTGCAATATAACCCTTTAACACAATTTCAGCAAAATTTAGTTGATATTTTAGAGACAGCGTATCAAGATGGGATTATTCCAAAAAAATTGGTGGATGTTATAAGTAAATTGCAGCCGAGGTTGGCAACTTTTTATCTGTTGCCGAAATTACATAAAGATCCGTTAGATCCACCTGGTAGGCCAATAGTATCTGGTCTAGGTAGTCTGTGTGAGATTGTATGTACGGTAATTGACTATTATCTTCAACCATTAGTTCAAACATTACCCTCATACATAAAAGATACGACCATGATGTTGCAAAGGTTGGATTCTTTGCAGATAGAAGAGGGAGCTATCTTAGTAACAGCTGATGTTGAAGCATTATATTCTTCCATAAGACATATTGACGGTTTGAATGCTGTTTCCCATTACCTGTATGAAAGTAATCTTGAACTTATATTGAATGAGCTGATCCTGTTGCTGCTTAAATTTGTATTAGAACATAATGTTTTCACATTTTTCAGCAGCAACAGGGTACAGCAATGGGGGCCACTTGTGCCCCCAGTTATGCTAATCTATTCATGGGGTACTGGGAAAGAACAATATTTCAAGAAGAGGGCATTCTGGGATGTGAGGCCATACATGGATGGAGTCGATTTATCGACGACATCCTATTTATTTGGGAAGACTCTGTGGATAATCTGTCATTATTGATGAAAAGGTTAAATCAAAATAATTGCAATATTAAATTGACCTATAATTATGGTAGAACTGTTGAGTTTCTGGACTTAAAAATAGAGGCCCTCTTAGATGGTAGTATAATTACCAATGTGTTTAGAAAAAAAGACAGCAACGAATAGTTTGCTGCATGCTACCTCTTCTCACCATAGATCGACAATTAATGGCATTCCTACAGGGCAATTTTTAAGAGTTAAAAGAATTTGTACTAGGGAAGAGGATTATGAGCAACAGGCGTCGGATTTAGTAAGAAGGTTTAGTGATAGGGGATACAGCAATAGACAAATAAAGAGAGGATATAAGAAAGCAAAAAAATTCTCTAGAGAGCAGTTGCTGTATAAAAAGAAGCCTGATAAGTCAGAAAACACTAATCATGTGAGATTCATCACAGGGTACAATAAGCAATGGGCAGAATTAGGCATTATTATGCGTAAACATTGGGGCATTTTGCAAACTGACCCAATACTTAGAAAAATCTTGCCCAATTACCCTCTGATGGTACCTAGACGTTCTAAAAATCTTAAAGATCTTCTAGTACATAGCCATTACTCTAGCTCTCCCTTAGTGATAAATCCTCAGCTTAATGGTTTTTTCCCCTGCAATTCGTGTAAAGCTTGTGCTAACCACATTAAAAGTAAAATCTTTCAGAATCATGACAATTCAAGAACATATGATATACGTAAATCGCTTACGTGTGCCTCTAGGGAAGTGATTTATCATGCACGGTGTCCCTGTAATAAAATCTACGTAGGACTCACAACTAAGGAATTGAGAATATGTACGAGGGAACACGTTAGAGATATCCAGAAAGCAGCTGAGATTGAAGATGTTGGTACCCTGAAAACATTACAGAGACATTTTAAATTGTTTCATGACTGTAATCCCAGTGGTTTGAAGATTCAAGCCATTGATCAGGTTAGTTTAGGCTGCAGAGGGGGTAATTTGGGAAAAATCTTAGCACAAAAAGAAAGTAGATGGATTTACCTGCTGGGAACAATGGCACCACAGGGTCTTAATGATACCCTGGGTTTCAATGCGTTTTTGTAATTTTGGGTCCTATTTTAATTTTAATTTTATTTTTTGGTTGGTATATGTTTTTATATTTGTTTTTAACACTTGTCTTTTTGTTCATTTATATAGCAAGGAATAGTTTACAGTACATGTGAATTTATCAAGTGATGGTGTCGGAACATCTTTACATATATCCTGTGAAGTGGTTTTTCATCATGTGGAAAAGAAAGAAGATTTTACAGTGAATTTTCATGATCATAAAGGGGAAAAAAGGGGGGAAAAAAAAAAAAAAAATTTTTGTAATAGATTTTTATAATCACAATTGTAAGTGTATAATTCTTTATGAATTTATTATAGCACATTATTTTTGTAATATAAATATATATGGTGTTTGTTTGATATATTGAGGGATAAGGTGCAATACACTTTGTGCAATACAAAAATTTTTTTTTTTTTTTTCCATCGTTAATAGTTTATGCACTGAATATTATTTATTTTGTATTTATTTAGTTTAAAACATTGGTGATATTGTATTAGTTTGTTACTGTATAAATATTTTTTATTATGGTTATATTGATATTATTGTTTGTTTTTATTATTTTTGTAAGATCATATATTCGGGATTTTTTTTTTTTTTTTTTTTCTTTGCACCACACTTGTTTATTTATAAATTTCCTTGCCCTATATAGTTAGGTTGCAGCACCTGGGTAGCGCATGCACAGTTCAGGACGATCCAGGGCTTCCAAGTCTGCTCAATGAAGGGACTTATAGCGAACCATGCTTGGGTCCCATGAGCAGTAACTGAGGAAATCCCTTTTTTTCATATGGTAAGTCCTTGGTAATTATGCATGCGCAATTACAAGCCAGGTGGACTGACATGGGCTGTTGCTGCAGCTAGTCCTATTTATAGATGGACATGTGTTCAGTACACATATACGCCCCCTATTGAGGAAGCCAGTATGGCGAAACGGCGCTGTCGGGGTAACCAGACACGTGTATGAGAGAGCCGCAGAAGTTTTATACATGTAAGTTGTTGTATAATTGCAAACAGGATTGCATTGTTACATCATGCAGGAATAGCTTATTTCAAATTGAATCAGTATAGCTGGCATATTAAGCAGGACACATGATTAACCTGTAGTTCTCTGCACTAGGCATTGGATATATTCACATTAAGGAGAAATTTTCTTTGCCGCACACACAGTTAGGTTGTTCCTTTGTTTCAACAATTAGATACATATTTACACAATCAAGTAAGCTTATGCATTTTTGTTTATAAGTATTTGTAATTAATCAGAGAAACATTGAGAACAAAAGTCGCTACTATCTGAGCATTTATGCATTGTGATTACTCCATTAAGGATTAGTTAGCCTTGTCTTTGATTATCATGGTATGCACATAGTATAGGGAGTTAAACCCAATTGTTACTTACCTTTAGCAGTGTGTATTTCACACTAATCAAAGATGTGTTTCTTCTGCTTTTAGAACTATTGGGCCTTTCCCTAAAAATATTTAGACAGAAGTTTATATAAATATAGCTTATGAATTTATGCTTAAGAAATAAACACTATTTGGAGATAATTTGAATGTGAACAAATTTAAAAAAGAAAAGAAAAAAACCTTCTGTGATTATGTTGCATAAAGCTTAATTCTGTGAGCATCTATCATTACATTTGTACTCCCTTTTTTTAGAAATTTCCTTGTAAAAAAGAATTTTATGAAATTTATTAATAAATGATTGGTTTTATTGATTCATCTATTTTTTGCCTATTTGCCATTGCTCCTACCAGCCAGTTTCCTACTCCACACTGATGAGGGGCAATACCCCGAAACAGCTGTATGTGGATGGATACCATGTTTTGGCATAGGTGGTTTCCTTCATTGGAGACTGCCCTTCCCGTGGTTGTTCCTTCCCGGGCAAAGACCTGGCTGGTCATTGCTTGCGTTGAGAAACACGTGAAGGTGTCTCTGCGGCTTCTGTTTTGCATGTTTTACATATTTCCCATAAGGGATGGGGGCAGTGCTCTAGAATCACTGCGTTGAGAAACACGTGATGGTGTCTCCGCAGTGTCGGATGTTGATCTCCATGAGTTCATTCATCCTCCTCTTCATAGTCTTTTTACTAGGCATTGCTCCTACCAGCCAGTTTCCTACTCCACACTGATGAGGGGCAATACCCCGAAACAGCTGTCTGTGGATGGATACCATGTTTTGGCATAGGTGGTTTCCTTCATTGGAGACTGCCCTTCCCGTGGTTTTTCCTTCCCGGGCAAAGACCTGGCTGGTCATTGCTTGCGTTGAGAAACACGTGATGGTGTCTCCGCGGCTTCTGTTTTGCATGTTTTACTCTTTGTGTTGTCTTGCCACATTGTCTTGTCTGAGAGGGTTTAAGTGCAGCTGGGGGTTGGGGGTCAAAACAGACAGGCTGTTAAAAGAAAGTGCTCACAGGCCCAGTCTTATATGAAAATTAACAAAGCTTGGATTAGCCCCAACTTTACCACACCACCACAAGACAGCAGCATATAAAGTCTTTTTAAACTTCAATATTTGAATGAAGCTCACCAGTTGTTGCTTTCAAATGTCTATGGATGAACCTAGTTATATTTTTTTCCGGTTAGCACTTTGTGCAGAGACCTTATGAGTGTAGGAGTACATTACATACACTTTCAAAATATTTGAATGAGGACTGCAAGTTGTTGCTCATAAGGGTCTATGGATGCCACAACTACACTTTCTTATTTTTTTTACGAGGCCCTCTAGTTGGTGCCTTCAAGGGTGTATGGTTGACCCTGCTTGTAATTTTTGGTAGGCTTTCCACTTAGTGCATAGCCTTTGAGTCTAGGAGTACCACAACTTGACAATTTGAACACAATGTGTATGAGGCCCTCCTTTATCTCTAGTCCAGGGTGTATCAGTCCCTCTTCCATAATATTTTTATCAGTTCTTGCTTCCTTCATAAATTGCACTGAAATTGCCTACATTTTAATAAAAAATGTCAACTTTTCTTTACTTAAATTATAATTATAATTTTTTTAAAAGCTTTTTAAAATTTGCCTTATATACAATTCATTAGTCAAGAAGCAATGTTTTATAACATTTTTTCCTGTAAACTTCAATTTCTCATGAATTTTTAATGTTTTATTGTCAGTCCTTAAAGTAGAGTAAAAGTGTGACACCTTGGTTCTCAGCAGCGATCTGAGAGTCAGAGATGCTTCCATGGGTTTCCCCATGCTGTTCTCCTTCCATTCAGCACCTTTACCATTAATCTCAACATTTTCACTGCCCCCCAGTCCTTCTTGTAGGGTCTGCTGGAAAGCAGCTTGGATTTCTCATTGACTCCCATTATAATCGTTACTTGAAATGGGCATCCAAGCATTAGGAATTTGGTTCAAGTAACCAGCATGGGAGCATTTTAGTGCTCACTCTTCTCTAGTTTGCGCCAATCACATGGACCTCAATTGACCATTTCTCTTAACCCCTTTCCGACATCGGGTGTATTAGTGCGCCAATGTCGGACTACCTCCCTTTCATGTGGGCTCTGGCGGTGAACCCACATCTTTCCCGGGACATGTCTGCAGTTTTGAACAGCTGACATATGCCCGCAATAGCTGCTGGTAGAATCACTATCCACTTGCGGCAATTAACCCACAAAATGCCGCTGGTAGCAAATGCTACCAGCGGCATTTAACAAGCGCTTCCAGCAATTGTGCCGAAATGCGCCCACCGGTGACCCGCGTCACGTGATCGTGGGTCACTGATGAGTAATTCTACTGCATAGAGGCGAACTGATCATCGCCTTTATGTAGCAGAGCCGATTGAGTTATGGCAGCTTCTAGTCTCCCATAGAGACTATTGAAGCATGCCAAAATTTAAAATAAAATGTTTTTAAAAATATTAAAAAAAATATATAAAAATTCAAATCACCCCCCATTCACCCCATTCAAAGTAAAACAATAAAAAAATCAAACATACACATATTTGGTATATCCGCGTACAGAATCGCCTGATCTAACAATAAAAAAAGGATTAACCTGATCGCTAAATATTGTAGTGAGAAAAAAAGTCAAAACGGCAGAAATACTTTTTTTGGTCACCGCAACATTGCATTAAAATGCAATAACGGGCAATCAAAGTAATGTATCTGCACCAAAATGGTATCATAAAAAACGTCAGCTTGGCATGCTAAAAATAAGCCCTCACCCAGTCCCAATTCCCGAAAAATGGAGACGCTACTGGTATCGGAAAATGGCACAATTTTTTTTCTTTTTTTTAACAAAGTTCCAATTTTTTTTTCTCCACTTAGATAAAAAAGAACCTAGACATGCTTGGTGTCTATGAACTCGTAATGAAGTGAAAAATCATAATGGCAGGTCAGTTTTAGCATTTAGTGAATTTAGTAAAAAAGCCAAACAAAAAACAAGTGTGGGATTGCATTTTTTTTGCAATTTCACCGCAGTTAGAATTTTTTTCCCCGTTTTCTAGTACACGACATGTCGTTTAAAAGTACAACTCATTCTGCAAAAAATAAGTCCTCACACGAACATATTGATGGGAAAATAAAAAACTTAAGGCTCAGAGAAGAAGGGGAGCAAAAAACGAAAGCGCAAAAACAAAAATACCTCCGGGGGTTAAGGGGTTAAAATTGGGAGTAAACAAAACCTTTCCGAATTGTCATCCATTTGGGCACAAATAATTCAAGGTCATGAACTGATAATTTCACGTATTTTCTGTTAGCTCCAATTCCTAGCTGCTTAAAACCTGCTGCTCCAACTACACTTTACTTGATTGAAGACTGTTATAAATTTATATTTGTTGCTACTTTTGGCCGCTAATGCTGCGTTGTAAATGAGTCTTTGGCCGGAGTCACACTGGCGAGGAATACGGGTGCGTGAGAGGCGCAAAAAGCACGCATTACACACGGACCAATGATTCTCTATGGGGTCCCTCGCACCAGCCGTATATTTCTCATCCGTATTCTACGCTCCGTGCCAATCACAGCATGCTGCGATTGTCAGCGTACTACGGCCGTAGTACGTCAATGCAAGTCTATGGGTGCGCAAAAAATACGGATTACACACGGACCACACATGTGACCTGCGAGAAATACGCACCAGGTGTCTTTTAGCAAAGCCGGCAATTCAGTGCGCTATACAGTAAACTCACACTGACAGGTTTAATAAAGAAATGAAAGAATAGATATAGACACATAGGCTGGAGTCACACTAACCTGCGTAAAATACGGTCAGTATTTTACATGCGTAATACGGCTGACAGACCCCTAAACAGTGCTCCGTATGTCATCCGTAATCAAGGTGTGGTCGCGTATTTTGCGCATGTAAGCATCCGTATGTAATCCTTATGGCATCCGTATGGCGAGATTTTCTCGCAGGCTTGCAAAATGGACATATAATGGAGCCCTATGACAGTTTTAATAAAGAAATGAAAGAATAGATATAGACACATAGAATGCATATATATATATATATATATATATATATATGTATTCTATGTGTCTATATCTATTCTTTCATTTCTTTATTAAACCTGTCAGTGTGAGTTTACTGTATAGCGCACTGAATTGCCGGCTTTGCTAAAAGACACCTGGTGCGTATTTCTCGCAGGTCACATGTGTGCTCCGTGTGTAATCCGTATTTTTTGCGCACCCATAGACTTGCATTGGCGTATTACGGGCGTAGTACGCTGACAATCGCAGCATGCTGTGAGTGGCACGGAGCGTAGGATACTGAGGAGAAATATACGGCTGGTGCGAGGGACCCCATAGAAAATCATTGGTCCGTGTCTAATGCGTGCTTTTTGCGCCTCTCACGCACCCGTATTCCTCGCCAGTGTGACTCCGGCCATAGAATACATATATATATATATATTTATATATATATATATGCATTCTATGTGTCTATATCTATTCTTTCATTTCTTTATTAAAACTGTCATAGGGCTCCATTATATGTCCATTTTGCAAGCCTGCGAGAAAATCTCACCATACGGATGCCATACGGATTACATACGGATGCTGACATGCGCAAAATACGCGACCACACCTTGATTACGGATGACATACGGAGCACTGTTTAGGGGTCTGTCATCCATATTACGCATGTAAAATACTGACCGTATTTTACGCAGGTTAGTGTGACTCCAGCCTTTCACTTTCCTACTTCGTCATTTTCTCTGTCAGATGTCCTCCAAAATTGGGCTTGGTACAGGCTCACAGCAAAAATGCTTCTTTGTATTTAAGCCAAAAGCTCTGACTTGGATATTCCTCAAATCTATTCCATTTTATTACATAATACACTCAATTCTGAGAAGAGAAAATGGCTGGTATGATTCAATGTTGGGTTTTTATTAGTATGCAATCAATTACAGCAGGACGGAGAGTGTATGAGCTGCATATGAAAGGTAGTATGAAAACACGAGAGCTAGAGACGGAGCCGCGATGTTCTACACCGGACAGAGAATAATGGATTCTGGAAATTAAATTCCCCCTACCTCTATTACAAATTCTTAATAATAGCTACATGTCCCCCCTCTACTAAGAATAAGGCAATGAGGAATGTTCTTTTTTGGATTACCATGAAAATTATGTGAATTTTCTACATCTTTGGTATTTTTTATTGTGAGACTGAAAATATTTTGTCAATGACATTTGAAGAATCGAGTTAGAAATATAATAAGATCCCTTATATAATGTTAGCTTTTGCCTTTGATAGACATAGATGTGCATTGCAACAAACAAGTTTATATGTTGTGGTAGGAATAGGTGGCATTATGACTGCACAAGCAAATGCACATAGGTAGTGTATAAACTAGATGACAAAAACCTGAACCTGACGGATCCCTGTTGACACTGGTTAATACTCTAGTCTGTCCCAGGTCTGTCCCTAACTGACAGCAGAGGACGGTACCCTAAGATAACGTAATGGTGCCCCCACTCTACAGTGGCTCACCCTGAATGCTCCTAAAAGCTCCTAGTATAGCTATTCCAGTGTAGCAACTCACTAGGGAAAATAGGTTATACAGAGAGAGAGATATCTAACCTCAGACTAAGAGATGGCAACTCTAGCCTAAACTGCATAAAAGGCCGACAAGTTTCACATTCTTCTTAAAGATCTGGAGGGCAGAGCAGAGTGTGAATTACCTACAAGAAGAGAAGTGTGCTGAACAAGAAAAGATCCCAAAGTTAAAGTAAGTAACAAAATAACAAACAAAGAATTAAGCAAGTACTGTTAACAAATATACTGCCTACTTCCTAATGATAAACAGAAGATAAGTGCAAACTGTGATAAAGAAACAGCAAAGCGAAAACTCTTAGCTGGAATCTCACAGACTGGCTCGGAACATCCATAGAATGTCAGAACATCCAAATGAATCTATAACAGACAGGAAATTCCATCAAGGGGACAGAATATAGAGATGCACCCAAAAGGGGCACACAAATGAAAACACCTGTGTTAAGCTAAACAGACTGCAACCAGAAAAGCAGAATCCAAACACCCAGAGAAAAGGTGTCTCCTGTGGCTCGGCAGAAATAGAAGCTGACCACAAAACATAAACTCAAGGGATCGAATACAGGAGCATGACAGGTGGAGGAGATGTGGACTGTTATGATGAGTCAACGAAGGAGGAAAAAACAAAATACTAGCTAAGTCCTGAAAAACCAGAGAGGTTGGCAGGTATCGGATTGCAGACCCCTGAACCTATCCACAACAACTAGCAGTAGCCGTGGGGGGTTCCTACGGTGCCCTAGACCCCTCGATCACAGCCGGAGAACTACATAGCCTAAAGACAGAAAGGGGAAAAACTAAACTGCCCCAGAGCAGACCCCAAAGCAATAGGCAGCCCCCAACAAGATGAAAACACTAACACAGATAGAAAGATAGGTTGAGCAAATGATGGGGCCCAAGCTAAATAGGACAGGATAGGAAAGCTGCTGTCTGCCATCCACAAAAACCCTATCCAAAATGAGCCAACAGACTGATAGGAAAAACAGGCCCTGAAGTCGCTAGGCTTCAAAAGACTATATCAGCACTCAGGTATATTCTGAAGACAGAGCAAAAGATCAACAGATCAGAGACAAAAATGGAATTCAGCTCACCCCCGGCCGGGGATGGCAGAACTCCCAAAAAACAAGGCAAAACAAAAACAAAACTGAAGAGTACAATCAGAGCAGAAAAACTTAGCTTTGAGACGCAGGAATCAGACTGGTCTCCAAGAATCCAGCAGGATCACCAGCAAGGCAGAAGGGCGTCGGCTGCCTTATATCCAGTCCTCAATTCCAGCCACCCAGTCATCATCTAGCTGCCCAGGTGTTTGGTAATCAGCCTCATTACCTTCCTTCACCAGAGGAGGGAGTTCATCAGACCTCAATGGTGAAGGGAAAAATGAACTCACAACAGTACCTCCACCTTGAGGAGGGGTCACCGAACCCTCATCCATGCCACCAGGGCGATCCAGGTGAGCCAGATGAAAGGCACGAACCAATCTTGCGGCATGAATATCAGAGGCAGAGACCCAGGAATTATCCTCCTGACCATAACCCTTCCAGTTAACCAAATACTGGAGTCTCCATCTAGCCAGACGGGAATCCAGTATCTTCTCTACCTCATATTCCATGTTACCTTCAACCAATATAGGGTCAGGAGGTGCCACCACAGGAACTACTGGTTCAACAAACCTCTTCAACAAGGACTTATGAAACACATTATGAATTTTAAATGTGACAGGAAGAGCCAACCGAAAAGAGACCGGATTAATAATCTCCAAAATCTTGTAAGGTCCAATAAATCTAGGCTTAAACTTAAGAGAAGCCACCTTCATAGCGATATTTTTTGATGACAACCAAACCATATCACCCACCTTAAACTGGGGCCCAACGGTCCTACGCCGGTTGGAAAACCGCTGGGCCTTTTCCTGGGAGAGAGACAACTTATCCACCACTTGGTCCCAGATCTGGTGCATTCTCTCCACCACAGTGTCAACACCTGGGCAGGCAGAAGGCTCCACCTGCCCTGAAGAAAATCGAGGGTGAAACCCAAAGTTACAAAAAAAGGTGACATCAAAGTGGCAGAACTAGCTCTATTATTTAAAGCAAATTCGGCCAAGGGCAAAAATGAAACCCAATCATCCTGATCAGCAGAAATAAAACATCTCAAATACGACTCCAAAGTCTGGTTTGTTCTCTCCGTCTGCCCATTGGTCTGAGGGTGAAAAGCAGAGGAGAAGGACAACTGAATTCCCAGCTTGGAACAGAAAGTCCTCCAAAATCTAGACACAAACTGAACTCCTCTGTCAGATACAATGTTCTCAGGAATCCCGTGCAAGAGAACCACCTGTTGCAAAAACAAGGGCACCAACTCAGAGGAAGATGGCAACTTAGGGAGTGGTACAAGATGGACCATCTTAGAGAATCTATCACAAATCACCCAAATAACAGTCATTCTCTGAGAAACAGGCATATCAAAGATAAAATCCATTGAAATATGGGTCCATGGCCTCCTGGGCACCGGCAAAGGCATCAACAAGCCACTAGAGCGAGAACATGGTTTAGACCGGGAGCAAGTCCCACAGGACTGCACAAAATTCCTGACATCATGAGACAAGGCGGGCCACCAAAAAGACCGACTCACCAGATCTCTAGCACCAAAAATACCTGGATGACCAGCCAATGCAGAGCAATGAACTTCAGACATCACTCTCTTCCTCCTCTGGTCAGGAACATACAACTTTCCACTGGGACAACGCTCAGGTTTGTCCTCCTGAAACTCTTCCAGAGCACGTCTCAAATCGGGCGAGATGGCAGAAAGAACTACCCCCTCGCCTAAGATGGTAGCAGGCTTAGTCACAACAGGAGAATCAGCAAGGAAACTCCTAGAGAGGGAGTCTGCCTTGACATTCTTAGTGCCCGGAAGAAAAGAGACCACAAAATCAAAGCGTGTGAAAAACAAGGCCCACCTAGCCTGTCTAGGATTCAAGCGCTTGGCCGACTCCAGGTAAATCAAATTCTTGTGGTCAGTAAGGACCACGACTTGGTGTTTGGCTCCCTCCAACCAATGTCTCCACTCCTCAAATGCCCATTTCATGGCCAAGAGTTCCCGATTCCCCACATCATAGTTACGTTCGGATGGGGAGAACTTTCGGGAAAAGGAAGCACAAGGATTCATTTTAGATGTCACAGGATCTTTTTGGGACAACACCGCTCCTGCACCAATCTCAGAAGCGTCCACCTCCACCTGAAACGGGAGTGAGATATCAGGTTGCCGCAAAACCGGAGCAGAAGTGAATCTTCGCTTCAGCTCCTGAAAGGAAGAAACAGCCTCTGGAGACCAATTTAGCACATCAGCACCCTTCCTAGTCAAATCCGTCAATGGCTTGGCAATACCAGAAAAATTAGCTATAAATGTCCGATAAAAATTAGCAAAACTCAAAAACTTCTGGAGGGCCTTCAAAGAAGTGGGCTGAACCCAATCATAAATGGCCTTTACCTTGGCCGGGTCCATTTCAATAGTTGACGGAGACAAAATAAATCCCAAAAATGAAATCCTCTGTACCCCAAAAAGGCATTTCGATCCCTTGATATACAGGGAATTCTCCCTCAAAATCCGTAACACAGTCCGAACATGTTCCACATGAGAGTCCCAATTCTTGGAGAAGATCAAAATATCATCCAGATAGATAATCAAAAATTTATCCACAAAGTCTCAGAATATATCGTTCATGAAGCACTGGAAGACAGAAGGGGCATTAGTGAGCCCAAAAGGCATCACCAGGTACTCAAAATGTCTCTCTGGAGTATTAAACGCCGTCTTCCATTCATCCCCATGCTTAATGCGAATAAGATTATATGCCCCCTGAGGTCAAGCTTGGTAAACCAGCAAGCACCTTTAACTCTGGAGAATAGATCAGAAATCAGGGGTAACGGACACTGATATTTAACAGTAATTTTGTTGAGGGCACGATAGTCAATACAAGGCCTTAATGAACCATCCTTTTTAGCCACGAAAAAAAAACAGTACCTAAGGATGAAGAGGATGGTCTAATATGACCCTTCTCCAATGACTCCTTAATATAGGATCGCATAGCCTCGTGCTCGGGTACAGATAAATTGAAAAGCCGACCCTTGGGGAATTTACACCCCGGGTTCAGCTCAATTGCACAGTCATAACTCCTATGAGGAGGCAAAGACGCAGACTCATTCTCACTAAATACATCATAAAAGTCAGCCAAATAGTCAGGAACATCATGCGACTGGGGAGAGGTGGAGAAAACAGGAGCTTCACTAAGGGCACACCGACAACCCCAACTCACCACAGACAAAGATTTCCAATCCAGAACTGGATTATGGATTTGCAACCAGGGAAACCCCAGAACAATGGTATCATGCAAATTATGCAACACCAAAAATCTGCAATTTTCTTGATGGTCTGGGGCGACCCGCATTACCACCTGGGTCCAAAACTGAGGTTTATTCTTCGCCAAAGGAGTAGCATCATTACCCCTCAAAGGGATAGGCGTCCGCAGAGGTGTCATAGGAAATCCACAACGTTTAGCAAAATCCAAGTCCATCAGGTTCAGAGCTGCTCCCGAATCGACAAAAGCCTTGGCGGAAAATGTGGACAGGAAGCAGATCAGAGTAATTGCCAGAAGAAACTTAGGTTGAACACCACCCACAGAAAACGTGTGTGCACAACGTTTCTCTCGTTTAGGGCAGACAGAAATAATATACGAGGCATCTCCACAAAAAAAACACAGCTTATTACGCCTTCTGAACTCCTGACGTTGCGCCCTAGACAAAACTCTATCACATTGCATAGGTTCAGACATTTGTTCAACAGGTGGCAACATCTCTTGTGTAGTTTTGCGTTCACGTAAACGCCGATCCACCTGAATGGCTAATGACATAGAATCGTCAAGACCAGAGGGAACAGGAAATCCCTCCATAGTATCTTTTACAGTTTCTGACAAACCCTTCCGAAAGAGGGCTGCCAAGGCACCATCATTCCAGGTAGTAAGGACCGCCCACTTTCGGAATTTTTGACAGTACAACTCTGCCGAATCCCTACCCTGGCTTAATGCCAACAGGGTCTTTTCAGCCTGATCAATAGCATTAGGTTCATCATACAACAACCCCAAGGCTTGAAAAAATGTGTTCACATTATTCAGAATAGGATCATCAGGTTTCAAAGAAAACCCCCAATCCTTGGGATCGCCGTGCAGCAAAGAGATGACAATCTTAACCTGCTGCACGTAGTTCCCCGACGAGTTAGGCTTCAAGGCAAAAAATAATTTACAATTATTCTTGAAATTCAAGAATTTAGACCGATCCCCAAAAAACACATCAGGAGTAGGAATCTTTGGTTCAGCAGCATGTGAATGAGCAAGATAGGCGGAAATTCCCCACACTTCAGCAGCGAGCTGCTCTACACGATCAGACAATTGCTTCATCTCTATTGAGAGAAAAATTCCCCCTACGGCCTCAGAGATATAGAGGAAAAAATATGCACAAAAAAAAAATTCTGACACACTTTTTTTTTTTTTTTTTTTTTTACAATTCTCTCCTGCTATTGAGTACCCTAGGATCTGCGGTATGGCTGGTGATTCTGTTATGATGAGTCAACGAAGGAGGAAAAAACAAAATACTAGCTAAGTCCTGAAAAACCAGAGAGGCTGGCAGCTATCGGATTGCAGACCCCTGAACCTATCCACAACAACTAGCAGTAGCCGTGGGGGGTTCCTACGGTGCCCTAGACCCCTCGATCACAGCCGGAGAACTACATAGCCTAAAGACAGAAAGGGGAAAAACTAAACTGCCCCAGAGCAGACCCCAAAGCAATAGGCAGCCCCCAACATATAATGACGGTGAAGCAAGATGAAAACACTAACACAGATAGAAAGAGAGGTTGAGCAAATGATGGGGCCCAAGCTAACTAAATAGGACAGGATAGGAAAGCTGCTGTCTGCCATCCGCAAAAACCCTATCCAAAATGAGCCAACCGACTGATAGGAAAAACAGGCTCTGAAGTCGCTAGGCTTCAAAAAACTATATCAGCACTCAGGTATATTCTGAAGACAGAGCAAAAGATCAACAGATCAGAGACAAAAATGGAATTCAGCTCACCCCCGGCCGGGGATGGCAGAACTCCCAAAAAACAAGGCAAAACAAAAACAAAACTGAAGAGTACAAAGCAGAGCAGAAAAACTTAGCTTTGAGACGCAGGAATCAGACTGGTCTCCAAGAATCCAGCAGGATCACCAGCAAGGCAGAAGGGCATCGGCTGCCTTATATCCAGTCCTCAATTCCAGCCACCCAGTCATCATCTAGCTGCCCAGGTGTTTGGTAGTCAGCCTCACTACCTTCTTTCACCAGAGGAGGGAGTTCATCAGACCTCAATGGTGAAGGGAAAAATGAACTCACAACAGTGGACCCATCACAAAGGTGTTAAAGGGAACTTGTCAGTAGGATTGTGCACAGTACCCTACAGACAGTGTCAGGTTGGCGCCATTATACTGATTAAAATTATAACTTGGATGATACAGGAAAGATGTATAGCTTTGTACCGTGTTAGCCAGTAGATAGAAAAATATTCAGGATTGAGAGTCCTCAGTAGTTGATACCTTTTAATGGCTAACTGAAAAGATGGTAATACATTGCAAGCTTTCGAGACTACTCAGGTCTCTTCATCAGGCTAGACTAATACAAAATCTGAAGTCACATATTTATGCACAATACAGCCTAGAAAAAATGCAATAGATAAGACAAGTGACGTGAAGCAGAACTATCAATATGGGAGAGGGAGAAACATAAATATAAACATTGGACCAGTTCATAGATAAGGAGTCTGGATGTTTTATGGTCCTCTGATTGGGGTCTAGTTCTGTGTTGCCCCGCAAGGTTTTAAAAGGAAATTCCTTAATTGATGTAAAAAGACATAAATCCATGCGACACATTCATTCCAGCACTGAGAGTGTCAAAGTTCGTCATAAATTTGTACTCCCAAACTCGTCTCTCTCTCTGAGATGTGAAGTTACCTTTCAATACCAGTAATTTCATATCCATGCTGCTGTGATCAGGGATACAGAAATGTTTTGCCACAGGTAGATCCATTCTTTTTTCTCTTATTGTGTGACGATGAGCATTCATCCTTGTTCTAAGCTTTTGCCCTGTCTCCCCCACATACAGACCCCCAGTTGGACATTTAGTACAAATAATTAAGTACACCACATTAGATGTAATGCAGGTGAAAGTACCTGGGATCTTGCAGTCCTGATGTGAGTTGGGGATCTTTATCTTGTCCGTGGTCATTATAAATGGACAGGTTTTACATTTTTTCTGGTTGCAAGGAAAGGTTCCTGCAGCTGTTGGAGAGGACAGGGAGCTTCTGACAATGATGCTTCTTAAATTTGGGGGCTGCCTAAAACACAGCAGTGGGGGGTCTGGAAAAATGGATTTTAATCGGGCACCTTTTTGTAGTAAAGGTTGTAATTTCCGTGCAGCTTCCGTGACTTCAGATTTTGTATTAGTCCAGCCTGATGAAGAGACCTGAGTAGTCTCGAAAGCTTGCAATGTATTACCATCTTTTCAGTTAGCCATTAAAAGGTATCAACTACTGAGGACTCTCAATCCTGAATATTTTTCTAACTTGGATGATGAAATCCGTCTTGTTGTTTAATCTTTACTTTCAGTTTTGAGTTAATGATATGCTTTTGCTCCGGGCAACCTTTGGGGGGGATTTTCATGTAGTGCTCTGGTTATGTTCTCATGTGTATGGCTTCTGACAGGTCACTGATCCCTCAGTGACCTGCCCCCTAGTTTACATAATGAATCCAATATAATGTTGGATTTTCAAAGGTTCCATTGGACTGCTTTCACTTTAAAATGACATGAGAAAATCACATTAAAGAGGAGGACTAATGTTGAAAATTCTGTTCCATGTGTCCAATGATAGTGTATGGAACAATGGATTTAATAGAGGGAGAGTCGGAGAGTTGCTGCCCCTTCCAGCAGACCGGCAATATTATAAGGACATCTGACTCTACTTGATTCAATGGTTAATAAATGTTTTTGGCTTGAATACTCCATTAAATAAATTTGTGTGTGATTACATCCCTTCTGCCCCCTCTCTCCTTGGGTAAAACCAGTCAAAGACATTATATTGATGAAGAATATTTTTGCAATTGACGTGTAAAGTTTATCTGCATCAAGATCAGTCATTTCTGCTGACCAGAGACATTGGCTAAAGCTCCCAAGACTCAGTGCCTTCTGTACCCACAATTTACCATTTATATTATTGGTGTCTCTTTATTTGTCAGAGGAGCATTCTGTTCCAAGAAGACATTACAGCCCAGGTGCTACTTCTACATTCTGCATAGTCTTTAAACAGTGGTGTAACTAGAAACTTGTGGGCCCCAATCAAGTTCTTCAAAATGGTCTCTTACTATCCCATGTCTTTAATAGTATTGGGGTCCCCTGGTTTCCACAGCTTGGGTGCAATGCATTGCGGCCCAGGCGTTACTGGTACGTTCTGTATAGTCTTCTCATATGATCTAATACTAACTTTGGGGGGCCCCTGGGTCCAGGTGTAACCACAATCCCTGTCCCACTGTAATGGGTTGGGTGGTGGAACCACTGTGCCAAAGCTCAAGTAAGACCTGGAGGAGCGTGACTAGGAGCCTCACCCAATCCGACCACGGACATGCAGTGCTACTCCAGGACTGACCTTGGGTAGATGGCGGCTGACTCCTAGGAGTGGATAGCTGGAATGGCCTGGAGAAATGTCCAACAGATGCAGAGAGGTGGAGAAGATGACAGGAGCTGCAGGTGCAGACAGGACAGTCTAACGGACAGATGAGCACTGGCGGGTGCAGCTTGCTCTGCTGCCGTTGAGGTGAGCACTGGCAGGTGCAGCTGGCTCTGGTGCCGTTGAGGTGAGCACTGGCGGGGGCGAAAGACTCGGATACAAGTACAGGGACCTGAGAACTTACAAACGTGTTAGGAGCAAACTCATAACATTGCACAGGCACTTCCATGTTGGAGGATGCAGTTTAAAAAGAAAGAGACCTCCAGCCTTTGGCTGGGAACACTTTAGAGGAATGCTCGTGGCACCTTTAAGGCTACTTTCACACATCAGTTTTTTGCCGTCAGGCAGGATCCGGCTTTTTTTAGAAAAAACGGATCCGGCATAAATTTTGGAGAACTGTAGAAACGGATCCGTTTTTTTGCTGGATCCGTCTCTGTTCCTGGAGGCTGGCCAATTGGATTTGAGCATGCGCAGACTTAAAAAAACCGGATCCGGTGGCTGGATCCGTCTTTTTCTGGATCCGGCGCATTCCGGCGCCCATAGACTTTCATTGTAGCAAAAAGCTGGAAGCGCCGGATCCGGCGCTTCCGGCTTTTTCGCCGGAGACAAAAAACGTTACAGTAGCCGTTTTTTCCAGACGCCAGAATGAGACAAGTTGCCGGATCCGGCAAAAACGGATGAAACGCAATGCCATCCGGCACGATCCGGCGCTAATGCAAGTCAATGGGGAAAAACCGGATCCGGCATTGCATTTTGCCGGATCCGGTTTTACAAAAAAAAGCCGGATCGCGCCTGAAGGCAAAAAACTGATGTGTGAAAGAGGCCTTAGAAAGAAGACGTGTGCGCGTGTAGTGTCGGTGGTGGGGTGCCGAGCTGGGGGGGGTGGTCCTACTTTTATACTGTGCAGAGATGACAACAGAGACACGATGGAGGCAGATTCTGGGTGCAACAGGTCCAAGTTTATTTCTTCACTTGCCGTCCGACTGACGGCACACCTCGTGGCCCTCCGTTTCCAGAGCCGCTTCTCACACCGTACACTGGAGACGTGTCTGCACACACCATCCCCTCCTTTACTGTCGACGCTCCTGACAGTTCCGTCACTGTGGCCGCCTTAGGCCCATTAACCAACAGCGCTTCTACTGCTCAGTCGTCGTGTCACATACGGTGTCTTACACCCAGTACCTCGTCTGAACTGCGGTCCTTTCCTGTCAGGACCACCCCCCTGATGTCCTCTCTCCTCAGTCCCCCTGGTCTGGATTCTCCTCAGGGCACACAGACTGGCGTAGTCCTCCTGTCACCTGAGCTCCCCCTGGGGACTGGAACTTTCTGGAACCCTCCCTCAGTATTTATAACTTCCCCGGTTCCTTGAAACTGTCACTAACTGTCACCATGCCCCCCATGACCAACGGTTTCTAAAGCCCTAAGCTGCTGTAAAGTCCTTTGCTCACACTCCACCCTGCCATCTAATGGTCATCCCAAGGTACTGCACGTCCACTACACTTTTCTAGTTGTTTCCCCACTGTAATCACTGTCTCCTACCTACACTGTGCAAACCTATCTTTCTTCACTCTGACTAGTCCGTCCGTCCGTCAGGTCACCTTCCCTACACTCTCCCTTCCTTTGTCCATTGTCGTCCTCGACAATCGTCATCCCTGCCTTCGTCGTTCTGAATCTACACCTACATTCTGTTGTCGGACCAGAAGTTGAGCCAAACCCACTATCTGCGGGGGCCGAACCATACTGGGAGCACTATGCTCTGAGCAGCCTACTGCTACTCACCAGCGCGCACGCCACATGACAACGTCTTTCAAATTGGGCAAGGTACACCCGTATTCTCTCTACGGCGTGTATCTTTCCCCTACTCTCCCCTACTGTTACCTTTCACTATCCGGTACGCCATGATCGAGGCCACTCACCTACCAGATCATTGCCGGCGCCCGCCTTTCCTTCTTCAGGGGTGTCCGTGGTGTCGGGGACCTGACCTAGGACGGCTGTCTTTCTCACATCTTCCAACTCATTTTCCTTCTTTCAATTACATGTCATGGTCGGCGTCCCGGTCTCCCAGACCTCCTCAACTCTTAGATCCCTACCGGATCTCACACTTTCCTTTGGTCCCGCAGACCTTCCCTTACCCGGACCTGTTGCATTTTACTTTGCATATTATACATCATACAACTTTATAATAGCACAAGTACCCCATTTTTTATAATTTTTTTTTTTTAAAAGCTGACCGCGAACTGTCCTTTTGACCTGCACAACGGTGCAACGAACTCCTGACAGTTCAATCCTCCTTTCAGTGGTCAGTAGTATGGGACCCCACAACCGTGGAGCTCCCAGGATGCAAGAAGTGTCCCTTTCTGCAAGATAGTATAAACGAGCCGTCCCGGGGTCGTGCAGCCGCCATGCAAGCCTCTCCCCTCTCATGGAGCAGGTTCCAGACTTCCTGCCCCCTGGCCCTCTTCTTCTCTATAACTCCTGCGACCCAAACAGAGGGTCCGGCATGAGCCCTGGAGTCCAGTGGGCGGGACTTAACCGAGGAAGGACGTGGATCAGAGGCGGCCGATGATTCCTGCGGCTCAACAGCCGCTGGGGCCAGGTGGCAAATGGGGACAACCGGGTCCTTGGAGGCTGGAATCACAAGGCCCACTAAGTCGGCCGCAGTCGACTTCAGCAGCGGCATAACCGCGGCCTCAGGACAGGCCGCATCCACTACTTCCAATGGAGCCGGAGTAACGGCCGGTTCCAACGACGCAGCTGCTATCAGCAGGGGGAACACAGCAGCGTCTTCTTTGGATGACTTCCGCCCTGGCGGCTCCAGGCGGGGTACCTCAGGGACTTGAGCAGGGGCCTCGCACAACTCTGCATACACCACTGGGCCCGATGTACCCAGGCCTTCCGGTGCGCAGGGGGCAGCGTGCTGCGGCGGAATGATGAGGGCCGCTGGCGGAGGCACTGGTGATGCCGGGGGTACTCTCACCTTCCCCGGCGCTGCGGCCTCCATCACAT